>NC_071531.1:23364880-24002102 GCF_026979565.1 Vidua chalybeata | reverse complement strand
CTGAACAATACTCTGGTATGGAAGACAGGCTTTACTGCTGGTTTATGAAGGACCTGTTCCCACACGTTCAGAACATTTCCTCTCTCACAGGGTAAGAAGATACATTTCAGATATGCCTGACCTGAAACTTAAGTCATAATTCTGGCAGTCACTGTGAATAGTCATCACTTCTGGATGTTCATCATCTTACAAAGTTGGGCTCAAAGATAATTATAATGAGATAAGGGAAAATCTTGGCCTTTAAATGTCTTAGGGAGTTTTGCTGCTGACTTGACTGAAGTCAAAATTTCACCCTGAATATGCTTAGCTTGTTGAATATCATACATTCCACTGTCAAGTACAAGATTTCCTGTCTTTCTCTGGTGGCTAATGTCCCAAGGACTTGTAGATCCCTTCAGAAAAATAAACTGGAATTTAAATTGTTATGAGTTTGCCTTGCAGTCTTTTCATTCAGTTTCATGAATCTGCATTCATTCATTGAAATGCAAGAGATGAATCTGATTTTAAATGACAGGTGAACACCTTCAGATCAGGCATATGGTACATCTCTATCTATGCAGCAATTCTGCAAATGGATCTTTCCTACAAAATTAACAGATTTCAATTCAGTGACACAGTGCTAATAATTCATTCTATAGTTCAGATACATACTTGATTGACTTTAATTTAAATACTTTAAGATAACAATAATAAGAAATTCTATAATTCAGGCATTTTAAGACCTTAAAGGCAAGTGTCAGTTTGTTCCACACCTCACAGTAGATTAGTTTTCTAATATATCTCCTTTATAATGAAATTGCAGTGGCAAGGCTGTAATTTGGGTTATTTGCCAAATGTTCTTATGCTTATTTACATTTTAAGCTTCAACTAGAAGTGACACATACTAGGTATTTCCAAAATACACTCCAGATTTATACAGCACACAGAGAGAATGAGATACTGTTAATTTAAGATGGAGACTCTCGCTGATCACAAGTTTTTCTGTCATTTCATCACAAGCTTCTTTTAATAGGTATGAACAAGGGTATTGATTAGGTAGAATCTGAAAATGCCAAATCTCCTGCCACAAGGCTGAGTTATCCAACTCCCTGACTGTGGGAACCCAGGGCACAGGGAATATTTCTCTGTCTGCTCTGAGGGGTCCTGACCCCCAGAGAAGCACTGAATTTGACCCTCATTCATGGAGAAAGCTTCCAAGACTTCAAGATAGACTAGAGTCCACAAAAGTATGAAATAGGTCACTTGGGTGAGAAATTTAGGTTTTGGGATTTTTAGTATGTTGTAGATGGGAACAAGATGGAGGGTATAGGGCGTTGTCCTGAGCTCCTTCTTTTTCTTTCTTCTTCCTTCTTCTTCTTTCTTCTTCCTTCCTCTTCATGGGTTTGGGTGATGTCTTTTAATTGGACAGAAAAGTCTGCATTGCGGGCTTTGAGGGATCAGTTATTAGGTTAAAAGGGAAAATAATCTAGGTGTCATTTCTTAATTGGATAGTTTAGTCTTAAAAGGCCTTGTAACAAGAGATTGTTAGCCATTTTTGCGGGGCCTTTCCAGCGTGCAGAGTGTGACATAGACGGTGTGCAAAACTTTAGATAGCAATAAAGAAGAAGCTGAAGACTGAAAAAGTCCTGTGCGTCTCCTTTTCCAGACACAGAATTGTGCCAGGAGGGTTTACCCCGATAGGGGAACCCCCGGGGAGGGGCCCAGCATGAGCTCCAGAAACTGATAGCTGACTAATAAAAAGAAACACACAAATATTATTTTTTTTTCCTCTCAAGAGTCAAAGAGAAACATGTGGGCAGATTGTGTCCCAGAAGACTTTGGTGCTTAGTCTCCAGTCTTTGAGAAGGTGTCAATCATCACCACATTGGTGGCCCCTCTAGATGTGTGGAACAACAACATTTCAAGCATCTAAATAAGCTGTTACCAGAAAATATGGATGTTCCTAACTCTTGTCTTCAGTGCATGATATGTCACTAGATTGATCATCAAAATGTAATGTTCTTACTTTTTTTTTTGCTAAATCTGCAATTTTATGCTCCACGTTTCCTGCAATAGAACTGGCAAGGAGCAACTCTTCTGCTTTTGTATAAATCACTGGTTTTGTCATCTTGTGACCTGTGTTTTATGCAACTGAAAATAAAGGGGTGCTTCTGGTGTGCCTACATCTGGTGGCAACAATGTGGAGGTTGGCTCCATGCCATCAACTGCTGCTGAATATGGTGCTGATACTGACCACAGTCAGGATTCCCAGAGTCACCTCTCCCTTTGAATGCCAGGATATGCCTCCATGAAATGTAACAGCAAGCTGCTCTGTTGCCATGGCTCTGCCTTATCCCTTACCCTCCCTTTACCATGTACCCACTCCTCCTTACTACTCCCAGAGCATCTTCTGCAAGTCTGTTCTCTTTTTATGCAGTGGGCACCCTTTGATAAATTGGAGGACTGACGAGCGAGTGCCTGTTGGAAAGTCTTTATGCTATTGAAAAGAGTAAAGGGAGAACCCATCACTGAGGTGGAGAAAACCTTAAGAGTACAAAAACATGTCATGACAAGAATTTTTGATAAACGTGTCAAAATTTGGTGTGTGTTTTTTTCAGACTTCATGCATTTAGTCAGTTTTGAGTCTGAATAGTCAAAACCTTAAAGAGAAAAGAAGTCCTGTTAATTATTCACATTCATAACAGGAAATGGTGAGATTTTTATATATGATCCTTATATATGATTCTAGGTCTGGAATCTTAGGGAGGACTGTTGTCCTCACTTAGTGGCTCTTAGGGTTTCGCATACTCCCAGTAAGACCCTTAGTATTTTGTGAAAGAAGTTTAGTCATAAAAATCTTGGTTCTAAAAAGATCTGCCATTGTGAAAAGCTAGATATTTTCTTCAGAGTCATGAACAAATAGTCTGCTCCTGATTTTACTGGTGCTGGGGTAAATGTGGTGAAACTTTAGTGAGGCCATGGAATTACATTTATATTCATTCAAATTGAGGGAGAGATCAGAATCAATAATATTATACTTTTCTATTTTAGAAAAGATTGCCAATATTGTCAATATTTATTGCAGAAATATTTCTTAAGGAATTGTGCCTTGATCTCCTATCTTTAGTGATTCATCCAATGAGCTCAATTACATCAAAGCTTTTTAGCATTATGTTTACTAAAAATAGATCTGATTCTTACAGCCTCAGACAGATTAAACTATAGATTTCAGGTGGTGAAAGGACAGATTGCTCTGGCATGACATCATTATTGAGATATTTCTCTTTGAAACCAAACTTACATGCAGGGGAAAAAATAGATATTTATTCTATGCTGCTTAGAACCTTAAAAATAATCTCTATTGTCACCTCCCTGTGTTTTCATGTTGGGATTTTTCCTACCTTCCCACCCACGTACAACACAAAAAGGATTAGTACCAAATATGTCTTTATGTCCCAAAATTGTTACTAGGTGATAGTTTTGTTCTGCCTGTCTTTCTTCTGATTGCATGTCAGCAAATTATTGCAGTTGTTTCACCATTGACTTATTTTTGCACAATTTAGAATTTATAGTCAAATTAAGCAATTTTAGTAGAATTTATAGTCAAATTAAGCAATTTTCCTGTATAATTTTATTATTGTTTTAGATTTTTAAAAATCCTTTTCTTAAGCTTTTCTGAAAAACACCAGTGTCTAAAATGTTAGAGCTAAAAGCATTATCTTTCTCACTGCAGCAATTAAGCTGCTCTGTGATTAGCAGCAGGTTATGCAATAGAATAAAAGACATGTACTGTTTTGCCTTTTCTCTAAGGGCTGGTAAAGTAACCTTTTATGCTATGAAGGACAGGAGTGCCTTAGCACCAAATAACAAATATAGATTTGTGGTCTTAGGGAAAATACAGCTGCTGTAAATACAACTTTTTGCACTAACTAATGTGCATGAAACTTAGTCCCAAGCTTTTGGAAATTAAAATCTTTTTTAATGGAAAACATTTTTTGATAGCTTCTGTACATAAATAGCTGTTATTAATGAGCTAGCTCTGCTATGAAACAAAATAAACAATCAGAAACTAGATGATGCATAATTAGGAGAAGGCAGGTAGAGCACTGTTACGTTTATAATATTAGTGAACTAGAACTTAGGCTTTCAGACATTTAAGTGCTTAACTCCTGCTAGTTTCAGTAGGAATCAGGCATTCAAAGATATTTTTAAAAGGTGGGATTGTGCAGGTACTGTAAGGAGTAAAAAGGACATGCAAGAAGTGAATATTTAACAGAAAATTTTACTTTGACACATTTATTTCTTATTTTTTAGCAGTGTTGGGCTAAGCCTTGGGCGAGGTAAACATCAATCCAGAAACTGCATTTAATTTTTAAAATCCATTTAATTTTTAAACTCTCAAGAAGACCTCTAAGATCATCAGCTCCAAGCATTAAGCCAGCATTGCCAAGTCCACCACTGAACCAGGTCCCCAAGTGCCACATCTATGTGGCTTTCGAATACCTGGATCTCCTCTTTCTTTTAGATCAAGGGGTGAAAAGGTGGCATCAATGGCATCACTCTGCTAACACCAGAGTGAAACCTGTCCAGTTGTGTTACTGTCACTTCTTACTCCGGCATGCCGTCCTCCTCCTCCTCTTTCATCTCCCTCTAACCCCTGATCTGTCCCTCTAGCTAAATGTTTGCAGGTTAGGCAGGCAATGAATGAGGCAGCATTTGCTCTCTAACACTCTGTGATCTGATTCCACAAATAGTTTCCCAGGCACAGAGTCCAGCTAAGATCAGTGAGATCGTTCACATAAGCAAATAAAGATTTGTAGGATCAGGCCCTTGATCGTCTCTTCTCTTGGGACTAATGTCCTTCCCCAGCACCACCATAACAACATCCTCAGCATCTCTTTCTTGTATTGTTTTCCTCCCAGTTTGCCCATTCAATCTTTCATTTCATCCCTTAACTTTCTTGAAAGCCCCATCTGTCCTTTTACCAAATCCTCCAAAGGTGGGGGGGGGGGGGTTAAACAGTGAAAATGAAGGTAAAATTATTTAAAACTCTTGATTTTTCTTATGCTTAATTGCTGGAATATGATCTCTTCTCTGAAGCCTGATGTGTTAGTACATGCTTTCTCCAGAGGCTTTCTATCCTGCAGTGTTCAGCTCCCATGATTGCTGTTCCATAGAGAAATATTGTTATCACTGAAAAATCACTTCTCTATTTCTGAACATCTGTACACACCAAGAGCATAATTTTTACAAGGGGTTGCATCATGTGATGTCAGAGCTTTAATGAGAAAAATTGCTTATTGGGAAATATGGATAAAACACCATAGAGCCTAGGGCTGCTTCATTTGAAATCAATAGAGATTTGGCCACGGACTTCAGTGGGAGCAGTACTGGGTCCCAAGATTGCAACTGCAAGGTCCCTGAGGGGCTGATTTGCACAAACACTCCTTACTAAAAGAAATAATAAATTCCCCAAAGCATTAGGGAGAAGAGCATATGAATGCTTAAATGTTTCCCCCGTGCCACCAGTACCTTCATGCTTTGTTACCCCCTCAGTCCTTTTTATGGTGAGCTGGGCAAAGGACAAACTTCCTGCCTAGACAGGACATAGAGGTGTCCAATTCATCCTGAGATCTTTTTATGGGAAAATAAGAAGAGCTTCTTCCCTGAACAGCCCATCAAACTTTCAGGCTAATACCCCATTCATGCTCCTGGTATTTTCTCTGACATCTCTTGTGTGGTGTCCTTTGCCCTTTTGAATGGAGATGTGATTGGGTTCTATGAATGCCAATCCAATGGTGCTAAATACCATGACAGATAAATAGGAATTCATAAGCCACAGGCTTTGGAAACCTACCTAAATTCAGTCCTGCCATTTACCCTAATGTATTATATTTTATTCTGTTGCATTATCCCTGAGCAGCTGTGTAAGCCTGTGTGATGGCATTATTTGTTTCTGGCAAAATATTGGCTACATATTGAAATAAAAAATAAAAAGTACAAAAACTGTGAACTAACTGTTCCTACGCTTGCAACCATTATATTCCCAATGGGCATGTTGACAAAGATCTTAATGGTTGTGAACCAGCTATTTCTGTGCTCATGGCTATTAGAAAGACTCCACTGAGAAGCCAAAGGAGTTTATAATGGTCATGAAGCAGCTATTTCTGAGTTCATGGCTATTACAGATCTCAGAGAAATGCTGGTGAAGTTTATCATGTTCATGAGCTGTGTGTTTCTGTCTCACAGTGCCTATAAACTCTGCTGAGAAAGTGAAAGGGTTTGTAATGGTCACACATGAGTTATTTGTAGGCTCAGTACTATTACTAACTCAGATAGGAAGCCAAAAGTTCACAAAGTGGTATTTCTTTCACCTCTGGCAAACTCCATGCAGAAACTGATAAAACTACTAATGTTTCTCAGAAAACCACACTCCAATTCACAACAACACCTCTCAGAGTACTACAGTGGTGCAAAATCTCTGCTCTGCTCAGAGCCACTGTGGCAACTTGCCAGGACCCTGAGGGCTGCAACTCTTTTATATATGCATTTACATAAATTTACATGAATTTTGCGTCAATTTGTATTCCGTCAATGTTGCAATGAAACCTATACTGAAGAGAATAAATAACATATAGCTAACACCAGTACTGTTTTTCTTTTTTATTTTACTTAATTCACTCTCATTTTCTTTGCATCTTTCTAATACCTGTCCTGTAGCTGAATTGGCTTCCAGTCTTGACAAGAATCTATTTTGTAGAGTAAAGAAAAATCCTGTTTCATCTATGTTCAATGGCAGGGAAGCAGAGTTGTGGCTTTGGCAAATTGCTTATGCTGCACACTTAGCAATCTCCCCAACCACCAGTAGCTAATATACATATTAAAGAGGGCAGTGCTAGCATAGTCCCTTGCTGACCTCCACATGTGAAGCCCTCAGAATATTTATGAGATTTTAAACATACACATTAAAAAATCCTGAAAATCAGAAGTAATAGATCTTTTTTTTTTTTTGGTATGAAAATTACTGCTAAGGCAGAATTTTAGAGATAAAAATAACACAGTGGACTGAATTAGTTATTTAATAGTAACAGTCCCCTTTGTGACAGGATCTATTAGTATTTAATGAAATTTGATACCTTTTTGCACCTTTACTTTCCCTTAAGGATGCACAGAAAAGAAAGGTCACTAGGACTTCATAGAATGATCTTTATGAACCACAACCTCATATTCTGCTTTCTGCCATCCTCATGAAAACACTAGCTTTGAGATGAGCAGAGTGCCCCACTTGTTGCTTGAGGGCATGACAATATTTTAAAGTGGAGACAGATTTAAATCTTGTGTGGTTTTGCTGAGGTCAGGAATCAACAAATTGCCTTAAAGACTCAAGATGTCCCTGCAATTACCTAACATGAAATGGCTCATAAGACCTACTTGAGAAGCCTTGCTGGAGTAGGAGAAATCATCAGCAGACGCTACAGCTAACCCCCAGACAGCTTCAGTGCTTGTCAGTCTGAAAGTGCAGTTTATGTTGGCTGTTTAAAACCTATTTTTAGAGTGCTTTCAGCTTTCTGCTGCTATATTCCAGTTAGCATGATGCTTGTGCTGGTGGACAGCTACAGCAATGAAAGCATTTTTTTTACAGAATTGCTCATTTGAATGACCAGGCATTCACGTCGGCACCTGTGTCACCAGAGTGCTTGTAATATACTGCTCTCACCAGAAGTGGAAGCTTTAAAACTCATATTTTAAATTGTAGAGAAAAAACATTAGGCATACTGGGCAAGAATTTACTGGGTGGAACCACAATTTCTTTAATCCAGGACCTTGTCTGGTAGAGTGGAAGTCTGTCAGATCTCTTCTTCTTCAGGGTAAGCCAACAAGAATAGTGACCAGACACAAGGAAAAGGAAAGCAATGTGGATACCATATTGTGAGGTTTCCTGTGTTTGGTTTCTCACTGCCTGGCAATCTTTGGAATAAGGACTACCTGGTATGAGGCAGTGCTATCAGCATCCTGATGGATTTTTATTTCATGACTTTATTTAATTACTTTTTTAGCCCATTCACAGCTCCGTCCTCCCAATTTTATGTTATAAGGAATAATGAAGAAACATTTGCTTCCTTTCTTTGCAGAGTCTGCAGGAGTGAAACACAAAGCAAGATATATCCAGAGAGCCTTTAAGCCAATTGGACATACATGAGTCCATGGGACCAGACAGAGAGAACCCAAGGGCACTGTGGAGCTCTTTGGTGTCATCGTGAGGTCCCTCTCTGTCAGCTTTGAGACATCACAGCACTTGGAGGAGTATCCTGTTGACTGGAAAATCTGTCCTTGTAGATATTCAAAGCTCAGAGGTTTGGACTGGATGATTTGCAGAAATCCTTTCCTACATCTGAGATTCTGTAATTGTGTGCCTGTGCAGAGGTGTGACTAAGGGAGTCTGTCAGCTTTTCAAAACACTTCATAGTCCTCCTCTGATTCACTGCCTGGGTAAAAAATTTCTACAGGCAGGCAAGTTGAATTGTTTAATTATAAATTACATGAACACTAGTGTTAAATGGAATATCTAAATAAGTTGATATGCAGTGTTAGATAGAGCTTTGTGTAGATGTATTGTTATGCTTGAACTATACCTTGCTCCTCATGAACTCAAAATTACTTGCAGACATTAAATGAGTGCCCCCCATTCTGTGGGGGCAGGAAGTGTCCTGTTTACAGTGACAGCAGGTAAAGACAAGAACCACGTGGCTGCATGGCCAAGGCAGGGGTGCAGAAGTAGGCAGATTAGGACAGGTCAGCAGGGAAGTCACAGCGTAGAGAAAGCAGGAGGAAAAGGCAGAAGCTTGTCTTATGTGACTCTATGCAAGCTGCAAGCCATGACAGGGTCTTTTGCTACAGTGTGTGCTTGCATCTCTGAAGGATGAATGAGAAGGAGGGGCAACAGGCCTCTCCTGCTTCCTTTCCTCCCAACCACCAGCAGAGGCTCGTAGGCTGCCAAGGAGCAGAGACAGGCACATCTGTGCTGCTGCTGGAGGTGCCTGCTTGTGACACAGGCCTTCTTCATGTGCAATGCCCTCCAGAGCTCCAGCTGGGTTACTTATATGGCCACTGGTCTTGTCTGTTCAGAGCCTGGCCTTTTCTCCCAAACCCGACCCTTCAGGTGACAAGCTGTCCCCCATTCTACAAGAAGCCCCTCATTTCAGTGTTGCACAGGGAAAGGGAACATTGGATTAGTCAGTCAAATGATCAGACATCCCCAGTGCAATGTTAAGCATTGTAAGTGTTGATTAAATGTTGCTGTAAGTGCAAAAGTCAGCCTAGATCAATCCTTTAACAGAAAGTAACTACTGAGCCTGGGAGAAATAAGGCTTTTCTTTTTGTGTTGTCTGAAGATTACACTGAATTGAATGCTTTGGAAAAAAAAAATCATGGATTTGGCTTTCTGTTTGATATTGATGCTTAAAACACAATATTTCTTCACAGTTCTGCCTTGCAATCCATACAAAAAATTTCATGCAAACAAGGAAACATATGGAAAAAGAGTTGATTGCTATAAAAAGAGCAAATGTGTGATGCTCTCAGGTAGGTGAGGGTCAGTGGGTATTGGGTAGAAAGCACAATTTTGACATGTGGGGTCCACACAGATTCTTCTTTCAGAGCTGAGATATTTTAAGAATGGATCTTTGCTAGAGCTCTCTGGAAATCTTCAGCTGGCTCAGTAGCTTATGGCTAGAGCAGAACTGCAGCTCCTTGCTGAGTCTGGAGCTCTGGAGAGAGAAACAGGCTCCGCTGCAGCTCCAGGCAGTGCCGTAGGGAGGTTGACAGAGGACAGGCATAAAATTATGTGGTCAGGGTCTCCTACTTTCCAGGCTGACATGCTGTTCAAAGGCTGAAGGTTCTGGCTACAGCAGGGTGGGAAACAGAGAGTAAGTCAGGGAGACACCAGGATTGCTCACTCACTCAGAGCAACATTTCAGTGATTCGATCTAAGTTACCTTTGCTGAATGGCATTTAATTTATCAAATCCAAATTATGGCTTGAAATCAAGGTCTATATCTTGATAACAGCCAGAAGCAGTTTGGATGTTACATAACTCCTTTAAAACCAAAACCTGTTGTATTTCTTTACAGACTGTATAGAGAAATGATCAAATCATTGCTGAAGTATGAGAAGCTAAACTAGAAATTTAATGCGCAGGAGAATTGTGACTAAATTCCCCTGTAATCTCAGCTTTTGGCATGTGGAGTTTGCCACTGTCCATATGTCTGACACAGGCTAAAACCTAATGTATGGGAACTGCACTGACTGCAGGCTGTATGTGTATTATCTGAGACAAACTGGTCCTGGGCAATGCAAAACAGATAAAAGTGTCAGGGATCTGAGGCTGGACTGAGGCACCATTTCTGTATTTTCAGTTGGCTGATTTAACAGTCTCTTGTGGACTGTGACTGACCACAGACTCAGTGGCCATATTCCGACTAAAAGACAGAAGATAGGACTTTGTGGAAGGTGGAGAGAAATGATTTTGCATGGATCAGATAGTAGTGATTACCATAAAACACATCACAACATATACAGAGGTGTCTCTGTCAGTTATAGCAGTCTGTCAGTTCAAGGCCTGCATACAAATGGAGCAGATTATAAAAGTAAGATTAGTGTGATTACAAAAAAAAATATTGAGGAAAACATTTATAGTAAGAAACATGAAAATACAGTAAATAACATTTTTATTCCTGCAAAGACAACAAAAATATTTTCATCCACTGTCATGCCATTAGATCATTTGATTGAGATGGGAAATAAGAACTAGGTTTCCAGTTTTGTGTATAGCTAGAATTATGCATCTTTTTGTGACAAGGGTTTATGTACTGCAAACATTATATTAATGTTCTTTTGATTAAAAAATTAACTAAAAACTGCCTTGAAAGTTTGTTGTTCTGGTTTTTATGTTGGACTTTTTTTTTTTGTTTTTCTTTCTTTGGGGTTTCTTTTTTGGTTTGTTTATTTAGTTGGTTGGTTGTTTTTTGGTTGTTTTTTTCCCTGTGGCCAAGGATGCCTCAAAGCCATGTAAATACAGGACTTTTATTGGTAGTTCTTGTCCATATGCTACTGATGCAACTGCAGCACCATGTCATCACAGAAAAAGTTGTGCAGGCACAGCCAGGGGAATAATGAGATTTAGCCCAAAGTTATTGTAAGTTTAAAGTGAAAAAATATGCTTTGTATGTGCCCAAGTCTATGAGATGAAGTATAAGTTTCAATAAAGACCTGTTGATAGATTTTTTTGCTAAGAAATGTTGCACTTATATGAAGAAAAATCTTGACTAAGCAAGATATTCTGATTTCCCATTTAATTACAGCAAAAGTTATGTTGTTTTGTCTTTCCCATGTCCCTTGAAAGTTATTCAAGCAACCACAAGTATTACTGAAGGATTAGAAAATAAGATGACTTGGCATGGATTTCTGGATTTTAGGATAAATGTTTTACATTCACAAATTATACAAACTATGGGTAAGTACTTCAGGAACCAGTCCAATATTCTACCTTCAAATTCTATTCACTTAATTTTCTGAAATGGCTGGAATGTTTATTCCAACTTCTACATCAGAAAAAGTTTTTATTGAGGTGTTTAGAGTTAGACCTACAAAAAATGGTGAATGCTGAGCCAAATGTAGATCAAATTTTTTCCCACAGAAAGAATTTTATGAATCAGTTAAAGTGAGCTATTGAAATAAATTCATACTCTCCACAATTCACATTTGAAGTAACATGCTGAAACCAAGGGCAACTGCATTGCATATATGGAGGCAACTGAAATGTACAGTAAAGTGTCTTTTGGAATAACACATTGTTTAGGTGGTGGATTTTCCAGTCATGTTCTTTAATTATATTTCCAAAGTGGGAATACATAGGTAAATAATTTTTTGTTTGTTTTTGGTGGTTTTTTTTTTTTCCTTGTTGTTTTTGGCTTTGTTTTGCTTTGGGTTTTTTGTTGTGGGTTTTTTTTTTTTTTTTTTTTTTTTAATTTAATTGCAGAGTTACTTCTCCTTTTACCCTAGGGAAAACTGTATGTTCTTTCTAACAAGAATTTATGGTGTTTAGTGTTTTACAGGATAGAGCCCTCTTGGCAAAATACAACAATCAGGATAGTTCTCTACAGTTCATTACTGATAGAGTAATGAAGTGCTATGTTTATTTTAGACCTCACATCGCACTTGTCTCTAAAGTATCTCAGTAGCTCAATCTTTGAACTTATCTTGCTGTGAAAAGCAGGACTGCTTCTTCTTATGCATATACTAGTGGTTTATCCAGGGTAGCTTGTGATGGGTCAAGATATGGAATTTCCACTGCTTCCCTTAGGAGACTGTTTTACCCCAGCCAGTCTCCCTGGCAAGTGATTTTTTCCTGAGATCTGTGCTGGCTGATTTCAATCTGGAACTTGAATTGTATCTTCACTATCAAAAAGCTTTCTGGAAATCTCTTGTATGCAGCCTGAATGCAAAAATTCATTTATTGGGTCAAAAAAGTATCTTAATAAACATCTTGTGTTGAATGCCCCAACAACATTACTAGGTCAGGAGAGTATGGAAACTCAATGAGTGGTGACTCACATGCCCCTGAGTTCCCATTCTGTCAGCAGTTTCCATTCTTCTGCTTAGCTGATGTAAATGATGACTCTGTACTGGGTTACCAAAGTAGAATTTGTCACTGTAGTGTTTTTGTCTTCATAGATTTAATATTAATTTTTGTTTGTTTTCTTCCCCTTTTCTTAGATCTTCTGTTGAGGCTGAAACCCAGGAAGCAGCTACCCATCAGTAACTTCCAGAGAGGGCAGCTGCTATTTTACTTAGTCTGAGGCACAGAAGCACAAGAAATGTAAACAATGAGGATTAGGGAATCAGAGATTGCCTCCCACATCCAAGATCCAAGAGCAGGATCCCAGTTTTACCCCAAGGGAGCACATGAATGAGTAGCATCTCCCATTTGTTGCTAGGAAAAGAGCTGTGGGCAGCTGAGGATCAGAGACTTAGGGAGCATTGAGTCCCTTCTCCTCCTGCCCCAGGAAGCTCTGGAGCAGCCTCACTGTCTGCCATGCCCCTGTGGAAGCTCAGAAGCAGCAAATAATATCTTCTAGACTTCCCTGTGGTTCTGGACATAAAGAAATTAAAATTAAAAAAAATGGTAAGTATGCTGTGTTGATCTGCATGTTTGAGCATATTCAAATGAGAGTATTGCAGTCCTGGCAGCACTGCTAAGAAGAGATCAGAGAGGATTACCAAGTATTTTGACATAATAATAGCTAATCAACTGGGCAGACTCAGACTGACCTGATCAGTAGAAAAGGTAATGGGATTGCTCTTTAAATAAATAAATAAATAAATAAATAAATAAATAAATAAATAAATAAGGAAGGAAGGAAAGAAAGAAAGAAAGAAAGAAAGAAAGAAAGAAAGAAAGAAAGAAAGAAAGAAAGAAAGAAAGAAAGAAAGAAAGAAAGAAAGAAAGAAAGAAAGAAAGAAGGAAAGAAGGAAGGAAAGAAGGAAAGAAGGAAAGAAGGAAAGAAGGAAAGAAGGAAAGAAAGAAGGAAAGAAAGAAAGAAAGAAAGAAAGAAAGAAAGAAGAAAGAAAGAAGAAAGAAAGAAAGAAAGAAAGAAAGAAAGAAAGAAAGAAAGAAAGAAAGAAAGAAAGAAAGAAAGAAAGAAAGAAAGAAAGAAAGAAAGAAAGAAAGAAAGAAAGAAAAAGAAAGAAAGAAAGAAAGAAAGAAAGAAAGAAGAAAGAAAGAAAGAAAGAAAGAAAGAAAGAAAGAAAGAAAGAAGAAAGAAAGAAAGAAAGAAAGAAAGAAAGAAAGAAAGAAAGAAAGAAAGAAAGAAAGAAAGAAAGTTACTCACATGGCCCATAAAAAAAAGACATCAGGCTTTGGGAATATATGATAATAACTCTCACCACACAGATTATTTTTTTTAGAGAATTCACTATTTCCCTGTAAAATCTGAGGAATATGGGGATCAAACTTGAGAAGTTCTTGTTAATAATGTATGCTCATGACCACATAAATCCAGTGATGAGAATCCTGTGCAGCAAATTGGTTTCAATCTGCCCTTTTAGTGCTTGAGCAAAGCAGGAGGTGTGTGTTAAATATTTGTATTGATCACCAGAACTGAAAATAATCTGGGCAGTCAGTCCCAGTGCTGGCAAGATTCATTGTCACTCTGCAATGCTGCTGACAGATGTTATTGATTGCAGTTCATATTGTTTATATGTTTCTCTGAAACAGTTAATTTTAGCACAGTGGGACAGAATGTCTTGCTACACATGGGGCAGTCAGAATGAATGGCTTCATAGAATTTTTAATTACTTTCTGTTTTACTCTCATCAATTAATAAAGGCAGGAGCAGTTTTGCTACTGTCAGAAGACTCTTTCAGTGTTGTTTGAAGATGATGACTACAAAAAGGCCAATTAAAATGTATACTTTTGTGAAGAAGGTTCTCTTCATGAGAGTGTAGACTTTTTTCCCTACTTACATTTCCACAGGGAATGAAATCTCTTTAGTGGTGCACTGCATGGGGCATTCCCTTTGTGATCTGAATGCACTGTAGCTTCTTAGCGATGCATTCCTGCATCCTCTGCAAGTGAAAACCTGCTGACGTTTTCATTGTGCTACCAAGAAGCTCTAAGCTGACAGTATTGATATTCTCAATTACTTTTACTGTGCCTAGTGCATCTATTTGTCAGTATGGAAAAACATCTTACTTTGGGTTACCTCTATGCCACTGCCACCTCTTTCCAATTATTTTGCATCTGAGCATCTTGTGATTTTCAGTATTTGGAAGCTCTAAACTCTCCAGCAAAGTGCCACTGTCCTTGAAGCACAGTGAACTGTGCACAGAGAACTGAAGCACAAGCTCTGACAGCCAAAGTGCATGTGTTTGTATGGATGCTTGTTCTGCTGAATTGCTAGGGTGCTTCCTGCCCTGGTTCTGGCCTAAATCAGCTGGCACTCCTCCAGTTACTGGGAACAGCTTGGGAGCTTTATGAACACAGTCAGTTACAGCCACTTGATGAGGATGCCAGAGTACAGCTCATGATTTGTTTAATTCCTTACCACAGATATAGTGTCCTCTCACATCCCTCAGACCTCTGCTCACACAAGCATTCATGTTGCTACTGATGTAAAGGAGTGCTTGGGTAAGGAAAAACTAGTTTAGAGGTGCAACTGCAGTCATAAATTGGGAGATAACAACTGACACTTGTGGCAATCACTAGTACCATGATGGTGTCTACAGAATATAAAAGTAATGTAATAAAATTGCTAATACAATGTCACCTGGGCTACAAAACCTTGTTACTAAACTTCCTGCCCCGAGGAAATGCAAATAAATGTCCTTCTGCTTACTGAGTTACCTACAGGCAGTGCAGGCTGTGGCAATACAGATAAATGGCAGATGCATTTCAGTAATGACTTTGTTCATGCATATGATCCCAACAAAGAAGAGTAGACACAGGCACCTTCTAAAGCAAATAAGAAACCAAGAGGGTTAGTTGCTATGATTAAGTATGCATTCTCCAGAACAAAGAGACTTTCTGGAGCTTCAGTGGAGTATCGTTTAGACTCCTAAGCTCTCTGGTGGCAATTTGTAGTAGGGGCTTGGCTTGTGTTCATAAAAGTGATTAAGTGGAATGGAAGGTATCAGCAGTATAGTATAAACCTCTTGTGAATAAGATCCAATAAAGCATTTTAGTCCTACTGTGCTGACTTAGTTATGAAGTCCAATGTTATTCACAGGGTTTAGTCTTCATAAACTGCCTGTCCTTAGTACAAAGGTTCATTAAAGAGGGATAGCATTAACACCCCGTTTTGCAGCTGATCCACATAAATAAAATGTAAACAAGTGCAACTAGCCAGAGCTTATTTTCTCAGCTGTATTCTGGTGCTTTTTAATTTTGGAGAAAATTGAACTGAACAGAGAGATTACTAAGGTATTTTTTATTTGAAATCTATCAAGGTGTTTATTAGGACAAAATAAAGTATATATTCTTTTCTAAAGTTCTGAACTCTCATCTTTCTTAGTTGTTTGACACTTATATGAAGCTTTTTCAATGCTGATAAACACAAAAAATCTCAAAATTACTTAAACCAGTTAGGAGTGTCACAGTGAGGTATAAAAATTCTTTCATTTTTGCAGATGGGGTAATTGATGAAGATAGGTGTTAAGTGGACTTAAATTAGCCAATGTGTTGGTGATGAATTCCATGTTCTCAGGGTTTGGTCCTGTTTTCTTAGTGATATTAGTATCAATACTGATTTGCAGCAAGGCTGCAAAGTTAGCTTTAATGATATGTATGTTTTTTGCTTTCTACCATCCTACAACAGCCAAAAGGCCCATAATTTAATTATGTGCCACATGAAAGAAATCCAAAGAAACAAAAAAAAAACCTTCACTTGTTTGGAAGAAAAAATAGATTCTGTATTACAACAATATAACAACTCACACAACAGCTCTTCAATCTTCCGTGACACTCTTGTCTCCTAAGGCTCCTGTCATACTCTTCTGCTCCCTTCCCAGAATGAGAGGCCACAGACAACTATTTCCCTGTTGTAGAGCAGCCTTTCCACAATACTTGCCAGTCCTTGTCTTCATTCTGCCAGATTTTCCTGGGGAACTTCTTCATTTTTCAGAAAGATGGCTTGGAACTGCATGGAACTTCCACAATGCAGTGAAGTCGTGGATTTATGCTATTGAGTATGGAGGACATAGGGATTTTTCATAGGTGGAGGTTAATATTCAGGTGCCGATTTACCTGATGACACATCTGTAACCTCTTTCTTTTCACTCATTACCATCCATCTGCTGTAGCACTTTCTTATGTGGCCTTTTTTTTCTCATGTCTAATAATGTGGACAACGAATCAAAGACACAGCTGGCTGGATCTGGCCCCAGTAGGGTTCATTTGATAGCCTGTGTTGACATTTCCTAAAGGAGGACAAACTGCTCTTGCTGCTGACCCTGGTCAAAGATTTCTGGTAAAATAACATTTACTCAGCTGAGATGGTAATTCACCCTATTTTTTGCCTTCCAACAGGATGGATTTTTTCCTCCCCCATGCCCTCAAACACAAAGCCAAAGCAGTGACTTATGAAGGACAACTAAGGGAACAGAGACTACGGGCTACCTGGTCCTGATATAACAAAGTCTGCCCGGCACTGAGTAGAGGTAACCTGTTCAAGGAAGCTGCATGTGAAGTAGTTTTATCCAATGCTGTCACAGGTTCACAGAATTCATATGGCTCCCAGTTTTTTTGAAAGCCTGGCAGAACTGGGATCATTAGCTGGTTTTTTTTTACCCTATCACATCATCTGACATTGTTAGGTGGTACTGTGTTTCTAAACATGTGTCTGTGAAATCTCTGAGTCTCACAAAGTCACCAGGTTTGAAATGAGCTTTTTCTTTTCCTTCTGGATCTTTGCAGTCTATCAAGAAGCATGAAATACTGAAAAGGCAGAAAGAAATATGCCATTGCAGATCCCACTATTGCATTAATTCTCTGAAAAAGTGCTCTAATTCAACTGTGTAGCTCTTAATTATATTTACTGATATTTCCTGATGCATACTTCATTATTCTAAAGGCTTCAATAATATGAACAGAGTATTCTGTGACTAAGGAATCAAGAGGTGAAATATATAAGAGAAAAGACAAAACCTGCCAAAAGAACTGAACAAATCACTTTTTTCTTTATTGTGATTTACAAAGCAAGCGTGTGTGTTGCTTTACTACAGAAGCTGAGCAGCTTCATTCAGCACTTTGATGTGTTCAGGCTAATATGCTATTCTACTCTACAAAAGTGATGTGATTTCAGAAGCAGATCTAATTCTCAGTTAATTAATGTAGGTGAACATGAATAGCATTTTTTTTTCCTGCACCGAGCAAAGTTGCTAAAAATAGGCATCTCTGCAGGTTGAAGCAAAATAGTGCCTGAAAAAACAGACTAAAGGTGAAAATGCAGCCAGGAGCTAAATCTCTCTGTAGGGTGTTTCTGGAACTTCTACCATTCTTATTTCCTCCCTGACAGAGCTTTGATCTTCTTAGCAATTTCCAGCTCTCAATGTAAGTAGCATAAAGCTATTAATGTATACTCTGATAAGAGGACCAAAACAAACCAGGGGAATAACACAGCATGCCTTCTAAAGCGCCGAGTAGGTGCAACCTTCACATGTTGGATTTATCAGGATTCAGTGAGGTATTATTTAATAACAACACATTCCTGCTATTTGTCTCTCTTATGTGCATGTTCTCATACACAAATACCTACAAAAGACTCCTCCAAGTTTCCAATGATCAGCCAATGCTTGTGAGAGTGAAATATCTCTTGGTAATATTTTTAGGGGGCAGCTTACCATGGCCTTCTCCACAGAATAGGATAGATCAGCTCTACAGTTACTGAAACCTTGGTTTGATTTGACATTTTATTTAAATTTACATTTGTGTTATTACATCCCAACATTACTCAAAAAAAAAAAAAAAAAAGAGAAAAAAAAGAACATAGGAAGGAGGAGGAGAATAATAGATTCAAAGAAAGAAAACTGCAGTCCCTTCCCCCATACCATTTACACCTGTTCCTTTTACTGGTTTTATGTGACCAAATTCTGGGTCCTGCATTTGGGTCACATCAATCCCATGCATCACTACAGCCTTGGGGAAAAGTGGCTGGAAAGCTGCCTGGCAGAAAAGGACCTGGGGGTGAACATGAGCTGGCACTCTGGCCAAGAAGATTAGGTGGCCAAAAAGGCCAATGGCAGCCTGGTCTGTTTCAGCAATCGTGTGGCCAGCAGGACCAGGACAGTGATTGTTCCCCTGTACTCAGCACTGGTGATGCCACACCTCAAATTCTGTGTTCATTTCTGGGACTCTCACTATGAGAAACACACTGAGGGGCTGGAGCATGTCCAGAGAAGGGCAGTGGAACTGGTGAAGAGTCTGGAACACAAGTCCTATGAGGAGCAACTGAGGGAACTGGGGTTGCTTAGTCTGGACAAAAGAGGGCTCAGGGGAGACCTTATCACTCTTTACAAGTCCCTGAAAGGAGGCTGTAGCAATGTGAGGGTTGGTCTTTTCTCACATGAAACAAGCAATTGAGGAAAAAAGGAAATGGCCTCAAGTTGCACCTGGGGAGGTTTAGATTGGATATTAGGATTTTTTTTTTTTTCACGGGAAGGTTTGTCAAAACCTCAGGAACATGGTGCCCAGAGAAGTGGTGGAGTCACCATTCCTGAAGTTATTTAAAAGTCATGTAGGTATGGTATTTAGGGATATTGATTACTGGGGCCTAGGCAGTACTGGGTTAGTGGCTGGACTTGATCTTAAAGTTCTTTTCAACCTAAATGAGTCTATCATTCTGTGATTCCATAGTCTGGATTGTGACAAGAGTTTTTCTACTTTTCCTTATGCCAGTGTTGCACTGTTCCAAATATTCCTCAATATCTCTTTCATTCAGCATCTTTCCTTAGAGTTTTGATTGCTTTCCTTGGGCTTTGGCTGCTGTGTATGTTTTCAGAGACAAAAGATGCATTTCTTTGAACGTCGTCCTTCTCACAAACCAGAAGAGTTTATACAGCCTTTGATGAGGAAACCTGGAATGACAGGAATTGTACTGAAGCTTGCTGGGTGTTCTCCACCTCCAGACAGAAGGCATTAAGACAGCTGCTCTCCTGTTTTAAGCAAGGTAACAGACATAAACCCACTTGTGGCAGCAATATCTGACAGATACACCTCTACCAGGAAAAGTCAAAAAGACTGAGCATCCGCACAATGATTCTGACCCCAAGCCTGAGGTGTACTCTTCTACTGTTACATTTGCTACTACCTTGGTTCAGGGTAATTACAAGGTATGTCCCTTTCTAGCTGGCAGGGAATTGTAAATTGGAAATGGGTAAAATCTCCCAAACCTGACTGTCGTGTGTGAAGACCCTGTTGATAGGGTTCAGCCCCATCTTTGCTGGGACAGGGAGACTGCTGTATTTGTATGCAGAATGTGCATGGTTATGCATGACAGGCTTCATGCAGAACAGTTTAACCAGACATCTAATCTCATCTGGAGGGAAGAATGATTTTACGGAGTGTGTATTCATTCTTTTATTCATTTAGCTCTGTGTTTCTGCGCTAGTGGGTAGGAATAATTCTTTATATTCTATTCTTTGAATAATACTAGAAATCCTGTCACTTAATTTTATCATGTCCCTTGTTACTCATTAGAAATTTCAAAACCAGACATGCAACTTGTAACAATTTGGATATGTATGTGCAGATAGGTCACTGAACATGGGCTACATTGTAGAAGGTAATTTTTAATTAGAATTCTATTTATCAATGATTTCTTAGACTTTTAATTTTTTTTTGGTTGGGAATTATGGCAAGTTATAATTCCAAAAAAGAGGTAGCACTAACGTTTCTCACATATGATGCCTGATGTGACTTCATAAATCTTTGTACCTCAGTAGTAATAACAGTTCTCCAGGTGTAAGTCTTCAGACTAGTGGTGGCCTAAGCAAGAGAAGTGGGTATATTCTTTTTTCCATTATGTATTCTGGAGTAGCCCTTTTGGCTAGGGAAAGCTTGGCCAGGGTAGCCCTTTAGGAAGGTTGATCAGCTTCACAACATGTGGGGATGCCCCATGGTGGCATAATTCTCTCTTCTGTCTACAAACTCAAACTGCAATCTCTGCCTCCAAATCCAAACTTTCTCAGCATTTATGAAGCTGGGATAAGGCTTGGGGTCTGTTTCTGTTTGAGACTTTAGAGGCTTTTCATCCTTTCCTTTGGACTCTGTTAACCCCATTGGTTCAAAGTTGACACCTTGAACGTGAAAACCTTAAAATTATAATTAAACTGGCTAGCAAAGGAATGTGAAAAATCTCAGCAAGACTGTGAGGCAGAGATTGATAAAAAATGGATTTAGTTTTTAATTTAATAGGCAGGTTCTGTTAGGATTAAAAACTGAACAAAGTTCATGCTCCCTCAGACTTTGTGCTTCAACTTCCTTTAGTTGCAAGGACCAAGATAACTGAACAGGAGAAAGGAAGCTTTGTGCAATCCTCATTTAGGTGAACACAAACCTGCTTCTACTTATTTGCTCAGCATCATGTCGTGGCTTGCTTGCAATTACTTGACCATCCCAGAGACCAGGCAGGACCATTTCTTTCTTCTATCTGATGGAGGCAGTCATAAAAACAATTCCTCTCACCCAAACCAGGAATTGCTTTGTTGCACATCATGGCTCAAGGCAGACCCACCCTACTTCCTGCCGTAGACCAGCTTGGCTACATTGCTAAACCCTACACAGATTAATTACAGATTAAAATCCGGAATGTCTTAGTGGGCCACTGAGGCAGGGTTTCAAGATGCAACCTCACTTCCCTGTGGGAGACAATATGGTGAGGAAGGGAACACTTGCTCTCCCCTTTCCTGCTCCAAGGCTCTCACTTTGTGGGATGGCAAGAAGCAGGCAGAAACACCTGCCTTCAAGCTTTCCAGAGCCTTCTGCCTTGCACACCAGCCTGGCTGACAGGAGGCTGTTGGCAACTCTCATTCTGAGAGGTGACATGAAAAAATGAATTTTTTCATCTGTTTTCTTGGGTAGCCTCAGTGAGAAGGGTTATGATATAAGTAAAAGCTCTCTGTCCCAGAACCACCATTTTCAAAACATGCTTCTGTTTCATGTGACAAGTTTCAGATTTCCATGTGACACACACGAAAGTTACCTCTGAATTCATGACTGCTTTCACTTACCAAAGCCACTAAATCTGCTTAGTTTACATGAAAAGTGTAACCCTCAAAATCCCCTTAGATGAAATCTTCTTGACATGTTGTGATTCCCTCAAGAACTTCCAGAAGGCATTGGACATGCCAGCAATGTAGTCCAGATCATAGAATCATAGAATGGTCTGGGTTAGAAGGGCCTTAAAGATGACCTGGTTCCAAGGCTTTCCTGTGGGCAGGGACATCTTCCACAACACCAGGTTTCTCAGAGTAGCATCATGTATTTTGGACTAGCATCAGTGAATAATCAATGAATAATCTTATTGTGCCATCTGATCTGTGATAGCCATGTGCCACCAAACTGCATTTCCCTCCCCTTTTTCTTTTCTTTTTTATTTTTCCTAAACATGACTTGGACAGGGAAAAGCTGCATTTTGTTCAAGACTGTAATCTTTGGGCCCTGAATTAAGGCTGATTCCCCATGAGAAGCCCTGGCTGGCTGGTGCTTTTGGTCTGCTGAACAGTTTGAAACCCCGGATCAGTGCTTGGTTCTAACACCATTGCATTTAATCTCTGTTTTCAGAGCATGCTAGTGCTAAGGGCACTAGCATGCATTTGCCTCTGCTGACTAGTTAACAGAGACTCAGCACAGAAGTCTTATGTGCTGCAAATTGCTCTAGCCCCCCTATCTGATGCTATACATCATACTCCTTAGTCTCAAAAGAGTTTGCATTCATCTTACTTGCCTTCTTTTAGAGGTGGCTTGAGACCTTCCAGAAAATTACATTTTATGTGACTTATCTCCACAGATTCACATTCCACTCTGGCTCTGATTTATTTGCTACAGGATATCAGCAAATCTGAAAGTGCCTAGCCAAATCTTCATGACAAAATTGTACAGGGTGGCCAAACAAAGTGCTTGGCATGACTGGGGATTCAGGAAGAGACTCTGGGCTTAGGAGCTGAAGGCACAGACTAATAATTAAGAAGGCATCTGAGACTGTAGCCACGAAGCTGCTTCTCTGGGAGAAGGGAAGACCTGGGTTCTTACTGCTGCTCCTGATGCTTTTTAGCTGATGACATTTAATTTAAAAATGCACAAGCAGTGCAGGGAAAGGCAGTAGTGCCTTTGCTTTCTCAATTGGCCCTTCCCTTTTCTTTGCTGGATACCCAGGCTTAGACTAACTGGATGGAAAACAACTGTTCCCTTGCCCTGCCTCCATGAGACTGGGTCACCTGTGGGATACAGGGCAGTGCTAGAAATAAGATGCAGTCAATTCCAGATCCCAGTTTAAGAGGTTTTGATCCCAACCCAGACCTGGCTCAAGTGCAAAGGTGACTCAGAGCACCTCTAAGTGAGGCAGGGTGGTCTCAGCACTGAACCTCAGTGGTGGTGAGTAAGGAGCATGTCTGGAGGCTTAGTGGGGTTCCCAAAAGCAAGTTTTGATGTACTTGTTTGGTCCTGCCACAGTGTGCATCAAAATCCTGTTTCCCTGATGAGGTGGCTCCCATATGGGTTTACTTCACTTGAATGCAGACTGGTGTCACTGTGAGGTGGATATTATTCAGTTGCAAGGTCAAGGCACAGCCAAGATATCCTACATCTGGGGACACAGAGGCTCCTCTGTCTGTGTCTGGACAACAAAGCTGAATAAGGCTGTCTGGGCAATGAAGCTGCTCATTTACCTTGGAGGAAGACTATATATGCCTTCATCAGCTGTGGGAAGTCATAGAATCATAGAATAGTTTAGGTTGGAAGGGACCTTTAAAGACTATCTAGTCTAAGTCCCCTGCAAAGAGCTGGAACATCTTTGACTGGAGCAGGTTGCTCAGAGCACCATCCACCCTGACCTTGAATGTTTCCAGGAATGGAGCAAAGGAAACCTGTTCCAGTCTTTCACCACCCTCACTGTAAAAAAATATTAGCCTAGAAGGAGTGTGTTTAAGCAGGACAGAGGAATTTGTGCTGTCATCTTCCTACATTTCATGACACTTTTTTATTTCCTAGGGGCAGGCACCCTACAGAACAGGAGACAGCTGTGTAAGCAACTGAAATCTCAGCTTTCTGCAGCAAGAAAGGGAGAGGTTTCCTACTCAGGAAAATATCAGCTCTTGTTTTTCTGCATTGTTTTGATATTAGTGTCTAGAAAGCAGAGCCTTATAGTCTGGGTTTACTCTTTCCTGCTGGAAGTCACCCTCATCTTTGCCTATTCTGCCTTGGATCTCTCTTTCTTGGCTACAATATGGCCCAGATTTCCATTCCAAAAGAAAGATCAATGTGCTCTGAGTCCTGTTATAACACCCTGCTGGAACCTGGGCACCCAGGAAAGGAATAGCTCAATCTGCCCCAGTACTGAAGAGCACACCTAGTACCCATACCACCTACTGCTTTCATTTAGTACTCTGACCTACTAATTGTCATCATGACCCAATTTTTCCCTCCTACATCCTTCACTGACTTGATTAAATCTGATGAGCAGTGACATTCTGAGGCACATGGTGGACTGTTTGGAACAGTTTAGAAAGAGGCAGAGAAAATTCTGTTTAGAAAGAGGCAGAGAAAAGTCTTGCTCTTGAAGTCTGGCTTGGGATGTTTGGTGTCATGGGTGCAGTGACTCAGGAGACCTTTCAAATAACCATCTGATGTAAGATCAGTTGAGCAAGGTCAACAGGGCATTGTAAAATCAGGTCTTATGCTGTTGAGACTTCTACCAGTCAACATGTTAGGCCTGCAAGTACTCCTTGTCCTTTCATTTAAAAAGCAGTCAGTGCCTCTGACCATTGCAAAGTTGGTCACCACAAACCAGCATCTCTAACAACTCTCGGTATCAGATATTGAGTTTGTAGTCAATGGTCTTGATGACCCTGATTCTGCGTCTCCACTATGTGTATATTTAAACTGTGTATTAAATATACATGCATTAATTAACTTTACGTCTTGGGTATGCCATTAATTCCTAGTGAAAATTTTTTTTTTCTTCCTGTCAAAACTCTAACTACCGCTCATTTTAGGGGTGCATGAATGACAAGCAGAGATATAAGTGCCTGTAGTAGGGAGGAGGCAGTGACCCTGACCTACTTATAAGGGAAGGGAAGGGAAACAGATCTGAGTGCTAATCTCTGAGAAGGACTCAAAGTCCCATTGTTCCACCTTACAACCAGCAGCAAGAAGCTGGTGGATTACAATGAGAGTTTGAATCTCTCTTTGGTGCTCCTCAAAAGCACTTGCTGATCCTTCCTTGGCTGTATGGAAAGTTTAAGATCCTGGTGTCCTGCTATCCAAAGAGCAGGTGAAGCAATGCCTGAGTGGGGAGCACAGTCAGCCTTGTGCAGCTGCCAAGGTGTGCCCCTGTTAATGTCCCAAAGGCTTCAGCCTAGGGCATTTCCCTAGGAAAGGAAGGATGTGAATGGATGCCTCCTACTTCAAAGTTCTTCAAAGTAACTTGAGTACTGTGCCTGCAACTTATTTAGGCACTTAAAAAAAAAAAAATCCAGTTAGGTAATTTAAGTACTCAGAATTTCTAACTGCTAATCTGGAGCAAGGTTGTTGTACAGTTATTACAAAAGAGTTCAAAATCCCTCTTTTTTCAAATTCCCTCCAAGTTTTTCTCTTGTGTCTATGCATGTTCAGATTCCAGAGAAAACTCAAGCTGAACTGACCCCAATTATCTGTTCTTTGAAGCATTTTTGAAACAGTGTTATAGTTTTATCATAGTCCCTTTACAGCCTATGGCAATAAAAGGCATCAATAAATTAAATTTGCTTCATATATTTTTTTCTAAGGGACACCACAATGATATTATTATCTTCAAATACTATAACTTGTCTGAAAATTTTGGGATTTTATTCTTTGAATTTCAATTAAAAACAGTGTTTAGACCAAAAGCTCAAACTCATTTAGCAACCACCTCTCCCAAGTTTAAAACTTGAGCTAGTGCTCATTGCACATATTAAATATTCTAGGATCATCTTTATAATCATATTTTTTCTGTAATAGTGATAAAATATAACTGGTACAGTTACCTGCAGTATCAAGATCGGTATATTTAATACAGGGGTTTTGTTTTTTCTTAAGAGCAGGACATAGTAGTCCTATCAAATTCCTTGAAAACAAACATCCAGACATTTTTTGTTTGGTTTGGTTTTTGTTTGGTTTTTGTTTATTTGTTTTTGTTTGTTTGTTTTGATTTGATTTGGTTTTTTTTGTGGTTTTTTTTGTTTGTTTGTTTTCTTTTTTTTTTTTTTTTTTTTTTTTTTTTGTTATGAGAGTTTTGCAGGCTGGAAATGCAGGGAAATGCAGGAGTTAACTAGTTTGAATTTTGAATGAATTCTAATAAGCCATCCAACTTAAAGTAAACAACGGTCTGAGTTACATCATTTTTGTTTTTATTAGCTGACCTTGCAAGCTAATAAATCCATCCTGTATTTTTCTGCTACTGCCAGTTTGCAGCATACAGGAAACTAATCTTGTACAATAACTACCTTCCTGTAGTCAGTTCTTAAATGGAGCCAAATGGATTGGTGGCGGAAGAGCTCCCCAGCAGTTCCTGTGAAACAGTGCTGAGCACAGCAAGACCTGACAGAGGCTGCTTGCTATTATTGACTTTGACAATGTAATTATGTTCTCATTTACCTCCCTAGCACTTAAGAAAAAAAAAATCCCCCCAGTACAAAGACTGCAACGATTTTAATGTCAAATTAATTGTGAGATAGGTATTCATAACATGCTAAATATACAGCAATTTCTCTGATTTTTTTTTTTTTTGACATGGTAAAATACACTTGCAGTGGCCATTATAGCACAAAGGTCTTTCATATGTTTTTGGCTGCTGCAGCAACACTTTGTTCCAGATGCAAAGGCTCCTGCTCACTAGTAAGTTAATAAAGGGTCTGCATTCTGATTAGAAGCCTGTGTGTGCTCTTCAGCATTAAAGACGGACTACCATTAGTGTAACATCCTATAGTATACTACAAATTAATCTAGGATTGTTTTTTTTCAGGGGCTGAGCTGTTTCTCTCAAGTTTAGAGATGTTCACGGGTGTTTTGCATACTTAGGAATGGTTTCATCTTGCATGCACTGAGATCAGTTGCAAGAGCTGCTGAAGACTCCACTGTTGCAAGGCCATAAGCAGATCCCCAGTGTGCCATGGCAGCCTGGACACATACAGGTGGAGGGCATGTGAGTGTACAACACTGATATCCTCAGTTTGCCCCACCTAGGGGAAAAACCTCTGAAAGGGAGGTCTCTGATTCAGTCAAGTGAGTTAAATGTCTGGACAACATGAAAATTAACGTGAAAAAGCTTTGGTTGCTTTGATCTGTCTTGAAGTGCTTTTACAATGAGTGTCTGTCTGTCTGACCTCTCATCCCCCATCAAAACAAAGAATAGGACCAGTAGAAACTGTTTGAATGACATTTTTGAAAAAAAAGTTTGATTATATAGTTTTCCCCTCTAGTTCTTGATTGTGCCTGGCTTCTACTGCATTTGCCTTTGCAGAATAGGCTAAACACCAAGTATGGCTCACATATTGCTCTCCAGAGAAAAAGACCATGATAGCTTCCGAGCTGTGACTGTCATAATTGTAAAGCATTTATGAGAAATCACACAAGCTACTCCACTAAAATGGATACATTTTTCTGCAGCAACTTTTATTTGGACTCTGTACCAGATGTAGCTGTGAGTACAGCTGGGTGGAGAGAAAGGGACAGAAAAACAAAATGAGTTTCTTTGTTCTTGCTGAGTCTTCTAATCTGTGATTTTTTGGTTTTAATTTAAAAAATATAACTAAAACCTGTACTTAACTCCTGGAGTCCAGTATTCCATTTCAAATGAAAAGAAAATGTGTTTTATACACACAAATCTTTGGTAAAGGTTTCTGGACCTGTTAGGTAAAACAGTTCATTTAAGAGAAATGAGCAATTTGGATTGAAGTCTTCTTGATTAGTGACTTAATGACATTTGTTACTTTGTATAATGGGATATCTTAAAAATTCTGCACAAGAACTGCTGCTGGAGTGGTTCTGGAAATGAGGTAGTTAATTATGGTCAGGAAGACAGCCTGTAGATAAAACTGAAACATACACTGTTAATTTAATTCAAATATGGAAATGCTTGCTGTTAAGTAATGGTTTCTAGTATACATTGCTGGCTTAATCTTCACCCCTTAGCCTTCATCACTGAGGATCTTTAAGGTCCCAGAACAAGTGTCTTAAATGCATGTCCTTTGCTTTGCAATCAGGGTAGCCTGAATCGACACTCAGACACTAATGGCATCATAACTCAATCCCCACAGGGCCCAGTTTGTCCATATATCATGTCCCTCCTGACTGAGACAAGGGCTCTGTAGAAGATGATATGTGATCCTGTGATTAAAGATATTGCAAAAAATCAGACTGCAAAAGTAATGTTCTGGTCTTTCTCAACTTTTGAATAGACTTAGCAAAATTAATATTCTTTGAAAGTTTAATATTTGGGTTGGTTGTTTGTTTGTGTTTTTTTTAACCTAAAAATAAGCAAATAAAGTACCCACCCACAGGAAAAAGCAGACTCCTTCCCAGAATAATACTGGATTCTAATCTGGGATCTATTAAGCTGGGTCCAGACTGCTGGCTCTCTAGGTTGTATCATTTAATAAAAGAGCCTGCAGCAACTGTGAGCCCTTAATGTCTGTTTAGGCAGCTGGTTAGACCAGCATGGAGTGGGGCAGTGTGTTTTGCCATGCATTGCACAGACATGTCCCCTGGGCTCAGCTTCTCATTTTGGAAATGAGCAGTTTATAGGCAATCCTCTCTATGCAAACAGATTATCTCTGTCCCTGTTCTCCTATCCAATGGTCATTTAACATGGCTCCCATTCTCCACCCCCACTTTCCTTCTTCCACTCTTCCTCCCTGCCTCTATTCCCAGTCCTGGCTCACATCTTCAGTTGCAGATCTTTGCCTGGTCTGAGATTCCCTCTTGCTGCTCATCTGCCTCTTACCTGGCACCACGTTCCCCCAGGCCTGCAGGCCACCGAGAGAGGAAGGAATGGGAGCTCGCTCTGTATCGGGGCTGACTCTTGCAGCTGAGTGTAGCAACAGTCCTTGTGGGTGGAAGTCTTGTAGTGATCCTAGAGGTAACATTGTGAAAAAGTTCAAACAGTTTGATCATGTGGAAGACCTGTAGTGAAAAAGTCAATGAAAATGGACTCTTCAGTCCATCCAAAGCTGCTGAACTCTATCAGAATCCTTATCAGCTCAGTGCTGTCCTCATAAAATCAAAATTTTCCAGTTTTTTTTTTATGACACTGAAAATTTTCTTGGGGATAGAAAAAGCAGAACAACTCAACTCAAATGTGTTTCAAGCCTTCCCTCTGAAGTACATGAAAGAGACTAGAGATTGACAGTAAAATGACTTAAATAGTATTTTCTAAGTTAGGGGAAGTGTGTGCTTCCATGATTTTGTTCTTGGAAACTGTCAAATCCTCAGCAGGAATGCACCCCAATGCTTTCATGGTACAAATATATAATGCATATCTGAAAAATAAAAATCATAACACTCTATATCTGAATGACTCATTTAGTAATTCAGTGTAAACATTATCTTGTAATGGGTATTTTGGCAACCTTAGACTTAATTAGTGTTCAGTTTCTGTCTGTAATATTTATGGAACACTGTTATGGATGGGTATGGTTTGCACCTGGCTACAGGAGCTGTATCATCACATCTGTCAGATTTATTGTACACATGTTCAAGATGTTGTCTATTTTCCCTGAACCTTTAAGACACACATGTTTACTTGGTTTTTTGTACAATTCTGCCTTCATAGCTCGCTGCACTTTCCCTCTGTACTTCTCAAATCCTGCAATGTCTTGTTTAATCTGAATAGACAAGAACAGAACGCTGCGTTCTAAGTGGAACCCTACCAGGGAAATGTATTATTCTCATCATTATCACTGTCTTAGACACAATGAAAACCTGCTGTGAATGCTATTCTAGGGGCTTATTTAACTTCTTAGAGTCAGGAACAGAGAGGCACTCTCTTCCCTGTCTATCAAACCAGACTCTGTCTCTCTGTTTCATCTGAAACCACATCTGGGTGCTTAAGTTTCTAATCCTTTATTTTCAAAGAAATAATGCTTCAATTATCTGCTGGTTTGAGTCAATTTTGTTAGTTCAAATAAACAGTTTTGCAGTCATATAGGAAGATTTCTTCTAGGATTTCTGAATTTCTTAAGCAAACCTGTGTCTGATTTGACTATAAACATGAGCCAACTCCTGATTATTCATTGAATAATTTACATGGACTCTGAAACTCACTAATATTTACACACCAGTATGATATTTATTGCTCCAAATAGCCCCTAATTTATTCATAGCCATTGCTAGCAAATAATTTAATTCCACAAACTTTCCATACTTTCTTGTGTTTACATCATACCACTTGAAAACTGTTTTATTTTCTCAAAGACCATTGAACACAGGGAGTTTATGGAAAACAGTGAAAAGCCTATGCATAACAGTGAGTAAAGAATTTCTGAGACTGTACTAATTATTTCAGGTATTTAGCTAAGTATTTTGGACCAAAACTTTTATTTTTTTTAACTTTGTTTTGGCACCAGTGCAAAAAAAGCCTGAAATGCTTCCATTCCAATTTAGCTGCACTTTAGCTTTCTTTTGCTGAGTTGTACATGATTCAGCAAAATGTAGATAATCTGGCCTCTGTACTTTTCCAATTGACCCTAATTTGCAGGTACTGTGGCAGGACAGATCCTCTGTGCAGCTGAAAACAAATCTTTCTTTGAATGCTGAAAGCTGACTCTCTCACTTTCAGACTCCTGAGACCTACTGTGAACTTAGCAGTCTGTGGTGGGGAGCTGATCTGTCACAACACATGAGGATAAGCCCCATCTGCACTCCCTGAAGGCATCAGTTTGGGAGTTGCTCTAAGTTAGTGGCTTTCTGCTTCCCTCCTCTGGGAGTTGTCCAAGATACTATACAAATAACTACTGGAAGGAGGGGGGAGGTGCACATTTTAATGGTTCTCTCTCTGATTTGTGACTACATCTAACAAGTTAGAATTTCACACGTGCTCTCTGACAATGTCCTGCACTACCCTTCTCTTCTGCTGCTTGGGAAGAGCAAGGATTTTCTGTATCTCACAAAAGAAGGCTTAGAAATGTTCTTGGAGTATTTGAAGACTTGTCCCATACTAAGATAAGCCATTATTGTCATGCTGGCCATCTGAGTGATAAAATTTCCACGTAAGTATTATTTTCTCTCCTGATTTACGCTGCCTTCTTATTAGGTCTATTATTCTCTCTTGGTGCCTGCAAAGAAAGGTGACAGCAATATTTTTTGATGTTCAGTTCATTTTCAGATGGGATCTGCAAAATCTACTTTAAGCTACAATAGTACCTATTTGGTGCCCTGAAGGCAAAATTGCAAGAACTCACAAGAATGGAGGAAATGCCATTGAAATACATGACAAGTGACAAAATCCTGGGTACAGGCCACATAGTAGCTTGGGTGTCAGGATTAAAAAAAAAATGTTACCTGTGGGTTATGCAGAAGATAAGAAGGAAGAAAATGCACATGAGCGCACAGGAATTTTTATTAATGTTTAGCTGAACTGCACGTACTCTCCAAGACATCACAACACTTTCTAGAAACACAAAGATATTCCCTTCAGTGTTGAGCACTGATGCAAATGTATGATAAGGTGCTATGACTTTCTGGAATCACTGCAGTGATTGTGAATTATTCATGAAATTAAAATTCCAAACTAATTCACAGCATCAAACAGTTCTGGCAAGTGGCATATAATGCTGGAAACAAAAGTGTACACTACATATTAATCCAGAAAAACTCTCTTACCTTTTAAATTGCTGGGCCCATACTGTTTTCCTCAAGCTTGCTGGTACTTTAAGTCTTTAGAAGTGTTTTTTTTCACTTATCAGGATTTAGATATTGTGATTCTGTGCTGTGAATAAGTTGCATTAGAAAAGGCTCAGAAATTAGCAAACAAAAGTCTTGGGGAAAAAAAATGTAGGCAGTAGACACACACAACAGTGTTTATATATATTTTTTTCTACAAATAAAGGGTGGATGCAGTGTTTTTCCTTATTTATGTAGTTAAAAAACATGTAAGTACTTGCAAGTACTTGCTTAGATTCAGTTTCAAAACTCTCAAGAATACTGGCATTTGTCTAAAATTGCAAATGAATTTCACTTTTGCTTAGTTTGCATCCAAAAGGTGGATAATTTCCAGTGAAAGGAGGTCAGCTCTCAAGTTAAATCATAACTGATCTTTTGACTTTGCAGGGATTTCCGGGCAGTTTGCTGTTTTGTGAATGTTTGCTCAAATATTAAAAACCCGAAAGGTGAAAAACAGATCTGGGAAAATGTTACGAAAACTATTCAAATATTTACACAGCCCCACTCTCCTCAAGGATATATGCACCGACATTTTCAGTCTCTTCTGGATAATAAACAATACATATTCTGGATCTGTTCTGCTCCTGTCGTAGTCAAGGGTGTTATCAAATGCTAGAAAAATTAGGGGAGGTATATTGTTGTGAAACTGGAGCTCTGCAGTAGGGAGTTAGGTTCACTTTTGATCTAACATATGGAAGTAAGGTATACAGATGTGTGTTTTGATGATATCAGGCCTCATTATTCTTTATGGGAAAAAAAAACCCACCATTATTGCAATTAAAATAGCACTTGAATTTACAAAGTTAGCCCATTCCCTAGTTTTCTGACCTCCTCAGGAGCATAGACACACATTCTGAAATCACCCTTTTGCAGTTCAGTGCATTTTCATTTTTCTTCTTTCAGGCTTTTTCTCCAGAAAGAGGCTCTTCTCTGGAGTAGTACTTGTTTATTGCACATTAGGACACTGGAAAAATGAAGAGTGCTACCTGATTTGATGAAAATGTCCTTATCAAAAGTCAGATCTCTAGGAAGAGCTTCAGAAGGCAAATACCAGTTTTGAACCTTTAAGATTTGCTTTTTCAAGGGTCTTTTTACAGCAAAATGCTCAGTTTTGAGTAGAGATGGGAAAAAAATTTAAAAAGCCACAATGTACTAACTAGTAAAAAGAAAGGAACTCAGAACTCACAGATAACAATGTACAGCTGCCAACTGCTTCCCCCACTTCCCAGAAACCCTTTCTTTTTTTAAATATAATGCATTAATGAATTTCTGTGTGCTTTGACCTAGTGTATTTTGAAAGTCCCAGACTTCTGCGAATTGTTCATTCAGTCCTATCTGGGCCAGAGTCTGTAGGCTGTGGATGCCAGTATATTAAAGGAAATTTAGGCATGGAAGCACCCCTGGATTTAGGCACAGCTTGTAAATAGGGGAAGGAAAGACAAAATGAGTATTAGGAAAGATCAGGAGCTCTGATAACATGCCTGTTATGAGGAAATGGAGACTTTTTTAGCAGATGCTGCCATCTGCAAAGCAGTGCTGTAATAGGGACACAGGGACTGTTGTCAGCACCCCGTGCAAAATGCCTGGTTTCAAAAAGCTGCCCTCAGCTTTCCCAGTGTTGTTTATTCAGTATGGGGAGCTAACAGGAGAGAATTTATCACAACAGTTAAAAATCACATCCCCAGCAACTACAAAAATGCAGAAATACTGCATACAGGCAATCACACACAACCCAGAATAGGCTTTTCCTTGCAGCTCAGTTCCCATGGCTTCTTAGTCATCCCCTTTTGTTCTCTTCTAGAAGACATTTATAACACAGCAGTTCTCACCTTTCTCTTCAACAGGAAACCACTGGACAAGGCTAGCTGGTCCTTATTTTTCATATAGTGTGAATATGAAAATTCAAGTATCTCTAAAAACTGCTGCAAAAGAAACCTTTGAACATTTTTTATGTGCTATTTCACAGTAAAACTGCAAGGAAAACTACTTCTGTTCAGCATTCAGACTATTTTAGGGAGAGACGAAAGCCTTGTTTGAATCTTTTTACGTTTTCTTGGCAACAAATATCTCCCTGCAGAAAGACAACTTACATGTCTATGTATGCAGTCACTGCCTTGCTGCTTCCCAACTATTTCATCTACCTAAAATCAACAAAATTTCCCAAGTGCTTAATCTATCCTGGGAGAATTAATATGGAAATTGCCACATCTGGAGTCTATAGAGATGAAAACTGTCATCACAGTAAATGGAGAAAGGAGATGTGTGCCCTGCAGCAGTCAGTGTAACCTGGCTAACACAGGCACAGCTCAGTGTGCTCCATGGCAGGAAAATCTCATTGCATCCTGGCTAGAAGTGACTGTTGGGATGAAATGTTTCCATGAAATTGGTACCTGTATTAACTGCTTTCATCTATATCTCTAAATGCATCTTTAACCTGCAATGCAAATATTCCTGAGGAACAGGAGGGGTGCTTCTTTTTATATTGCCATTTTCAACTGCCATTTTACTTGCCATATCTTAGTCAGTGCAAGAGTGGCATCATCGTGGAGAGAGCATCTAAAACTCTATGAACTGTAGGGGAGAGAAAGATGCGTGGAAGAAAAGCAACTGAAGAACTTTTTTAGAAAATGAGGTGTCCATGTTTGCAGACAACAGTGAAAGCAGAGTTGTGAAGAGGTACTTTTCCAGTGAATCTGGAAAAGGTGAAAAATGCCTGCATCACTCTGGATGGAGAAGAGACTTATATAAACTGTTGGCTTGAAGCACTTTTTTGCGCATGGGATGAAACCTACTCTATATTTTACTTTAACACACATGGTACAGAGGACACACCTTACAGAATTGTCCCACAGGATGTTTGTTTTAGTATCAGCCCCAAACATTAACCTTGTGGATATTGAAAAAGATCTATTAAAGACAGAAGCTCCCAAGTGGTCTTTTATCTTTCTGTCCATATTCCTCTTCTGTTTTAAACCTTGAATTCTGTTCTTGTTTAATTGTTTAGGCTAGTGCTGAAAAAGTGACACTTTACCTCTGCATTTTGTTATTAAAAAAAATTATCTCAGAAGCCCTAAATGCTCTATCCAGATCTTAACAATGATTATGCTGATGATGACATTCAGCAGTGTTATTTTTCACTATGATTCAAGAGTTCAGAAATTATATTGGCAAAAATAATGGCAACCAGGCAGTTTGCTAATCAAAGCTTTTACCTCAGATTTTGCATCATTTTAGGTGCCCACGGTATGGCTAAGGGCAAGAAAAATCAAAACAGTGATTTTTGTGAGAACCAAATAGTATTACTGTTGTCTTTTAGGAAAGGACTTGCATTTAAGAAGCTTTATCATAAAGCTTAATTGACGCTGTGATTAACAAGGAAATTAGATCAAGTTAGGCAGCAAAGTGAAATGAACAGTTTATTAGAGTTGAGCTGCCACAACTGGATTGAAATAAATAGATCAGCATGATATTTCTGTGTAGATGTAGACTAAAATGTCAGAGAATCCAGGCAAAATGAGCCAGGCAAGATGCTGGGTTGATAGCTCGAGAGGATAAACGTCACTCACCCATCCCCAGTGACTTAAGGTACCTCTAGTAGGTAATGTCAGCTTCTTCTCATTCTGGTACTCAGCATCTTCTCTTACCCACAAATTTGGCTTGACATTCAATATTCGTCTTCTAGAACTTAAAAAAAAAAGTTATTTTTGAATTTATTTCAAACTTTCTTAGTATTTCTCTCCCTAAACAGCATAAACTTTTACCTTCACAATATAATCCTTAGAACCATACAATTTGTTTATTAGCAATGTCTTTTTATTTACTGGAAAAATGTTCTTCACACAGAGCATGATCAGTCATTGAACAGGCTCCCCAGAGCATGACACAAAGTCACAGCATGAAGCCTGAGAGAGTTTAAGCAAAGAGCCTTGGACAGTTTGGACCATGATGTCAGGCACATGGTGTGACTCTTGGGGGTGTCCTGTGCAGGGCCAGGAGTAGACTCAATGATCCTCATTGATCCATTCCTGCTCAGTGTGTTCTGTGATTCCGTGAAATAAATGTTGACCCTGATCCAGCTGAAACGACTCAGTATGTTCCTTTCTTTTCTTTCCTTTCAGGCCTTTACTTCCATTATAAATCAGTATAAGACATGAACAGAACCTTCTTGGCACAAGCACAATATTATTCATCAGTTTGCACCAATTTAAATTGACATGATATGTGATATACCCTGGATAGGACTGGGCTGTTTAACCATGGGCTACCATGATGGGTAATCTGCAGGTCCAGCTTCTGACATCAGCCTGTTCCCTGGAAATTGAGCTGTGCCTCAGAAGGCTGTTTATATTTTGGAGACATTTCAGGTGCTTAATGTGTAGTAAGCTGTTAAAATATTTCATTAAATACTTCTCTTTCCTTCTACTCCTCATTTGTTAATGCCAAAATTTCACAGCTGGAGAAGGTTGTTTCTCTGTTTTTTTTTTTCTGAAATCATAATTTTCAAAGGTAATCCAGCTCTGAGCAGGAACAGTCAGCATATCCCCTTAGCTGTAGGCTCAGATGTTCTGCATTGACTGCTATTCTATTTTGATATTCTTGGATGGAAATCCATCACTTAATACTCAAACATGAGGCACATACTGGTTCTCTGGCATGCCTTCGCCTGTGACCATCTGTTGGGGTGGCACTACGCCCACTCAAAAAACTCCCTGCCAGTTTCAAGAGGGCATAGGTATTAACCAAATATAGATTTAGAAAGACAGCTAGTAAAATGCTGGAGATGTCATTTTAGCTGCAAGACTATTTCTCTTGTTGTTAGGCAATCCCAGACTGGGTCCATACGTTTCAGAAGAATGCTTGCAGGCACACTGTAAGCTCACCTCAAACTTGCCTGTTTATGTACATATATAAAAAGGTAAGCAAATGTTATTAACTGAAAAATGTCTACATACCCAGTTTTCTCTGAGAAATTGGCTTGAACTTGGGAAAAACTTCTAAAACAAGCAAATTACTGTCTTTTTATACAGAAGTAGCTCTTTCCCATATCCATCTCCCTTTTAAATATAATGCATTGATATTAGGCAGCTACTGTAAAAAAGGAATTGGGAATTTTTACTTGAATAGCAATTAAGGATCACTTAAAAGATACCTGTGGATGGGTTGCTCAGAAAAGTAATATTCTTTGGATGACTTTAGAACATAAAAATATTCATGACAAGTGAAACTGGATTCAGGTTGTAGATGAATACAATTACAGTTTCAGCTTGGCAAAGCTGATGTCAAAATGTAGGGTATCACTTTAGGACAAACTCAGAAGTTAAAATCTGCAAGGCTTGTAGAACAAAAAAAATTTCATGTTCTACATTTAATTGCTGCTTGGAAGAGGAACAAAACTTACTGATATTGCTAATACAGAAGACTTAGGTTATGCAGGTGATGAATAGGTAACAGTATTAATAAATACTTACATTTCTTATATCTTCATCTATAAACAGCAGTTTACAACTGTAGAAAGAAAAAATTCCTATCCATCTGAATATTAAATAATTTGAAACACATGAGAAAATAACATGAACAAGCTGAAGAGCAGATTGGAAGGAGGCTAAGAAAGTGAAAAAGGGAAGTGGAGAAAAAAAATTAAAACCAAGTTGGCCACAGGAAAGAATCATATGACCTCAAAGACAGAAGCAAGAAACCTGAATCTGATGTGGAAAGAAGGAAGATTATAAAAAAGTGAGGAAAGCAAGCTTTGCATTAGTATCAAAAATAGGTGAATAGGGTTCTCTGTGACTCAACAACAGGCCATAAATGGGAAGGTGAGGTGCAAGAGTCTGGGGCAAAATGATTGCAGAAGCACAAAAGTTGTGAAAGAGAACTGGAATTCCTATTTTTTTCCATTGAAGAGAAGATATGCTTTATAAAGCTTATAAAAAGCTGAAGGTAGAATAGGAGATAGAATTTCACAAAGGGCAAAACTAGTCAAAGCACTAGACATATCCACATTTGATGGATCTGAAAGTTTGCCCAACCAGAAAGTTCCCAAGAAAGTGGAAGAGTTTGCTTTTGTAAATCCAGATGTTCACCAAAAAGATGGATATGAGATTTCCAGTCAGCTACTGCAAAAGTAAGATTTGAAGATTAACTGAGGATTCCTCTAAACATCACCCAGAGCTGGGTCTTTGATATCTTCTCAAGAACCATTTACATATGTGCCACTATTTTACAATACTGTGCTAACCCTGTGGTCATCATGCCTGCTCTTACACAAAGCTTGTAAAAACCAAGACCAACAAGACATGATCTTTACCTGCTCTTTTAATTGGACCATGTGTCCTTTAACACACTCCTTTTTTTCCTCTTGGACATTTTGGAAACCTTTTTCAAGTGCTAACTACCCTTAATACCATACCTCTGAAAGGCTGGAGCAGCACATTATCTGTGTATTCACTTAGAGGAAAATCAGTGGGAAAATTCAGGCACTTGTCATGAAGAGAATAATTACCTGTCCGTCAGCAGACTGTACATCTACGGGCTCCTGTTATGGGACTTTGCTGTGCTGACAGCCATATGAACACACAACAAAGAGATGGCCTTAAAGCACAGCAGTTACCATCTAATTGCCTCTTTAGGAAATAATGTGTGTTCCAGCATTTCATCAATTGCACACAGAATCACAGAATGGTAGAGGAAGGCACCTCTAGTGCCACCCAGTTCAATGCCCAATGCTAGAGCAGGCCCACTTAGAGCAGGTTGCACAGGATTGTGTCCACGTGAGTTCTTGAATATCTCCAGAGGGAGACTCCACAGCCTCTCTGGGCAGCCTGTTCCAGTGCTCTGCTATTCTCACAGTAAAGCTTTTCCTCATCTTCAGATGGAACTTTCTGTGTTTCAGTTTGTGCCTGTTGCCCCTTTTCCTGTCCCTTCCACTGGAACCAGCCTGGCCACATCCTCTTTACACCTGCCCTGAAGATATTTGAATTCAGTGACAAGATCCCCTCTCAGTGGTCTCTTCTCCATTGCCAAAGTGGGCTTTTATTCTGAGTTTCAGTGTTTTGCTTTCCATAACAAGACTGAAACCTGTATTTGTTCTTTGGGTTGTAGCTTCCCTCTGATTTGCTACAACCTGTAAAGCCTCCTATGTCTTTGAGTCAAGAGTACATACACAGCCAACTCCAACACCTCTGACCATCTCCTGGATGCAGCAGGGTATGGGAAAGGATTTGCTACCTTACAGGGAGAAGATCATCTGGCTGTGGAGAAGGATGATAGAGAGAGGCTCCACAAAAGCAGTGTCTGCCCTTGAGTCCAATAATAGAGGTAATAAAGAATTTTGGCAAAGCAGCAGGTGCATCTGGTTAATGCTGTACTTACAGCTCTCCCACTGTACAGTCTTCACAGAGGGAAAAATTCAGCACCAATGAAAAACTTCAATAACAATAAATGCTGACTTGTCTTCCTTTGAACAGAACAAGTAGAAATGTCTAGAATGTATAAGAAGTGATTAATTTTTCTTGATTGCTGAGAGGCAAACATGGAACTCATCTATGAGAACAGGTACCATTAATCCAATATTATTTCTTGTTAACATCTATTTGTCTTGACCTACCACACTCTCATAAACCTATATTGAAATAAGAGTCTGTTTTAATTTCCATTGGACATGTTTGAAAAAAGGGTTTGTCAACAGAGTGAATCAGTAGCTGCAGCTGAGGAGGAAGAAAAAAAAACAGAAGACTTTATCAAAGTTAGAATGTGTAGCTTTTTCCTTTGATGGTGTTTGAAAATATTTACAAAAAGATTTGCAGCTTTTGGGAAAATTATTTCTCTGTGAAGAGTATAGAGTCAATGTGAATCTAGTGAGATCTGCCTTAGAATTATTATAAATACAAAATTATTTTTTAAAAAATATGTATGCATATCAATACCTTTATCTATACATTCAGCATAGCTCTGCATAAAGGTATTTATGATTTGCTTAAATACATATTTGATTGAAATGTGTTTCTGATTTATAACTTAAAGTAAAATAATTTTAGATTTTCTCAAATCTTGAAAGGGAAAACACCCTTAAAATGTGTTTCTCTCTCTGTTTTTGAAAGATTAAACTCTTTTCAGAAAAAAAGGCAAGAAAAATAAGATTAATTTTTGTCTCTAAACTATGCCTCTGTGCCTTCTAAAAGCTGTGTAAATTCAATTCCCATTTGTAACTTACAAATACTTATTCCATGTCGAAAGTAAAGTATTAACTGCTGCTCAGGAAACATGCTCTGACAAAGTCAGAAAAAGATAATCAATTCAATTCATTATGATATTTCATCCATAGCATTTAATAGTGGTACAGAAGGAAGTAGAGTTTTTCATGTCATGTGAGAGGGCCATAACTTTCAGCAATCTTGGTCCATCAAAAGTTGGGAAAACCAGGACATATAGTTCTCTCTAAATGAGCACTCATGTGTTACACAACCACTCCTTTAGTGTTTAAAAACAAGCTAAGGAAAGCAGATCAAGAAAAAGTGGTTGCACTGCAAAGCAAGCGCAGTTGTAAAGCCCAGAGGTGTTTCACATGGTATTTGTGGTGGGATCAGCACAGTGAAGCTTTACTTCAGACCCTGGGAACACAAAGAAGGATATATATTCCTAAAATCATTGTAGTCTTTATAAGCACTTGGACTCCTGTAAAAATGTTGTCAGGGGATGGTATGTTTCTTTACTAGAAGGTGGCTGCCAAGCAGGATCACTGAGCACTTAATCACCCTTATATTAAAGCTGAGACACATGAACTGAAACAGTTATTATAGGGAATAATTACAGATCAAATTAAAAGCATTAGAACTGGCAAAAAGATCAAAGCAAAGCATTCCCTGCAAGAAATGCACGCGATGTTGTTCAGAACAGGTAGAAGTGAAGGTTTGCAGTGAAGATTGTATTCCTTAAAGTAAAAGTGCTTAAGGACAGTCAAGGTGCAGCTGATAAAACACACAGAGAGTCAGGAAACCAGGGGCAAATACCTGCTTGCAATAAATTTGAGGGCAGGTGCATAATACAATCAGGAGGAAGTGATTCCATTTTGAAAAAAAACCTGAAATTTTGCCAAGAAAAAAGCAGGAAATCCTAAGCAAACCTTGTACTCTTGATCTAAATAAGGAAGAGACATAGCTAATTACCAGAAAGCCATATGCAAAATATCACAAAGATCAATTCAGAGACTTGTCTCAAAAGAAAAATTATCTGAGGACTCCCTACCTTGTGAGGAAAGTGGCTGCAAAAGCTGGTGATATGAGGCTATCAGAAGACAAGGAATATCTGGTCAAGCTGGTTGCCCTTCATGATAAAACTAATAGTTCTAGGTCATGTACAAACAATACTAGTTTTCAAAGACAGAGTAACTGGCAATCTGTTAAGATAATACCTCTCTCAGTTGTCCCACAAATGTGGGCATAGCTGCTGTGTACTCTCATCTCATAGATATGATAGTGAGAGAACAGTGGAAAGATACCAAAGTTCACAATTTGTTTGTTGTTACTCTCCAGAACACTGTGCACGTGTCTGTAAAAATCACATTTCCCTCCCAGCCTCTGAGAAGGCAAAGGGATGTGAATAACAAACATGTGCAGGTTCAGGGGACAGATTCCTGGCAATAATCAGGCCAGGGAGGAGAACATTTTTAGAAGAAGACCAAAGGAGACCTGGGATTTTGAAGTGTTATTTACCTGGCGTGTCCTGCAAGAGGGGGAGAACATTGTCTTATTTGACATTTGCGAGTTGTTTTCCCTACTCTATCAGGTTGTAGTGACTGGCTGTATCAGCTGGTCATGTAATTTCCATTTGATTTCCAAAAATAATAAGAAGTTGGTGCAACAGTGGATGCTGACTGCTGACTTTCAGGGTAGAGAACAATAAGAAGCATGGCATCAGATAACCCTGACTCATGACATTTCACTGGCTCAGGAAATAAAGATCAGTATATTATAGTATATATTATATTATATTATATACACTGTATATATATTGTATATTTATACACTGTATATATAGTGTATCTATTGTAATATATATGAGTGTCTATTATAATATATATTATACACTTATATATATAATTTATATATATATAATTATATATATATATATATATTTATATATATATAGTGCTTGCATGTGTTATGCCAGTAACACAGTGACTGGTATCATTAAAACAGTAAAAATGTAATCAATGTATATGTATCAAAATAAATTACTTCAGGGAAACAATAATTGCAGTGGCACATATCATGCTCAATACCTAAATCAATGTTATTGAGCTGAGCTAACAATAAATCAAATCTGCATAATCAATTCTTCTACTAGAAATGAAACCATTAACATTCAAATATGAAAGTACACACCATTTATACATTTTCTTTTGGCAATTTCTATTTACTGGACTCTAGAATGTTCACTAGCTGGTGTTCAAACACAGTGTCCCTTTATTTATGCTTAAGAGGTATGTGAAGTAAAGTATTGTGGATGAGATTGAACCCATAACATTTTGTGAACACCTCATGGGTTGTTGCTTGGGTTTAGAAAGGATTAACAGTATTTCGGTAGGTTTGGGGCTTCTGAGGTCAGAAGACACCATGGTGGGGTAGGCAAGAACAGCTAAAGAATTAACTCCAGACTGAGTACACACAATCAGACACATTTTTGGGTGCTGAGTTTTTCCTGAAGCATAATTTGTCATTTCTACTTCATACTTCCTTGCTCAAAGGGATAGAAAGATACAGCATAGATAGAACAGATAGAGGAAGGGCCAGAATGTGGCACAGAGGTGTCTTCTCACCACAGAGCTCAAGGGCCAGGCACAAATCTGAGCAGTCAGCAAGCCAATATCTGTGGGAAGATTGGAGGGGGAAGAGTATGAAGGAAGGTAGGGTCAAAACCAGATGGACAATAAGCCAATAATAACAATAGTAAACAAACTCCTGCACTTGCTGCACAGCCTTTTACTTTGTGGAAAGTCTGTATTGGTCTGATGGCACTGCTCATGAGAGCAATTGTTAACTGCTTTAGAAAATCTGAAATGTTTTTGGTAGGGACACGCAAAGGAAGCTGATCATCTGGTATGACCTCCAGATTTCAGGATGACTGCTGCATGAAACATCCCATGTCAATCTTCCTACATTCACAACAGCCATATCCTGTTTAGGACTGTTATCTTGTCATTTGAGAGGAAACAAAAGATGAGGGACATGTTTGAGGAGGAATTACTCTGTGTGTAGTTAAGTATCTCAGAAATACCGGAGAGCTTCATGGGACTTTTGCACATATCTCTTTCCTGGAACTCCTTCTTCCTACAAAATCACTTATTTCTAATGAAATTTATATGCATGAATTGAAAAGCTGCAGTCAGATCCTGTGCAACTTCTTAAATCAAAGCCTTTCTTGAGTAACCAACCTCCTTTTTTCCTAATCTTTGTTTTCAAAACTGCTGCACTGCCAAATTTCTTTAAAGTGATGGGTCTCTTTTAGCCAACTAAAAATTTGGTTTGTAGTCTAGCAGCCATTCTTCTCTTTCTGTAATTGATAGAGGTGTGAATTTTCTTAATTTTCTTTCAGACATGCTTTTTCTTTTTTCTTTTTTTTTCCCCTCACATGGACTGTAAAGGGAGCTTTTGTACAGGTAAAATCAAGCTTTTGTAATCCATTTGGCTACAAAGGTAGCAGGACTCACTGAAGCATTCCCATGCTTCAGAGTTTCTAAAATAAACTACTCATAGAAACAGTTACACTTCTAAAACTGAAGCAGTAAGCCTCTACAAGTTAAAAAAAAAAAAAAAAAAAGTTTAATTAAAAACTTAATATTTAAAACATTTTTAGAGATACTTAAACTTTAGTTAACAGAATAAACCTGATAATATATAAAAGAATAAATAAGAAATAAGAAAATAAGAAATAAGAAAAAAGAATAAAATTCTTTAAATAAGAATAAGGAAAAAAAAGAAATAAGAATATAATATAATATAATATATTATATATATTATATATTGTAATATAAATTGTAATATATAAGAATATAATATAATATATATAATATATATATTATACATATTATATATTGTTTTCTTTGCAACAAATCAAGCTAAGGGGTGTTTTCATTTCTTCACTTTTAGAAGAAATAAAGCAATTAAAGAAAAATTGGAAAGATAAATTGAAAAGAAAGGAAGGCTTAGTGTGCTTTATCTTTTATAAAAGCTAAGACTAATTCAATGCCAGTAAAAATTCGGAGGGCTGCATGAAGCCTAGCCCAGAGTGACCTACAGTAGGCAGCTCTGGGTAGCAGGCAGTAGGAGCTGCACACTGTTGCCTTGAATTTATACGCTGCAGCAGCTTTGACGCATACGGTAGGTAGGTGGTCTGAGTGTGACTCCTGCAGCTTTTCTGGATGCCATCCATATCTGCACTGCTGTTTGCTCCCAACTGCATTTGACCCAGCACACTTTGTGCTTTTCAATCCTCGCTGTAGAAAAGAACAAAGAAAAGTAGGTTAATATATTAATATGGGGTTGCAACACAATACAAGCCAAGGGGTATCAGGAAAAGGCCATTACCATTTCTCTTGTCTTTTGCTAAAGGACAGTTCTACCTTTGCTAAAGGAGCAGCTCTAACTGAGCAGGAAACAAGGCTGGAAAAACCTTATATTGTGAAACAAAATTAACTCTCTGGAGAACAGAACCAGGGTCATGCAGACACTCATGTGGATTCTCTCTCTCATCTCCTTTTCCCTACATCCCCACCTGACTGGGTGCTGCTTTGGCCTCTCTCCAGCTGCAGCAGAAGGGAGAAGAAACAAAGGACTCCCAAAAGGGTCTGTACTGCTTGGTAAGTTCATATCTGCTGAAATTAGTTGGACAAATTACCCTGAATTTCAAGTGCTCCTTGAGCTCTAAGGCTTCAGGCACATGCAGGAAATGCCAAGCAGGTAGGGGGACTGATGCTGCTGTTGCCAAGCATTCAGCTTCTCCTCTGTAAACGTCCCTGTCACAGCTGAGCTGTCCTGTTTTCTGTCGGACAGTTGTCTGTGAGGAATGCTCTTGCTCAGAAGCAATCCAGCGTGCATAACCAAAGAGTTTAAGCAAAAAAACTGACGTAGAAAGAAAAAAAATTAAATAGAAACCCTCAAAATATTTCTGTTTCCATGTAAGTAACCTTTGGTAACAAAATAAAATAGGAGAGAAAGTATGGAAAATACATACAATGACGAACTACAGAAGAATGCATTAACGTAAGCATTTCCGGAGAGAGAATAAATCCCTTGTGAGCAATGGCAAAAAAAAAGGCTACATCATTTAGCCATATCTGTCTCCTTGCATTCTTGAGTTACAAATGCTTCCACCTGCCTGCCACTGAAGAGACCTTCTGCCCTCCTCATTTAGTATTATAGTCATTAAATGATACTTGGGGTATAGTTCAGCTCTTTACTGAATGAAGTAAGTAAATTTACGGAATAAAAGCGGGTGAAGCAGTGTGTGACCATAGGCTTTGTGAGCATTCAGGTAGCTGTCAACTCACCCTCTGGCCCTGGTTTGGACCACTCCAGAAAACTATCTCAAGGCAATAGTCACAGTGTGCTTCTAAGGCTTCTCAAAAAAAGCTTTATGGACCAGTCTGTCCTTCAATGCCGCCCCAAAAGTCTCTAGCAACTATATGCTCTCCTGTCATGCCCTGAGTCAACTACAGCTACCACCTCCAGCCACCCTGGAACCTTCACACCATTTTAGAAACCTTGGAATTAATAGACACATTTAGAATAACATTTATGCCTTAGGGTCCCAAAGACACCAGTCCAGAGGCAGAAGGTGTGCTGGGCCAGCTCCTGTGCTGTGTGGAGGAAGTCAGTCTGACACGTGGAGAGACAGCCTTATACAGCAAGGACACGACTCAGCCCATGCCATTTGATTTTAGTGCTGTGGATCTCTCTATTTGGCACCACTGACACAGTCACAGAAAACAACTACCATTTCCTTTCCATCCTCAAGTCCTTCATTGACTCTTGTACGCTCACATTACTTGAGAGGGTGATTTATCTGAGTCTTGTCAGCTGAGGGCACAAGCCATGAGCAGGCTGAATTAAGTGAAACTAACTGCAGCCAAGCAGCACATCCCTAACTATTGAAAGGGGTTGAGTATTTGCTTTGGTCAGTTCTATTCTCTCCAGGAGAATCCCTTAGGCTCTGCTGGAATGCTGAAGTGCTGTCTTGGTTCAGGTCCAAGGGCACAAGGTGTTCAGCTGTTTGTAGGATACTCAGATATTTCACCTTCATCACTACTGAAACCAGCAGATATTCAGAGTGATCGTTCTGAAAAATCAAGCCTGCTTGCTAGTGAGTGTATCTGCAGTTCTTTTAAACATACCAACCTCCTACTCAATATCCTCCTCCAACTCAAATTGCAGAAAGCACTGGAAAATTGCTATTTGCCAGGTTTTTGCTAGCTCAGAAATAAGAATACATGAAAAATAAACTATTTCCAGGAAAGATTTCACCAATTTTCTGGTCTTTGTGTGTTTTTATGGGTTTTTATTTGCTTTTTTTTTTTTCTTTTATTATTTTCATTTTAATGTCTCAGAATGGATAGCATGATCTAGAATATTATTTTGTCCTTTTGCATTGCTGGTTGTATAGTTAATTCCTGCATAATGCACCATAAAAATGAGGACTTCATCTCTCACATTAGTGCTGCCCTGCTGCACTAGCAGATGTCCAGTTACAGCTGTGTATCCTCCTCTGCATTCCCTCTTCAAAAACATCCCAGGTCTTTCTGTTGCTGTTACACTTCTTTCTAAACACTGCGGCATCAAGAAACACATGTCAGTAGAAGCTTTGACAAAAGATTTCACTGTAGTCAGCTGTGAAGGTTGCTACTGTGAGACAAGCTTGTGACAGCTCCCTAGCAAGTGTGCCTTCAGGTTTATTGGTGTCAAAAGTGTTGGAAAGTGAGAATACCAGTTAAATGCACTCATCTATTCCCACTGTGCCAGGCTTTACATTCTGTCTTACTTGAATAATCAAGAATTTCTTGTAGTATTTGAAATATCACTCATTTGGAGGATTTCAAAATGACTTTGCAAAATTATGGCCAAATTGATGTTTCTGAAAGAACAGAAAGAGCTAAAAAAAAATTGAAAATGAATGCTATCAATTTATTATATTGGCATTAGTATAAAACCCCATCTATATCTAGGTGTGAACACACTATTTCTTGTACAAAAAAAAAAAAAAAAAAAAAAAAAAAACCAAAAAAAAGAAAAAAAACCAAAAAAAAACCCAAAAAAACCAACAAAAAACCAAAAAACCCTAAAGCAAAGAGGTATGCAATTCTGCAGTTTGAAGTGAAACTAACACTGCAGCATATCTCTAACTATTGAAAATGGTTGAGTATTTGCTTTGGTCAGTTCTGTCAGTTGCTTTGATCAGTTCAGTTTCACTTTTTGAGTTTATCCATACATGCACACATACACATATAACATACCTGCTCTGCTCATGTACTTCAGAGTAATTGAATACATTAAGGATAGAGGCAAGAATTTGGCCTGTGCTATGTCGATTCTTTGTCTACTTGTGTTTGAAGCCTCACATTAAAGGTTCAACATTGCTTTTAGCACCCACAGACACCAATGAATTGTTGTCTGTCCACATGAGGTCTGAGTCTGGAAATCACAATCAATTTTTATTAGGCTCTTGACAGTGCATTTTGGTGATCCCATTGGTTACTATGAGCACTAGCACATACGGTAGACACATTCCAAACCACATGTTCTCTATTTACTGTATGGCACAAAATATGCAGTCCAGGATTGTACAATATAGATAATTTAAGCCACATGTAGCTCAGTGAATGTAAAGCTTGGAGCATTTGATCTCAAAACCCAATTAGAGTGGTTTGTTTTCTTTGATCTGAGTGGAATGTTGTAGTATACACATTATAAAACTGACTTCCAAGAGTTATTGGCATAATAAACACTAATAATCCAGATATTTTTTCTTGAGTTCCAAAAAAGAAACTGCATGTAAGAATTGCAACAGGTTATTGAGGGTGTGGCTTCTAAAATAAGCATAGTTTTCACAGAAACTCTTGAAGAGGGAAACTGATGGGAAGAGAGTAAGATGTGAACATTCACAGCACCAACACCTTTGGAGATGAGTCTGCTTCCCCTGGAATTCCTCTGTGACTGTTGGGATATCCAGTCTGCAGTTTTACTTGTTAATATACTTCATGGGAAACTGCATTCTGAGCCTACACTGATGTAGAGCAATAAGGAGCTTGAATCTGAGGATATTTAAAAGAGAGAGAAACAGAGGCAGGCAGGTGGCCTTAGAGTGACACAAGAATCTACATCACTCAAAAGTCTGCTTTTGGAGCTTGGACCATAAGAATACCTCTCCCTAAACGAGGAGAAAATCTTCTTTTGGTTTTCAAAGAACAAGTCTGAGTTGCCAAAGTACCTCAAAGAAACCACTGAGGAAAGGCCACGCTCAGCTCCTTCTGTATCACGGAATCTTTCAGAGCTTCTCCTGGCAATGCAGTAACCCCAGCATTTTGGTTTGGTCTTGTGTTTTCTGTTGGTTTTTTTTGGGGGATTTTTTTTTTTTTGGCTTTTAACTAGGAATGCTTCCCTCTAAAAACCCCCAAAAACCTAATGTACATAATTGTAGATGAAGCTGCCTGTGAAGAACAGATATAACAGAGATGCAGATCTGCTTAAAGTAGTGTCATAAAAATGATGACTGTTAAATGTGACAGCCTCCACAATTTTTGGGGGACTGTCTTATGCGGAGAAAGATTTACAAATCCATGTTGTAGCTAGCACTCTGTATTTTTTTTATACATGATTCGACTACTACTTATGTACCCATGATAACTATATTATAAAAATGGGTTTGTGTATATGCTTGGCACTTACAAATTGTAATAGAGAAAAGATGATTAATTGCCCAGCAGAGCTCTTTGACAATTTGCTGAACCTGTGCATCACTGACATAAATCTTTCTCCCGAGTGCCTTGACTATCATTAACTTGAAAAATCAGCAAAGCAAAAACCCTTATGAGTGGGTTCATGGAAAAAGAGACACATATTTTGTAGCTATGGTATGCAGCAGACATGTGGGAACAGGAGAATACCTGCAGCAGGATAATGTCTCGCATATTTTATACTAATCCTTCATTTCTTATGGCTGTTATTTATCTGGACCCTTGCATTATATTTAGTAACTCTTGTTTTGCTGTACTATGCAGATTTTTTTTTTCTCTCATTTGCAAGTATCCTCGAATAAAGCAGAGGAATAAATTTCCTTCTGTGGCCTTGGAGTCCTGTGCTCTCACTGCTGCTCTTCAAGAATTCAGCATCCACAAGCTGCATTCACTTAGCTACACTTCCATCTGAATAGTAAATGCTAATTGCATTTGTTTCCAGCCTTTTCCTCACTTGAGATCCTCTGTTACACAAGAGGTTGGGGACCTTCAGCCCAAGCCTTGAAATATACATTCAAGAGACTTGAAGGGTTCTTGTTTTATGTTTTAAATCTCTGTGAGTGCTGGTACAGAAGCTGTTCTCTGAAAAATGGCCAATTTGATAAAGATTGCCTTAGTATTGAAAATCTGATTTTATGTTTGGATAGATTTGTCACAGCCAAACCTCTCTGAAATGAAAAGGACATTTGAAGCTGATAATCTGCGCATGAAAATAGACCCATTCAAGTGAATTAAATTATATTAATAGTTCAGATGAAAAGATGTAACAGTAATTGCAACATATACACCATTCATAGAGATTCATAATAGGGTTCATTCTTAGAATTTCTTCATGTTTTTTATGTTCATGCGCAAGGACACCTGTATTCACCAGAATCACCTAAATCTTGGTTATTTCTGTTTTCACATACTCTCCTGAGCCACCTTACTTGAGAACAGGAAACATTTTTTTGCTAACATTTAAATTGTTTGCAGAGATGTTGAACAGAAATTATAGTATGCTCAAGTGGTTCAAGTGTTTCAAGAAAATACTGACCTTTTTTTTTTTTTTTTTTTTTTTTTTTTGAAAGGGCCTAAAATTAACTTTTTATCTGCTTGAATTGAAAAGTCAAAATTAGGAGCCAAATCTTTTGGCACTCAGCCATAAATTTTTAATTTTTGATACAGTTTCATTAATGCTCTTCTTTAACACCATATCTCTTTCAGACCAATTTCTTGAGCAAAGATTACTTAATTCTTCAGCTGCTTTTGGAAGACAAACATTTTCACAAACATCAGTGCAATCCCACTAAAATATCTACATATGTAGGTGGAAAAACTAAAAGCTAACATGTTTTTCCTTTTGCATGTAAATCCCCTCAGTTCAAGATCACTTTTTTTTCTGGGGTGAAAGGAGACTGTCATCTACAACAGCAAGCATGTGTAACTAGTACAGGACATCAATATGCTGTTGCCAATGCTTAAGAATTTCATTGTTTTCAGACAACATCCTTCCCTCATGTACATAGCTTATTAAAACCAGAGAGACTTCTCTGTCTGGGTATTAGAGAGTTTACTCACTTATATACACTGAACAGCTGAGATTTACGTATTTTCATATTTGCTGGCATATCATAAACAGAAACCTCGTAAAGGGGCTGAGTATCATTTTTAAAATACAGAACATTAATTAGGGGTATCTGAAAGAAAAGATATAATTACTTCAATAAATTTTGCTTCATAATAAAAGTGATATTAATTACATGATTTTTTTTTGTTTATGAGGCATATTTCCTGCCACTATGAATTAAGTTTAAAAAATTAAGCGTAGAGGAAAAGTATTATGGACGTGGACACATTTCCATTGTTTCCACTGAAATAATCTGTAAAACTAAAAAGTTCAGGTGACTGTGGCAGTCTATCATCAGAGGTGGTCATGCACCACAATTTTCTTTGTGTAGATGTTATTTGACTTTTTTGTAAAGATTCAGGTAACAGTTTTGTACTCTTTTTTTTTCCATCTGATCACCATCTGCAAACAAATATTTGCTTCAATATTCATCCAGTTCTACTTGTAAATCTCTGGTTTGTAACCAGTAATAGTCTGGTTTTATACTGAGAGGGGCCCTTTGTGTGGTTGTGCAGACATGTAAACATCAAAAACCTCCCATGAGAACCAGCCTCCTAAACATAGTACTAGCCAGCACCTATCATTTCCAAAGCACAGTATGAACTTCCATCTGAGGCTGGTCTGCTTAGAGCTCCAGAATTCCACAGCAGCTCACAATGTGTTAGCAAGTTGTAGTCACAAACTCACTTTTTACTGTGTAGGATAAAATATGAAGACCTGTCAGACAAGTGCTGCTTCAGAAGAACCATTACTAAGGATTAGGTACAGTCTCATGTGCTTCTTCAAAGTCATAGCTGAGACACTTTGGAGCCTGGAAGATGTTTTCTTTCCTTCCCACCTATTTTCTTACACTATACACTAGGACCTCTTTCCATTTTGTGATGCATAAATAATGATTTGAATGATTATCTCACCATCATGATATCAGACTCATCACAAGGTAGATTCAGCAACTTGTCAGTGCTGGTTTACTAAAGCTAGAATACAAAGAGTCAGCATGCACCTCTATGTTTATAAGCCTTAGAAATAAACAGGAAGAGAGAAAAAAAAATTACACTGAGAATAGAGAATGAATGAGCCTGATGAAAATGCCCACATACAATATAATAAAAATTTCTGCCACATCTGTTTTTTGAGCTTTAGAGGGCAAGGAACATAACCTTGAATATTCAAGGTCTATTAAAAGCTAGTGATTTTAGAAAGTACCTAGAACTTAAGAATTACTTCAGAGAGATTTAGAGGAGCTGAATTCAGGTGAGGTGGCCAATTTCAGGCTGTAGGAAGCTGTGATTTCTGAAGTAGCTAAACATTTACTGAAATCAGGCTTTCAATATGATGAAAAAAGGAGGTAACGAAGAAAAAAGTTGGAGTTTTACCTTCCATAATAAAAAAGTCTTTTGCAGAGCCATTTGTTGCACATATGCACAAACTAATATTTATATATATATATAAATCAGAAGTTCTCGTTTGACTAGAATATATTGGCCTCTTGAAGAGTGAATAATATTCAAGTAATTTACAGTATTGAAGTCCTTTAAGACTTCAGGAAAGCAAATACCTGAGCAAACTAGATAAATTAGAAAACAGAAGACAACCCTTTTCTTTTGATCTAAGATGTAATTTATTGATGGAGAAGCATGCGGTAATAAAAAAAAGCAGTTTGTTTCAATACAGTCAATGCACAGTGCAAGTGCACTTTTAACACAGGTGACAGAAAATAGACACTTTTACTGGCTTCTGCATGCATTTCAGTAAAAACGTGGAAGAAGAAAGCAAAAGGGTGTTACACATTTAAGCTCATAATCCTCTTTACCAGCAGACAGTCCCAACTAAGCCTCCTACAGTACAGATCACCAAGTGACGTAGTCTGCAATCACCATTGCTACCTGGGACAGGAGCCACACTTTAACTGAAGTTTTCTGTCTGCCTTTAACACCCCCCTGCAGGTATCCCAAACATCTCTGTGCCTTTGCCAGGTGGGAGTCATGGCTCCATTGTGGCCTGAGGCACTGCGTGCCAATTCCAACTTTGTCAATTCTCTGCAAAATGTTCAGACACTCACAATGCATGTTACTGTACACCAGGGACAAAGGGTCTAATGGCCCAGGTAAATTATTAATCCTCATCTTTCATAAATAAAAATGTTCCGTATTTTTAGTAAACAGATCTGTAAAATGCAAAGGTAGTATGGTCTGAACCCTTTGAACTTTGTCATCTTGGGTGTGGTATTTCCTGTCTCTGCCCAATGCCCTCATGTGCAAAATGGAGGTAATAATACTTAACACAATTAGTTAACTCTTGCACAGTGTTGTAAGTGTGGTAATATCTGTGTAGGTGCTTATCTGTTACTGATATGTTGCAAATAAATAGCCCTTACTATGCAAAAGGTTTTTCTGTTCACTACAAACTTGATATCTGGAGCATTAAAAGTGGCTCTCTGAATGGAGCAGCCTGAAGATTCAGGGAGTGACCTTGGGGTCAGAGCAAGAAACTTTGAACTATTTGAATAACCTACATCTGATAGTGACCTTAAAATAATACCTTGAAGCTTGGCCAGTTGCTTGTTTTTATTTTTTTAAAACTTTTCTGAGTTTTAATTACTTAAATAAAAGCACTCTTACTTGCTCCCAGCTCCCTTCCATGCTCTCACAGCCGGTTCATTGCTATAGTTTCCTGATCTTTCTGCTTATCACTGTAACTTTCCTGATGCCCTCCCTTCCCACCCCTCCTAGCCCGTGTCTTTCTTTCTCTCTCCATGCTAATTCCTTCAAAGGGAATCTGCTGCTGTTCCTCAGGTTACTGGAGCACCCACAGTGGGTTGTATTCAGACCATTGACTGTGGCAGCAGTTGTGGGGCCTGTGTGTGCCTAACCATCATAACTTTCATAACTCTGTAACTTTCTGCTCTGTCTCAGTCTCCTGTCTCTCAGTGTTGCCTGTTTCTGCTGCCACAGGTGCCTGAGCCATGGGCATCCCCCTGGCTTACACTATGGTGTTAATAACCAGGCATTCTGCAGCTCAGCTCAGCTGTGTGTTGGATGCTTGGACTGATGTGTTCAAGATATTCCCAGTGACCCCATAGGCACCCCTAGATCTCTTCCTGGAGCAGTTGTCCATTATTTAGGTTCAGATATATGTATCTGAAGTCTGAGATTTTCACATTTAGAATGTCATTTTTTTTTTCTTTAATGAGAAACAGTTCACAGATGTAGTTGTGAAGTCAGTTTCTTCTGTATTATAACTTCTCGGAAGTATTTTCTTCAACCTGTTTGGTTTTCCATTAGCAAAGATCTTGCAAACCTAGGCCAAATTAACTATTAATTAGGAGATTATTTGAACAGAGAGAAAACATGGAAAAGAATGAAAGTGAAGATCATTAGTACTGTTTCCTTGAAACAGTGTAAATTATGACAGTGCTCAGAATCTTATTTTTTCTTAGCAATGTTTCAAGAAAATTAAAGTTAGTGCCAATGAAAACTGCTGCTCTGGCAATCAAGTATGTCATTCAGTGGCTGACACACTCAGCTAGGTCTGACCCAGTAATCCAGCTGTCAAAGATACATCCATCTTTCCTTAGCAATCATTGATTCAGGCTTAAGGTGCTTGCCTGGGAACTAGTGAACAGATATTTCTTGCCAGGATAATATCTGGAAAGAGAAATGTTTCAATTTCATAATTAAATGAGAAAGCTGAAAAAGCTTTACTGAAAGATAAATTACTTCACTCTTTTTGAAGGAGAAGTTTCTAGAATGAATTATTCAATACTAACAATGTAGACTTTGAAAACAGGATGATTTCCACAAATGTCTTGCCTATCTCCCCACACAGAAAAAGACATGTGCAGATGCAGATGCACAATCATGCATGCAAGCACATATGTGCATGCTTTTTGTAAAAATAACTTATATATCACATATTTTGGCCCTCCAAAGAACAAAGTGGTCATTCTTAAGTATATAACAAAAGGGAGAAACTCCAAAACATTCAGTGAAATTCTGTGTAATCTTAAAATGGCTTTTAACATTTGCTTGGTGTTTCCTTATGCTTCCTGTGTAATGCAATTTCTCAAGATTACTGTGCATGCATATACTAAATTAAATGAATCTACTTTGGCATTAAATATGTAAACAAAACTGCACAAAATATTTGTAAGGTCAAAGCAATCTCTTCTGATTATAAAATGGAACGACATCCTGATGCTGAATCATGCTGCAAAACCAGGTATGATCAGTTTTAATTTATAATGAGTCAAGATAGACAAGTGTTTCTTTTTGTCAACTTTACCTGCCTTTTCCCTGGCAAAAGTAAAACCATACCAGTTTGTCCTAGGAGGCAGTAGGGTCTGCTTCGAATTTCCCAACTCCCTCCTATAACAATTTCAGACAAAACTAACAGTCCCCTTCTTTCCCTAGACAATTTGGCCTTATTTGTAGGATTACAAGTGGAAATATACCCTGACAAGATGCCTCAGGCAGTGAAGAAGCTGAATGTTTCCCTAGCGGGAACATGGGGAGAGGAGCAAAGAGGCACATATGGGATCAGTTAAGTGACTTAAAGGAGGTGGGTGATGTTGAGAACGGGTTTCTTAGAGAAGGGAAAAGGTTAAGTAGCTGGGAGAAATTTTTAACAGCGGAGGAAATAACAGGGAAGGAGATCTGAGGCAAGAGGTGGAGGACAATGATGGTCCTATCAAACCAGCGTGACAAATGAAGCAAAAGCTGAATGAAAAAATTGTAAGATATTTGATGCAGTTTCCTTATATTTAGTTCTCTGTAAATTTTAACAGCATCTTACCATAAAATCAGAGCAAGACATAAAGCTGAGCTCTATACTGTGCTCTATGCTCTGGATCCAAACATGCCCTAAAGTGAGGGCAGGCCTTGTTTTTGAAGCTTCAGTTGGATCCACAGCCTTTACTACTCTTACTATTTCAACTATCTTATTTGCTGTAACTGTGTGATTGAAAAAGTTGTTAAGAAGTTTGCCTAGTCCATTATCAATTTGCCTGACATAGGATACTTCTTCTGAATTCAGATCCTTACTTACCTTTAAGTCCTGAGTAATTTACCCTTTTATGTCCTGACTTCCACATATTTTGAAATATGTTTAACTAGCTTACTATGTGGGAAAGTTGCAAGGATTAGCTTGTACAGAGCTTTGAGAATGCTAAGTATGGTAGTTAATTTCTTTTCATGGAAGTCTTCTGCAAAGCAGAAACAAAGCAGTTGCTACAATCCCACACTTGAAACCACCACCCATCACCAAGGAGTGACTCACAAGCACGATGAGCCAAGGATATGGTGTTTACTCCTGTAGGTTTGTTTGCACAGGAAGAATGATCTTTACTTCCCAATAGGCCTGGTGAGTACAGACAGGGGAGAAGTGGCTGCGTCCAGAGGTGTGGCCCATGGCTGATGGAAGCCCATACTGCATTCAGTTTCTTCTCTAGGGAGCACAGCTGAGCAGGAAAATGAACCACTGCAAATGGTAGGAGACAGTTGCAGCAGTGCCATCTGGAAACCACCTTCAGTGGCCTGTGTTGAGTGAAGTTAAAGAGCCAAAAAATTTTTTTTAAAAATCTTTTGAAAAGGAAATTGTTAGAATTGAAATATGATGTACCTCAACTATTATACACATATGTATTGGTGGACTAGAGTAGGCATCAGAGATCCCAGATTACCCTTAATAAATTAGAAGAGAAACTTTCTAATGTCATATGATGTAGCTCTGCCAAGCATGATCTGGCCAAGCCTCATGACTGAATTCTAGCCAGGTCAGGAGCAGTGGCAGTGGGATGGGGGCTGTTATTGGGAATGGCTGCTGGAGAATGTGCTGCTGCCAGGAGCTGTGTCTTGGGCAAGGTATTTGATCACTGTGGCAACTTCATCTCTTTGCACAGACTGTGCCCACACCTAGACTGCCACCAATCTCAGATCATGATCTCTCTTCATACTTTCTCACCCACAACCAGACACTTGGCCTTGGGTCATCAGCTTCCTCTGTACCTGCCCACCTCTAAAACTAAGCCCTCAACCTCCATGCAGCTCATAAGAATGAGCAACTCAGCAGCATTTATTCAACTATGTAATGAGCTTCCTTATCCCTCAGTACACGGCTTTTTCCTGCTTTTGCCCAACTTCCGAACACTGAGATGGTGCCAGAATCTGTTGTGATCTTGGCTCAAGCACATACTGGGGAGCAAACACAGGAGCAAAGACCACTCTTGTATTCATCAAGAAGACACTGCTATTGTATCTCCTGCAAACCCATACCACCCAGACACACACAGCTATCTACCATGGCACAGGTGAGATTCTGTGCATGTATCTCCATATCTGGTACCAGAAGTTTCCTGACTGGCTCACGTCTCCAGGCAGCTTCCCCTAGATCCCCCTATATACTTTACAAAGATTCCTAATACTTTGATTCAAAGATTCAAAAGTTTCTTTAGAACTTACTAATTTATAATGACAACTTGTTTATGTCTGGGACAGTAAAGGTGGTCATTGCACTTAACCTCACCAACATGTGGTTAGAATAAAGTTTTGCTTTGTTTGTTCTTAGTTTATAGCAAAAGAAAGTTTTTGTCTCCAGCTGGAGAATTGTTCCATTATCTCTGGGTATGCCCACTTTTCCACATAAAACCACATTTCCCACACTATTTTTTTGCAATTTTCCGGTACAACACAGGTATGTTATAAATCCTAGTCACTGTTGGATTTGCTTTTATTAGATCTAAATCATTCTGATTGCCTTGAAAAGCAAGGCTGTGTTAACTACCTGGAGCCTTTATGCACTACAGTTCTCTAAATCAGCAGACAGACAAAAAGACCCTTTTACTATAGACCAGAAAATACAGTACATCCTAAGAGAAGGTCATGATATTTCACTAGAAAATGCAAAATCAGAATAAGTGCTGGAATGGGTGTCTTTGCAAACTTAGACCTTTAAAGGCATTCAATTTTTATGCTCTCTCACATGCAAACATAGAAATATACTTTCAAGGCCTGTAGTGACTTCATTGTGACATTATACTGGCTAATAGTATGACTCTAACCTAAGTTCAGCACTAGCCTTGTCCTTTACAACCTGGATATTTATAAATATGATTTTACTTGAAAATTAATTAAAAGAATTGCTAATTATACTTATTAAGGCTCTAGGCTCTGTAATATGCAATATATTTATTTCCAACAGAAAAAAGTAGCTCTAGGGAAACTGGCAAATCTTGGAGTTCTAGGAAGAAAAATTGTTCTTCTGAGTATTATTTCCTTCCTTCATTTTCAGAATGAGAAGTAAATAGGAGAACATTTACGTGCTGCTTAATGGACCATGCGCTGTCACTAGAAAAACACTCATGGTTTTAAAATGGGGAGAATTAGTGCTTTGAAAACAGATTCTCTTTCACACTTGCCATTTATTAAAAGGACAGTGCTTTCCAATTAAAGTTTGCATTACAAAGCATGCAAATTCACAAACGAATAGTGAAAAGAAAGCCCAAGCAACGTTCTGCTTTTCAGCCCATGTTGAAGGAAGGTAAGAAGAAAGACGCTCCAGGCAGTCAGTACAATAGAAACTGTACAGACAATGGCAAAAGGGGGAAATAATAGTGTGCTACCCTAGTCTGGGGAAATATGACTGCAAAAAGGAAGAGGGAAATAATAATAGGATCCATATTATGCATAAGAAAAGAGAATTTTGTGTAGGCTGCACAACCAAAGGACATTTGGCTGTGATTAGCTGCAGCTCAGTATCAGCAGATGACTGCTGGTTTCATAAAATGGGGTTACAGCTTAATCTCTTTTTGCATCGAGGTTGTTCACTGCAGTCTATCAAAGCAAGTTGTCATGAATTAAAACCTGTACGCGTCCTGTCATGAAGTGAAGACATTCACTGGAAATCATCAGATCCTTTGTGTTTCAGATCAACTTCACATTCCTTTTCAGCAATATTTTGACCATTTTGTTCCTTGTCACTATGACTGATGACCAATACCACACAGAGAAAGGATAATTTACATTAGTCCACTTAGTAAAAGGAAATGTTAGCTTATCAGATGGGGCAAAGAGAAGCCCACTGAAGAAAAATACCCCAAAACAATCCCCCCAAACTCTACTGGCAGTGCAGAGAACTGCAGTAGCTGAAGAACACCCTCTGACTTCTAATTCTGTCTATGCTGTACATGAGGATAGAGGTATTCATTAGCTGAATATGATGCCTTCCAATTTAAATGTACATTCTCATTCAATAGGTGGCCATCAATCTTCAACAAAGCAGAAAAAGTAACATCTCTGGTCTTCCAAAGACTAGTTGTTATCCATAAAGAATATATCATTTACCAGGTGGTATTTTTTAGTGTTCTCTGTCTGGACACAGCTGTTCTATGTCAAGCTGGTGATGTGTAACACATTTTTTAAAAAGCCTATTAACACAGTTGTCAGTTGGGTGAAGATGGCTGTGTACTATTGTCTGCCAAGTGTCTCCCCTCCCGCCCAATTAACTTCCTTATTGAGATGATGGAAATAGAAATACAGAATCATTATGCAAAACACGTTTTAGTATTTACCTGGAAGCATTGGGGCAGCATGTTCTCAGAGATTAATGCAGTCCTAGAAACTAATTAAAATAGTTAAATTAAGCACTGTCTCACACAAAGGTGAGACAGAGGAAAGCCAGCGTTACAGAGGAATTGTGTTCCCTGGAACAGATGAATGTTTTTGAAAACAGGTGGGAGGCAGAGTGTTATTTAGAGGTAGTCATCACCAGTTCTCAGGAACCCTGTGTAAACAATGTTAGCAACCTTCATTTGGAATAGTGTCAAATACAACAGGAAATAGGAAGACAAAAAGGGTTTACATATTTAATGTTTATTGACTTTTCTTGTTGGGATGATTTTAAATTTGAATTGCTTCAAGATGAGTCTACAACTTTAAAAGAATTACTCAAATTCTTGTGACACTTTAGCCCCCTGGTTTTATCTGTTAGGTTGTGCACCCCCTAATTTTAAGGAAACAAATGTCTTTAGAGCAGCTTCATCTGAAACCAAGATGCCATAGATAGAACTGATGCAGTAATGAGCAGATTTTTTTGTAAACAAACCTGTTTATCCACAAGTCTGCCTGGAAGAGATCTGAGGATCCAAGTGAATATAAAAACAAACAGCTTAGCTGTTGCTTTCCTTGGGCAAGTGTTTGTTTTTATTTAACATGAAAATACAAGGAACTACATTTTATTGATTTGAAATGGCAATTGCTTCCTTTAGTTCAACATTATTATTTTTTCACAGATTGTGCTGTCTTTGATTATTTATTTGTTACTGGAAAATGACTGCAGATTTTAAAAATGTAATCATTGCCTGGCTTCTTGGAAATGCATCATTTTTCCATGTACATTTAACACCTTCTTACATAACTGGGTTTGCTTTTGTCTGAACGGGAAGTTTCTGACAGATGTAGATTTTAAATCTCACAGAGCCTTCTTGTAACATGAGCAGAGCATGTTCTGAACACTGGGGTCTCTGCCTGTCAGTGCCCTGAGCTGCCCCCTCAACCCTCCCAGCTGACCTGAAATGCACCTTGGGGCTGACGCTGTCCGAAACCCAAAGTGATTTCTCCATCATCACTCAGGAACCTGTGAGAGAGGCCAGCCTGGCAGGGCAGTGAGTCCTCACCAAGGACTAAAAATGAGATGGTGGATGTGAAAGAGGAGACACAACTTGCTAGGTCTTCCCTCAGGAGGGGAAGCCAGGCCTGTTGTGCAAAGGGATGTAGTCTGAGGGGGGAGAACACTCCTGATAGGCTTTGGATAAACATCCAGACCTTTGAATTTGTCTAAATTGAGTACAAGGGCCAGAGAAAAGATAGTTTTGTGGTTAAATTCCAGACTGTGGCATAACAGATTTGCATCCCATCCCTGGCTTGCTGCCATAGACATTCTACATTGCCACGTGTAGGTTACTTACCTTTTATATAGATTGATTTTCCATCTATCAAATGTGAATAATAAAGTTTTTGATTTGTCCTCTATTTCTTCTAGTGTATTTACTGTATCAAAGGAGTAGTCAAAATTATCTCAACAAGTCTTTTAGCATCCCCCTATGGAGCAGCAAATACCCAAACACTCCCTGAAAGATGTTTGTCTAAGTAGTTATTAAATGCTTATAGTCATTAAAATCATAATGAAGGCTGTCTTTTTCTGCAGGAGTAATAAATTCAGTTCATGATTATTTTTTTTCTACCTGCAGCATGCCAATTAAACATATTTTCTTCATTTTTATTTGCAGAATCAAGTTGTGTTTCCTCAGAGCAGTCTGTACACTTGTATTTATTGCATATCATCTACCAATTTGAAGTAATTTTGGTAATTAATTTAGATCATTCAACTTCTATTCCTCCAACTGCTTAGTAACTCTCACTTTTGAGAATAACCAAGACATCTAGAAGTGTATTCAATTTCATTATCAAGGGATTGAGTCCAGCTTTCCTGAATTAAACATCTGCAATTTAGATGCTTAGAAAAGTCATTCTCCTAAGTGCCTATGTTTTCATTAAGCAGTGATGAAAAATAGCTGTCTTTGAAAGTTTCTGGAAGAAGACCCTTTGTGCCTGTCCATGATCTTGTTCTTCAGATCTTTCAAGCAGCTGAATTTTTTTTTTTCTGGTAGGACAGAGTATACATTAGAACTACTTTCCTAGACAGTAAAAATGATGACAGAAGAAACTCAGACACCTTCCCAAAGCCGTACTTTAAAAATATTGACTGTAACTAAGATCAGAACATGTAGAGGAGGGAACTATTTCTAGACCCTCCAGCCAATTATTTATCTAAGAAATAATTTTTAACTGCCTAAAAGCCTGTTTTCTTCCGAAGCAGCGTGTGCCAATTGTATTACATGGATTTAATAAAAGCCAAATTCCCCAGTTTTCTCCATGTAGAGCAGTTGGAAGTTCAAGACAAGATAAATCACATATAATGCCTTCTCTAATTAATTCTGAAATTCTTCCTTATTCAATAGGCTAGTTGGCCCTGGTTTCCTGGTTAAGAAAATTATAGTACAAAGTATTATATAGTGCATTACTGACAAATGATGATGGTTTACCACTTGATTATTTTTCTATCCATACAAATAATCTGTTCAGTAATGTATTTGGTATTTCAGATATGTTAAAGCAATGTAAATGACCCATTTCCCTCAAAATTCCTTTCACTTCTCCTCAGCAATGCATTATTTTCCTTCCTTTCTTCACTTCTTTGGAGTGTTTTCTGGCTCTTGTGAGTTCTTCAGGACTTTTCCAACAGATCAGAAATCACTTTGCCTCATTTATTCTGCATTCTTGAGTGCATTTCAATAGGGTTTGTACATGATTACATCCAGTTGGTAAACTCTTGTTTCTCTGTTTCATACTCTGCTCCTATCCCTTCATTAAAATTTAATATTTTTATTACTTGCTTACTATCTCCTTTTTAGTTTTTGTTGTTTTGTTGTTGTTTTTGGTGGTTTTTTTTGGTTTTTTTTTTTTTTTTTTGCAAAGAGATAAGGGATGAAACTAGCTGTTACTTGCTCCACTAATGGAGTGATGTGTTCCTCTGTCTACTCAAGGTCCTACCTGAACTCTTTTCCTTGCCTCTCATGTTTCCTGTTGCTTGTTGTACCCTCAGCTTCTGTAAAGCCTTCCATGAAAACTCTGTATTTGTACTTCTACTATTCCTTCACACTGATCTTCAATAACATCTTATTTTTCACTTATCTTTTATTTCTGTAAAAGCCCTTGAAGAGCTCTTAATGCATCCTTAACATTTTATAAGATTTTACTTCATGTCAGATAATCAGTGTTGGAGGATAAGAAACAATTTCCTTTGTGATTTGGAACTTTTGGGTGCTACCATCATGTAAACATCTGTGTGAATTTTACCCAACTCTAGCTGGAACATTACCAAGAAAAGTCTATTGTTCTTTTTCCAATCAAAATTATTTTGATTTCACTGGAAGTGTCATAATGAATTTGCAATTTGGCAGGGTTCAAAGTTTCTGATTTCCTAGTCTGGATTTCAGTCTTCTCTACGTTGTCAATTATCTTTTACTGCACCCAGTCTCTGTGAGCAAGTGGATATTGCTCATTAAAACCTTGTACAGCAGGGAAGAGAACACAGACATGACAGAGGGAGAATGAATACAACAAAATATTGATCTGTATTAAAAAAGGATATACAGATTTCTAGGACTCCTTCTTGCAAACCTGAGGCTTTCTTTACATATTAGGTAAGAATTTGGAGATAAACAGACATTTAAATTATTTTTTTTAACATTGGTAAGCTCTACAGTTTCATTGTACCATTTACCTCTGAAGAAAAAATAATGTCTTGAATTCCCAATGTTTCTTACTCTTTCCCCTGAACAACTCATATTTGTAATCATGCTTTCAGTTTAAATCAGGTTTCAGGATTTAAAAATAAAAAGAAAACTCAAAAAACTGCACACTTCTGTTGCACAGCTTAAAATTAAATTCAGATGCTAAATCTTCATTTACAGCAGGCTTCTGTGCTTCTTCAGCGTAGAAGACAGTTAACTTGAAAAGCCTCACTGAAAGATCACCTGGCCCTACCTTACATATTTATATGTGCATATATTATATAATTGAAAGGCATAAACAAGGACATACTGTGTGTGCAAGTTTCTGGAATCTCTTGTTTTCCCTCTATAGTGCACAAACAAGTCATTTAGGCGAACAAAGTCTGAAAGTGAATCATAAACTTGTGTTGTTGTTGTTTTTCTAAGAGAACTTTCTCTGGCTGCAAAACAGAGTTACCCTGTGGCAGGCCAAAGCACTGGCTTAGCCCCCAGAATGCAATACTATTGCAGAGTAATTTTTGCAGAGAGGCTGACAAAATTATCTCGTAGCTCTGTGCCAACGATAATGACATTACGGCTTGGAGTAGAGCAGAAAGCAACATTATACTCTGGCTTGAAGTGTATAAGTAAACAGCTTTGTTTATCACTCCATTAAGAAATTTGATACAAGCAATCACCTACTCACTACCTGGAAGCCATACCAATGAAGCCTTGGGTAAACTGGTGGTTTGTCTCTAACACCAATGAATGACTATATTGAAAAAAAAATTGTTTAAAAAAATGAAAAAAGTTGTGTTTCAACAATTAGATTGACAGGGACCAAATCCTTGAGAACTTGGTACTTTTCAGAGACAGCTCTTGGACAACGTGAGCTTTGACACTCACCCCATATGTGTACATGCATACTGCAGCCCTCAGCTGGTGGGGCTGGGCGTGTAGCTCAGTCATGCTGTAAATGAGACCCAAGGAAAGAAAAGCCAGGCCTGTGAGTCAGACAGGCACTGCGGCATGCCCCACCTGGGAAGTCTAGACACAGCCCGTGTGCTAAGATGAAACTGCAGATAAAAGCAGCCCTGTAATTGGAGCTGTTTTCATTTGGACTCAAACTTTGATTTGATGTTTAAAATATATCCTTCAAATAAGACTTCTTTTATGAGTCTGTTGAGTCATAGAGACTTAAAATCAATTCACCTTTCTGCCACAGAATTTCTGTGTGGCCTTGGGCAAATCACTTAATCTCTCTGTCCTTATCTACAATTACCAAATGTTAAGCTGCCTTCTTGCTCAGGGTTTTCTTAAATGAGAATAAATAGGGAGTGGAGAAAAAGACAGCAGTTTAGAAAAGATACAGACGACAGGAAGATAAAGAAGGAAAGCAAAAGGACGAGAGGGAGACGTGTGGGATATCGGAAGTGGACATGGATGAAAACATACAGTAGAAAGAAGCAAACATGAAGAAAGCCTCAAAGGTGGCTGGCTCATACCGAGCAGCTATGGTTCTGAAAGTCATTTGAGAATCAAAGTGGCAGATGGACTAGCTAACATCTGCTTGGAATAAGCTGCATGTGTGTGAGGAGGAATGTAGGAGAGGGGGAGGATGGCCCTCACTGCCTGAGAAAAACAACTGCCAAATGATCAAAGGGTGTCAATTTTCTCAGAGTACAATGACCCTTTGATCTGTGACTCTTCCCATAGGTAAGTACTTGGGTGGAGGATTCAGGGGTTAAAAATGAATAAAGTGACAAAACAGCACCGGAGTGTCCTAAGGTTTCGGTGTTTTCAGACTAGCCTGAAATCTTCCATGTAAATTAATAGCAAAAAGAGGAATCTTGCCAAGGTAACCCAGATACAAAAAAAAAGGTTGATACTGAATGTGCATAAATGTGTTGCCTAAATAACTTCTGATATTCAAAATTCAAGTTTTGAAAATAAGTGTTACTAATTGTGCAAGTTCAAAATCATGAGTCACTCTTGAAAAAAGTAATAGGGAGGATTAAATAGCTGAAAATTTAAACGAATGCCTTATTCTTTGTATTTTCTTCTGTTTCTGTAAGTTTTGAGAACTAAAATGGTTCCAGTTTCACATTTTTCAGTAATCATGATTTCTAGGAAGTCACTTATTTAAAATGAAAGCTGAGATTCTTATGCAGTCCTATAGGTCTCCATTCCAGCAGCTGCAACTTTGGAAAAATGCTATTTATTGTGACTCTTGCAATAGAATATCCTGGGAACTACTCTGCTTGGAAAATTGCACCTAAAATCCATCACTCCCTTCTAAGACTAGATTCCTTACATATTGTAAAAACTGTGAAAAAACCATGTCCCTAAAAAAAAGCAAGAAAAAGTTCTTTCTATAAGGATTCCCAAGGTGAATTTTTTATGGTCACAAAAAGCCAACAGGAGTGTTAGAAAGTACACTAAACTATTTGGTTATTCAAGAATCTTACTCAAAAGATTCAAACATGAATCCTCACCAATATATAAAGCACAAAAATAATTTTAGTCTTGCTAATGGTCTAAAAGCCAAAATACCAAGCTTTTTAATGAGCTTTTGAGAACCTGGCTACATGTCCAGAGCACCATTGTTTGGTCTGTAGCTGCATTGTAGAAATTAAATTATAACAGCAATATTACGTGGAACTGCTAAGAAAACTGCCTCTATTACCTTGTAAAGGCTTGAAGTAGGGTGACAGAAACAATCCTGCAGTAAACAAAATTCACTGTCATCAGATACATTGTCTAAGTATGGGAAGCACTAAGCACTAATCAACACCCTTTCCTGGAATGTCACATTAAATTTTGTGAAGATGGTGGTGATTATCCAGAAGCCAACTTCCATTTTCAAACAAGCAGTTCCTTGTCTCAAGCCTCATTGCTTTCTATTACTGTTGATTGTGTGAACATTGGGGTTCTTGGCACAAAGAATTATGCCAGTGACTGCTCCCTGAGATTGTCTCTTGCCCTTAAAAACATAAATTTTTAGTCTACTGCTGCTTGGCAGTTCTCTGAATTTCTCTCATTGTGAAAAGGAACATTTGAGTTAGACTTCGTGAAAATGACATTGACTGATGAATTCTCTAGACTTCCATAAATAAGGTACTATCCATCCTTCCTTGGGGTCATGAAGCCTTTAGTGAATTCACAAAGGGCACTTCTTTTGAGGGAATATATTGAAAGGTTAATAGAACTGCAAGCGCAGCATTTGTTTTTTTCTCCTCAAACTGACACAAAACTAAGGAAATGGCAAATGGAAGGACTTGGGAAGAGAATTAGTGAATCATAGTCAAGCTTAAATGGATTCAGGAAATATTCCATTATTTTAGTTTAGAATTTACCAATATAACAGTTCTATGCCTTTTAGTTTCCTATTTATCTGAAGACAAACTAATACTCTGGAAAGGTAAGTCAAATTTTCAGTGCTTCTGTTTTATAATGCATCAAGCTTGACTTACAAATATCCACACTACAAGATAGAAGTACATTACCATGTTCAGCAAGTCCTTAACCTAAAACGTCCAGATATTGGCAATGGGATCATACAGATAAATTATTTTGAGATGCTGGGGAACATTGTTGGATCACCTGGTAAATTACACCAATGCCCCAAACCACTGTATGCAGAGGCTAATGAACATGTGTAATATGGTCAAAATATTTAAAGCTTCATTCTCTTAAACTGGGATGTTATTTTAATATATGTGATTAAATTATCAGGAGCTAAGTGTTGCTGCCATGTATTTGTTACCAGAAGTAGTATATTTATTCCCTCTTTTCTTTAAAAAAAGATGGATTCCTGATTATCAGTAAGCAATTTCTTATATTATAAAATACCAGAAATGCTAACAATGTGAGGCCAGGGTCATGTCTAACTAATAGCAATGTGTTAGAGTGAGAAAAATTCTACTGAAGTAAATGGGGTTTGGCTTACTACACATTCTTAGCATTCAATTTATTCTAGCATCACTGTAATAATGGGACTGAGATGTCCACAAAAACAAGGCTGAAGAGCTTTTCAGGTTGTTTCTCAACAGACGATGAAAGTACAAGGGAAACATGGCAGAAAATTAAGAGAGGATCAACAGTTTAGGTGGGTGCTAGTATTTTTACAGAAAAAAACTACTTTGAGATCTAGTGCAAGTGGTGATTAGGTAGGAGGCCTGTTAACTTGGGCAAGAGTGAAGACATTTCAGACTGTTATCTTTCTTTGTTATTGGCAATTTATTGCACACATGATTCTTTTATTTCAATAACCTAGTGTGCTGGGTCTATCTGGGGTGGAACTAGTTTTCCTCACAGCAGCCCATATTGTGATGTGTCTGGGATTTGTGACTAAATCCCAAACAACTAACACACCAACATTTTAGCTGTTGCTGAGCAGTACTTTCATGGCATCAAAACCTGTCTTTTTCCAACTCTGCCCCTGCAGGGAGCTGGGGATGTGCACAAACTGGGAAGAAAGGCAGCCAGGACAGCAGACCTGAATTCACTGAAGGGAATACTGAAGAGCACACTGCTATAAAACCTTGTGCTCAGCCATAAAAATCATGGAGAGGAGAGTGGTTAGCATGGGAGGTAGTCACTGCTCAGAGCTGGCTGAGCGTTGATCTGCTCAGAGAAGACAGTGAGCAATTGCTTTTGCATCATTTATTTCTGCCCCTCTTTCCTCCATTTATTTCTTCATCTCAGCCCACAAGTTTTCCTGCTTTTGTTTTTCCAGTTCTCTTCCTCATCCCACTGAGAAAAAGGAGGAGCAAACAAGCGACTGTGTGGGGCTTTACTGCCAGCTGTGGTCAATACAACACTGAATTTACAAAAGAAACTTGATCCTGAATGGAGAGAACTCTCCTATTCACTTTTTTTTTTGTGCTGGTTTTGCATTTCCAAACGCATGGTGTTTGTTACAAATTCCAGGCAGATATGAGAAGTCACTCTCCATTGCAAGAAATTGCCATGTGAAGTCTGCTCATACCATGCATGTGTTGCATCATCAGTCACAGTGTGTGGGCTCGGGTGCTGGCTGATGCCTTAAGATGACTGAGCAGAGGGTCAGGCTAACACTTGTGCTAAAGCTATGATACAGCCTGAGCTGACTTGTCATCCCTTCCCTGATGGATGCAATAGCTTTTTATGACATGCTGAACCTATTCATTTGCAAAGGAAAGCGCTGTGAAGGAAGTAGTGTCACGTTTTCAAAAGCTGCTGGCTTTGACATGTGCACTGGGCCAGCTGAAATTTTTGTGCTTAAGAGGAAACTGGGAAATTGTGCTCACAGCTGACAGATGATGTTTCCATAACTACCACTATGGTAAGATTTGGTCCTGCACTTCTGTCAGTGCCCATTTAATATAGATATGCTACTAAACTTATGCCTCATTGTCAAATCACTACAAAATTTAGGAGCTGGGCTAAAAATTTCTATTTCTTCATGTCTTCAGGCTGACAAGGACTGTAACTCTTTTGTGAATGATGCCATTGGTAGCCAGAGAGAGGTACAGCCATGTGATGCTGCTGAGGCATGTTCAGATGCTGTGGATACCGTGTGGGACATAACAGAAAAACAAGGGATATCATGGGAGGGATGGTAGAAATTAACTATAAAAGAAAGTCATTAAAAAACCATCCTAGTATTTCTATGGTATTCTTATGCGTACGGTAAAGGAGCATGTCACCGATATTTCTTGTTTAAATATAGAAAAGAGAAATGAAAATACAGAATGCCTTCTTGGTATTCCTTAAACCACATCAACTGGCAACAAAGGCACCCATTCCATTACTGGGCTCAACACAAAAAGCCATATATGACATCAATCAATAAACCCAAATCCACTGTAACCTTCAATAGATGAAAAATAACAGTAGCAGTAATCTTTACTTGATACACTTGTTGTGAAGTATCATCCATTAGTCTTCATGAAGTGCACTGAGATCCTCAAATATAAATGTACTATATAGTATGTGTGAAAACATATGTTTGAGCACAGCAGTAAAATGGCCAATACAGCTGAAGTCCCACAGCTGAAGTGTTGGTCTGATTTTCATTTAATTTGTATTGATGTTAATCGAAATACTTACATGGAGTGACAGAAGTAACACTGTTGTAAAACTACAATTAAATGTGATACATTTTTTAATCTTTAGATTCATAATACCTACTTCAAGATGCTATAAATCTGTAGCTATTTCTTCTATAGGACACTTACAAATCTAATATAGACATAGGTCTGATCCTTCCACAGAATTATACTAAGCAGCATAAGCTGAGGATCTGTCACGAAAGGAAATTGGGTACAGAATATAATGAGATTATTCACTGTGATAGGGAGAGAGATTGTGATGAGATATCATGACTATATTTCATTCTGCTGAGAAAAGACTTGATCTTAAGAAAATAATCTGGTGGAGTAATTAAAACCTGCTTTCCTAAACCCTATTCTCCAACCTAATTAGGAAAAAAAAAAAAAAAGAAATATAACTAGGGTGTGTCAAAAGAAAATTCAAGTTTTAAATTTGTTTAGGATACATAGAAATAACAAGCCAACTGCTTATTTAATTGACAGTAGTAAATCAATGAAAAACACACAGTTAGCCTAATGAAAAACACACTTATTACTTTAAATTTAGGCTATTTGCTTCATTTCTCCATCTCTTCTCTCCTATCTTTTTTGTCTTCCCTTGTTCTCCCATGCTAGCCCTTCTCTTTAATATACAACTTTCTCTTGCCTGTTTGTTCCCTCTTCACATCTTCAGAAAAAGCAAGAAAATATCATCCTGAGAAAAGCATGAGCAAGCTAGGGATATTCTGAGTGGAATGACCCTGAGCTTGAATCTGGGATGTTTAAGCCTGCAAAAGGCTCCCATTGCTTAAAAAGCAGGAGCTACAGTTCTTGGAAAGGGAGACAGAATTTCTGTTTGGATAACACTGTGTATAACTCTCTTTCCTGTGTTGTAAAGGAAGGATTTGATGAACACTTAACAACTGGCAAAGCCAATGAATTGAAAGTGAAGAGAAAGTTAACCTTGACCATCAAAGCATACCCAGACTTGAGAATAAATCCATCAGAACATATCTTACAAAGACAGCATCAAACTAAATACTCTGTTTTCAAGGCTGACTACCAAATACTTGGCAAAATGAAGTTGTTTAATTGACTCAATGTTCCTCTTTACAACAATTTGTACAGACCTGGGAAATCATGAAATGATTTCTGTGAGTAGAAATAATGAATGTAAGGACTCATCAAAAATGAACCTGCGACAGTGATTTAATAAACAGAAATCTAAAGCCTAGTGTTTTGAAATACAAAAAGATGTTGGTAACATATTTTATTTTTTTTCTTTTTTCTTCATTTATGAGTTTCGACCTTACATGATTTTTTGCCCCAGTATGGAAATGAAAAGAGTCCTGTCTCAGCTTTTCAATTTAAATGAGTCTATAAGTAACTGAATAATACTAGTGTTTGGATCATACTTCATGCTTGACTTCCACTACTTAGTTGTTGTGTTTCCACGTAAGATTGATAAAATAAATTCCACATAATTTGTTTTCTGTTTCATGGGCAAAAACATTTGATTTTTTTTCCTACGTTTTTGTGAAGACGTGAGTCCATGAGCAAATAGCTAATAAACCTGTGAAAATATGGCTCTATTAATAAAAGTGATATTTTGGGGTAATATGCATAGAACTCTAGGAAAATATGTGGAGTCTTTACTTTCAAAACACATTGAAACTTTGATCTCTGAGAAAGAAATTATGTGTAACTTCTGGCCCTACATATTTATCCTTGAACACTCCAATGGAATTAGCAGACCGAGTTTACATATCACACTAAACATCTAATGACATGCACACATGTATAATAACTAATTACCTCCCCTTTACTTTTTTTTCCCCTAGGGCAACCAAGATAATAATAGCAAATTTTTGGTGTATTTTTTTCAAGCTCAGTAGTGAATTGGAAGGCTCCTGGGCTGCACAAAAATTAGAGAATAACATTAATTTATTTCTGCCAAATTAAGATCATTTGAAAAGACCTAAGCATGACATTTTAGATCACCCTCACCATATTTTTATTTTAATAAATGAGGGTGTAGTTTTTCCCCTCTCATGAAATTAATTCAAGAAGTTTATACTTGTGTCATATATTTCCTAGGATATGTCTGTGAAGGCTCATGATTCTCAATTGAATTCTTGTTGAAACAGGGACAAGACCTTCCTTGCTGGTGAAGACACGACAGCAATCACATCCTTCTGTACAGAAGGAAACAATCATCCCATTGTTCTCTGTTTCCAGAACAAAAAGAGAAATTGCTGGTTTGGAAGACCTTTGGGAAGAAAAGCTAACATGGCAAAATCAGGGGGTCTGTGGAAGTATTTCTGCTGTCTAATTGTGATCTGTGTGGTGTCTTTACATATGCAGTGACTGGCATGCATAGAGATGAAAAAACCAAAACTGTTCCTTCCTCTCTGCAGTCTGTTTCATCTTTTTACATGCAAGATGCAAGATGAGTCTAAAGATAAACAGGTCTTTCACATTCACTAAGGCCTCAGCATTTTGTCTTAATTTACAATTCTATGGGTTTAATACAGGCGTCTACCTCAAACCACTCATCTCCCATGTGTCTTTTCCATGTGCAAAAAAAGGTCCTTTCTGGTGTCTTCAGTAATTTTATATTCCTTCAAAATGAATTCTGCCTTAAAATTTTAATGGAATCCTCTATAAGAAAATGAATAGAAGATATTAATTTTGCCCATAACGTTTGTCTTGTTTCCTAGCAGTTGTAGCTGGTGGTGCCATTGTTTGTGAGTTGGGGGAAAAGGCTGAGTTCAGGGCACTGTGATCCTGACTGTACATGCTGTTGCTTTAGTCAGGTAACATATTTGAATTCCTGTTCTTTTAAATCACAGGTCTACCAGCTGGGCACAGGGAGCAACAATGCAGTTCTAAAACTACAACTCTGTTCTTTTTCACTTTGTGGCATCTACACTTATGGAGAGAAAGAAATGAGCCATACAGGGAAAAATAGTTTCTTGTGTTAATAGCTTACCATCTAGGAGTATTGAAGAATCCTGTTCCATTTGAGAGAATGCTGATGTTGAGAAATATATGCAATAATTTGTGCACTATATAATGTTTGTAAACAAAACTTTAAAAGTAAGGTGCAATTCTGCCTTCCAGGGAATTGGGTAGCTGAACTTCCAGTGATTTCCAGGAGCATAGGCTTGTGCCTCATGTGTATTTTTTTTTCAGCTCAGTTCAGCATGTTCAAACACATATTACAATAATCTAATTACAGGGCAATTCCTTCCAACCACCAAGTGTTACTTTAATTGCATAGCTCATATTTATGGTATGGGTACAGGGCCATAATTTCCTTTAGGTCTGTGACAAGGCTATTGTTTTCATGTGCTGGCACATCTACCATGAAAGAAATAGCCCTTTGCATTTCTGGTAAAATGGCAACGCTTCGCCAGACCAACTATTTAAAAGAAAAAAATGTAAGATGGCAGAAAAGCTGCTGGTGTGTATTCTTCTTGAAGGAAAACTGATCTCCCTACTCTGATTTGGGGGACCCTGGATTAAGAAACAGCTTGAAATAGCAAAAGTATATCCATTGATGTTCCTAGCAGATGAAAATAAGAAACATACTGAAAATAAATAAAGGACTCAATCTCTAGAAATAACCTTTTGTATTCAAACATAAAAGCTTAAGAAACTGGCTAGTTGCCAAACAACAAAAAGAGAACTGCAGTTGAAAATTTATATACTCCTTTCAAGCTCTGTAGTCAGGGTCATACCATTAATTATAAATGACAGCATGAGGTTTAAAAACAAATGGTTTCAATCTCACCTTTAGGCAGAAATGAAGCAAATGCTTTATTCCCATGGAGTAATAGTCTGGCGTGTTGCAGAAGGATTAAAACAATCTAAAACTGAAAGCGGGTGGCCTTTCAGGGCAAAGGTGGTTCTTGACACTTTAGTATCACCAGAAATAGCCTTCAGGCTTGATGATACCCTACTGGCATAATAATTTCTGCTGTTATCAGCTCTTTATTTAATGGTAAGCAGGATGGCTATTAATACTTTTTTAAAAATTAAATACAATACACTTTCTGACTGTGTTTCTTCTCCATCCTATTTCCTTATGTAGCTATTTATATTTAAATTACAAATAGAAGACTAAAAAAAATATGTAACTTTTTGTGTTCTGTACCTTCTTTTTCTAAACCTGGCAGTCTGGCAAGGTCCTAAACATAAGATATAGTGCCATTTGAGGATGGAAGATACAGGGCCTATGAAATTCTCATCTCAATCTGATCTTGCAGACCACGCAGGAGGCTAGGCAAGACAACCTTGGATATCTCAAGTGCCATCAGATGTTTGTATTTAGCCCAACAAAGCAAATTCTAGAAGTCTATACAAGTTCTAAAGAAGTAAAAAATCAGATGCACTGTGGGTATTCTCTGAAAACAATGTAGGCTTACTCATGCAAATATAATTAAAATTCTGTTCTCAAAATTGACAGCACAAAGAGATTTATGTCTTACAGAGATTCTTTAAAGTAGAAATTTTGAACAAACTGTCATGAATCAGTTGTTTTAGAGAAGTACCTGGCTCTTGTTCACTTTAGGCCACTGCTTCCTCATATTACGAATTCTTCCTAAGTATGATTTCAGCATTAGGAGTATATATATTCTATACTTCTCACCCTCAGTCCTGTGGAATTGCTTCCAAGGTACATGGTCTATTAGAAATTAGGGGAAATTAGGCAAAAAAGGGATAGAAATACTCTTTAAAAAGTTGCATAATTGTTCTCCCACACTCTCGTGGTTAATTTCTGTAGCAAGCTTGTTTATTTATTTATTTATTTTACTTAATATCCCTAAACAATCAACAATCATTAGTTAGCTCTCTGCATTCTCAACTTTGTCACCAGGTAATAGTATATCCATTCACCATTAAGAGACTAATTCTCCACGTGGAAACTTGCAGCCCACCATACTAATCAAGGGCCTGTTGAGGTGAGCGTGTGCAGCATTATTAAAAAGGCTCTGAAGTCTGCATGTTCTCAGGGAATTCTTGATGGCTTTGCATGACTAGTGTTTTTCCCTTCATCTCTGCTTTCCACAGAGTGTGGAATAAAAGGTTTATTCCCTGTTGTTCTGTATGACTAGATAGGTAGACTTACTAATGAGAACACTGGATGCACAAGAAAACTTCCTAATAATAGCATAGCAGACTTTCTAGGAATCCAGTGAGAACAAAATTATTAGCTTTGTGTGGCTAAGGATGTGAACGTAATTGCTGCAATCATTTTTTCCTTTTTTTTAATCTGGGAAACCCTCCTTACCATCTATAACTGTAGATGGTTTACACCTATAAGTGTAGGTGAAAAACTTTGTACTGAGGATGCTTTTCTAGGAAAGAATTGTTCCCATCTGCAGTCTAGGCAGAGGTGGCATGAAACTGAAGTGTACCTTTGAGAAATTTAGAAGTTGAGAAATTTAGAATAGATGGCAGACATTAGCCTTGAGAGAGCTGAATAACACCATTTTCAAATGACTACTGTTTGTTTTCTACACAACAGCTGTGAGAATAAGGGAAGGAAAGTATGCCAAAAATCTGCAAGCAGGGGAATAGAAGCTATCAAGACATCCTGAACACTGTTTTTGCTGCCAGGACTCAGCATGAAGAATGTATTTTACACCTGTTTTGAGGAAGAGTGGGAATTTTGGTTTTTGCTGTGCTCTGAAGAAATTTTTGGCTGTAGAAGAGGTATAGGTCTATAGTAGGCATTTTACCTGTGTGCTCTCACAAATTCTGAATGTTGTGGATCTTTAGATTGAAAGGCACAGCTTATTTCAGTACCTGGGGTTGCAGGAGTGAAGAGTTTGCCATCAGGTAGGTGTCTGCTCTGTGTGGTTTGTGGATACTACAGCAGGACTTTAGCTGGTAGGCAAAAATAAAAGTGCCTTGTAATTTGACAAAACATGACTTTATTGTCCTTATGGTGCAATTGGTACAAGCAGTGCCAAAGCTGCAAACATTGAGAACATTTAGAACATTTAGAACAGTGAGAACTGCAAACAATGAGAGTTTAAATTAAAGGATGAGGGAGATTTAACACAATAACTTGCAGCCAAGAAATGGTACAAAGCTGCAGTGAACAAATATATTTCCCCATTAGACTACTTGAATACCAGGATGGTAAAACAATGTCAGCAATGAGGACTGGAGGGTCCTAAGGGCTGTCCCAAGGGTCTTGTTGGAAACCATTTGGCTCCAGCCAGGCAATTTCCCTACAGTGTACATAAAATGCTGTTGGAGGAACCAGGAAAGGAGTGAAAAATTCAAGACACCATTCACAGTCTATTTTTTTTTTCTTAATGTCCTGGCAGCTCATTTTCATATTTCATTTTATTTGTTCTCTCTTTTAATGAAAACTTCTTTCTCTTAATCCTTGGGGGAGGGGAGAAGATTTTATCTGAGTCATCCAGTCATGTTTTGCAAAAGTCTTTAGAAAGGTCACAAAATTTTCCCGTTTTCCTAACTTTTTTTTTTATTATTATTATTAAAAACTCTCACATTTGTAGGTTCATAGACTCATAGAATGGCTTGGGTTAGAAGGGACCTTAAAGATCACCCAGTTCCAACTCCCTATGGGCAGGGACACCTTCCAGTAGACCAGGTTGCTTAATTCCCTGTCCAACGTGGCCTTGATATGAAAAACTTATTTTACAGGTATTAGACTAAGACTGACTCTGTTGTTTGAATGGACTGAAAATTACAAGTATAGAACTAGTTACACAGGAAAATCAATAGAAATTTATTCTTACCTGCACTGTTTTCATGTTAGCAAACATAAAATCTTTATTTGAGGGTTCAGGAGTGTCTTCATATCTTCTCAATCCTGAAATACCCTGAAGATGGCAGGGTCTTACCCAACCATGCATCCTGTATTCCTTATGTCTCCACATTGCAAACTGAATCAGCTATCAGAATATCAATGTTACTAGTGGTTTACTGCTGGATCTAATTTCTTTCAGAGGGGTCTGAGGCCTTGTGTCCACACATCTGTAAAGAGTGTCTTCCTTGAGGAGCTGGAGCTGTAGAGGGAGTTCTGATGAATCCAGGCAAGAGACTTCCTCAAGAAGTCCTGGTGTTGGAGAGCAACCTCTGTGACAAAGCTAATGCCTAAGAACAATCCAGCAAGGTGTGTGCTATTGCTGCTCACTGAGATAATCTGGAAAAATGCAGGCACCTTTTGGGGAATCAGAGGGGTGACAGCAGTAGCTCTCTTTGCAATACTGGAGTAATATCAGAGAACTTTTTATGCCTTATTTCCTTCTGTGTCAACTATTCTCAGCCCAGAGTTCATGGAGTCAATAATGTTGGTTTGTAATTATAGGCCGTGTGTGCATGTGTATATGTCTCTGTGTGTGTGTGTGTGTGTGTGGGTAATTGCAGTGTTTGTGCCTTGCAAATTACACTGGAAACTATGTTGCCTAACTTCTACCTTGCATATTCCTGCAATGCACTTCTTGGAGAACGTGAAAATCATATTGGCACAGGTTTCACTGAAAATAAAAAGGAACCTAATTAAAATTTGTGGTGAACCTAAACAGAGTGGCTAAGATTTTACTGTAATATGCACCAGTGAGATTTCTACTGGAAAGAAAATGCTGTTCTAAGATCCATCCTGGTACCAAGCTCATTCCAAATTAATTCCCTTGGTGAACAAACCAGTGTGTATTTTGTACGTGCTACAGAGTAATACACTCTCAACTCCCAAATTTCCTCCTGTGATAAGGATTTTGAAAGCTCTGCAATGTGAGGTAAAAAAATGGGATGGCTCCAGGAGAGGAAGGACCCTTAGAGGGGGGAGAGAGAAGGGTAAGGAGCTGAATGGCAGGACTGAGAACTCAGAAATGCACATGTTTTTCAATCATGCAGAAATTCTCCAAATAGCTATGATCATTATGCAGAGTGTGATTTAATCTTGAAAATGCAGAGTGTCTCTCAGAGGAATCAACATGAAAGAAAAACTATTAAACTCACACATATAGGAGAAAGAACCTATCTATGTCCCTTCTTGTACCAAATGGCATGCAGTCAAGTCCAAACAGTTGAACAAATAAGGTGTTAGAGTAGATTTCCACAAGGGACAATGAATATGCTGGAAACAATTTGGGAAAATGTCTTAATGAAGCAGGAAACCTGTGGAAGAATAAGAAAAAATAAGATTAAACCAAAGAATCAAAGGGAAAGCTAACAGGGACTGTGCCTCTACTGAGAAAGTGTAAATGAGCCCCAGCTCCAAGGTCACTTTGGCTGCATCCCAAATTCATGCCAGACTAAGATTTGAGTGCATATCAGTCCTCCTTAACATTCTGGCTTCCGTGTGAGGGAAGCCCTTGTAGGAGGGCAGTCAAGGACACACAAAGCAGAGTCAGAAGGAAAAGGGGAGCAGAGGTGTGAGACTCACTGCCCTGTAGCCTTGACCGATTGAATGGCATTTGAGATAAATGCTGCTAAATCTCCACAAATGGATTCACTTTGTGGAAACCTCAATGTCTCTGACAGCTGGAGCTGTTAACAGAGCTATTAATAGCAAGATATCAATAAAGGAGTGATATACTGCTGGCGGTCTCGATTAAAATATTTCCATTGTATACTAGTTACATTTATTAGAGATATGTGATTTTTATGTACTGATTAGGCTTGTAAATTTAACCAACCAATAATGGTCTTGACAAATAAGATGAAATAAATATGAACACCTAATAGTTTTGAGATAAATTATGACTGGCCAGGCTAATATACTTTAAAAATTGGCCAAAGTTATGTCAGCATAGAACATATGATATACAATCCCACAGAAATATGTTAGCTTAATGAACAGAATTTTGTGTTCTAACATCTCTTACATTCACTCCTATCAGGTTTTGGTCCCAAACTTTTTTTTTTTTCCTTTCTGCAGATTTCAAAATAATTGTGTAAAATTGGTCTGTCCAGAAATATTTGGCCTGATTCTTCAATACGCCATGGTTTTCATGCTGGATGGTATCTGTCCAATTACTAGTGACACATTCCTGCTCTAATTAACAATTCACATAGTAAACTCAGTGGAGTACATCTGATTCCTGTACAAAGAAGAGCATTCAGCTGCCTCATTCTGGGACTGTACCATTAAACTTAATTCTGTTAGTGTACCAGTTTTTAAATAAGTTATTTAAGAATAATAATTGCATGCTTCAGCAAAGTTACCCAATATGGAGGCATGGTTCTCTCTATTTGCTGGTAAAAATAAATGGTATGTTGAGTTTCTATTCTACATATTGCAACAAATGTAATTCCTATAGAGTTGTTTATTATTTATTAAAATTCTGATTTCGAATAAAGTCAGTGAAAACTCTGCATTTCTGCTGCACAGAGCTTCTGTGCAGCAGAAATTTCTTTACAGCAGTAAGAACACCATGATGCAAAATACACTGCAGTCACTGGCAACTAAGATTAACAGCTCAGGTGTCAATTGCACTGCTGACACATTTTCACTTGGAGCTTGGCTGAGTGCCCTGGCTCATTTCACAAAACCCTCTTCAACAGTAACATTCAGATTGTAGCAACTTTCACCTTCCATCCATCTGGTTGAGATGATTAATAAGCACCAGGACAGTAAAAGCCTGCAAAACTTTAATAAAAACCACTTTTGATCCACTAAACTGTTTGGACAACTAAGGGCCTCTTGCTAGGTGAGTGAGGACATACCTGGTAATCACAGTCCACTGACCATGTTACCAAAAGGGATGTATTTTCTCACATGATCATTTTGCCATCCAACCACTGCATTTCTGTTGTAAGTAAGCCTATTCTCAGACACACCAGAAGGGAACAATGTTGGAGAACACTTAAAAGGAGCTCTGCATTGAATAAAATGTGGAAATGCTTCCACGGGGATGCTCCAGGCAGCCCTTCTGAGAATGTCGTGCAGCTGTGAAAGTTGCTGGCGGATTAAGATACTGGGTGTTGAAACTCATGACGAAAAATAAAATTCTTGGACTGAGGCACAGCACGCTGCATTTGGCAAATCTTAAACACTTGTAGTTTAGTCATTCAGCTTCTCTCTCCCACCTCCTCCCTGTGAATATTCATATGTAGTCTTAGGCTTGCTTGCTGCCTTTTCACGTTCTTCGTGGTGGGTGCTGTGACTCACGTTGTTTGCCTCAGACTCCTTTCTCCTTGTTCCCCCACAGCTCCTCACGTAACCTCCCACGCGCCAAAGACACCTCCCTCCATTCATTTCCTACCGACCTCTGCGAGGAGTTGCTAGGCTTTTTCTTCTGCAGAAAATGCAACACTCCACAGAAACATGAAAACTTGCTGACCTTATTCTCTGCTGAGCCATCTGCAATAGGGAGCTCCTCCCCTCCTCATCTTAGTCATCTTCTGCTATGACACAGCCATGTCTGACCTCACTTCTCTCTCTGTAACAGCACCTACGACACCTACATACAGAAGCTGACGCAGCGCTCTGACTCTCCTTCCTGTGACACAATCATCCGGTGCTTCATCCCTGCTCCGTTAGTTTTTGTCAGTCAGTGTTGCTGTTGCTGCCTATCCAGAGAAGAACGCCCTTTTTCTCAAGGAGGGATGTTGCTTCTTGTTTGATTTCCATATTTATGGAAATGGAGGGTTTTTTACTGACTAGGATTATGACTGGTACTCAGAGTGAGGCTGATATCCTGACAACGAGCAGAATGCAGAATCATTGTTGAAGCTTCTGCTTCCAGGTCCTTTTCAGACAGTATTGATATGTGCCAGTATCAATCTGTCACTGATCAGATGGTTATAAAATGGCCCTAAACATGTGATCTGAGCTAAAGTTAAGTATAGGAGAGCACAGGTTAAGAAAAACCCCAGTGTTACTTAAAAAAAAAAAAAAAAAGAACATGGGTATGAAAACAGTCATTCAGTCAGTGCAATTTTGTGAGAGCTTTCTGGAATATATTAAAGGATGAGCTCTGTGGATCAAAAGTAACTTGAAGAAAACTGAGCTATTCCAATAGCTCAATGTCAGTGAGGTCAGAAATCAGCACCAGTCATTGTCTTAAAGAAAAATGATCCAGGCTCATACAAAAACATAAGCAGTTAAAATATGAGACTTTGAGAAAACGATGAAAAGATGAGGCGATTCAGTGGATTTAGCACAGACTTTAGAAGCTATTAAATTTTGAAAATCTTTTTAAAATAGAGTGGGTTTTTTCTTATACTGATTTCAAGAACTTCAGATGACTTTAATTTTGTTAATAGTTTGTGTATGGAACAGGTTCAGTAGCTCAAAACTGGAGTGGTCTTATGCTTCCTTTACATTTTATTACACTAGGTAAAATTGCTCTTGCGTTCAAATTAAAAAATAAAAAACTCAATTTTTTTCAGAATTTTCAACTGGAAAGAGTCACATTTCTGTGGGGTCTAGTTTATTATACCAGTCGAAAAGAGACCAATTGGTAAAATGGTAAACTTGCACCCTGGACTTTTATGCTGAGTTTATATGTGCATATAGAAAATTGCACTTATACTATGAAACAATACATGATAATTTTGAAGAGAGTAATGACATAAATTTGTTTTATGCATGACTTCTTGAAGAAATTCAATTTGGGTTTATTCCAAGCTCTACTGTACGTGCTTCTTCCTGGCAATGGGCTACTAAAAGCATACATATTCCATAACTCCTACGCTTCATGCTATAAAAAGCTACAGAACAGCATCCATGTGATGCTGTCCATGGGGATACTACAAGAGCTTGTTGAAATCTTATTTTTATTTTGAGATGTCCAGTAGAAATTTTCTACATCTTTTCTACATCTTGGTGTAATTTCAGTTGACCTCACACTGGCAAAAAATGTATCTCTTGTTCACAAGACTGAAAAGACAAAAAGCCAGTTGAAAAATATTTTTTTCTGACAGAGTCAGTAGACTTGTATAGTTTATCTTATCTGAGACAGGTGCCTCTCTCTGCTGCATGATGATAGAACTATACTCTGAATCAGGAGCTTCTGCCAATGATTACACATGGGGGTTTAGGCATTTCAGAGTAGAAATAATCTTTTATGGAAAAGTGCTTTGAACAGGTAACACCTTAAAGTGACCACTGTACTTCCGTCAGCAGCTAAAAACCATATTAAAGAGAAAAGGCATGGGAAATACATAAATGCTTTAGCCATCATGATCTATTTAGAATCAGATAAGGCAGGATTCAGAAAAATTATCACATGAACAAGAATGCTAGTCTAATCACTGGATTAGCAGTCTAATCACTGGAGAAAAGTTTGCAAAGCTGCTAACATCTGTAAGAGTTGCTAAAGGGGCTATTGCAGTCCTCTAATTTTATTTACAGTAAAAACCCAATTACTTAACTATGTATTCCCTTAAAAGGTTGGCTGTCTTCCATGTTTCAGGTAAATGTGTGCTTTAATATAGCTTTGTGGCAAAGTCTACAAACACCAAAACAGCTTATATGGATATTCTTAAGTAGTAGTATTTTTTCTCCCTGACAACTTCATTTTAAACACCTAGTAAAATATTTGGCTGTGAATAAAAGTTTAAGCAGTGCCTCTCCCATGGATTTTATAAAGCCAGTCAAGGCAAAATGCTCTTACATCATCACATTTTGTGGTTTTCCTTTATAAACTGACACAGTTGAGGGTGTGTATGATAACTATTTGAGCTGTTCAAGTCCACCCAGTGTTTAAGAGCAGGTGGTACTTGCTGGATTAAATTGCCAGTAAGCTATTTTATGCATATATCTGAATGCCATTCATGAGAAGATGACCAGCATCAAATATGAATAGTATTTTTACACAGAAAATTGTTAGTTTATTCTCTTTCAGAAGAACAAAAATCCTCTATGTATTTTCTGCCACTGTCATTCTACAGGCTCAGTTAATGTAATTGGGACAGTGAAGGAGACTTTCTGTACCAACTAGTTTGTGCTTTAAAAACAAAATTATTCACTCCAATTTGTCTCACAGATGGATGCATCATAGGTCCATAAAAATTCTTGTAAAGCAATAGCTTTTCAGGCTAGGAGAAGAATTTCAGAGAAAGACATAATAATTAAGACTTAATGACTTTTAAAGTTTAGATTAAAAGAAATGTTGCCTAAGCCCTGAAGAACATTTCAGGGAGGATTTGTGGAGCTAATGGCAACCTATGCTTAGAAAGCTGTGTGAACACTTCCCAGTAGGTCAGAAATTAGTCGGGAATACTGTCTTTTCAATGTTCTCTACCTGCATACAAAGATCAGAGAACCACATCCATAGAGTTCCTTTCAAAACTCAAGCTTGTCTCTCCTCTCCTCTCCTCTCCTCTCCTCTCCTCTCCTCTCCTCTCCTCTCCTCTCCTCTCCTCTCCTCTCCTCTCCTCTCCTCTCCTCTCCTCTCCTCTCCTCTCCTCTCCTCTCCTCTCCTCTCCTCTCCTCTCCTCTCCTCTCCTCTCCTCTCCTCTCCTCTCCTCTCCTCTCCTCTCCTCTCCTCTCCTCTCCTCTCCTCTCCTCTCCTCTCCTCTCCTCTCCTCTCCTCTCCTCTCCTCTCCTCTCCTCTCCTCTCCTCTCCTCTCCTCTCCTCTCCTCTCCTCTCCTCTCCTCTCCTCTCCTCTCCTCTCCTCTCCTCTCCTCTCCTCTCCTCTCCTCTCCTCTCCTCTCCTCTCCTCTCCTCTCCTCTCCTCTCCTCTCCTCTCCTCTCCTCTCCTCTCCTCTCCTCTCCTCTCCTCTCCTCTCCCAGAACACACCTGATGAGTAGTGGCAGGACAAGTGAGTACCTTGAGAAATATAGGATCAGACAGCATGTACAAGATAAACAATCTTCCAGTGCCACATGGAGAGAAGGTGGAAGGCATCTCTGTCCCTGGTGGTGGGATTGGAACTGAATGATCTTTAAGGTCCCTTCCAACCCCTGCAATTCTATGGTTCTATGATATTATGATTTCTATGACTCCATGATTCTATAATTTTATGAAGGTCTGATGCGTGTATGGATGTCTGTTCCCAGATATCTGCTGAGTCTAACACTTTTTTGTATTTCTTTTTAATTTTCTGAGAGATTACCATGAAATCAAAATGTTTCTTTAGTTCAGCTTTTGACAGATGAGCAAGTGGTTTCTTAGCCTGCTACCATATGCTTAGGTCAGCAGTTGTAAGCAACATTTAAGAATATTGATTGAGTTTTATCTGTTCTTTAGATTTCATTTATATTACTTTTGGGCTTTAAAGTATTTCTGTATCTATCAATTACAGGAAAAGCAGAGTCTCTGTGCTTCTCTCTGGACATCACATGGCCACATGAAAGAAATGATAACATTCTCCACTCCTAGAATTAACTAGAAATGGTCTGAGTCACACAGTCGGCATAAGCAAATATGTTTCCAAATTAGGAAATATTCAAACTCTGAGTTTTTGTTTCAGCTTATTATAAAGCTGTGAGCTGGCTGTGAATGTCAGAAGCAAATCAATTTTACCAAGTTCTGAGAATATTCAACCCCAGGATATGGGGGTTGTCTTCAGGTCCACATCTAGATTTACTAAATATCTGATCTAATTTCCTAAGGACATAGAACTTAATTGATCACACTGCCTCTTAGTACCTGCCTAATAAATACTGAATGAAATGGCCAATTGCAATCAGTCTGGAATGAGTGGTAAGCACCTCAGAAATGCAATGTAATGCAATACCTACAAGCATTGTGAGTGATGGATGCTCCATGGAGCATTCCCAACACTCCTCACATTAAATGGGTATTCTCCCTTGCTTAAAGTGTCAGGAGACCTAGGAGCCTAGCTATATACATTAAGCAATTTAGGGTACTCAGAGGCCTAGAGAATCTTTCTACCAAAACCCCACATGATTAGAAGTGGAGCAGAACTAGAATGAGGTGGCAGCATAAGAGGAGTTAAAAGTAAGTTTTAAACTGAAGTTTCTCTTGAATAGAAATCTAATGAAATTCAGTGAATACAGTTTGAATTTTTGTAGCTAAAAATTAGAAAAATAAAGAAACCAACAAGCAAAGTACACATGTATATTAAGAGTTGAATAAAAGTCTTTGAAGAGACACAGGTATGAGTTTATAACATATTAGATTCCCAGAAAGTTGTAAGGCTATACAAGAAGTCAGAAATGTTATGAGATTATAATTTCTGCCTCTGAACACCCTATACCCTCATAAGTATTGCAATTCATATGTTCCATGTACAAATAGATTTTCTACAGGTATACAATTATCATTATAATTATTACACTTGATAGCACAGCAGCTTGTTACAGTAAAACAGAACTCACAGAAATTTTACTCTTGGAGAAATACAAGACACCTGGGAAAGGAGAAAATCCTGTCTGTGGCTCTCTGTTGTTTCTCCTGGCTCCGGGCAGCTCCGGCGCCTTTTGGCACCGCCTCCCTCCGGAGCTCGGATTCGCCGCTTGCTCCCACGTGCCACTGCCGCAGCGCGCTGGCCGGGGCTTGCTGGGTTCTGTTGCCTGTGCAAGGGACGTTGGTAAAGGGTGAAGGAATGTCCAAATCACCCATGAGGGAAACAGGAAGGTTTTAATGGCTGTGGAGAGCTCCGGCAGAGGGGACGCGACCTGCGCCCGCATGGGGAAAATGGCAGCGGGACCCAGGAGGCACGGGGTTTTAGTTTTTATTGGGGGTGGGGTGAGGGGAGCAGGAGCCCTCCCGCCCAATGGGGACAGGTGCCGTGGCGATGATATGGACCACGGTGCCCAACGGGGACGTGACGGAGCAGACACGGGGCTCCATGGCGAACGGTGTCGCGGGATCAGGGTGACAGACACTGAATGCTCCGGACGGGACAGGGAGTGGTCACAGGAGTGATGGGGGGACACTCCAATGGCAGGCAGCCTGGAGCAAACCACCGTGGGGGCGGGGGGGGGAAACATGGGGGGTGCATAGGGGTACACAGGACTCAGCTAGCTAACACAGATTAGAACCCCTAATCTAAACCCAAACCTGGGATGCAACACCTATCAGTAGTAATATTTGTGGAAAAAGCTACAGGAAGGTAAGAGTGAAAAAGGGATGTTTGATGAAAAATGTCTTCTTATCAAAATTATAAATAACCACATTCTGAAACAATGTAGGATGTAGGAACAATGAAACAATGTAGGACCATTTTAGCATAATTTTTTTGTGAATTTACCAAAGCTCCATTGTAATTTTCAAGGTTTATAGCACATGTGCCTAACTTGTTCCTTGATTGTGGTAACACATTTTACAATACTTGATGGCTAGTTTCTAGCCATTATTTCTCAGAAGTTCTTTATTCATATTCCTATTTTGTGTCTAGGTAGGTTCCCAAGAAAGAACAAATTAATTTCATATATGATAGTGGTGATATCTCTATCTTAATCTTCGGTAATACAGGCCCTGGAAGTGTATTTTGGGAGAAATTATCTACCTGGCAAGAACAAATTCCTTGTATGCTCAAAATCTTCCCATTAGCTCTTGATTCTTTGATGGACTTCTGTTTTAATCCTGCACCAGCAGCAATATTACGTTTCTAGAATTTTGTCCCCTGGAGCTCTCAATAACTGGTGAATTAAATAGTTGAATAAGGAGCCTCTACTACAGACAATGAGCAATAGCACAAGGGTTTTCCAAAACATATCAGAACCATTCCCATTCATGATTTACCCAAGCCTTTAGCTGGAACCTTCTAAAGCCTAGAGAACATCATTGCTTTTTTCCCCTCCACTTTCTAAGGAGGCATAGGAGTGGCTCTAAAAGCTGTTACATCACACAAGTGTGTTTCTAACAGAGAATACTTACTAACTGATGGAAAAGCCTTACAGCAGGCAAAGATTATGGGTGGACTAATACACCTGAGACACAAATTATAGGATTCCTTTTCCAAAACACAGGTACATAGTGCCATTTTTGACATTTGAGGGCATTCAAGACAGTTGCACAGGGCTAGATGGTAGAGGCTATGATAAAGATCCACGTTTCATCAGAGGCACTACCTTTGGGCAATTATGCCTCACTCTACGTGTTCCTTTAGTATTGTAGGAAGGCTCTGGATTGCATGTAGATAACCATGAATAGGTAAAGGTGTATAGACAAACACACAAAAAAAATCTTAATTAAAGATATAATATATAAAAATATATAAATGCTAATTTGATGTCTCTGATAAAACCTTTCACAATCAAACTTTCAGATCTCCAGATAATGAAATTTGGCTAAGAATAAGTTGAACCAGGTCAATTTATCAGCAGAAGAGTCAACCATATGATTTTAAACTAGGAGCAGCTTGGGCTTCTCAAACGTATTTAATCTGAAAGGTAATGAGCTAGATCTGGAGCTGTTCAGCCAGTCCTAAGCAGTGAGCAGTGAACTCAGTTTTGCAAAAGCTGATGTCCTCCAGGAGATCTGCATCTCCATCCAATTTTACAGTGTTCTGAGCATTGCCTAGAGAAGTCTTCTGCTCGTGGTGGCATGGGAGCACATAATCACATTCTCCAGAGCCATTCATTCCAACTATGTATAACTTATTTAAGAGACAATATTTTAAGTGATTGGGTGATTTTGTAAATGCAAACCTTTAAAATTTTCAACGCTTTATTTAACTAATCATAAATGACTGGTGATTTTTAGTGCAACAGTGGCTCTTGACTGGTAGGTGTTGTAGAGGGCTGAGCCATAGAGTCCTATTGAATGTAGTTTCAAAACTGAAAGTGTCTAATTATACTTTCCAATTGGTTAGTGTTTTATGAGGATTTATCAAGATTAATTATCATGATTGTAAACAGTTTGCCTCTGAATTATGTGAATGTAAAGTGACTTCTGGAAATTCACACTATTTATTAAATACAGGGGGTCAGTGCCAGTTTTTGTTTGTATATTTGGAGCATTCATCAGTCACGTTACTGACATGTAGTTAGTCCTCTGAAACACAACACAGCAAGTCAGTTAAATTCAGACTGACAGCATGAAAAGAAAGTTGGCAGAACACAGGGTCCCGTTGCTAAGCAATGCTTGGCAATACAACACATGCACATTATGGTGCTTGTGATGACACCATGAGGAGAGATGTTTTCCATTTAATGAAAATCCATCACTTCGGGGAGATGGGTGAAAGAGTAGCAAACAGGATGAATGGATGGGAGATGTGTCCACAGGGAACCAAATCTTGCTATTAGTTACATTAGAGTGAATACACTAACTTCATCAATGGTGCTCTAGATTAACTGTGGAGTGACTGCAAAAATTTCTAGGCATTATACTGGAAATGTTTGTAAGGTATCCTTAAAAAACAGTCCACATCTTTCACAGTGCTTCCAGCATACTTCTTTGCCACTTCAAGTCAGTGTGAAAACTACATCTAGTTCCACCTGGCTGTGGACTTCACAGTCAGAGTCATGTTCCTTCAGGTTACTGCAGCCCTCAGCATGCCCAGTCCTTGAGCTCAACCCAAAATGCTGACTCTGCACTTAGGCCTGAGGGGGAACTGCCCACAGAGTTGAGCAAGTCCTGGGACTGATGGGGTGGGGCAGGAGGAGGTGGAGGGGAACCTTTTTACCCACTGAGGAGTTCCCACCACTGCTTGAGTCTGACAGATGGCTGGGTTGTCCTCCCTCCACCTTCCTTCTGCTCTCTGTCCTTAGCTAGGCATCCTCCCTGTGCTTCCAGGTCCAGCCCTGCCACCACAGATCCTGCTACAACCCTGAACAGCTGTTCAGCATTTTGAGATTCTGCCTGCTTCCCCTCATTTCTTTATCCTACTATTCTAGTTGGATATTTTCCTTCGGGGTTTTTTGTAGTGCGTCATTTTCACTTTGAGCTTAATAATTATTTCACATTTCATAACAGGAAAAAATAGATTTACTTCAGCTCTGCAATTTTAAAAGTTAACTAAAGTTTAAAGTAGTATTTCATGCTTAGTCACATACAAATGAAAGAGTGAATTCTCAACTGGTATTAAGTCAATGACAAAAATTATGTTGACTTTATGTCTATTGCTAAAAAATGGAAATCAAGGGTCCTTAATAGTTCTGAAGTCTCGTTTGTCTTCTTGGTATATCCTGGCAAAAATGCCAAATGCATTATCTTCACCGTTCCTTTTGCCATTGTTTTCACTAGAGGCAAAGCCAGACATAAGAGCAGAAAGGGACCTGTGATCTGGATAGCATGAGGCTGCTTAAGAGATGATGAGTCTGAGTTTTTATCTACATCTTCCACAAAATGATAAGGGAGAATATTTAGGAAGGAAAGATCCTAAATTCAATATTTAGGAATTGAAAGAGCATCAATTCTTTGTTTCCAAATAGTAGATGGCACCTCTATTTTCACACCTTTACTTGAAATAGGTTCAAGGCAGTATGAAGATTTCAAAACTGGCTATTGTTCTGTGTTCTATCAGATGCAGGAGGAGCCACTTTTAAGTTCACTCCGTTTGCTCTTGTAGGTGCTGAAAGCTCTGGTACAAATCAAACAAGTGTTGAAGAGTGCAACTTAAGCATAGAAGAAAACGTGGTGAAGCCTAGGAATGCATGAGAGTTCCTGCTTTGTTAGATCAGATCAGCATGGCTAGTTTGTCACAGGATAGAGGTGTCTTTGTTTTAAAATACTCCAAAATCTGTATTTCTGTAAAAGAGGCATCACCAATTGCAGGGGAAGATTGATGGTATTGGAGACAGGATTTTAGGCAGTATTATTGGTAATTTTCACTTCACAGCTTGTTTTACAGATATTTTCCAAGCAATCTATTATCTCTCTCTCTATACTACAACACTTCTATTGAGATAGGACATCCTTTCTGATTCAATATTCAAATATGTTTTTAATATGCAGTTATTTCAATGAGAAAGCAGAGACTTGCAGGCTATGGGCTGGCTATGCAGGCTGTTAAAGTGTGTGTGGAGTGAGTCTGTTCTCACAGAAGCAAGGACACCTGTGCAAAGATGCACCATCATGACTGTCCTGTGCCCTGCACCCCCCTTTGCAATTCAGTCCCTTTCCATTCATGTCTCTTTGTTACCTGCAACAGGTTAATCAAGTGAGTTTGGGAGCTTAAAGGTGCTCCTGCTGCATTGTTAGATAATAAAAGTCAGGGTGAATCATGGAGGAAGAATTCCTAATGGAAAAAAAATATTTTTAAAACTTGAGGATGGCCATATGGCTTTACATTAAATAATTTGAAGAGCAGCTAAGTCTGAAATCTGACTTTTAATATGAGATTTGTTATTTTATTATTAAGTCATAGCAGGGATTTTCAAAGCAAGCTAAGAAAACACTTTACTTTCTACATGGTACTGCATTTAAACTAGATGCATAACAACATTTCCCCCCTACCTTTCTGATGCAGAACATATCTTAGAAATACAACTTCTATGCAATGTGATGCCTAAATGCATCAGCATTTTTTTTCCTGATATTTTGACAGCCAAGCAAAGAATATAGTGAAATTAATCTGATATTCCTGAAATTTTTATGCCTCTTTAGCTTGTATAAAATATAGATATTTGATTTATTTAGACTATAATTAATCAGTTTTAATTACTTGATTAATGAATTGTGATTACTATCTTTAAAGAGCATCTCCTAGAAATAAAAGCTTCTGTGTTCATACATTTTACAGTAAGATCTCACCAGACAGAAAGTCACAGTTCAAGGGTAGCAAGTTCCAATCTGAATGATCAAATACAGCCGTAGGGTTCTGTTTTCCTTTGAGAGGCAAATGTGCTATTTCTTCACTTCCAATCACTCTTCTCTTATCTCTTTCAGTCTACTAACACCTTTCTGTGTCTTTTCTTTCACTAGACTCCGTTTTTGTGTCTTCTATCACATACTCTACTGTTCTATTCATTCTTTTAAAACTTGATACACCCAGGAGTCATCAATTAGCATATCATAGTTAAACCGAAAAAGTAAAAAAAAAAAAAAAAAACAGACAAGAACAAGAGTCAACTGTGAATAAAAGCTGAAAAACCTTTGGAAATTATTTGCTTGCGTTAATTGTGAGCGAACTTAGTAATTTTTTGTATCCTGGATAGTGCTTTCAACATTGTTAGTGATGATGCAATGAGTAATTGGTGTTTTGTGTTTTCCAGAAGAAAATGTGAATGCAGGTTTTTTTGTTGTTGTTGTTGTTTTTTTTTGTTTTGTTTTGTTTTTTGTTTTTTTGTTTGTTTGTTTTGTTGTTTTTTTTTTGTTTTTTTTTTTTTTTTTTTGGAGATTGATTTGTTGGTTGGTTGGTTGGTTAGTTTGTTTTCTTTTGAGAATACTATTTCCAAAACTTAAAGTAAAGATATACTAGTTTCTTAGGAGTCCTTCTGGGGGCAACTAGATCTGGAGGTACTTAATTTACCTGAACTGGTGAAACTGCCTAAAGGAAGTGCCAAAGTTCACAATGCTGGTAGCAGAGATAGAAAGGTGTTCTTATTTGACTGATTAATTAAACCAAAAGTCAAAGGTGGAAGCTAGTGAAAGATATCTTCCCAAAGTTAGATGCAAACTTGTGTTAGATGAATAAGATATTCCTCTGGATGCAGCTGAATCATAGAATCATAGAATTATTTAGGTTGCAGAAGATCTCTAAGATCATCAAGTCCAAAAGTTAACTCAGCACTGCCAAGTCCAATCGTAAATCATGTCCTTTTTAACTACCTCCAGGAACAGTGAGTTCAGCACTTCCTTGATTAGCCTGTTCCAATGTCTGACATTCCTTCCAATTAAAAAAAGTTTCTAATATTCAGTCTATCCCCTAATGTGAATTGAGGGCATTTCCTCTTGTGCTCTTGTACTTGTGACAGAAGTCTGACCCCCACCTGGTTACAACTTCCTTCAGGGAGTTTTAGAGAGTGATGGTCTCTCCTGAGCCTCCTTTTCTCTAGGCTGAACAATCACAGCTCCATCAGCTACTTCTGACAGGACTTGTGCTCCAGAGCCTTCACGAGCTCCGTTGTCCTTTGGCCATCAGCACTGAGGTCAGGCTAACAGGACCAAAGTTCCCTGGATCCTCCTTCCTGCCATTCCTGTAGATGGGTGCCACATTTGCTAACTTCCAGTGGACTGGGACCTCCCCACATGACCAGGACTGACAGTAAATGGTTGAAAGTGGTTTGGTGAGCTCTTCTGCCATCTCCCTCAGTACCCTTGGGTGGATCCATCCATCCCCACAGACCTCTGTGGGTCTGAGTGATAGAGCAGGTTGCTGACTTGTATTATGGGGCTTCATTCTGTTTCCTGTTTCTGTCTTCCAGCTCAGCGGGCCGAGTATTGGAGCACAACTGTTCTTACCATTAAAGACAAAGAAGGTATTAACTACTTCAGCCCTTTCTTCCTCCACTGTTTCCTCTGCATCCAGTAAAGGACAGAGATTCTCCTCAGCCCTCCTTCTGTTGCTTTTGTTGAAGGCATCTCCATTGACATAAACGGACATGTCCTGGTTGAGGTACATACCATAAGGCACTTAGAAAGTAAGTGAGGCATCCCAGTCAGGGAGTTGGATGTCCTTCTCTTTGCAAGACACAGTTATGCACCATTTCATGAAGAAGTGATAATTATGATAATTTTTCATCTACATATCACAGAATCACAGAACATATTGAGCTAGAAGGGACACACAAGGATTATTGAGTCCAGCCCCTGGCCCTGCACGTATCCTTTACTCCAGGCTCGTGGGAGACAGTCAAAAAGGGTAAACAAAACAGGAAAGAGATGGTCCACACTGCTGCTCACAGTCTGACCTACCTCATCCATGGAAACATCCTATTTTCTCTAGAGACATCTTGTATCCTTCTCTACAGACGGAAAATGCATCCACTGTAAATTAAATACAAAAACCAGCACCACCAGAGTGATAGGTATATATTGAATAAGTTGCAGGATTGCCTGAAAAAACCAATGATATTCTATGAAACTCTTGCCCAAAAAATGGACACCAGTTTTTGACACCAAAGAGTGCAACTTACAGAGTCTGCTTATTTGCTCATTCAGGGCTAGTTCACTTAAAAAAAAAAAAAATTAAAAAAAAAATCGCATCTCTTAAGCAAGCAAACTAGAAAAAGCCACAGACATTGAAGAGAAACAGTTCAGGACCAAGGTATCAAGGTTATCCATTCTACAGCTCTAAACCAAATAATTGTTTTGAGCTAAAAATGAGCCATGAGCAATGAACAAAAGAGCATATACTCTGAAAATCAAAGTGCTATACTCTGAAAATCAAAGACCTGTCATTCTCAGCATCCAATTGTACCTTTTTATGTTTACACATAATTTATGAAATTCCACCCCAGCTTTAGGTAGAATCTAATTTTTAAGACAACATACAAAATAAGGCTTCATGCTTCTCTAAGATTGCCCATACCAGGAATCCTGGTAGCTACCCACTGAATAATAAGAATATTCCTTTAAAAATTCTCTAGGTAGATAATTTTGGTAGTTCATGAGTCTGACTTGAGGCATATATATTGTGAACAAGGACATAGTCTAAATTAAAAAAAAAAAAAAAACCTCCCACCTATTCTGCATTTTTAGGCAGGAGACAGTATTTACATTTATGTAAATGTCATAACTTTTGTAAGACCCTTGAAGGCAAATTATAATATTTTAATACTAAAGTAAAAGTGAAAATAGTAAGAAAGTGACCCAATAAACGGTCACTATAAAGAGAAACATTTTGTCCTTTATCATGTTGTATACCAAACCAAGGCACAGCTAAACTCAGTTTATGTATTTTGTTCCACTTAGCACAGCAAAATGCTAATAATGCTATCTAGGCCCATTCTTTAGCAGACTAATAATATCATGCATAATCCAGATCCTTTAAAGGACTGAGTTTCCTTAACATGTTGAACTTTCCAAGTGAACAAGGTGTTCCTGCTGATGGAAAAAAATAATCCCTCCTTATACAAAGACAAACATTTCTACCTAACGCTTCCTCTTTGAGTGAAGGTGGCAGGAATCATGCTCACTGAACATTTCTGACAGTGAGGAATGCACACTTCCTGGAACACATTAGGAGAAGGGCCAGAATTCAATACCACTACTGAGAAAGTGCCTACACATCTCTTCAGGTCAATAAAACATGAAGAAGCAGGTGTAAGTCTCTCTTAGAGGCACAAGATAAGAGAGATAATGATAAAGAGAAAGATATCTGATAAATTTCTGTAAATAGAAAGATTGTCACCATGTATCACCATCACATTAATTAAATCAGCAGACCAGAAACCTGCATGGGGTAAACTGTAACACCTAGACCCTTTCTGCACCTCTCTGGATACTGGTAGGGTACTTCCGTGCTCTGACTTAGATTAGCAGGTGGACCTAGCAGGTCCTTGCTAAAGGACCTTATGGAAGTGTAATACATTATTTGTGTGATCCATCAAGAAGAGCCTAATCTTAGCAATAAGAACCAGATTTTTCATCTGATGGACTTAGTGTCTTGTACTTTTACCATTATTTGTGATGGGGGCGGGGGATACGTCTACCAAGTCTAATAATAATAGTGCAGTGAAGCATCTGAATAACAGATGTCTCATCATCAAAAAGGGTAGATGCAAGAGAGGTGTCAGGTAAGGTCAGGTGAAGAATCAAACCCCAGTATAATTGTTTTTTATGTGAGATGAAGTGGAAAGCCACATGAAAGCAGTAACTGGTTCAGCCTGCAGCAACTTGCCTCCTAAAAGGATTAGATGGTAGACAGAACACCATACCAGAGTTCTGCCCCTTTCTCTGGCTCCTGCTGGTAGCTCAAAATTGCTTCAAGATGTTGGTTCTAAAACTTTAATGAATCCTTTCCTGTGCCCCTCAAGGCAGCTGGGATTAATGGGGAAGTTGCAGCTCAGAGAACCCCCAGGGGAAGCTCTGCCACACACGGCACAACACCCTCATCTGGGACATGACTTAATCCCAGATCTGAAGGCACATTTGCAATTTGCCACCATTCAAGCAAAACGATGGGTTCACTTCTTTGTGCAAGAGCCTTGTAATAGCTGTGTTTGTTTACAGAACAGCTTGGCACTATTTTGCCCAGAGGTAATCCAAGACACAAACTGGCATAAACAAGTGAGGGAGTGGAAGGCACAGACTGCCGGAGTTCTTACATGTGGTGCTGCACAAGAAACTTTTATGAATGCCAACCTGAATTAGATTAGCTATACAACCAAGCTTTGATTTCAAAGAGAAATATCCCAAAGTGTTGTATATATCTCAACAAAAAAGTGGTCACTGCACAGCTTGAGATCTCCTTGTGCTTTGGAGCTTGACTGTATCAAGGGAGAGGGGAAACCTACCCTCCAGTCTCTCTGACTTAATCTTCAAGGAAGCATAACATTGTCTGTCTCGGTCAAGTTGCCATGAATTGCAAAGACAGTGTCCCTTCAAACTACTGGTGCAGGCCAGAAATTCAAAGGATGGGATGAAAAAAAAAATATTCCTTTAACATATTTCTCCAGCATTATAATAAACCCCCTCACTGCCAGCAGGCAGAGATTAAAATTCTGTGTTAGTATGAGTGGAATGGAATTTGGAACAAATAAACAAAAATAATCCTGGGCACATTTCCAAGAGACTTCATAAGAAGAATGCCATAGGAATAAGTATCTGTCAAAAGACAAGGGTCTAAAAATGAATTGATTTGGCTTTTGGTGCCGAGAACATTTGACTCCAGAGAAGTCTTCATCTTCCTGACTGAAGTTCCAGTTGTAGATTGTAAATAGTGAAACAGTTTTAAAATGTCTCTTTCTGGTAATGACAGAAGTGAGAATAGCATTGCAACTAGCAGAACATGGTCTATTTTAGGCTAGTTAAAAAGAAAAAAGAAGAGATTTTGAAGTTCCCAAAAGTAAAGCCCTGAGGCTAATTTCACTAGGTAAATGTCATAATAAAAAAATTGTAACTAAAAAAAGGAAGCAGTCTAACACCGAGCTAAGGGGAGCAGACATTATCAAGCTGGCCAAAAGCAGGAGGATGTCATTATGGATTAAGATTTTAATATTTAAAATGCGTAAGTGGTTGTAAAACACAAAGGTGGGATGATTTTTCATGTGCCTTTCCAGAAAGATGGGTTTTTGTAGAAATGAAAAAAAATAAAAGAAAACATCTTTCCCAAAAGAAAAAACATATTTTTTAATATGTAAGTCATTAGAGATGAATAAAAAAAGAAACAAATAAAATACATGCTTTATTTTATTAGGGACTCAACAACTATTACAATAAATTTTAAAGAGGGACAAATGTGGCAGCAATTAACAGATAAAAGCTTTCTACGAGAATACACAAAAGTGTGGATTGGTGTGTGATCCAACAGACTTGGATGAGGCTCCAAATATTGGCAGAAGAAAACATGAGAAATTTCCTTCAGCCCTCAAGGACACTTACTGTTCAGAACAGCCTTCAGCAAAATGGGGCATACTAACACCATCAGTGAAATAGCACCGAATACAAGAAGGATCAGCTTTCCAGAAAGTCTGTTCCTTAGTGGATGTAAGATACCAAGGATACTCGATGTGGCCTGCAGCCCACATGATCAAGATAAACAGCTCAGATCACTACTAAATTTTGCTTTTTGTGCTTTTTGCACAACTAGGTAAACCAGTTGTACCCCTCAAAGTTAAAGAAAGATAAAAATAATTCCTTCAGTATGTGCATGTCCTGAAAAGAATTCTAGAGTATTGCATAATTGTACAGGTGTTCCAGTGCATTAGCTAAAAAGCTGGTTTTAATTGTCATCTTTCTAAATATTATGTTACTTTTAGTCTTGTACCTCAATTCCCTATGTGTAAAGCAGAGTGGTTTTTATACTACCACGATAGAGATTTTTTTAGGGTGAACATTAGAAATTATTATGAAGTACTTCAGTTTTGTGGTAGTGGAGAATAGACAAGGTTCAAAAGACCTTGTAAGAAATAGGTCAGTTGTTAATAACTAAAATTCCAGAGACATAAAAATTAAAGGTTTTAGATTCATCATTATGGCAGTTGTAAACAACAGAAATGATGACAGTGTTGGATGAAAGAGTGCTTTCTGAAGTTGCCCTTCTGCCACCTCAAAAATAATGCTGCAGGGAAAAAATCGACTCCTTTATAATGTTGATATTTAAAAGACCTCAAAGTGACAAGAAGCAGAATGCAAGAATTTGTGCAATCTTAGAGAAACTGAAAGCACAGATGATCCTTTAAATGAAACCTTTAGACATGTCTGGGTCTTGGCCATCCCTCCAAAGCTTAATGCAAGGGTTCAAGTGCCACTGATTGCAGTATTGTTTCCTTCAATTTGTTCTTTTATCTTATGCCACTCAAAAATAAACATTCATAGATTAAATCTAGAGGTCCTATTATGGTTCCTCAATTCCTGTACCTCTTGCTGAGATCTTGATGGTATTTTTAAGTGTAAATTTTATGAAAAAGGACTGTAGAAATACAGAATGCTTCTACATCATCCACAGTATATAAAGCAAAGATGAAGAATGTCTTGTTATTTGATATCCAGTTTGCTACCCCTCACCATGTATTTTTTTGTTAAATCCACACTGGTTTATTGAGCCACAAAGCATAATTTCATAGGATAACTTCAGGATTAAAGAATACGCTAACTGCAATTTAGTCTTTCCACCTGTCCTCATAACCATGTCAGTTTCAACCCCTTCTTGCCAGTGTGCAGAGCCTGGGGAAGATCTCGCATCCTTCAGTATTTTCAGCCACCCCCACCTGCAGCACCCACGTTTCTGCTTTGCCACCAGTGCTGTGTGGGCAGGTAATTAATATGTGGCTTGCCATCTCCATCTATGGAGTGAGTTTCTAAAGCTTCATGTGTCTCATCTACTTCATTCTGCAATCCACCCCAAACCTCCCACCAGCCAAAAATCTAACCGATTTACCTTAAGCTTTCCACACACCTCCTTCAGGCAGACTAATGATCTGGTGCTGTTTGTTTCTTTGTAGGAGGGTGCAGCTCCTCCAACACAGTAATCATTTGATTATATTGAGTAGTGCCTTTCAGATCCCAAACCTTTCACAGCATTTTCTGCAACTCCCTGTGAACTGCTCTTCATCACTGGTAAAAAAACCTGTCAATTTAAAAGCTGAAAAAAAACCCCACAAAACATTTATTTTCTCTGTACCTGTTTATGTCAGGTCCCTCTTGATGAGAAGAGTATTTTGCTTTATAAAGAATCTCGGGGTCAAGAAATTTTTGGGTATAAGTAGATAAGATATGTTAAAAGTGGCCTGCTGAGATTATAGATGCCTTTGTACATCAGGTCTCACCAAAATATGTTTTGAAATGTCCAGGACATTACATTCTGTAAAAAGTGATTGTAAGTGGAAACTTTGAGCAACTTGTAATAATAATAGTACTGCTGAGTACCATTATGTACTCAGTATAACTTCAAAAACAATCCTTTATGTGTCTATTATTTTTATCACAGTTTCTTTGTTTTCTGTTTCAATAACTTCCAATTTCTGAAAGGACAGTGTGAAACCAAATGCAAGGAATTGTTTCCAAGGACAGCCATTAACATTTTTATCCATGCTACACTCCCTGTGTGAAACTGCAGCATTACCAAATCCAGCACTTCTGTGTGGAAAATGGCCACTCCTTTGCAGAGGTCTAGCACAATTCCCAGCCATCAGCTAAGCTGCCCTCTTACTCTCAGTATGTGCAGCTCCAAGTCTCTGTTTCGTACACAGACTCACACAGTCACAGTCATGTCAATGCTCAGCTGGGATCATGAGAGGCTGTGGGAAGGGAAGTAGAGGAGGAGTATCTGAAAATGAGCCCAACAGAGAGGACACCCACACTGAGAGTGGAGGAGGAAAGCATCTGAGCTGGCCATATCACAAACACAGCATTGGGCGCAGACCTGATACAAAAACAGCTCCTTACTGCTCTGCATATTGATACACACACATGCATGTGTAAAACAGAACTGTGTAGGCAGGAAGTTTCATAAATAAATGAATAGTTGGAATATTTACAGATGGAAAACATTTTCAGGTGCAGATAATCATATCAGGTTCACCCTGTATTTCATCCTTGGTTCTTACTCTGTCTTTCTAGCACATATTACCAATATGCATGTTTAAACAGGATCAGTCCATTCTGTTACTGACTATTTATTTAAATGTATATATATATATATATTTGTTTAAATATATTTAAATACATACTCAGTGGTATATTTTGCTCACAAGATTTGTGACAGTCATCCAGGAATGTAAAAAATGTAGGTGGTAGGGAATACTGAGGGTTTCTACTGTGCTGTAGCATTTTAAGAAAATTATTTGGTGTCTTATAATTCATGAGAAAGACAGTTTCATAAAATAGATGATGACTGTACTTTAAAGGGAGTTGTGATTGACCCATCCATGGGCATTGCATACATGGGCACTAATATGTGTGTAGGCTGCTTAACAGGAAGGATTCCTTCCCCATACATGACATATAGATGTCAAAGGACCAGAGCGTGAAAATCCTGCTCACACCCATAAACAATTTTTTGAAGAAGACCATTGCTGTAGTCCAAATGTGGGTGTAGTAAATGCTTATATAGTAATAGGATTACTAAGGTGAACAATTGCTCAATGATTATGGTAAAGACTTCACTACTGGCCTGGAGGGACTGATTGGCAAACTCCTCCTCTGGCTAAACAAAAGCTGGCGTCTTCTTCTGGGGCAAATTTGAATACATTCATTTACTTAATTTGTTCCATGACACAGTCGTGTCATTGGAGATTAACATGTCTATCTTCATTAAAAACAGTATTAGCTTATATTAACAAGTTTTTCACTCCCAAAGGAATCTACTCTGCTGAGTGCCTTACTAAACATTCAGAGTAAACTGGCAAGAGTGGTGGTTTGTATGAATAGAATACAAGTCTGATAAAAAACACTATTAAGAATATTGATAGTTGATGTAAAGCTGAGGATTTGGTTTCATAGTCCACTCATACTTTTGCAGAAGTAGGATCTGTTAATCATGGCAAAATTGTAGTTTGGAGCTGTTTAATTCGATTATTATATATTGCTACTTTAAATGCCCTCTGCAGTTATAACTTGATTTAATTTTCTATACTTCCTGGAACAACCTATTGGAATAAGATCCTGGGTGCTGTCTGCAGCCACTGGTTTTCATCTCTGCAAGAGGTGAATTTGAGTCTGGGACAAAAATTATATGAATGAACGTATGGCCCAATTCCAAGGCTGTTTTGCAGCCTCCTATAGTACTTCCTTCTCAGACATAAATATAGAAAAGTTCATAGCTACATGCTGGCTTGCTCTGTATGGGCAGATTAAAATGCCCTCCTTTTTCAAAGAGTACACATAAAGCTCTACTTTATGGAACACGTCAGCACAACAGGAAGCAAAGACCTGAGGACCTGAGGGAGGTGAGAATGAGCAAATTCTGATTTAGTTCTGAGTGTATGCCTACCTGCAGAATTGGATCAAGAAATGGAAATGAAGGAATCTGTACCTTGATTCAGAATTGCCTTCTGATCAAGTTCTTAAGCCCACAGTTTTCTTCTCTAAAAAGGTATTTCCTACTGGTCTGAGTTCAGGAACAGTAACCAAGAATTCTCAAATTCTACTGTTTTTGAGTTGAGTGCAGGAAAGGATAATCAAAGGCACTGATTAGTAAAAATACAAAGGTTCTTTCCAACTGGATAACATCTTGTAGTTGCTAGGCATAGTATTCACGTTTTGAAAGAAGGCAGTTAAATGCACCTTGAGACTCACAGAAAAAGTATCTTGATATTTCTAGAAGTACAGAGAACTCTTAGCTTCTGTTATCTTCAGGAGGAGTTTTGGTTGTTGAACACAACTGGAAATTAGTCAAGCATAAAGACATGGCTTCTTAATGTGAATCATGGAAATGTTGATAGCTAATGTTGATAGCTAATTGTAATCTCAGTAAACAATAAATATGATCATTGAGTTTATACTGGATTAAGATGCCATGTACTTTTTTTTCTCTTATTTTTTATTTGAAAACTGTCCAATACCAATAACAGTGTACAACACTCATGACAAAGACAATTCTTCGCCAGTCATCTGAAGACAAGCCTGAGAATTGCTACATCTGCACTCTTCTGGCATAAGAATAGGAACCTTAGGTTGATTACACAGACCACTGTCATGGGCCTATTGTATATTTTACCCTAGGCACAAACTAAATTAATATTTTATTAGGCATGTATCAGATTGAAGAAAAGTAATGGTAGAAGCAAAGTGATTTACATTCCTATGAGATTCTTACAGGTAAACAAATACATTGCTCCAAAAAAAAAAAGAAAAAAAAGTGAGAGTGAACCTCTGCATTCTGGGAGTTATTCCCAGGATACTACATCTGCCAAAGCACATGCTATTGGTTAATTTAAATAGATATGTAGCTTTTAGACAGCAACTAGGACCTCTTTCATAGAACAGGAAAACATACCTTTTATCTGGTCATAAAAAGTTTGATTAGTGGAAATCTGTTAAAATTATAACCTCCAAATGCAGATAAAAAATTATATAATTAGCAAAAAAAGGTGCATAATTTAATAAAAAAAGAAAATATTCAATTTGTGAAAAAAATCTTTAAATAGCTATTTTCATAACATGACATTTTTTGTTTTCTATATTTTATGAAGTCTTCTGTGGCAGACTTTCACCCAGTTGTATTTTTCAATTAATTTCTTTGGCAAATAAATCTACGTGCCCAGTGACCTGGTTAGAGACTTTAAGAGTTGGAAATCAGATTTTTTTTTTTCCCATTCTAAGGGTTAGATCCTGTCTGATATAATTTTGCACAGTATTTCCTTCTGTTGAAATGGACAGGGCTTTGAACAACCTAATCTGGTGAAAGATTTGCCTGCCCATGTTGGGGTGACTGAAACAGATGATCTTCAAAGGTCATTTCCAATACAAACCATTCTTGGATTCTGTGAAATCAGGTATGAAATACATTTGGCTTTCATTATGCCTATCTTAAATTCTCACCCATTACATACATTCCATTACCTTCCGTTTGCACAACCTCATCTGCAGTGGGTGTGAATTTGATGGGGAACCTATTTGTCAGAAAGAAATCCATGCGGTTACAGTAACTGTATGACCCTTTAAATGGCAGCAGCTTTATGATACAAATTTTATCCCAGGTGTTTTTCTTAACCACAAAGCTTGAACAACAACACTTCTAAAATCAAGTGCAGCAACACAATGTGAGAGTGCTCTGAAAAAAGTATAGGTGAATAATAGCAAAGAAACAGGTATTTAATGACACTCATAGAATATGATATTAAAATCTAACTGTAAGCGCCTAACTGCAAAAGGTAGCCAACATATTCCATTGTAGCATTTTGTGGCAAGATTGCATAGAATGTATAGGCTTTTAAAAGTGCTTTGAAATTCCTGGTCAACTTAACAAAGAAGTGATACTTCTACCCTAGGGCATCAATTAAGTAGCTACTGTTCTTATGTAGTTTGGGATGTAAATGTTAGAAGAAGGAGGAAATAATTCTCTCAGTGATTTTTACTAATCAACACAGTTTTGAAGTTTCAGTGGCAGGCAACATTAGCTTTGCAGATGTCCAACTGAAATTTGGCTGCATGTAAATAAACTGGTCAACATACTTGCAGCTCTTGGTCTCTTCATTATCAGGTCTCCTTCACATCAGGCAGTGGGGTTTTATGATCTGACATGACAATATGCCTGTCAGTGACTTCAGTGACTGGTAAGGTTATGGAGAAGATTATTCTGAGAGTTACTGAAAAACACCAGAACGAGCACACACTCATTGGTCCCTTCATGAGAGGAAAGTCCTGTTTGTCAAACCTAATTTCCTTTTATGAGAGGACACCCCACCTACTTGACCAAGGGAAGCCAGTTGATGGCTTTTTGGATAATATCCTTCAGGAAAAACTGTCCAGCACACAGCTGGATAAACACATACTGTGATGGGTGAGCAACCAACTCATGGGTCAGGCAAAAAGAGTTATAGTGACTTGGGTGTCATCAGACTGGTGACCTGTCACTAGAGGGGTCCCACAGGACTCCATCCTCGGCTCTGTGCTCTTCAACATCTTCATAAATGGACTTGGACACGGGACTGGAAGGGTCACTAAGCAAGTCTGCAGATGAAACAAAATTGGGAGAAGCTGTCTACTCCCTGGAGGGCAGAGAGACCCTGCAGAGAGACATTGACAAATTAGAGGGCTGGGCAATCACCAACTGTATGAAGTTCAACAAGGGAAGAGTCTGGATTTTGCACCTGGGATGGGACTACCCTGGATGTACGTACAGACTCGGGAATGGGAAACTGGAGAGCAGTGCCATGGAAAGAAACCTGGGGGTCTGGTTGATGGCAAGTTGAACATGAGTCAGCAGAGCCCTGGCAGCCAGGAGGGCCACCCATGTCCTGGAGGGCATCAGGGACAGCATCACTAGCCAGTCAAGGGAGGGGATTGTCCTGCTCTGCTCTAAGCTGGGGTGACCTCACCTCAATTGCTGGGGACAGTTTTGAGTGCCATAATATAAGAAAGACTATTAGAAAGAAAGCTATTAGAGACCATCCAAAGGATTAGAGACCACCCAAAGGAGCACCATGAAGATAGTGAAGGGCCTTGAGGGGAAGCCATAGAAGGAACAGCTGAGGTCACTTGGTGTGTTTAGCCTGGAGAAGAGGAGACTGAGGGAAGACCTCATTGCACCCCCCAACTTACTCACAAGGCGAAACTGAGGGGCAGGCACCAATCTCTTCCCCCCTGGTGACCAGTGACATGACTTGAGAGAATGGCCTGAAATTGTGTAAGGAGCAGTATAGGTTGGATATTAGAAGAAGGTTCTTCACCTACAGGGTGTTTGGGTACTGAAACAGGCTCCCCAGGGAAATGGTCACAGCATCAAGCCTGACAGAGCTCAAGAAGCATTTGGACAATGGTCTCAGGAACAGGGTGTGACTCTCAGGGGTCACTTCCAACTCAGGATATTCTACAATTCTGAGATTCTGTGATTCTAGGCCTTGACATGGATTTCATGGAGAAGCTACACTGCAGAAGCATTGTGTTGATTCTTTCAGTTTTACCCTTTCTCCATCTTTCCTGTATGCCTTAGAGGATTGAAGGAATCCTTTGATGCTATTTTTTGGAATGAAATGACTTCTCACCTACAAAATCCTGGTAAGTGTTTCTGAACAAAGGCAGAGGCCTGGGACGATTCATGCACCATGCACAAAAGCATGAGCCCTCAAACATACATCAGATTTTCATGCTTAGTTTAAAGATGACCTGTGGGAGGGTCAAAAGGGGAAAGAATAAGTACAACATGTTTCCATCTATTTAGGTTATTGGATCTTTGATCTCAGCTCTGAGTTAAGCTCTCTAAGATTGTCTCCCATTTTCTTTGCATGTCTGATTAATTTTTCATTCAAGTCAGTGGAGAGACTCCCATTGAGTTTGATGGAATGTAGATGATGCTCTTATGACACTATAAATCAAAATTGCAATGCTTATTTATTGTGACTGTGAGTGCCATAGCAAAAGGCTGTATCAGCCAGCCTTCTAAAACCTAATATTTCATGGTTTATAAATTTGCCATAAAGCTTGACTGGAGACTAAAGCTTGTCAACAAATCATATGGCCTTGGTAAACAATAAAGTTTTAATTTTTTTCTTTTTCTTTTTTATTTTTCAAAATAGAAAACAAATACGTTTGATTATTCGTTAAGTTTAAATTTGCAACAAAACTGGTGAAATATTTTATTTTTTTGGTGAAATCTTTTATTTCTTTATTTCCTTCTTTGTTGAATCTGAACCCAGAGCTTAGATTTTAACTCTGGAAGCCTGTAGCACCATTTCACCTTCAAGTGTCTTAATAGACTTGAGAGGATTTTTTGCAAGACAATTTTCCTGCATGAAGAATCTGTTTTAATTCTTCATGAAACAGTTTGTGAAACTAGTTGAAATGAAGTTGTGAAAATAGTTTTCCTGTGTTCTCGACACAGCACGTTTGTGTGCATGAATATATTTACTGAACTGTCTTACATTCAAGTTTACCTTGTTGTCCGCAAAAATGTGATAATGAGCTACCACACTACATCAAAGATGTTTCAGCTGTGGCTGGGACTGCACAGTTGAGCACTGATTAGACACTCCAGAACACTAATGGCATTCTGACAGTGTATTGGTTTAATATTCCCATTCATTTTTGAAGAGAATACTTTTCTTTTCTCCTAACATTTGCTTATATATCGGTCTCAGAAAACATATTGATAGGTTATATTTTTTTTTCTCCTTGAGGTCATCTGAAAGCTTTTCCAATGTTCATTTGTTTCTTGCAAAGAGACTTATGTCTCTCACTGTAAATTATTAGACAGCACTCATAAATAAAGGCAAATTAAGTCTTTTTCCCAGGCTTATATCCAGGCTTATATAAAATTGCCTTGTGTGTATGTCTTGTTTTATATACTGTCTTATGCATTTAGCACTTCACAACAAACTGACGTGCCTTTCAGGAAGATGCCACCAGGTTAGAAGGTGCAGAATGGACACTGTCCTTGAGCGATCATCAGGAGATGTTCATGAGGGAAGAACAGTACCAATTCAGATTTCCCCTAAGTGCTGGGCATTTCTTTTCTGGAACCTTTTCTCCTAATGAATGTGGCATACTCTCCCCTCCTCAGTAAACCAGGCACAGAAGCAAAAGAGCAGAAGCAAAAGTGTAACTGCTTTTTCTATTGCACTCCCTCCCCACACCATTTTTCTCATGAGGCATTCACAGGGGAAACAATCTTTCCTCTCTTGAAGGCAAGTACTGCTCTCAATACCCACTTTTATGCTGACCATGTAATAGGAGGAAGAAGGAACTATTTACTCCTTCCTTCCTGGCATGTCCAGGATGCTGCCTCCAACCTATTTCTGTATGAAGCTATTTTCCCTTAAATTGAAATGTAGTTGATCATCCATCTAAACATAACCCAGACTTGCTGAAGACTTTAAGAGGTCAGTTTTTTCCTGGCAGCTAAAACCAAAACAATAGTAAAAGCTCAGCTCTCACTGAAACTCTCTTCTGGTCACTATAAATACTATGGGAAAGAGCACTAGTCCCAGTGAAAGCAAATGTTAAAAACTGCAGTCTGCTCCACAACAGTTAAGATCTGCTTTCAGTTTTCACCATTCAGCCACCTGAAAACCCAGTGACACCACACGGATGTAACAGGATTTCGCCATTGCAAAACATGCAGTACATTTCAGAGGATGTCAGACCTTCACTCCAAGTGCCACTAAGAACACTTTCCATGACAATGAATTCCTATTCTCTGGCTTGTCTCTTTCCAAAGGCCTTTGTACCTTTCCCTTCCCCCTGCACTACCCCCCTAACCCCTCAGTATTTAAGGGCCTCAAATGAAACTCAGGCCATTTCTTTTGCTTTTATTTTTTTTTTTTCCTCTGAAGATGGCTGTGTGAACTTGCTTAATTCTGACATATAAAAACACATGATGAATACTGTCATTATTATTACCAAGAATAATCGAGTAAGGAGCTTTCCAGTAGCTATCTAGCCTTTGTGTTCCTGGGTCTTTTTATGCTATTTGATTAAAATTTACCATTATGAATATAAATGCCATTATTCCTTTCTAAAAAGATTATTGTTGTGTCTATTTTTCATCTGTATTGACCTTGTCCTTTTAATGTGACAGAGACTTCATTCATAATCACACTGAGTTATAAAAGTGGCCCATGAAATTAGGTCCTGGAAAAAAAATAAAAAAGAGAAAGGACTGTGTCCTAGATGTTGAGGAAAAAAAAAATCAGCTTAGTTTAAAGGTTTTCTTCACATTTTGTTTGTTTTTAAGTGCTGCAGCATAATAAACAAGCTAGCAAATTTATCACTCTGTCCTGAAAAAAACCCAAAATATGACAAATAAAAATATATTAAAAAACCCAAAACCAAACCCCACAAAAAAGAAAAAAAAAACCCAAAAAACCCCACAAAAATCTGAAGAAACTCCAAAAAAACCCCAACCAACCAAAAAACAAACAAACAAACAAACAAACAAAAAAACTAAACCAACCAACCAACCAAACAAAAAAACTCCAAAACACCAAACACCCCCCAAACCTAAACCCAAACAGAAAATTGCCAAACCCCAAGAAAAACCCCGATTAGAAAGCTCTTATTTGTAGCAATTGTTCTGAATTCCTCTCTGTTTCTGTTTGGTTTTGATCTGCAGACAAAAGGGAACTATTTGCCACTTAAAAGAGGAATTAATTTTTGTTCTCATTCAGTCTTCATTTCAACCAACTGTAAGAAAAGAGACTTTTTTCTATACCTTTTTTTCTTTTTAATTTTCTGCAGTAAACTCTTTGTGTTTTTTTGACATCTTTGGCTAGTTTCAAACAATGCAACAAGGTAATAGAATAAAAGTGATATAATAAGAGCAGAATCTGGCTTGCTAAAATTTTTAATATCTTAATGACCAGAATAACTGAAATAGCTGCTGTGGCTTTGAATTTCTACATTCATTCATTCACAGATTCACAATGGAAGAGTTTCTCAGCTGTTCTCATTATCATTGAAAGTGCATACACATGTCCTCCTACTAATTCATAACCTATGTTTGCCAGCTAGTCAAAGCATGAACCAAGCTTATTGCAATTTTAGCAAGCCTGAAAATTGGGCAAGATTTTATCCAACCTATTTTTATTTTTGGAATAGATTTGCTTCACTGGATGTAGGATGTTTTAAGTAATCCAGTATCAACTTATCTTTCAAAACAGACAAAAAAAGAGCTTTTGTTAGTGAAGATGGTAATTAACATGTAATCTACATAAAAATTTTCGAAATTTACTTTGTGTTTGCACAGGCTTACATGGCTAGCTTAGAAGCTGTGTCTGGAAGAAAATCAAACATGGGACTTTCTACACTGATGATTCATCCACCATCTCCTACTGGTTATAACAGAAGGGAGCCTAAAAGAAAGATGGAGAGAGACTATTTTCAAGAGTGTGTGGTGTCAGGACAAGGGGGAATGGCTTCAAATTGAAAGAGAGTAGTTTTAGATTAGATATTAGAAAAAAATATTGACTGTGAGAATGGTGAGGCACTGAAAGAAGTTGCTCCAGGAAGTTGTGCATGCCCCATCCCTGGAAGTGTTCAAAGTAAGGTTGGATGGACATCTGAGCAACCTGGTCTGGTGAAAGCTATCCCCATGCATGGCAGGGATGTTGGAACAAGATGATCTTTGAGGTCCCTTCCAACCCAAACCATTGTATGTTTCTATGACTGTGTCATCTTTAGAGATTTCAGAAGGAAGGAAGGAAGGAAGGAGGCAAGCTTAGGTATTTTTCATTTCACAAGCCACCCAGCACTATTTTATACAAGAATTGACAAAAATGCCACTGTTCCTCTCTAAAATGTATCATGTGTTCTAGAATTCCTATTTATCAAGTTATATTGTTGCATGTCATGACTCTATGTTATATGCCAAACACATGTTTGTATTCAGTCCTGTTTAAAATCTCGATTGATGATCTGGATGAGGGGATTGAATGTACTCTCAATGAGTTCTCAGATGACAGTAAGTTGACTGGCAGGAGGGCAGGAAGGTTCTGCAGAGGGATATTGACAGGCTGGGTAGATGGGTTGAGGCCAAAAATTTGAGGTTTGGAAGAAGGCCCAGTGCCAGGTCCTGCCCTTGGGTCACAACAACCCAGGCAGTGCTACAGACAGGGGGCAGAGTGGCTGGAAAGTGGCATAGAGAAAAAAGGACCTGGGGGTGCTGGTTGACAGCAGTTGAACATGAGCTAGTGTGTGCCTAGGTGGCCAAGAAGGCCAGTGACATTCTGGCCTGTATCAGAAATAGTGTGGCAGAACAAGGACAGTGCCTCTACGTGGCACTGGTCAGGTTGCACCTCAAGTACCATTTTCCATTTTGGGCCCCTAACTACAATAAAGACATTGAGCTGGTGAGTATATCCAGAGAAGGGCAACAAAACTGGTGAAAAATCTAGATGGTAAGTTCTGTGATGAGCAGCTCAGGGAGCTGGGGTTATTTAGCCTGGAGAAAAAGAAAGACAGGGGAGACCTTATCCCTCTCTACAGCTGCCAGAGAGGGGATTGTAGCCGGGGGAGGGGGTCAACCTGGAGAACTAATGACAGGATGAGAGGACATAGCCTGAAGCTATGCTTGGGGAGGTTCAGGTTAGACATCAGGAAGAATTTCTTCATGGAGAAGGTTGTTGGACATTGGAATGAGCTGCCCAGGGAGGTCGTGCGGTCACCATCCATGGACCTGTTGGAGAAATGACTGGGCATGGCACTTAGTGTATTTCCAACCTAAATAATTCTGTGATTCTGTGATTCTGTGATTCATAGCAGAGCACTTAATTAGCACACTGAAGATACTGATCAGCTATGCAACGTATTAGACCTTGGAATCTCAAGAAGACTCTGTTATGTGAACGGGAAGAATAAACATCCATGCAGTCAAGAGTCAGGAAATGTGTAGAATAGACATCTGTAACTGTAACTGCATGGGACAAATGTAACTGAATAGGACAAAATACAGACTCTCCTGTGCATGCCAGCTAGGCTATTTTCACAATCTGGTTAATCAATTTCTTATAACATTCAAAAGACCTACTCATCAAAAGCTTTCAGTATGAAAAAACTTGAATTTACAATGCTCCAAAGCCTTTAACTGTTTAAATAGAATAGCCTACACTTCATTATTAGCTGCATTATACACAAATTCTTTTTCTTTCTTGAAAGGCAAAGTGAAGTGGAGTGATCTTCAAGGAGACAAGTGGCCTAGAAGATACACCTTACAAAAGACAAATTCTGGAATGTAAAAGTACTTTCGAATGTGGGATTAGAATGTAAATACTTATGAAAACCTAAATACAAGCAGCATGGATGCTTCACTTTCATTATGGAAGACAAACTGGTAAGGTTTATCTTTATTAGGAAGCAGTTCCTTTGCATAAATTACTACTTGAACAAATGGGGAGCCAAGAGACAGCCTATACAATATGGTATTCAGAGTCCACAGGTAGTATTATTCATGCATTCTGTGTATAACACAGAACCTTTATGGATTTTAACAGTCTTTCTTACACTTGTGATTCTGATTCATTTTTTTAAAGTGTAAATGTAATTCAGCTGTATCTCACTTATCCAGTTCACAATGACTGTATCTATACAAATTTTTTTAAAAATCAGCAAATTTTGACAGACTTTAAATGCAATTCTTTATACTGTAAGTCACTTGAACAGCCCTTGGCATTGTTTTTTTTGTAAGCCAACTAATATTAATCCAAAACATTTCTGTGAACAACTCATTGTTAGCATGGACCTGGAATAATTATTAGGAGGCAGTTTGGTAATTTTTAGGTGTGCTAAAGATACTTTGTTGATATGTGAGTCATGGGGGTGCTTTGCTCTATAGTATTAAAAACTCAGAGGAGAGATATCAGAAAACATTTCTTAAAATAAAAAAAAGCAGTCACTGCTACTGACAGAAGCAAAATTCAGATTTTGGTCACACTCAACCATCCAAAATTTCATTAAGAACAAGTATGTCTTCCATCTAATACAGTACACACAAGGAATGTGGTGGTTAGTTGAATTTTTTTTCACCAAATCTGGCTATGGGGTGAGTGACAATTTGACAATTCTTGTTGTTAAAACAAAATACAAATATTAAAGTAACTCTGATGACTAAAACCTCTAATCTTATGTGATTTCTGTGATTTTTTTAATCTTATGTGATTTCTGTGATTTTAAATGAGGAGTACCTAATTTGAAGCTAATGAAGTTACACAACTCTGAAAGCAGGATGTTTGGGTACATTTATGTTGCTAAAAAAATATATGGAAATGAATACAATTATTGGACCACTGATCTTCCACAAAGAAGATTTATTGTGATTTTTCCCTGTATTTTGCTTCTAATGGCTCCAACAATACCTGGACATGGTCTTCAGCTCCACTGATGTCCAAGACAGCTCCTGGAAATGAGTGTGGACAAAACTGCCACAGGCTTGTCTTCCTTGCTTTACATTATCTTCTGACACCACTGGGCTTTGTGTTTTTTCATGTGCTCTCATGTGTCCCAAAGACAGAACACATAGTCTCATTTTTTTCAATATATAAACGCTCTGTTCCTGTGGTCCACAACACAATCCTTGAATATTTTAGTGACTTTGAAAAGAACCTCCTATCTTTTAATAGCAAAGGAGCAAACATTCAAGATACTAACACTGGGAAACACAAAACACAGCACCTGATGGACTGAAAGAGTAATCGGGAGCAGAGAAGTGAAGAAAAGATTCATAAAGATGAAAGGGATATGTTTATAACAGAGGGAAACTTTTTACATTAGCCAAGGAAGAAGGAAACAGATTGCAATGTGGAGGCAGATGCACAACATAATTGAGGAAAGGAGTCACAGAAGGGTAGAGAGATTATAAACTCCTGACTGAGCAGAGTATTTGTGTAAATTATTTTTAAGAATACTGATGAAACTGGGACAAGCAAATACAGTTATTTTACTGCAATATGTAGATAATTCTTGTACTAGCTTAGGTGAAGACTTAGTTAAAGGTAGATTTGGGTGATCTTTGAGTGTTTAGTGACTATATGCATCTGCTGCCACATGATCCATGATCTTACAGGTATGGAAGCAGATGGGCTTAAGCTACTTGTAAATCATCCAATCAAAACTACTGCCATGATCTAGGGCAAGGCAACTGCACTGTGGCATCCCATTTATGTGAAAGGCTGAAAAAAAAGAGTACCACAATATGTGCCAGTGAGACCAATGGATCTGAGAGGCATGCAACCAAATGAGGCTTCAGAGCATAAAGCCAGAGGAGGCCTGAGAAATAGCATGAATATAGCTAATGTTGATCATAATTTTTTAGATTTTTAAAAAATATTAGCTATCATTAGCTTTTGAAAGCTAAGTGTTTATTATGAAGTTCTACTATTTATTGCAATATACTTGAAATACTGAAATTATTTGCAAAGTGCAAAGACAGTGTCAACATTCTTTTATTGCTTAATGAGGAAATTAAGATAGAAGAAAACAATTTGAGATAAAGAGCTTTGTAATGCCAAATTCGCAAGATTATATGGAGATAATTTTAAAGTTCTGTGTAGACCAAATCTCACAGATTTAACAGAAATAAAGAAATTCTTATAAGGCAACTCTCTACTACATTGAGAATGTCGTGCCTAGTAAACATACTTGTAATGAATAAATCAGACAACAACAGACTGTAAAAGCTGTAAAAGTCACTATCTCCCATCTTCATCAGAAGGATGTCAATAAATTAAGACTTGGGAATCTCAGGCTTCTTAGCAATATAAGTGGTTTTTGTGTTTCTGCACAGCTACCTCTGAGTCAAAATATTAATACAAGCCATGCACATTTCTCAGTGGAACACAGACTTACAAGGGTTACCTTTGTGTAGATACAATGAGAATTTACCAGAAGATGTCTGAATATTCCCCACTGATTATTGTCAGCTGTATTAATGCAATTAAAATGGCTTGAACACTTTGGTACTTTCCAAGGACCTATTTATGTAGCAGTCTATTACTAAACTCTGACAACAGCAGCCCAAATTATGATGCACTTACTCACCCTGGAGAGTACTTTGTACCATGAGCAGTCTCACTTTGAATAAAGCATTCACGATCTGGCCCATTACCCTTTAATTATAGATGTTTCAGAGAAGAGTAAGCATCAGGGTTTACTGCACTATTTATAAAACTAGCTACCAGCCAAACATTGTAGGACTTCTACAGCTTTAAAACCTCCAACATTCTTTCCCTTTAGGAGCTCTTCCACTGAACACTTAAAGCTCATTTGAATGTATTAAAAACTTCATTGTAGTAAAAGAGGCATTTACAGATGAGAAATAATCCCACTCTTGGAAAATCCAGCAGTCAATTCAAACACTTTATTTATCATTTCTGTTTTGGAAATGAAATACAATGTGTTTATTAAATTAAACGCAATGTGTTTATTAATGCTGACAATAAAGCCTTCCGCAATCCTAGCATGTCATCCTACTGTAAAGCATTTTAGGATGGGCTACAATAGCTATCATTGTGTGAGCTGAATACCCTCTGAAATTCAATGAAATCTGTCTTCATTGTCTCTTATACAAATATGACTATACCAAAACACTAATTGGCAGAAACCAGACTCTATCTGGCAAAAACTAGGAGGAAGCATCTCTTGAAATGAAGAAATCCCCATCTCTTCATTAACAGAGTGTTACCACTTTGATTTGAAATTGCTACTACTAAATATTGTTTGAAGCAGGACATGAGCCTGAAGCTGTGCTTGGATTCATCTGCACAGATGGGATTTTCTCAGTGTGTAGGGAAAAACATATATGGTACTTCTGGGCACAAGGGGGAAGACACATGATATGTTTACATATGCCATATATATGTGGAAAAAAAAAAAGGTAGCAGAGGTCTCCAGCTGTTCTGACCTTACTTAGTGGGTCTTGGTTCTCTAGCACTATATCCTAATGGAAAATTGGTTAATTTTCCCCACTGTGCACAGTTCTAGAATTCATGGGGAATGTGCCCTCCCTCTTAAACTTATTCTTTGTGGTTCGGAATTTGTAGTGATTTTGTTGGATTTTCAGAGTTTTTGCATGTTATATAGAGGCTGCAGCTTACATACAGTTACTAAAATATATGCATATCCAATTCAGATTTGTCTCTTTAATATTTTCAGCATTTACCAAATAAACATTCCTCTCCATTATATTTCCTGTTCCCTAGACCCTTATATGACCTTTTTCGCATGGTTTATGAGTGGGTTTATCTGACACCTTTCCTTATTTAGCCTTACAATAGCCTATCAGGATGAAAATGGTTACCTTCCATCCAGAAGGAATGCCACAGCAGGCTTGTCTGTATTTCTTAAGGTCTGCACGGCATAACTCCCCTAACCATTACCTTCCTCTCCCACTCCCAGAGGAATTTCACAGAGGTGAAAGGATTCTTCTGCAGGGGTGGGTTTAACAGCCCACTCCAAATGGGGGGGGCACTCTATCTTTGCTAAAGGAAGTTTTCCTGGTACAATTGCTTCTCTATAAGAGTATTTCGCTAATTAGCCATGCCAACGAAGCACAACTTTATCACTCTGTGTTTCAAACCAGTAAAGTTAAACTGGCAAAACTTCTAAATGTACTAACAGCAAAGTCAGGGAGACTTGTCTGTGGATGTAAAGAAAGGGCATGAAAAAACAGAGGGCTGTTTCTTAGGGTACAAATGATATTTGCTTGTTCTAAAACAAAGCACTGGATCAGCTGAGTTGTTGCTGTCAGCCTTTATCAGATGCTACTGACAGGAACTTGGGAGATGTGATAATTTTTTTGAGCAATAGCTGGAGGACTCCACAGTGCCAGGAAAGGATTACACTTGAATTCAATATGTTCCCACCACCTATAAGGACAGGTGTGTGAAAAAAATTGTTCTTGCTTGTGCCAAAGTTTCATCTAAAACTTCTAAATGAACTTCTAAATGAATGCTTCTAAAAGAAGCATTTCTTTTGCTCCAGGTGCTCTCTGGGAGCAGACTGCTCTACAAGGTCACAATATAGGGATCAGAGACCCTGCAATAAATGGTAAATGGTAAATACCTTTTTACATGAAACATGATAGTCCCAGACCCAGTGCTGTGCTTTCTAGCCTCTGTATGTGAAGACATTGCACCATAACATGAAGTGGAATCAGAAAGCCTAAGTAAGGTGCTGAATAGTATCAGCCTAGTGTCATTTAACACAAAATATTAGGCACAGGGGCTTAGAAGAATTTAGGTCATCTGACTCAGAGACTCAGTTCACTGAGTCTGTCATAAATGCTGCCTTTTAAATACTCTGTTTTGGAGAAGAGCTTCGAGGGTGTAATAGAAATGACTTGATTTCTAATAATAGTCAATTAGAAGTTCTATGTTATTGTATCTGGAAATACAATGTAAGCACTTCTGCTGGAAAAAGTTAATTTGTCTTAATTTTCCTATGATTTCTAAAAATAGATTAGAATTTAATGTCATGTACCTTTGGAACGTGTATGTTTGGTAACTAACAAACTCACTTTGTCACTGTTTATGATCTGAGTTCTTTCCATGGAAACTATTATAAGGTCATTACTATCATCAAGCAGCAATGAATGCTGTTCATATTTTAGAGAGTCATTAGGGAAAGGACAATTCTAAGGCCTTAAAGTCCATTTATGCCTTCAACAGGGGAGGGATGTATAGCACCTTTTTGTGTATATATGGTTTCATGTGTTCATAGAAAGACATTTTTGCTTTGAAGATTCTAACCTCTTATAGAAAGCTACTTGTCAGTCAGAAACTTTGCTGGATTCCCAAACTACATCTTCACAAATAGCATATTTTTAAATGAAGGCAAAACCTGCAAGGTTTTCATTAGCACCTTTTAAGGGTATGCATAACCTCGCAGAACTGAGGTGTTCACTGAAAGCAAGATTCTGAATTGTCTCCTCTAAGAATCCAGAGGTCTTAAGGTAAATGTATGTGTACTTCCACTAGAAGATGTCACTGCACTGCCAAGCTGGTGTAAACAAACATTTGGTGCAGGACTCATTCATTGATGTAAGCTGTCCCTGTGGAAAGGTCTGATATTTACTCAAAACCAAATATAAAAAAATACACAAACCCACAATATTTTTTCAATAGTTCTCTGTGTGAAGGAATTTTCTCATTTCACTAGGTCCCACAGCATTTATACTGCCAGAACAGGGGACTCCATAGAGTAAGTTTTCATTTCAGTAAGTATACTGGAAATGAGAATGGTTTTAAAAGATTTATTGTATATGCATGATTATATGTATAATTCACCTAATGAGCCTAACTTAAACTGTTGCTGAAGAACTGCATTGATTTATAGGATAGCACTGGAAGTAAAGGAGAAAATGTTTTCAGCAGAGAACATGTATGCATGCAGATATATATCACAGTCAGCAGAAGATAACTTCCATCAGTGAAGGCATTTGTTCACACTTTTCTACTATTAATCTGCTAGCAGGTTCTCACATTAGCTGAAACTCTAACATTTGAGAAGATTTAATTACAATAAGGAAGCAAATTGAATTTCAAGATCTGTATTAAAGCAGAAAAATATAAACACAGGAATGGAGTTGAGATGACAAGTTGAACATAGACATTTAAAATTGTTTTACTCAGAGCTGAAACTAAGAAATAATGATGAACAAAGGTGTCTAAAACCTTGATTTGTTAATCTAATAAAAATATAGAGGTTACTACTTGCAGTTGTTTGCTAATACAGACCCTAGATAATATTAGTTGGCAAGTACAACAGTTTTATAAATAGGTATGATGTAACATTCACCTTTGGGTGTCAGAATATTTCAGCTAGTTACAACAAAAAATGTAAATAATTTCTTCTTTTTTCCCTCCTGTTGTCCTCTTTTCTTCCCCAAGTATTTCTCTAGTCTTACCAGTTTTAAATATTGATAATGAATTTTCTGAGGGCTTGGTTCTTAATAACTGTCTTTTTACATATTTCTTGTTGTATAAACCTTCAGAGGTGTTTGAATTTTCCATATGTGGCATTTCAGGTTACAAATCTGAGTGTCCCTGAGCTATGGCTGGTTTACTGAAGATCAACTTATCTCAGCAATTTAACCTCTTTAATGTTTCTAACACATGTCATCCTCTGATTGATTTGTACTTTTTGGAGGAAAAAAAAACCCCAATTTTTTTAAAGCAGGTGGCAATAAAAAGTTGTAGTTGTGTGCCCCATTTCACACATATCTTGTACATATGTACAAGATAGCTTGGGGAAAAGTATATATATATATTAAATGATAGCCATTAAGTTCTATATAGTCTGATTCAGAAGTGTGTGGCACTGCTTTGGAAAGCAAAGTGCCTATCTGAACTACCTTTGCTACACAAACAAAACTAGAAGAGGAGCACCTTGTTTGCTTGTTGCAAACATACCTTCAGGAGTCCTAGATTTCCACAAATTACTGGGTTTTCTGTGGCATATAATCATTGGATGGCACAGTTTTATCAACAATCTATTACCAACCTCATGGAAGTATTTTTTTTTCTTTTTTTGGTGCTGACCATAACTTTGCAGTTATTTTTATCGTTTGTCCTACTATTTGTTTTCTTCCAGGCTTCCAAACATCTTTGTGACAGCAGTACCTGTGCTTTTGAGAAAGTAATTTATATCTGTGGCATTTTTCAGATTGAGGTGGCCACACAGGTTTCCCGACTTTTTAAACAGTCTTACAGAGCCAGAAAGGGGCAGGACATCTTGGATTTTGGGTAATGATTGGAAAACAGGTGATAAAAATGTATGTGTTCTCTGTTAGGAGTTACTGTTGTACTAGTATTCACTGGCTGTTTTTATCAGGTTTGGCACAGGGATTAAGATCTCTAAGGGAAATGTTTATATACAAATCTCATTAAAAAAACCCAAAACAGTTTGAAGATAGATACCCTAAATCTGACTTTAACTTAATAGTATACACTTTCCTTTAGGATCTTGCAACATATGTTGTGTTTTTCCACCAGTCACGGTCTCAGTCCACAGTCAATGACAATCTGAAGTGGTAGTCACCTGTCTAAATATAGACATCCTGTGCTACATGAGATGCCCTAATGCATTTCTCCTAGCCTCCAGCTGCCACTTCAGAAGACCACTGAGCCCTTATCTTACCACGAGGATGGTTCAAATACTTTATGAATTACAAAGAGCAACTAAATCAAGCTCTGCATCTTCACTACCTATAGTGGGCTCTTCAGTGCTAAGTCTGCCTGAAACTGTACTAAATATCAACCTAAACGGGGGATACCATTGCCTACTGTCAATGACATCATAAACACTGCCTACTTACTATTGCTCTAAAAGGATGTAACTCCTATAAATCCTGTCTGCTGGTTCTGTTCCATTTCATTTGGCTTCTTGAAAGGAAAGCTGCAATGTAATTTCATGGACTTTGAAATCCGTAACTGGAAGAACAGTTATAAATGTCCCAGCTCTGAAGAAAGTGCCAGTAAAAGGTTTTAATCAAAAGTGAGGATCCCATGCAGAGGGTGCTGGAACTTGCCAACCCCAGAGCTCATCAAGCAGCTTCTCTCATGAAAGGTGAGATTCTGCAGCTAGAGCAAAGCCACTGCAGAAAGGCGCAGCATCCTCCAAGTGACCCCTTTTTTAAAAAATAGGAGTAAAATAAACAGGCAAAGAGTAAGTTGCCACTTAGCTAGGATGAAGAAATATTTCATTATAGTCTTGACCATCACCCTGTCTTCAGGATTAATTTATTTGAGCCTCAGTCTTGAATTTCCCCCCCAAACTCATTGGCTAAAGTGCACATTCATATTACTCAGTCAGAACAATCAACATGTGATGGACAACGGCATTCTTCTGGGCTGGGACTTTCCATTTAAATTTGCCCTTCAAAGTAAGGGCCCCAACCCTTAGAAATAGCTATGGGGTTGCTCTTCTAGCAGCTGTTGAGAAGGAACTTCAGCAGCTCCAGGGCTGTGCAGAGGGCTGTCTGTCTCCATTAAATTGAACTGGCCAGTAGCAAGTACAATCCTCTGCCTTTTGGTAAAGGTTTATGAAGACTTGCCTCTAGTGGGTACCAGCTCCTTCCTGCTTGCCTTGGCTTTAACCTTCTCTTCCTCTCCAGGCCTGATTCTCACCTTGGTTTTGAGCTGAAAGCTCTACTCCTGATCTGCCTCCTCACAGCCATTCCTTCAGATATGGGTGCTATTTCTTGATATAAACCCAGTGCAATGGGGAACTAGTGGGTGATGAATTTGCTCAGTTGGCAATCAGACTGCCTTACTGACAGCTGCATTTTAATTTCATAGGAGCAGTCAATATGGACCCTGCTGAAATCTCTCTGGTGTCTCTCCAGAGTTGCCAGAGCTGTTGATTGAACTTTGTGTGACACTGGCATTTCCCTTCAAGCTAATTTTCAATTGTTGCCAAGTGAAAGGAAATTATTTCAACTGTTTTATGGGAAAAGCAAGTACTGGCAGATGACCTTCTGCTTCCAGCCTGATTTCCCTTCATTAGTGTCTCCTAAGTGACAGACACAGTGACAATTATGGGGACATTTATGCTTCAGGACAGACTGTTGTTCCAAGGTGTGTGTTCTGCCGTGACCAGAGCAGGCTGCATATGTGGGAAATGGGACAAATGAGGGAACATCTAATTTCTGTGTCCTGCCAGATAGTAGGAAAATCAGACTCCTTGTGGCCTTAGTTTTTCACATGTCCCCATGACCTTGTAAGCGTACATTTAGTCTTGAAAGTGCACCAGAGAGTGCCCCTACACAGAGGTCTTCACCTATAAGAAGTCAACTTAGACTTCCCTGAAAAGTCAGTGGAATAAATAGGTGCTTTGCAGATGGGATTAATTTAACTTATTTTAGATATACTTTTTAAAAATGAGATTAATGGGTCCCTAGAAATACCTATTTTTCTTTATTAGCTGTGAAGGGTGCTGACTAACTCAGACATTGATGTCTCTATCACAGATGTCTTTGGCCAGATAAATGCTTCTTCCATTGGTTTACAAATGTAAATGAGTGTTTTGTGAGTGTCTTGGTAGCTACTGAAATATGGGACAGGACTAGAGGCAATGGGCTCCACCTAAAACTCAGGAGGTTCCTGCTGAACATTTGGAAACCCTTTTTCACTGTGAGGATGAACAAGTACCAGCCCAGGTTGCCCTTAGAAATAGAAATATCCAAAAACCACCAGGACATGGTCCTCAGCAATGGGGTCTCAGTGGCCCTGCTTGAGCACTGGGTTAGAAAGGTGATCTCCAGAGATCCTTCCAAACTCAGCCTGGGCCATTCTGAGAACTGCCTGTTCAGGCATCTCTAGTTGCCTTTGTAAATCTAGGATGAATGGTTCTCAGTACTACTGGTGTGAACCTGTGAAAGAAAAACTAGTGTAAAACCACCAATATCGTTTTGAATACATCAGTAGCAAAAAGCTGTTTTATTGTGTAACCAGCTTTTCCTTATTCCTTATTTCTTCTCAGAAGAAGAAAAAAAACAACCAAAAAAACCCCGAAAAAACCCAAAAAAAAAAAACCCCAAACCAAAACAAAAAAAAAAAAAAAACCCACCAAAACAAAACAGAGCAGTTGAAAAGGTTTTTTGCCTATTTTAGTGAATTAGTATCCCTGAGTGACCTTGATTGACATGGTATGAACATTAAAAGCCTTGAAAGTCTTTACTAATTGCCATGCTTCTTTACTCTGGGAATACTGCAGACCCATATCTTCCTTTATTAATTTATATATTTATTATAGTGTTCTTCCTTACACTTATAATGTAGGGATAACATTCATCAAACTCTCGGGGGATCACCTTTTGAGAATCATTTTCCACACTGAGAAGAGACTGTTCTTTGCCAGACACTGGATTTTCTGGATTGTGCTGAGAAAATGCTGCAGGGGAGGTGGGTATGGGGAGGGAAGGAGTACCTTGCATTCACCTAAAAAAATAAAACTCCAAACCAACAACCTCTGAAGACATTTTGTTTTAATCATTGTATATGAGTAAGGTTAGTTCAGTATGTAATAATAGGCTGTCTTGACAACAAAAGGCTGAATCAACACAGAACATGATTGGAATTATGCATGTCAATTATAATGAATCTCATTATGCAACACAAATGTCTAATTCTATTGTAAAGGTCTGCAGTCTGCAGTTTTAAGTCTGATGTCAATGCTGAACAATAACTGCCCTTTCATCCACCTCACAGCCATAAAGAATAAATATAAACCTAATTTCTGCAGACTTTTAATATGCAAATTTCCTTGGGGTAAAGGAAAAGAGAGATTTCTCTTTTTTTAACAAAAAAATAAAACTGTCCTGGTCTTAAAGCAATCCATCATGTCCATGGTTTCTTTGGCTTTAACTTTTTGCTGTCCAAAGGAAAAATTGATGCTTGAAAGTTCTCTCCTTGTCTCAAAATATAAATCAAGAATGACAATTTCTCACATTGTACCAAGTCAGTAATGTGTTTATCAAAATAAAATAAAAAAAAATTATATATAGCTGTTAGTGATTAGGCCCTAATTTGTAGCAAGAAGGTTACAGTAATAAATGTGTTTAGCAACACCTTTATGGAATGACTAAATAGTAGGGGTGTTCTAGATTTTGTTGCAATTTGCTCTTTTCGCCATTATTTATTGCATGTATTTTGAAGCTTGCAGTTGAAATATCTAGCTTTGGGAGTTTATTTTGCAGCAATAAATAAAAAGGTGGATTCTCCTTTGAGAACGTGTGATTGGAACACTGCTTGAGCTCTTAAATACCTTCCCATAATTCATTTTTAAATAGTGGATAACTTCAGCTAGAAGCATGTATACAACAGGCATTTTTATTTGCTGAAAGAAAACCCTGTTGTGACACTATCTGATTCCAGTGGAGTGAGAAATGTCAGCAAATAGTAGTCAGAATTCAACACTTAAAGAGTCTTCAAATTGCCGCACAGAGGGGTTAGGTGAGCTCATTACTGCAGGGAGGAGACCTCTGCATCCCCTGCACTGAAGGCCTGTGGCCATCAAAGAATACTTTGCAGAATGCAGTAGAACTAGCCAGTAACCTCTTGTGCTCTTTCGTTATTTTCGTTAGACATTATGACAATGTGATGTAGTTGACAGCAAAGCTTATAGGCATGAATACCTCTCCTCGAGTAGATGGGACTTTTGAATGCAAAACAATCATCAGTCTGGACTGCAGTTCTGTGTGAGAATTCATGGCTCAGGGCTAGTTTACAGTCTTGTAAAATACCCATTTGCAGATGCTGTAAACTGATTTTTAAACTCATCATTTAAAGAAAAATTGAAATTAGACATTGATTTCAAAAGAGATGACCCAGAATTGCTTTGACCTTGTATCTGACTTCTAGATCATGTTTATTTTTCCTTTTAAAAGACAGATGATAAATAAATTTTCACAATCCTTAAAGAAACTTGCAGTTATTAGAGCTAAGACAGCTATTCAATTTTTTTTACAACATGCTGACTTTTCCTTATTTAAATTTCTAACAGCTTTCATTGGAAAAGTTTGATTCAGGCTTAGCAGCCTGAGAAAACTTCCAAAAGCTGGCTGTGAAATTAATCATACTTTCTGTCTTCTTTTGAAAGCCAACTTTACACTTGTTCCAGCAGAATGTTACTGTAACTGTGAACAGCATAAGAAATAGTAGACCTGACCAGAGAAAGGATTAAAGACAGCAATTTGACAAAAAAAAAAAAAAAAAAAAAAAAAAAGAAGACTACTCTTCATTTCATAAAGAAAGGTAGATTATTCTTGTTATTATTGTTCTTATTGTCACCATCATCTTCATTTGTCCTGAGCCAGTAGAAGGGAAAAAAAGAGGAGAAACCAGCATCCAGGACATCTCCTCAAAGGCTGTGATTCCCTTTCAATTGCTTTCAAAAATCTGTGGGATCTTCATTTAATATGAATTTTTTTGAATTAGTTTTGTGCTGTTTTCTCCAACAGTGAGAGGATAGGGCAGGAAATGACAGGAAAAAAAAGGAAAAAAAAAAAAAAAGATTAAGATCTATTGGATAAAGGGAAGAGGGAGATTTTCTAGTGTCAGAGGCACAAAAGGAAAGCAGGAAGATTGAATTCATTGTAGGCAGCTTCCAAATTAAAGTGAAGGTGCCTGGGTTTGTTGTGGAAATGGAATAAGGAAATAAGGAAATAAGGAAATAAGGGAATAAGGAAATGGGAGGGGTCTGACATGTACACAACTATGGTGTGTGTAGAGTACTTTTTATTATACACCACTATGGTGTGTGTAGAGTACTTCAAAACTCAGGTGGATGATGTTCACCCAGGAACTTGCACAACTGTTGTAGGAAACTATTTTTCACTGCAAGGATGACCAAGCACCCAGGCTGTGTAAAGAAGTTGTGGAATATCCATCCTTGAAGATCATCAAAATCTGTTTGGACATGGTACTGGGCTCGAGGGGGCCTGTTTGAGCAGGGATTTGTATCAGGTGACTTCCAGAGGCCCTTTCTATCCTCAACCAAATCAGCCAAGAGCTCTTCCTAACTCATCTGCTTCAGCTGTTTTTATTTATGTCTGTGGGGATCATGTTCAGCATCCTGCCACTGACTGTGTTCATGAAACTCAAGCTGAAAGAATCACTCCAAATCTAGTTTTACTTGGGGATAGAGGTGGGTAACAGCACTCTTTCTTCCCCCTAATGCTATTATCAACTTTATATTTTTGAGGTATCATTGTGTATGTAGTAGTGAACATGCTTTCTTTTCTAAGCTTTATTTTTTCACTCTTCCCAGGGGGAGCTGCTGAACTCAATGCTGCTTGTTTGTCCTTAATTTCACTCTGCACTCTCTTTGAGTGCAGACACGGAAAAAATGAGCCACTCTGTTTATTGGGAGTGTCATTAATAGATCTGTGGCACAGACTGGGTGAGGACTTCACCTCACAGCTGGCACCAGTGTGTGATGCAGTCTGTTGCTGATGACAGTGAGTGTGATGGAGCCAGCAGTTGGTGGGAGAGGCAGTCAAGCACAGCACCAATTACTTCTTTTTTTCTTATGTTTTGTCTCTCTGTGTAATAGAAAACCAGAACTATCAGAGACAGTCACCATGTCACACTTGCAGCTAATAGTCTGCAGGGCTAACTGAACTAATGTGAGTTCAGTGTGCTTGTAGATGCACTGCCAGAGACCTGCATTAGCCAACACTCTGAAATCATGACAGCTCCCAAAAGCAGGAGGAGCATGGAGGAATACTAGAAAAGGAAGTTCCTTCTGGCCCATGTGCCAATTAGGTTCATACTTAAAGGTGCTTAACTAAGGTGCACAACTAAATGCACAACTAAGTGCTGAGTTTCCTGAGCTGGGATGACCTGAACATTGCCTCAAGACCTGGTTGGATTTGCCACCAAAGACTATCACTGTGTCCTGAGTTTGCATGGCCAGCTTTGGTAGCAGGGTGGGAGCTACAGGGGTGGCTTCTGTGAGATACTGCCAGAAGCTTCTTCCATGTCCAGCAGAGCCAATCCCTGGCAGCACCAACAACAGACATACTGCTGGCCAAGGCTGGGCCAGTTAGAAATGGTAGTAACACCTCTGTGATAACATAATTAAGAAGAAGGAAGATAACAAATTATAGCACAGATGTAATTTTGGCCAGAGAAAAGTGGGCTGTGAGGAATAACTTTGCAGACACCAAAGTGAATGGAGAAGAAGAGGGTGGAGGTGCTCTAGATGCTAGAGCTGGGATTCTCCTGCAGTTTGTGGGGAGACCATGGTGAGGCAGGTATCCCTACAGCCCATGGAGGTCCAGGGAGATGCAGAGATCCACCTGCAACCAATGGAAGAGACCCACACCAAAGCAGGTGGATGCCTGAGAGGAGGCTGTGAACCCATCAGAGGCCCAGGGAGAGAGGAGGCTGCAGGAGCAGCCTTTCCTTGAAGGACTGCATCCCATGGAAGACTGCAGCAGTCTGGGGAGGACTGTTGCCTGTGGGATGCACTCAGGCTGGAGTAGTTCATGGAGAACTGTCTCCCCTGGGAGGGACCCCATGGTGGAGCAAGGGAAGGACTCCTGTCCCTGAGCAGTGGGAGAAGCCATGGGTGATGAACTGACCATAGCCCCCATTCCCAGTCTCCTTGTGCCACTTGGGGAGGAGATAGAGCTGGGGAGAAGGGAGGGGGGGAGTGCTTTGAAGATTTTATTTTACTTGTCATTATCCTGCTCTGATTTTGATAATAATAAATTGAATTAATATCTCCAATTCTAGCCTGTTTAGCCCGTAATGTTATTTGGCAAGTGATTCCTCATGGTCCTTATCTCAAGTTGTGAACACTTACTTATATTTTCTCTCCCCTGTCCAGCTGCAGAGGGGACTGAGAGCAGCTTTGGTGGGTGCCTGGCATCCCGCCAGCAGCAACCCACTACACTGCATCACAAGTTTGGGCCCATGTCCATCTTTGGAATGCAGATAATGATCTAGGCAGAGCATGTGGAATGGATTGAATTGTTAGAAGAGCAACCGACACTTGTTTGGTTTTTTATTCTGGAATTTCTCTACGTAGAAAAACAGCTAAAATAATGATGTCTGCAATTCTCAGGTATTATTATACTTCAATATTTCACTTTGGAACCTGGAAAGCTATTGTTAACTCAGTAGCTCCTAAGACTATTCAAGGAACTGTAACAGGCATCTGGAGACATAAGTGTCCTCCTACAATGGGCTAGCTACTATCTGAAAAGGTCATTATAATATTCTGTCAAATGAAAAATTAAACAGCCATGTAAACTAATATTATCAACCAGTGAATTCTTGCACTGTCAGCACCAAGTGTCAGGTGCTGCACACTCAAATCTTTTGTTGCATTCCCAATGCTGCCTTCTCTCAGGCAATATTTAATTTTTACACAAACATTGTTGCACTAGAAATAAAACTAGACTGCAGTTTTCTCTGCTCTGTAAAACCTTTCTTCTGATGCATAGACAAAGCAGTGCATAAGCCAAGTGAGCAACTGTAGATTAGCCAGAGGATTTCCTTGGGCATGGGCACTCTCTCCCCAGGTTAGGCTCCCAAGGCTCATAGCTTCCTGCACACAGGTTGCAAAAACAAGTCAAAGGCTTAATGGCATCTGCAGTGAGAAGGAGTGAATAAAGGACAGGCTGTAATGAGCTACCACTGCAGACAATTCTCTTTGGTGCAAAGAGTCATCAGACTTTTGGGTAAAATAAATTTACTATCCCTATAGGAAGCAGGATGCCCTAGCAAATAGGGAGTCCCAAACTTTGGAGATCTATGTGTCCATACTTGTACTGCCACAGATAACCTCTCTGACCTCTGGGGTGTCATTCGAGGCCAAAATCTTCCAAGTTTTTTATACACTTTACCTTCTCTGACCTCCAGTTTTGGCTGACCCATCAGGTAAACAGAGTTGATATTTTGGAAGCCTGGCAGCTTGCATGTGTAGTTTTGGCTCTAATAAAAGATCTTGGCCAGTCAATAGGGAAGCAGAGAGTGTCTGTAACTAAAGGGACTGCACTTTAGTGCAGAGCTAGGTGCAGTCCTGAAGAGGAGGGACACTGGGCAGGGCCTGTGTGACAGCTCCCCTGCTCCTGTCCCCTCAGACTGCAGACCCCAAAGTGGGCAGTGGTAACTGGGAGAAGAGGGGGAAGAAAGAGGGGTAGAAAACATGTGCTGCCTACTCCAGGAATGCCTACCTCAGTTTAACAGGATTTAAAATACTGTCCCTGTGAGGATAGGAAATATATTTACCTCCCTGCAGTTGTTCTTACTTTACAGTGAGCTAGCTAGGTTTATAGGGCACATTTCTCTATCAGATGTGTGGTATGTTGCATTGCAATTGAGAAAAAAGCCCTATTACTTCTATTATAATATATACACATAGCAGTGAATTCTTCAATGTCCAGGGATATCCTTCATTTTATTAAATAGCAACCCAAAAATTACCTGCCCTTTGCATTTTAATCTGTGAAATGCAGTTGCAAAAGTGCTTAGCACAGGCTTTTATTTTTAGTTTTCTGGATATGGGATTATAAGTAAATGAAGACCATGCAGTATGGATATATGTATGTTAATTATGGAGATGACAGATTTTAATTTTAAAAAATAGTCTTTAGTAATAAAAAATTGCAGATTTAATATTCTGTTTAAGCAAAATCTCCACATGATGAAGCTCATGGTGTCCATCTTGCATAGATGAAAGGAAGTGTAGGTACCTAAGAAATAATAACTATGAAAATTCTGATCTGAGACATTGAGATCCAGCCCTGCAAGAAAGCTGAGAGTTTCAGGCATGCTGTCTGATAACCTCTTATTGAGCAAATCAAATGAGTTCTAGGCCACCTTTGGGTTTTGCCTTTCAGAAATGAGGGGACCCATTTTGACAATTATTTTTAAGAAAAAGATACTTCTAAAAAAAACTTGCTCTCACAACGTTGGTTAAAATATAGCTGTAAAACTGCAGATGGGAATATGCCAGGAGAAAGGGAAGCATGGGTAAGTAAAATGCCCTTCCATATAGATAAAAGACAAACTCATTCATTCAATTCATAACTAATTACTACTACTGACAGCTGTGCTACATATAATATCTCAAAGGTACTTCTCAAAACAGCATTTTTTTTAAAACAAAGTGTTTACTAATTTTGATATGTCCTCACAATTGCTGAGTTAGATTATGATTTGCAAGCAAATAACAGTTCAAAATATGAAAGTAAAAAAAAATAAAAAGAAATCCCTGAAGAACTGGTGTATGAACACAAAGCTACTGAATGATGATTTATGCCTGGAATAATCGCTGTCATGAGCCCCTTTGGAGCATGCAGCTGGAATTAGAATTCCTGAGGAGGAATCCTAAGTGAAGGGCTGCAGCAAGGTCTGTCTTTTTTTTTTTTTTTTTTTTTTTTCTCTAAAGAACAAAAAAGCCTTGTCTCTCCCTGTCTGGGCAGAATGGTACTGTCCCAGACAGAAAGGTCCCCATAGGCCAAGCTATTCATGTAGCACCAGGCTGCTGGGACTACCAAGCTATGGCAGGGATGGGGAGCAAAACCAGGGAAACTACAGTGCCTGCATGCAATTAGTGTGATATATATTGGCTTTTCTTGGCAGCCCTGAAGGAAGAGAGGGAGAAAGGGAGGAAGAGAGAAAAGAGAGAAAACAAGAGCTAAAAAAAAACAAATAAAGAAGAAAAGGGGAAAAAAGGTATTAGGATCACATACGGCAATACTTCAAGATATCAAAATGAATGATTAAAAATATCATCAGCAAATCAATCTTTTTCCCAAGTTGTTTTATAAAATTATAAAAGTGCTGTTTATAGTTTTTCTTTACAGAATATTCATAATTCTGATAAATCAATGTGTGAATAAATTCACTGAGTGTATGCAAGTTTCCCTGGCTGACTGTCCCTGAGTGCCCTTCTCTTTTTTTCATGCCTTTTTTAACTGTTCTCCAAACAGTTTATGAAGACTAACATAGCACATGTGGCTCTTTGAACTAAAGGATTCATTTTACGACACTTAAAAATCTCCATAAATGAGGACAACACTGGTGAGAGCAGGATAAGTAAACCCACTGAATATTCTTGTGTGTCTGTAATAAAAACAAATGTTTCAGAATAGCATAGCAGGGTGATGTATGGGGCTTTATGCACGTCACTGCTAGTAAAATCAGCAGGAATAATTAAGGTATATATCTGCATGCTGAAGGGGACTAGGAATGGCTAGTAACCACCCTAGTATCATGTTGCTTGAAAAGGCACATCATTTCTTTAACAAGGGAAACAGATTTTTATCATCACGAAAAAATCATGTTCATGAGAAGATTCTCCTTAGTTCTAATTTGTGTTATTTTAGTGGTATACTAGTCTGAAAAACAACCATAATTTTCCTGTTTCTCCCCACCCCCTCACACTCTCCTATTCATGATTTCCCTGTCATGCAGATTTCCTAACTGTGTTCTCTCCTTCATTATTTTATTTCACATTTTATAGAACACTGTATTTCTGCTCTTGGTTAGTGAAAATAAAGAGATCAGCTTAAATTTCCTGTGATAACAGTAGTTTAAAACACCATTATGATGGTTTCTTAGTCTTTAAAATCTTTCACCTTTTATAATCTTTAAGCCTCACTAACCATTATTACCCTACATATGCAATCATAATAAAAGCTTTGCAGAAAGAGTATCAAACTGCTTGGCAAACCAAATAAACCTAACAAAATAATCTTACTAAATAATGTATATGATAAATAAATTCACACAAATTTATATGCATCTATACATGCATTTATAGAAGCTTATGTACAAATTTACATATAAAGTCTTTTCCTTTTTTTGTGGTTGCTATCTTAAAACACTGTTGGCTTCCCTGGATATCAAGTGACACTTGGAAATTCTCTGATTTTGGCCTTTCATGATGTTTCAGATTGCAACTCCTGCTTCATTTGGGCCCTTTGACCTATGTGGAGTGAGTTGCTCCAACTCAGTATTGTCTCAGTATTTACCCCAGCTAAGGGCTAGCCTTCATCACCTTCAGCAGGGAGGTAAGACGGAATGTCTTTTTGGAGAATCAGCCAGCTGATGCTGAGAAACCAAACATCTGGGTCAGTGTAACACAGAGTTGTGCTGCCTAAGGGCAGGTTCAGATGGTTAAGCTGACAACTGATGGGCTCGTTGACCCGCGGGTCTCCTCCTCCATCCCGGATGCGTGCTGATGTTCCCTCATGCAGGGTGCCTCTGCAGCTTGTCTGACCCAGCACTGACACAGCTCTGCTGTCAGGAAAACCCACAGAAGTACAGGCCCAGAGGGTCACAAACAACGAGCCATGCTCTGCCTGGAGGATGGAACAGGATAGGTACTGCAGGGGTCTATCCTTGGACCTGTGCTGCTTGACAGCATTATGAATGACCTGAAGGAGGTACCCAAGGGTACCCTTGCTGAGCCTGCAGATGACATGAAATTGAGGGGACCAGTGGTAGGACTGACAATCCAGGGGGACCTAGACAGACTGGAGGGATGGACCACAGGAAACTCGTGCAACTCAGCAAGGAGAGATTGTGCGCCTGGGAAGGAAGAGCCTATTGAAAAGATAATGGCTGGGGAAGAGATTACTCAAGGAACACCTCTATGGAAAAGACCCCAGAAGGCCTGGAAACTGGGCAGGAAAGGCTCCATTACTCCACTACAACTACACCTATTATTTTTCCGACCAAAGGACTGGGAATGATAACTGGATGCTTTCCTGGAGTTGGGATTGGGAATAGCAGCTGGATACTTCCGTAGAGTTCTTTCTAACTTTGAGAATGTAGGCACGAAAAAGGGGGAAGATCTTGGCCCCTCTCTTGTTCTGTAGTCCTGGAGTGGTGTTGAAGTCCTCACTGTCTCCATCTTGTGCTGGTTTTGTCTGGAGTAGAGAGATTTTCTTCACAGTAGGTAATATAGGACTGTGGTTGGGATCTGTGCTGGAAGAAGCTGCTGTTGAGCAGGGCTTGCACAAAGTCAAGGTCATTTCTACCTCTCTCTGTCCACCACAAGTGAGAGGGCTGGGAGAGCACAGGGAGTTGGGAGAAGACACAGCCAGGACAGCTGACCCCAACTGACCCAAGGGATATCCCACACCACATCATATAAACCTGGAGGAAGGAGGAGGAAGAGGGAGAGATTCAGACTAATGGCATTTGTCTTGCCAAGTTGCCATTACTTGAATTACTTACAATGAAGCCCATTTCTTCTGGGCATAGCTGAACACCTGCTTACCCATGGGTCAAGAGGGGAAAGAATTCCTTGTTCTGCTTTGCCTGTGCACATGAATTTTGCTTTACCTTTTGCTTACCTTTTACTTAACTGTGTCTATCTCAACCCATGAACTTTTTCCCAATTTTACCCTTCTGATGCCATCCCACTCAGTAGGGAGTAGGGAACAGCTGCATGGGGCTTGGTTGACAGCTGGCATTAAATCATGACAGTTGTTCTGTAACTGCAACTGTAAAAGAGTATTTAATCAATCATTATTCTACCTGCTTTTTTTTTTTTCTTCCCCACTGGTGGTAACTTAATATCTAATTTCAATTCATTGGTAAAAATATTAAAAGACAAACTAGGCTGAAAGCTGACCAGCAAGAGATAGCAATTATGCTCATTATTATTTTCTCCCTTTATTCTTTCATGTCTCAGCTGATTTTTAATTCATTTCACATATACATATTTTATGAAGTGCTAATTTTTAATCAGAATATTGTGTAAAACTAAGTCTAACTAAGTTAAGCTCCCAAGAAAGTAGAGAATCATTATGTCCATTCTGTTATCTGTACCAGCTAAACTGTCAATGAATGAATACCTTGTCAATAGCAGGCATATCATGTAGTGATGAATACCACATATACTAACTTATAATGATCCTTTTAATTTTAGGCTGCAACCTTTCCCTCAGAATATACACACAAACAGATTTTTTCTTATTCTTTCCATCTACTCTGTGTACTTGAAGCCACATCCCTCAGGATCTAAACAGAGTTTTTTGAGCTATAGGATTGCCATGCCAACTTCTTGACACCTCTACTCCCAGTAAGTACTTCTGAAGAAGAACATTTTCTTCTATCTTAGCATCTTGTAAGAAACGAAGAAAATTAGAGTAGCACAAAGAGATGGGTTAGATGTTAAGCTTGTGGAGGAAATATTTTGATATGGTTCCTCTCTTCCAAATTACCTCTCGTCTTCCTCTTTTCTTTTCAACCTCCTCCAAGCAATATGATACACAATAGATGAAATAGGTGAGTAGGTTCTTTGTGACTCAGAACCTCCCTAAGAGAAAAGGGAGAATATCAGTTTTAATTTGCTGTGGGAATATGCTGACTCAGCCCAACTCCATGCCGCTTCTCACTTCTTTCCTGGCCTATGTTCCTCACCTAGCCACTCCCTGCTCCTTCCCTCCTGGAATGAGTTAGAAGCTGTTAGGACTGCTTTTATACTTAGAGGTTTTGTGGTACAGCCTAAAGTTTCAGAAATCAGCTCCTATTTACTCATGCTATATGTAACAAAACTGTTATATGCAGACATCATGTTATATGTCTGCAAAAGAATCTGAGAATAGCCAGCCTGATTAAACATGGGCACTTTCAGGAAGGTTCATTCATCTTCCATGGAGACTTGATGCTCATAAACACATTGACAACTGTGGGATACTATATATTAAAAAGAGGTTTCCATTGTAACCAAATCACACCCCCTCATCTGAAAACAAAGATTTTGATATTTATAACTGCTAGAAGTCCACAGGAATGTTTTCGCATGTAATGTCTGGAAATACCTCCACTGGAAAATGGCAAAGTGTGTGTTAGTTTCAGTATCTGACATACTGTTTTCACTGATGATGAAGTCAAGTGCAAATAAAAATATGCTTTTCAAATTTTGGCAAAATATTATTTATGCATTTTCCTGTCCAGTTCAGGATATTAGGGATGGATTACCCCTTATTTTATTTATCACCATACTGCTGATTTCCAGAGGCAGCATTGCCTAGTAAGAAAACTTCAGAAAGTTAATTATGGGTGATGTGACAAAGAATAAACCCCTAGCAACTTGGATGCCTCCCCAAGGAAATAGCGATATGACAGACCATACTTCCCTGAAAAGTCATATTCTCCTCCTCCTTCCAGAGTCTGAATCAGTTTGATCTGGGACTGCTCTTCGGTGTCTGTTTAGTGAAATCCCTCACTGTTGCAGTCTCAATCCATTCAGCACTTAAAACTTGCTGCAGATTTGAACCCCAGATGATTATAGTATCACCAATCCCTTGAAAAAATTGCTGCTTTGACTTACTTTGAAGATTCCTATCAGCATAGAAACAACCACAGCTTAATCACAGTTTTATTTGAAAAAGAAGAACACGTATTTACTTTGATTACATTTTTGAATTCCTGAAGGCCAGATCTTGTTCCCACTGGTGTCTGTGGCAAAACTCCCATTATCTTCAATGGCAACAAACCCAGCCACTTAGTTTGCATAATCTGTAGAAGGTAAATATTTTAACACTTGTTATCTGTGATATTTAAGTAGCTAATAAAAATGTGCATGCAAATCTGGTTCGTATTTATTTAATCTTTTAAAAAAGTGACTTTCAAATAGGACAAAATATAGGACAAAAACATTCTGTAAATGAAGACTCAATAAATGAAGCATTTTTTCTCCTCTCCCATGACACAGCATACACTCTTTATTAATGTTACAGAAATAAAGCTGTAAACCCTAAAAAAAAAAATAAAATGTACTTATTATGGCCATAAAATGACATAAAATTACTTTGAGTCCGGAATTCTGCTACTAATAACACATGCATATATATTTATATAAGGAGAAGGTAAATTGACAAACTGTTCTACTTGAGCTTGTTTTTGCAAAAAGCATATCAGCCCAGTTGCTAATGTGCTATTTATCCATTAAAGAATGTTGCTATAGTTACAGTATCTATTGTAAAAATAGCATGGTAATAGGAGAGAGAAGATGAAGAATGCAGAACAAACAAGCTTTCATATTTCTAGTGCTTGTATTGTACATGAAAGTTAAAAAATTACAGTAAAAAAACTTTGCTGTTGGCTCTATTTTGAATTAAAGCCTTAGAACAATCCTTTGTATCCAGTGGACCTTTTTTTTCTCCATCTGGAATTACAGGAATTACATCCATGATTCAAATAAACACTCCAGTATAAGGATTTAACTAAAATTTTCACTACACAATTATATGAGTGATTTTTTTAGGCAGATCAAAACATGAAGATTTGATTTAGTCATCCCATATTTAATTTGAAAAATCAGATGGTAGAAACAAATTTTTTTACCAATAAACAAAGAAAATCAGGTAATTGCATAATTCTGGTTGTAGAAAGCCATATTTCAGCCCAGAGCTACACCTTGTCAGTGCTTCACATGAAAAAATACTGGAACGTTTTTGGTATCTCTGTTGCCTTAAGTTTTAGCTTTCATATTATCCAGATTCTGTACTGCATTAGTGTATAACTCTGAACTTCATATAAAGTGTTAGCATATTCTCTTCACAGTTTAGTCAGACAAAGCAATCCTTTTCCAGCCCAGGAACTAAGGACACCACTGAAGCTTCAGGCACAAAACGTGTAAACAACAGCAAATTGAGGAGAGCAATCTGGAGGATGGGACTTCTTAACCTGAAGCTGTAACTGGACAATTAACCCCAATATGTAAATGGATCAAAAGTGTGAAAATGTGTGACCCATTGTTCATCTTGGGTGGAGCCACAGCCAGGCTCTTGTACTGCCCAAGGTGTATTCTTTGAAGGCCTTTTTAATAAATACCTACTTTATTCCTTTAACACGCTCTAACCTCTGTTCTAGGTAGCCTCTCAAGGGATCATCTCCACCCAAAATTAGCTTTGGTGAAATCCTTTAACTGTATAGAAGAGCACCAAATCACAAGTGCTTTTTCTTGAGGTAGTTTTGCATCAGAAATAAAATGTGCAGTCTAGTTATGTCTAAGCAATGTGTAGATAGAATCAGTAGCTTGCCAAACTCCTGCTATGCTTGAAAAACCTCTTCAATCTAAAGAGATTAAAAAAAAAAGAGAGGAAAAAAAAAAAAAGAAGAAAAAAGGTCCAGTGGTAATAATTCTTATCTAAAAAAAAATATGTAATTGTACTAGAAGTCTCTTACGCTTTTGGAATCTACACAGTTAACCTCAGTAAGTAAAAATAGGATTAGACTCTTCCAAATAAAACACTCATGATATGAGAGCTATTGGGTTTAACTCAGGATAGGATGCAGCCTCGGACAAATTAAAATAAGTTGGTTCATTACATCAGTCTTAAAAACTATTTGATACCAAAGACATTTTTCCTTTGTGAGATTTTTGGAGTCCTTCTGTTTATCAGCCAAAAATCAGTGTCTGAAACAATTTGCTCTCAAAGTAATCATGAGTATTTTGACCCTTCCCAGCAGAAAAGAGAAGCTAGAAATATGTAGATAAAATCTAATTTTTGGATAACCTCAAAAAAACTTAGTCTAGAAAAGACAAATTCTGCTTTCTGTTGAAATGTCACCTGTATATGTAAGCATTGAGGATATCTAATGTTCATGGACCTGCCATAGCAAATAAAAAAATATCCTACACTGAGATTGCGTCCATGTTATCAGATAATTTATCTGCTCAGTTCTTCCCCTGGTGCCTGATCATCACACTGTATAAATGCCAGTCCCACTGTGTTCTCTCTTTTGGAGAGACCCAACTTAGTTCTCTCACAAATAAACCCTAGGCTGTGTTCATGTTTTCCTCATACTCCCACCACTGAGCATTAGAACAAGTGCACACAGGAGACAACCCAGGGCTAACACCAGGGAGGGAGAATACAGCAATCTTCTCTACAAAAGGGCATGATTGCACTAGTGGGAGTGCATATCTCTTTGCAGCCCTTGTTTTGGAGAGGTTATCATTTGTTGGGGCAGATGCATTTATCAATGGTAGATGTAAGCTGTTGATTAGTCAGAATTTACGCTCTTGGGGCTAAAAGACTTCTGCAGGCTGCTACCTTAGCGCTTGCTCCTTTTGCCAACTGTTTTGTCTGCAATTTGGTTGCTAGGACTTTCCCAAAATATTAGCTCAGCTGAATGAGGTATCTTTTGCCCAGAACTGGCCCAAGCCTGGCCAAAGTTCACAGGCCACCACTTATATCACCAGAGGGGCCCAAATCATAGTACCCTTGCCATGTGAAATGCCTTTGGCAGAAAGAACAGCAGCTGAACTCATGAGAAAGGTTAGCTGGTTGTGCCTGTCTCTTACAGCTCTATGGCCAGAGGATTTGGACTGGAAGTAAGGAATTTTGTGACTTCCTTTCCTTATGGACATGTCCTAACCACGAAGCAGTGAACAAGGCTGGGGTACACAAGTGCTCTACCACTCCTGCTGAAAGTTTTTTCCTGAGAAAGGGACAGAGCAAGTGCAGGAAGCATGGTTAAGTCTCAAGACATTCACTTGATAGAGCCTGACATAATATATACATTTTAGCACTGGGCTGAAAATGCAAAATGCATAAGCAGTCTGCAGGACAAGGTTTAGAGTAAGAATAAACAGCTGTAGAGCCATTTTGTTGAAGAAAATCTGTCTGCAGAAGGGGGCAGACAGTTTTTTTGTCACCGGTAAAGACATGAAAATAATAATATTGTGTAGGATAAGGAACCATTAGCCAAACATGTTTAGTTATTAGTTCTGTGTTTGTATTTGTCGCTCTTTGAAAAATCTTGTTTCTATTTTTTCTCAGGAAGTCCGTATAGCCTATAAACCTCCAGTGAATCTGTTAGATGGAGTTCCTTCAACCAGTGGGACTGAAGGACAGTCTGCATAGCTAAAACACATACTCTGCCAATATATCTGCATAACTTTTGGAAACTATGCCGATGTCTACGGATGATACTGTATGGCTGTTCTCCACTGACCAGTTTCTCCATTCATAAACAAAAATTCATTGGAAACATAATAGCAATTTACACGCCTGATAGGAGATAGAAATATTGGCTTTCAATCAAAGCCATGTATCACACCACAGTGCACACTGCAGAAAGGACTGCAACCCAGTCGCTTGAATGAAATTTCTTCACAGAGTGTTTGGGACAGACAAACTTTGATTGTTGGGCCACGTACAGATTTTTGTTCCTCTCTTGATGCCATGTATTGCAAGTAGCAATGGGGCTGCCATGCCAAGTGCCCCCGTTTCCCACTCCCAGGAGGAACACTGGCAGCAGTGGCAGCAGCGACAGCTCTCACTAACATTGCTAGAGTACTGTGTGCCCCAGCTCATCTGCAGTCCCCTCCTTCAGCCTTCATCTCATGTTGTGACAATGGCATGTCTGAGGAGATGATGCTATCTCCCACACTCAGCTATTTCCAGAACTCCAGTATGGAGCATGTGTTTTTTGGTCTCAGCACTACAATGGTTTTGGTGCACTGTTAATGGAGCTAGAAATGGCCTCACATGCTTCCCTTACCATCAGTTTAAGAAGAATTTAATTCTACTGTTGAACCAGCTTGAATAAAAGTATTTAAGAACAGTCAGAGAAGTTATTGTTATTTTATAGTAAACAGGCAGAAATAAAAACCTAATGCTTGAAAGATGCCTAGGATCAGGATAGACTATCCCTGTACTTTACTTCCATTTCTTAAAAATATATTAAAAGAATTTTAAAAGTCTTCCAGTCTATTAATAAGTAGTTTTCCATTCATCTGCTGTCATTGGTTTCCTGTAGACCAATAAAGCCATTTGCTTGTTTGCATGAGCTAAGTAAAAGCACTGTGCTTTCAGACAAGTAATGGTACTAACACCTTCCCTACTAGTCATTTAGCACCAAAAATATGTTCTCATAGATATATTATTTAAATATATTTATTAATTCTTTTTTTTGTTGGATCCTTTAGGAACCTATCTAGTGATTTTCATTAGATGGTATCTTCTCATTCCCATGTAGTCATTAATCGCTGGAATTCATTTTGTATGAGTTCCCTGATACTAACTGTCCCCTTCAAGAGTCAAAGATTGCTGCAGAGGTATAAAGATTTACTCCTATCCAGTAATGGTGAGTGACAGGGCTGTTTTCTGTCCTTTTGGGAGTTGTAACAGACTCATCATTTTTACCTTGACCTCATTGTGAATTATTTTCAAATCTATCTAAAACCGTTAATGATACAGCATTATTGCTAAGCTCTACATGTGGGTGTGGTAATCAAACTTCTACACTGCACTTTTGTTTGCTTTATAAGGATACTGACAGGTGGAGAAAGCACGTAATATTGGACTTTTGCTCTTTAATCAGATGAAAGGTTAAAGGAGATTTCCTTGTCCATCCTTTCTTGGCTGCGTGGGCTAATTCTTTCTGAATTTTAAAAGTTTTATAAGAGATTAAAATCACCATTGGTTTTTGAGTCATTGTGTTATGACAGCACTGCAGTTTAGCAGGACTCTGCTATCGCCATAAAAGTGTGGGAACATCAGGAAGATCAGAACACAGGCGGATTTAGAATAGACTGAGGATATAAAAATCTATTAAAGACCTTCTCTCTCCTTTTTCCTCAGAGTGAAAAATCAATAAAGTAGTATAAGCCAGATAGCACAAAATGTACAACTCCTAGACCTCCAATTTATGCACAAAGTGACCTTGACCTATTCTGCAATTTCCAGTCATTAATTTATTATGCACCTCTTCTAACCATATCACTCCAAACCACAATGAAAAACAAAACTTTAGAGCTGGATGTGTTTCCTTTCTTTTAAAGAAGCAGATTTAGCATGGAGTAAGTTATTATTTACAACAAAGGGTGAAATATTTTTTGCACAATTCATAGCCTGACTAAATAATGATTTACTATCTAGAAATAGCTGCAGAATATACTCAGGAATCATATGACTCTGAGATTTCTGAAAATGTTATTACTGTCTGTACTCTTCTACCTTTAGCCTGACACTGCTTTCTGTGATATTTTCATGAGTATATGATCATACTGAAAATGAGGAAAAGGTAATGTGAAAACAGTTTTCCAACCATGCTTAGCTCTTTTAAAGTAAGTTAACTCATTGCATTTTCAGTCATAGATCCATATAACCATAGAATGTTAAGGGTTTGGAAGAGACCCCAAAGACCACCCAGTTCCAACCCCACTGCCATAGGCAGGGACAACTCCCACTAGGTCTGGTTGCTCAAGGCTTTATCCAACCTGGCCTTAAACCTCATAGCTTGGTTTATTATATAAACTGAAATCAGAGGAAGATAGTAACTTCCTCTTTCCTCAGGTAATACACAGAAGTTAACTAATTTAGGCCATACTGTGGGCAATAAGTTTAGTTGAAGAAGACCTCAATGTTTCAGTGCCAGTTATAATGAGCAGAATGGTGGTCAGATTTATTATCCATTTTATCCTGAGGAGCCCTCCAGGTGACTGGAATTTACAGGAGGTACTACCTTTTGCACTTATTACTTAAACACAGGATGAAAACCAAGAGGAGGCAAGGATTTACATCTATTCTTTTTCACAGCTTATTCCCAGCCCCTGGGAAAAGACCCTTTTGTGTTTTTCCTTTTCAATTACATACCTGCCAAAAGAGTAGCTAAGCTTCAAGAGAAGATATAAAAACAATATTCATCCAGTACAAGTTCTTCATCAACAGAAGAGCCAAATCTGGCTGGACTACACTCCTGAGCCCCACAAATTGCCCGCACAGACAATACCAGGGACGTGCCAAAGAGAGAGGTACCAGCACTTGCTCTGTTGGTTTCCACATCTCCACTTTGACAGATTGAAGAATTTAGACAATTCTGTTCAGGCAGACTATATGCCTCTTCTCCTTCCCCCTCAACATCCACCCTCTCCCCGGAGCACCTGAGATAAGGCAATGCCTAAATGAGGTTGCCTGGATTAACATCTTGGTCAGGTTATTCTGCCAAATGCATTGTCTTGATCTTTCAACAGCTCCAGTTCGAGTAACAAAAGGTCTCAACACTATTGTGACTGAGAGTGGCAGAAGTTTCTGCTTTCAAACATAAGCCCTAATAGTAATTGTTTTATTCTTTTATATTTCAAGTTCTTCACCAAACTGAACAAGCAGGAAGTATAAAACACAAGGAAATATATTTTTTATTAAAAGCAGATAGTTCCCAGAAGTTTTCAAATATAATTAAACTTCACTAGCGAAGAGCATGAACAAAAATAGTTGCCTGCTATTGATGGTGTGCACTCTGCAGATCAAAGGCTAGCAGGGAAAGTGTCCTCCTGTATGGGTATGTTGGGTGTCTCAGATGTAAGGGCTTAGAGTGATGTGAACTACAGACAGCCTCTAAACTGTGCTGCATGAATATCTTCTTCTTAAAATCCCCAAATCTGCTCGGAGTTTTGCTATTGATTTCAACACGAGCAGGATCACGCTCTCTGAGAGTGCTCTGCACCTCCAGCACAAAGTGAGTGCATTCATACCAGAAGCCCTGTCACTCCCATTCACTGCCCATGCACTAAACCCCAGGGAAGTTGTTTCTGGGTCAGTGTCTTGCCCAGTTCTTCCAAAGTCCTGGTCAGGAGTACGGAGAGGACAGACTACAGACTTTCCAAATGTTTTCTGATTCTCTTCCTCCACATGCTAGTTAAAATCCATAAGGGTTTTATCCTTCAACCTAACCTTCTGCTGCTGTATTGATTGGTGCTCCCCCAGAATTTCAGGGTCTATAAATCACACGCATCTTTCACTTCTCCTGTTCAAATGTAAACAACGTATGAAAAAGGTAGGTGTCTCTTTTTGTCTGACCGAAATTAAACTTTGCAGGAAGAGCAGCATCAGGCCCACACTGTTTACATTTTCATTCCCACCGAAAGAACGTCAAAACCTAGTTTTCTTCAAAGTTAACCACATGCAAGAGCAGGGCTGCTTTGGCTGGCTGGAAACAACAGGAATAAATAACCTCCTGTGTCCTACAAAGCAAGAGCCTCGAAAGGCTCCTTGAGTTGTTTTCTGCACATCAGCCTGTGAGCTCGGGGTGTTTTAATGCTCTGTTGATGCCACAGGAGCCGATAGAAGCAGGGACAGATTACACTGAGAAGGAGGTAAACAAGTTGTTTACAACTCAGCGAGGCTGCAGTGTATCCTCCTTACACCGGCTGAAAGGCAATGACAGCATTGGCCACTGGGCTGCTGATGGGAAGGGATCCCTGGAGCTGCTAAGCTCTGGATCCAGAAATGTCTGTGGGGTTTCAATAACAGGAAATCACGTGTGCTGTCATTATCAGCTACTGAGTGAGACAGATGCACCCAGATCAATATCGGTATCCGATATCAAAGAGCTATTGTGACGATACACCGACTTTTGAACTAAGGCAAAAAACCAAAACTATTTTAAATTTTAAATTATTAGGACTGTCAAAAATCCCCTTTCTCTTTTCTGCTTTGTTTCTGTTTTTCCTTTCTGAGGCAGTGGATTCATCACCATTAAAGGAACTGAAAGTAACTGCCCAAAGTAACTTTGATCATTATTGATCTAATTAAACTCTGTTTGCTTAAGGTTGCAGTGGTGAAAGGCTGTAAATCAGCAGTCTTCCCAATCTCTTCCAGTAGTAAGGGGTATTTGTTCATTCAGCGGGGAAACTGGCATATCCTACAGCATAGCTGAAACTGGAGTAAGCTTCCCTTATTATGCCATGTTTTATGCTGTCTAAAAATACAATTTTTGAACAAATATCTCCAGGACTCTTGTTCCAAACAGGACTTGGTCATTGGAGAGGTTCTGCACAGAGATAAGCGCTCTCCCTGCACTAGCACTAGAGTTGTGGGGGTCTTGGTCACATTACATTTCATGACAGAGGTGATTTCTGCATTAGGTTTTCTGTTCCTTGTCATTTGTGTTGCCAAATAAAATACATTTGTAAACCTATGTATTTTTTTTTAATGTTTACATACATTTACATGTTACAAACATATGTTTGTAAACAAGCAAGCAATTTTAGCTCTGTGCAAATCATACCCTAAGCGATGGACACAGTTTTACAGGATCCCTCTCCTGATACTTCAGCCCCATTTTTTCTTTAAAACAGCTGGTAAATTAGAATATTTTTGAAGGGTCTTTTTCTCTTATTCTTTAAAATCATTGCAGGCTGTAGCAGAGAATTCAGTCATGTTTAGGCTGGGTACATTGACAAGAAATACACAGGTAGAATCAGGGAGCTTGTTTCATAGTCCAAACAGAGATATTTTTGTTATGCAAGGGCAGCCCCTTCAGAAGGATTCCTAGGATACTTTGGCCCCTCTGATTTCAGATAGAGAAGAATCTGTGACACATGAGAAATGCACCGAGCTGGATCACACACTTATTTCCATTGCTTCAACTGAGTGACTGCTGTGCCATTGGTACTTCAGAAAAGAGCCAACAGCTAAAACAGATATTTGCCTTCTGCCAGTTCTGCTGATGGCTCATCTGTTTGCATTACACACTCTAGCTTGTAATTGCATTGCTGTGTTTGCGTGTGTATGTAAACTGCTCACACAATCTTGCATATCCTGATAATAGCAGCGTACAAGGATGAGATGGTGCAGTCTGCACGCTAGCCCATATATATATTTAAGTGTAAGTCAGGTGCTTGAAGGGAGATAAGCAGATTTACCACAGGAAAAGGTCCAGCCTTGATTTTATTCTGGTTTGAGATGTGGCATTGGGCTGAGGGAGGCTTGCAGTTTTCACTCCCTTTGGCTTTGTACCAGCAATCAGAGCATGAAGGACTGTCTCTTTTCAAAGCTGGAGAGAGACTTGGGAGTGGTGGCAGAATCTGAAGCAAGGGCTTTTCTCATCCATCCACAGCTGAAGCACTCCACTATTTTTTAAGATTACGCCTTTGGTAATCACCCCGATTCACCTGCCTTTAAAGCAGTCCTGCCTGCTTTCCAGTGCTCCTGCTGCAGCAATGGAATGGGCGAGATTGGATAGAACGGCTGCTGTTTCTTGTCTGGCCGAGAGCTCTCCCGCAAGGAAGGAGTTAAAGCGCACAGCTCTCTGGCTGCCCGCGCGGAGCGCCTCTCCCCCCGGCCCCGGCCGGCCGCGGGCACCCGGCGGAGAGAGCCTCGGGAGTACAAAGCTTGTCTCCCGTGATAAGATAGACGAGTCCTTAATGCAATTCCTCAGACACCCAGGGGGATATCCATAAATGCTGCAGAATAAACAAACAGAGGCAATTCTGAATGGAGGCAAAGCGGCGAGTCCTTGGCGCGGGCGGCAGCGGCCCCCGGGAGCAAACCCCGGCACACGCGGCCCCGGGGCCGCCCCGCCCGGCCGGGGAGCCGCAACCCGCAGCCGTGAGCCGCCCCGCCCCGCCGCCCTGCCGGCACCTCGCAGCCCTCCCCGAACCCCCCGCCCGGCCTGCTCCGAGCTGGGGCTGCAGGCAGCTCGCCCGCCTCCTTCGGATGCGCCGGTCTATTTTTACAACTCTCTGAGAGCCCTGGTTTCCCCTGGCAGATCCACCACTAATACTATTACCCGACAGGAGAAAAGGAACGAAGTTGCTGAAATAACTGTCCATCACCGAAATAGAAGGAAAAGGCATTTTAGGTCATGCAATCCGTGCCCTGGATGGCAAAGGTTGCTCCCTACAGAATAAATCTGAGGGGACTGCAGATCCGCTTTACATTGATGCATTGTCTCCTACTGAGGAGGGTTTTCAGTTCGTTTTGGTGCCTTTTTTTTTTTTTTTTTTTTTTTTTGTAGTTGTAAGATAAACAGTAAGATAAACATTTCATAGTATGAAATGGCACAGCTTCATTAATAATGGTTTACCCCAGACAAAACTTAGTTCCGTGGCTGTTTTTAGGACATAAAATCTTGCTCTCTGCAATGTAGAAATGTTCTGTAAGGTCACTTGTGCAAAATGTAATAAAGTAAGCTTATTGTTTCCCAGAAGAAGATTATATTTGAATTTCTCCAGTCTCCTCTTTTTATTTAACCTGCTGTCTGGTTCACTTTGGCAGGGTTCAGCTGTGAAAGTCACACAAGCCCTGACTGCCCTCTCATAATCATATGTTTAGTTTCAGACTGTTTCAGTCGGTGAAGCAGATATTCCAGGGCTTCTCTGACCCACTTTAAATGTTGTAAAAGTTGATGGGCTTCAAGAGACCCTGTTATTCCTACCTTCCCTGGGTGCTTAGGTAGCCAGTTATACCCAGAACGACCTTCAGTGTGTGCCCTGCCCTTCTGACTATTTATTCTCTCAATTCTTCATCTGGTGAGGGTGGCAATCAGAAGGAAGCCTTGACAACCTGACCAAGGGGGAATCGTCTCCATGGTGTAGCCTGGCTAGAACCCCTTGAATCAGTAGAAGAAAATTGGAGGGAGAGATGGAAAATAACATCTGAAATTCTGGTATTGCCAAGATTTCCTGCACCTCAGCTGAGATGATTTCAAGGCTACAATTACACCTGCATTCCCAGATCTGAGAGCATTTCCGTGTTTCTGAGCCAGTGCATGTGCTCTGGCCATATCCTGGCTCCTAATTCTACACCAACTCCAGACCTGCACACCAGCTTTCTCCAGCCTGCTCCTGTGTGTCAATGGAAATGAAACCCTGTGGGTGAGGCTGGCTGGGAATGGTGCTGTGCTCCTGATCACAGTTGTCCACCCCCATAGAGCACAGGAGTGCTAAGTCTAGGTGTGAGTATCTTCTTCTGTCCCTTCTGATCCAGGGGAAAGGCAAACAGATTAGCTTAAATAATGGGCTCATCCATTTCAAGATGGAACGGAGGAATTGTGCTTGCAGACTCAGGAACAGGTAGGAGGTAGTTTAAGAATCAACTCTCAGCTATTGGTTTCTGCCTCCCAGCTGAGATGGGACCTGAATGTGCCCTAATTTTGATGTGATAAGGTTGAGTCAAATATGAAATCCAAATGTGCAAAAGCCAATATTCAAAACTTTTTTTTTTTTTTTTTTTTTTTTTTTTAAACAAAGATTTGAAACCTGTATTATTGGCAGAGGAGAAAGTTTTGAGGAGAAACCAGGAATAGATTACAAACAGCACACCTCTGCCATTTGAGATTTTGAGATAAGGTGGATACCCTTTGTTGTTTGCAACTCAAGGCTATAGTACCTGTGACAGGCAGCAGAACATTTCTGATTTACTGCAAAAGAGAAATGGTAAACATACTATATAAGTAGTATGTTAGAGTATTTATTCATGTTTTTCAGTTCTAAGAAATTTTTTTTCCCCAAATCTAATCAGGTTTACAAATAAGATAACCATGTTGGGGGTATGTTACTATGGAGGTAGATTATGAATTAAACATGTTTATAATTAGGCAAGGAACAATAGCCAACCAATTAAATTTAGATGATGGTTCATAGTATAAGCCCTATGGAGTACCAAGAGAAGGGAAGCAACATTTCAAATTATTCCTTCAGCTGGATACTTCTTGTGATACATAGTTATGATTGAGGGCACTGGTCCAGGTAGAGGACAAGGTGACCTGAACCCTGTTAGAAGGTGAAGAGCAGAAAACTGAGGCAGTAACTGTGAACAGCAAGGGGAAGTCAGAGCATGCACAGGCGCAAGAGAGCTAGAAAATGAGTTGAAGAGGACAAAAGCAGTGAGAGCAGGTCTGTGCTGAACCTCTCACCGAGTAGTTACTGATGTTCAATAAGAGACAGAGCTAAGTGTAAGGCAAAGAAACTTACAGAGTCTGGGGCAAAGCAATGGAGGTTAGATACTATCATTGTAGATTGAATGATGAAATACTAATGACAAGCCAGAAAAGGACATGCAGAGACACTTATAGCAGAGGAAGCTATCTAGTGCTGAACTTTTCCCAGATGGTTTCAGTGGCTAGGCATTTGGCAGCAAAGGGAGTTGAATACTGCTGAAATTTATGACAGTTTATTTTCTATGGTTTATTAAAAAAAAAAAAAAAGAAAGAAAGAAATGCAAAGAAATACATTTATATCTTTTACAGCTATTTTGTCTATTAAAAGTGTGACTTCAGCCCTTTAAATTTCTGTTTGCAGCAGCACTCCAATGACTCACAGGGTCCTTCTAAACAGTTAGTCTGTAATAGCTCTTTCCAGGCATCTGCTCAAACTGTATCCAATTAAAAAAATAAATCTGGGAACAAACTGCTCCCAGTTTCAGACGACTGGCAGGTATGGATTCTACTTTCATAAAAGGCTTACTCCTGTGCTCAGTTCTGTTTATGGTAGCTCAGGAAAGCTATATCATAGCTGTCATGTAACTTTCAAGTCATATAGCCTTTAAATTTATCTAACATTGTCATCTGCAAATAGCATTGGAACAACATCAAGTCAGTAAGGAAAATAAGACAAAACATCTCAGAAACCTAAAATGTGGTGACATACCTTATTATGAAACACTGCCAAGAGTTCTTGTGAGATAAGTTCATTGGGTTTGGGGATAAATCTTATTGATTTCTGCTAAGGTTAACAGACTTCTTGTTTTTAGTGACCACAAAACAGAAACAAAATCTCTATCAGTGATGATACCTTCCACCTCATGAGATATGGGGAAAAGCTTGCAAGCCTCCTTTGCTTAAGAGCCATTCAGCATGAGCACTATTAGTATCCCTGTAGAATGGTACAAGGTGTGGAGCTCTAATAATGGCATAAAGGTAGATTTTTTGGCACATAAATGTGCTAAGGCAAACTTTTGCACTTGAACCTCCCTGCGATTTGCAAGAGCAAATGCTGCAGGCAGTGGAGCAGCAACAGTGGGGCAGGCAAGTGTTAGAATTCACACTTGTAAAATTTATAGGAACCAGTTGGTTTTGCAGGTGTACTGCCTAGCACTTGTATACACCCAGTTGCTGGAGCAGATAAAGTGTGAGCTCGGGCTGGAATGCAGGTTGGGAACTGGGGAGTCAATACCCACCCTGGGGCTACAGCAAGGGGCCTGCCTTAAGAGGCAGATCTCTTGGCTCTGTCTGTGAAACAGACCCTGATATGGTGTCAGGTTTGGCACTCTGAAATGTAGGTATCTCTAAACACTGTATTTTCTTAAAAGGTTAGTCAGGAAAAAATGCATATCCTTAAAAAATGTGTGCATTTAAGATAGAAGCCTGCTATGAGGTCTTTAGCTAATGCAACTCATAATGACGAGTCAGACACTTTTCTTTTAATTGTCAGACATAATCTCCAGCTCTGTATTTACTACCCATCTGCTCAGATGGTTATACTTGCTAGCAGATTTACTGGGGGAGTGGAGCAGGGAAGAACAGGAGTGGGAGAGGTGTTGGAAAGAAACAGGAGCCCCTCCTGTGGCTGCTAGGACTGAGGAAGCCCTTGTCACTGTGCACAGCTCCTTTCCCTCTTCAGGCTGCAGATGCAGGGAAGTGCAGCTTCTTTCAGAAATCACAAGAAAAAACTTTAAAAATTTTATACTCTCTGGTCGCAAATTAATTATCCTTCACTTTTTAACGTTCTCAGAAGCATAGGTTTGTAAATGGATAAATACATTAATTGATTATTTGCATTTTTAATGCTGACTGCTATTAAGCATGATACAAATTGATCACTGGTATAGCAATATTTAGAAACAGTATTTCATTAGAGTTTCATTAGGCTGCTGTCATTGTTTCCATTTCTTCTGTTCTTTCTTAGTAATTTTTACTGCTCAGAATGAGGAAATCACTCACTGAATTCCCCTTTCTAATGGATTTAATAAACATGGCTTCCTGTTAAAAATATATGAATATAAAATACTTTACCGTTGAGTCTTATAGCTAATCACATGAATTCACTCCATTTATCAGTGCCAAATAAGCTTCATAGCACTAACAGCCTTTAGGTATCATAAATAAAGACTTTAGTTAGGTGTAGATTATTTGCTAAGTTATCCTTTACTGTTTCAAATAAGCCATATATCAAAAGTTACATGGCTTAATGAAGAAGAAGGAGGAAGTGCAATCTTTTTAGATGCTTCTCCCTAACACCGAACATCTGAGGACACCAGCTATAACATACCATAACATTCTAATAATTCTGCATGAGAAAGAGCTACTTCAAGATTCTTCGCAACCAAATCTCATGTGAAATATAGCTGTGAATAAACAGATCCAAATCCAGGATATGCAAACCCTGCTGCGGGGAATGCTTTGTCACTTGAACCTCCATATGCTGCAGATCTAGTTTAGGGGTGGGAGGGGGGAATATGCTATCTATTTGCTTTCTAAATAGATACCGAGCCACTGAGAAGCTGAGCGTAATAACTCTGCAATCAGGCAAACAATTTTGTGCAAAAGCCTTGCCACCCACCCCTCTCACTGCCCATAGTGGTGAAGAGGCAGAGTAGGGCCTGGCTGAACCCTGGCCCCTGTGTTCCCAGCCCTCCCTCCATGTAAACACCACCGGGCTGGAATGCTGCTGGAATTTGGGGTCGGGAGCCAGCCTTTGAGGGGAGCGAGAACAAGCAGCTGCTTTGTGTGACGGGCTGTCATACAGAGCTTACTTAGCTCATTTGAAGCCGGGGAATCTTCTAAGGCTGCAGAGAGGCTCCACAGGAAGATTTCAAGGCTCAGGGGTGAGGCTGGAGGGGAGCTGCCAGGCAGCTCCTCCTTGGTGCTGAGAGCAGCCGTGGATGCCACATGTTCAAGCAATACGATGCCGACACATCTCGCCCTTGCTGTTGTGTGGGGAAAAGCAGACTCAAAACACATATGGCCCCTGCTCCTCCTTCAGAATGCAATTCACATGCAGAAATACCATGTGCTGCCAAACTTATGGCAATTTAATGTTTTAAAATCAATCTTAAAATTGTTCTAAGTGTGTGATGGTAACTCTAGTCCTGCTCGTCATGTTTCCACTCAGTTTGACACAAGAATCCTACCTAGGCTTTCTTTTAAACTTTCATGGCCAAGTCATCTATTGGGATTGAACTAGTTTCTAGTGACCATGTTTTGCTCAGAGCATGATAAGATACCTGCTGTTCCCAGCTGCATCCCATGGACAACTCTGTGCTGATATTCACCAACAGATAGCTGAAAATAACTTTCTAACTGAGCGCCCATAAGGACAAGTCAGAAAGACAGTCTATAAATCAAGTTAATACTTTCCCCTTCTATGCAGATTTATCTCATTTTAAGATATCGTGTATTGCAGAGAGACTTCCTTAAATTGATTGGCGAGAACATCATATTCCTTTGGGACAGGAGCAAGTGTCTCATTGCTCCTTCACTACCGGTCTGTGTCATTTTGTGAAAATGCAGTCTTGATTCTGCGTTTCCTGCAGCTCTATCACATACTGTTTGTCACACATTCAAGCTAAAGCTCTGCACCTGCAAATTCTACTTAAAAGAGGGAAAATATAAGGAAGCCTATGTGACACACACATTAACCCAGGAGAAATAAATTTGACTAAATTGCATCAAACTGTCATTCTTTTGCTAGCAAATACATTTTGTGCATGAAAACAGACCTAATTGTCAGAACTCTTTGAGCACAGTGAATAGTACTTTAAATAGCCACTGATCTTCATATCATTAGTTCCGTGTAAAAGAAACTGAAATGCCCTTTAATTATCCAGCTGTAGGAATATATAAGATGGTACTAAATTTTGCTTAAGTACAGACTATTGCCAAAAAGAAAGCCAAAATACATAATTGCATTGGCATTAGCATTCTATAGCTGTGTGATATCAAACTGCACAATGGCTGGAACATTCTGTGAAGGGCAATGCTGTCTGGGTAATGTAGCAGAAACACTTATCTAATAGCATGCCCTCCTGTGCCCTCTGTCAGGGCGCCAGCACATTAGTCCTATTATCAGCCTCCAAATACTGGAGGCTTCCACGTCGTCACTGCTGCCAAAAGAAACAGTCTTCCCTGTTACAGGAGCAAATGTCTGTGTGCATAAATGAAACTGAAGAGTAATTAGATTACAGTGTTTCCAACTGACCCCCATGCAACAAAATATTCGGGCTCTCTAATTTACATTAATAAAGATTCCACTATATTTACAGCATGTTTGGTTTAGTTCACAGGTCAGGTGTTTTCCATAATACATTTTAAACAGACTATTTCAGTCAAGTAGGGAAGAAATGTCGAGGTGACTGCTCGTAATTATCTTTAAAAGCACTGTTTGTCTTTTCCTTCCTGTACATTATGCAGGTTTTTTCAGATGGGGTTAGTATTTGATGGGCTCAGGGTTTGTTTGTTTATTTGTTTTCCAATTTGCACTAAATAGGTAAAAAAATGAGAAACAGTAACAAATACCTATCCAACCACCACCACCACCACCAAAAATCCATCAGGAAGTTATTTAATGTTATTTAATTTATCTCCCTCATTAGGAACATAATAGAACAATCTGTCATTGTATGACAGGCATATTTCATATTTTCCATGAAACGATTCCGCTTAGTACAAGAAATAGGGAACCAGGTTTTAAAATGAGATCTAAACCCCACACAAACAACCCCCTCACCTGTCTCAAATTAGGGGACATGTCTTGCTTTAATTATTTTAAACAAAACAAATGCCAGAATGCACTTTTCAGGAATAAATCTATCAATTTATTGATAAGCACTCTGATCAATATCGTAGAGAAAAAAACATCTGTTCATCAGAGGACATGTAGTTGAATTCATATTAGCTTGTATAAACAATCTATGTAATATTGAGCCCATCTTTTTTAAAATAAATCAGTGATCAAAAAAGGCAAGAGCCAAGGGAGGCAAATTTTTATATTTTATAAGATTTTGTGCTTATAAAATTCCAAAATATTTTCATGAAACCTGAAACATTAATGATCCATTCATTGTTTTTTTCAATTTAAATGATTCTTTATAATTTGAAGAATTTGTAAGTGAGGAGAAACAAAACAAAGTCTTGCTATTTTTCTATTTTAGATGAAGCGTTGCCATTTTTGTGAGATTTTTTCTGTCCTACAAACTATTCCTGGAACTGCTCATGGGAAAAAAGGATTCTGATGCAAAAAAAAGCTGTCAGGTGTCAATCTGTAAATTGCTTGTCAGAGATCCTAAGGAGCACTCTATTTAGGGCAAGACAGCTTCTTGGGTTTTTTGATGAGTTCATTATAAAAGAACCAAGGATTCAGCCACTAATTTATTTACAATGCTGAATTCTGTTTCTGCAATCTTATGAAAATATGCATTAAAAATAGTGTAATATGACATGACACCTTTTACACACATAGTCATGTTGTGTCTTTAAAATAGTTCTTTTTCATGGTTCTGTGTCATTATTGATGGTACAGGTTACTGTGTTACCTTGCATGCATGTGGCTTCAAACCTGCTCTTAAAATAACTGAGAAATTTATTTATCACTATTTTGCCCTAATAGACTTTAATGCTGTGAACAAGTTGTGGGTACTGGAGAACACCTTCTCCTTCATTTAAAATAAATCTCCTTTTTTCAGCCACAGGAAAGGCTAGTAAAATGTCAGAAACAAGTTACTGAGAGGTAACAGGCTTTGCTATTATACAGTGATCTGGAAAATACAAGAAAAATGCAGTGAATTACAGGTTAAGAGCATAGCCTTCCTTATCTGAGCAACAATAACTTTGGAGAGAAGAAAGAGAGAAAAAGAGAAAGAGGGAAGGAAGGAAGGAAGGAAGGAAAGGAAGGAAGGAAGGAAGGAAGGAAGGAAGGAAGGAAGGAAGGAAGGAAGGAAGGAAGGAAGGAAGGAAGGAAGGAAGGAAGGAAGGAAGGAAGGAAGGAAGGAAGGAAGGGAAGGAAGGAAGGAAGGAAGGAAGGAAGGAAAGAAGAAAGAAGGAAGAAAGAAAGGAAAGAAAGAAAGGAAGGAAGAAGAGAAAGAAGAAAGAAAGAAAGAAAGAAAGAAAGAAAGAAAGAAAGAAAGAAAGAAAGAAAGAAAGAAAGAAAGAAAGAAAGAAAGAAAGAAAGAAAGAAAGAAAGAAAGAAAGAAGAAAGAAAGAAAGAAAGAAAGAAAAGAAAGAAAGAAAGAAAGAAAGAAAGAAAGAAAGAAGAAAGAAAGAAAGAAAGAAAGAAAGAAAGAAAGAAGAAAGAAAGAAAGAAAAGAAAGAAAGAAAGAAAGAAAGAAAGAAAGAAAGAAAGAAAGAAAGAAAGAAAGACGAGCCAACACCTTTATCTGCATTTAGAATGTGTACCATTAACTCTCCTTCATAGAACCAATGCAAAAGCACTGGATCAGCACCAATCAGTTCTTTAGAAGAATGTACAATCATTCTTCTAAATAGCAAATAATTCCATGTATACTGCAATATTCCAATAATTTGCACTTCCTAGCAAATAATTCCATGTATACTGCAAGGGACGAAGCCTGATTTCCAGTGGTTCCTGCTCGTAGTTTTAGTTTCCCATACAAAGGCTGCACTGTCAGCACAGTGTTACCTCCTCTTCTTTTTTGCTTTAGTTACTTCTGGCTATTTCCATATCACCTCCAGCATTTAAATCTCAGCACCTCTTCCCTTCCTTTCAATACATACAACTTTTGATATTTCCTATGCACACTACAATATCTGCATAGTTGCTATTTTTAAAACCTGGGACAATAACTGTGGCTGTAGTGTTTTAAAACTTGATCTTTGGTAGGAAAGCAAACTAAAAATGCAATGTTTAAAATTTCCCTTGGCAGAATAAAGTGCCAGGGAGAATGCTGAGGAGATGTCACCAGCAGTGAAAATGGGAAAATTTTGTTTAATTCCTTGTTCTGCTCCAAATATTCACAACATTCTTCAACAAGTTATTTATATATATAAAATTTTTCTGTGTGAAACAGGAATGTAAGAGCATTTTTATGCTTTCCATGCTGCCAGTGTTTCATGATACAGCACAATGATGACCATGGTAATGAGGGACAGATCAGTGAAAATGTACATAGGGAATGCCAGACAAGTAGAGAAAAAACCCCAGCAAACCTGATGTTTCCGTCTTCTAAGGAGGAACTGTGTTAATATTTAGGGAAATTTATTTGCAAACAAGTATGTTGCATCCTGTTATGTGGAGATTAATGTTTTTCTTTGCCTACAAATATTCATGCAGTCAAATTTAATTCACCTGGAGGAGGGCATTTATTATAACAGAGATGGAAATTCATGTGTGAAGACAGTATCTGACTAAACAATGCAAAGCCTCCCTCAGGCTGTTCTCACCTAGATACTGGGAGCCACTTGGTTGAGGTGGCATCCTTATCTTGCATGAGGTAAGAATGTAGATATTCTGAGATGAGAAGAAGAGCAAATCAAATGCCAGTGGCTTTCAAAGAGCCTCAGGTACATCACCGCACTCAGGCAGGAGCAGCAATGGGAGGCATATAACACAAGGGCAATGATGCTGTAGTAGCAAACTCTCTGTCCCAGTGACACCTTTAGTGTGCTTCAACCTCAAAAGGCAGCATGATCTTCCTGTAGCATAGTACAGTACCTAGGGAGAGGGATCAGCCTCTGAGAACAGCTGAAGGAGACATTGTGTGCTGAGGTCTGAAATGATCTTCACACTTCTGTGTCTCTGCCTGCAGGGTGAAATTGAGGCTAGCCCTGCATTATTGAAATGCTCAAGGTTCTGAATTCATCTTGTGTAATTATAGAATTATTAAGGGTGCCTAAATTAGGAATGTAGCCACTTCACGCTCTCTCTACAAGCCTTTCTAACTATGAGATGAAGTGATTGTCAGTAGCCAATTTGTCTACGCACTTTTCATTGCTATAGCAAGGTGCGTAGAAAAATTTGCTACTGCTTTGCTTTTGGGGGACAAATTGGCTACTGCGTTGCTTTTGAGGGACAGTGTGTTACCATATCACCCTTGCACAGTCCACACTGAAGGTGGTAGCTTCATTCAGTCTCTTTTTTGACTTGTTTAATAATTATTTTTTTATGCTTTCTTGTGCGCTCCCCAAATCACAGTGTTTTCTCTATGCTAGCCAAGTCCCCTAATTTTTATTTTTGTAAATCAGTGTGTAAAATCCTGAAACAGCCCCATGTTTGGCATATTCATTTAAATTTGCCTACAGACATAACCCCTCCTGTTGTGTGTTGTTGTGGTTTTCCTCTGGTCTATTGTTTTGTCAAGCCCCAAGCTACATTCCCATTGGAGACTCATTCATTTCCTCACTGAGGCAGGAATTACAGCATTTAAGCCTCTCGCATCTTTGCTAAAATAACTAATGATGTGACCAATCACACAGTGATTATATGAGGATATAACTATATGAAGATATAATATTATATCTTATATATATATATATATATCTCATATAATATGTATATATAATATACATATTATATGAGGATGCTGCAACAGCTTGGTGAAGTGACGAAAAACATTCTGAGACCTTAATTTACACAATAAGATCCAGTTCAAATAATTACAGGGTTCTCATTTGTTAAGCAATTACTACAAATCCACAAAATTTCATAATAATAAGAATAATGGTAGATAAGGATTTAGCTGGTCACACTCAAAGAGTTGTGATCAATGGCTTGAGGTCTGAGTGAGACCAGTGACAAGTGGTATTCTTCAGGGATTTGTATAGGGACCAGCACTATTTAACACCTTTGTTGATCCACAGTGGGATTTTGCTGGTGACACAAAATTTTGTGGTGTGGTCAACATGCTGGAGGGAAGCAATGACATCCAGAGGGACCTGGGCAGGCTTTTGAGGTGGATGTATACAAACCTCATGAAGTTCAGCAGGGCCAAGTGCAAGGCCCTGCACATGAGTTGGGGCAATAGCAAACATGGATACAAGCTGTGTGATGAGTAGATTGAGGGCACCCCTGAGAGACAGGCTTGAGGGCACTGGTGGATGAAAAACTACATGACTGATAGATGACCCAGAAATGTTCACTCATAGCCCAGAAAGCCAATTGCATGCTGCTGCATCAAAAGAAGCATGGCCAGGTCGAAGGGTCGAAGGAGGGGGTTCTCCCACTCCACTCTCATGAGACCCCACCTGCAGTGCTGTGTCCAGCTCTGGGGCCCCCAGTGTAAGAAAGACATTGGCTTGGAGTGAGTCCACAGAAGAGACACAAAAAATGGTCAAAGGCTTGGAGCAGCTATCCTGTGAAGACACGCTGAGAGAGTTGGAGTGTTCAGCCTGGAGGAAACAAAGCTCCAAGGGAGACCTTGAGTAGTTTTCCAGTACCTGAGGCAGGGCAACAGGAAAGCTGGAGTGAGACTCTGTATCAGGGAGTGATAGTGCAGTGATAGGATGAGGGGTAAAAATTTTGGACTGAAAGAGGTCAGATTTAGGTTGGATATAAGTAAGAAATATTTCAAAATGAGGATGTTGAGGCACTGGAACAGACTTCTCAGTTAAATTGTGGATGTCCCATTCCTGGGAGTATTCAAGGCCAAGATGGATGGGGTCCTGAGCAACCTGGTTTAGTGAAAAGTTCCTACCCATGGAAGGAGGTTGGGAACTAGATGATCTTTAAGGTTCCTTTCAACAAATAGCTTTGTCTGATATTATAACAAAATTCATGATCAGTGTTAAGCTATAAATAATAAAAGGAGGCATACCTGTTGACAATTCAGAATGAATAGTCTGGCCAGCTGCAATCTAAAGTGTCCAGATAGGAAATCAAAGGTAATGTTGTGAGCCTGCATAGTGCCTTGATATTTGTATTTAGAAGATGCAAGTTTTTGATTTCAAATTTGAGTTAATATGCTGGTTGTATAAGTGTGGATAATAAATGATGACCTGAACTTGTCTGTGGGTATTGTTGCTTCTCCATTTTGGTTGATTGTTCTCAAACTGGCTGCAGACAGACCTCTTTTATGAGCAATATATTCTACAGTTCAATCAGAAGATTTGACTAAGATCATTATGAATCATCCAATCTGGTTTATATGTTTGATCAGACTAAATTACCATTTTTGCAGTCTTTGTCTGTTTTGTGCAAAAGACAGTTGTTTCCTGTCAAATAGATGAGCCTACCAGAAAGTAGATCTCACCTTCTAACTACTGACACTACTAACACTATCTATAAAGATAGGGCCTCTGTGTACTTCATGAATATAAAGATGTTTTCAAAAAGTGGTTGCAATGGTCAGATACTTCAGATACTTAAAAGACATTGAATAAAGGGTTTGCAAGGTTGTTTGGGTTTTTTTTTTTTGTTTGTTTGTTTGGTTTTTTTTTTGTTTTGTTTTTTTTTTTTTTTGTGGTTTCTCAAATAATACTGCCTGCTGGTCTGTGACTGAAAGTAATTCTCATTAATTTGCTGCACTGAGTTGTTTGAGTCTTCTAAATGTACAATACTTCTTTTCTAGTCATAACTTGATAATGCTTTGATTTATAATGAAAATAAGAATTAATACAGCTGCATGCTAAAAGGACAGGGTTAAAAAAAGAAACAGAAACGATGTCTTATATATCCATCACCAGGTTCCATTGTCTAACATTACTTTTATTACATTCAAAGTGTTTGAACTAGTAGATCTTCACAGTTGGCAAGAAGCAATAATAGAAATAACTAATTTTTATTCAAGGACTTGAAATATATTAGCAAAACAATGAAAAGAAAAAAAAAAGGCAACAAGAAAAAGACATTTCACAGCCTCCAATTCAAGAACAGGAAGGTTTTTCCTGTAAATTGTTAGACTTTTTTTCCATCTAACTGACACTATAATGTGTACCAAGGAATGTTTCTAACATATTTCAATCATCCTTAAATTCCTACAGTTCTCTTTGCAAACTTGACATATGAAAGCCAGTTTTCAGTCAATATAGATTATCAGATACCATACTCAAATTTACATTTTTTAAAATTTTTTCACTAGAAAGACCACACTGACTTCTTGTCGGGAGCTTTTACTGGACCTTTCAAGTACTTCTTAGTCTAAAATAAATCACACAGGAAAATTTTACACAAAATCTTAAAAGTTTCTAAATTATACCACTACCCAAAATAATCCAGTGTATTCTGGATTAATCAAGGCTGTTCAACGGTGCACAATCTGGCAGTGAAAAGTGCAGCAATCTGAGTTTTAATGAACTTCAAGAGAAATTGTTAAAGTCGACAGAACAGTCTGGCATGCAATTTAATAGTAGTTACTCATATATTCTCTTAAAATAATTTTGTCTCACCACTATCTAACATAAAATTACAAGCTGTGGAGAAATTAATTACATTTAGACTATTTATCTTTTATATTCACGGTAAGGTTTCTCCTCCAAAAAAAAAAAAAAAATAGCAAAAACATGTGACTGCACAAGCCAAAAGAAACATTTCCAAATCTACTCTTTTCTTTTTTTTAAATTTCCCAGGAAATCTGGGGTGTGTATATGACATAGCTGTAATACAATCAATCTTCATCTTGCATAAATTAAAAATTTTGTTCTCCTTAATTAATTTATTTAATTCAAAGTCTATCAGAAGCATGGAAACCTTCTTGCTGCACACAAGCAAGGAGAATATGCCTCATCCTCTGCTTAAAACACAGAAATATTGCATAGATACCAAATATTGCAGCAGAAATATTTCTTGATAGCAATTAGACCTCTGCAACAAGACATTTTTCATTGGAACTTGCTTCCTTTTTACCTTGCAAGACATTTCAGGCTTTCTGACACAACAGCCTCCTTTCTTCTGAAAAGAGGTCAGAAAAATATGTCACTTTCTTAAGAATTTCCTAAATAGGATTTATTTTAAGATGAAAACAACTCTTGCAAGGAGAATGATTGGGGACTCTTGTCACTGGAGTTACAGCTCCAGCTGTAAGCTGCAGGTGTGATGACAAGTGCCTGCAGTATCACAACCTGATGCCATGTATTTCTCTCCCTTATTCAGGTAAATAAGTTTTTATTAGTCACATCAAAAATAGTGGACTAGACCCTGAAAGATTTACTCTGTGTTTAATCAGTTGTCAGGCAGCCTCCTTGGAAGTCAGTGGTAGTTTGCCTTGGAAATGACAGAATAGGAGTTTCTTAAAGCCCTTAAAATTGAAATATATTCATAAGATTTGCAGGATCAGGCCTCTAATTTAGCATGCACTAAAGATGTTGAGGGAAAGCTGGTCATTCAAAAAGCTGTAGAAAGGCTGAGCTGGAGCAGGCCCAGTTCCAGGAAGTGCCTGCCGTGTCTCTGGATGTCGTGGGAGTAGTGTAATGAAAAGTGACTGATGTAGCTTGATAGAACACTTCAAAATGACACACTGAGCTAGATTCAGTGAAAGGGTAATGGACAGATGGTTTTCATTTTCAGAAACTTAATGGCTATTTGACATTCTTTGTCATTAGTGATCCTGTTTAAAACTTTATTGAATAGTGTTAATTTTTATTTCTTTTTTTAAACAGAACAATAGCTCTGCTATCACTACAGCCAGCAAAGCATACCTATTAAAAACCTCTACTTCTCAGCAGAATGACTAAAAGAGATTCTTTACATACAAAATATTCATACTAATTTTTAACATAGAAATTCTGTGAAGGTTTATTTTTATTTCCTCTGGAAATCTGATAAAATGTTATAAAATGCTTCCTTTTTTTCCTAAATTAAACACCTCTTCCCCCACCACAGACTAATCTAGTAATTCATTTTAAAGAAATCTAGTAATTCATTTTAAAGAAAAATTCAAAAATTTTCCAAATTTCTGGCTCAAATTTCAAATTTACAGTGAAGTTCAGGCTGCAAGCTAGTAGAAACAAAATTTATGTCATTTATTTCAGATGTTAAATAATTAATAACATATTCCTGAATTTCTCCTTAGTTATATTTTTGGTCTATATATTTCATCTGCATAATCTGAAGTCTTTAGAAAGTGTCAGGATATCAACTCCATTTCACAGGGCACAATCAGATTCAGAAGATGACAGCAAATGAAGTGTTTTTCCTTCATGAAGACACAAAAGCCCACCCCTTCTTTCATCAATCAGATTCAAAATGGGCACATATACATGGCTTGAAATATGAAATTACAGTCTCACTGAGTAACCTGAGGTCCTTTTTCAAAACATGAAAAGACATTTTATTTGAACGTTTTATAATGTTCTAGTAAAAATCTGGTTATGAATTTTTTATATTGTTTGCTGATTTCTGCCTTATTCATATTCTGACAGAAAGCTCATGACTGCAGCAATGCTAATGCTCTTTTCTTTATTTCTTTGCAAAACCAATGCTGCTTTATCTGCTACAGAAAGATAAGGTTGCTCCAAAGATGTAAGCTGATAGTAGGAGGTCTACATGCTCTGACAAAGAGACAAGAATAAAAGTCCAAATTTGTGGTCTACTGACTCTGGCAGTGTCCTTTGGAAGCATTATTGTTTACTGATGGGTTCATGTTATCAGGCACATTCCATTTTCATTACTTATAAATGGTACAAGGCTTATTTCATTATTTATTTATTTAGATCCTATGTTGTTTTTCAAGTTAGTGAGCATCCAGGTAATTCCTGGAGTGTGATGCAAAAGGGCAGATTATCAGCTCCACTTAGCTCCCCCATTTTCACTGAAATGCATCAAAGCCCCTCTTGGGTATAGGCTGCTGGCTGGCTGCTGCCAGGAAACCCTCGATGCTGTAAGATTTGCTCCTGTCCCTCTGCACTGAACACCCCCAGCTGCTTTGCTAGTGAGCAGAGTGGGACTGTGCCTTCCTGGCACAGCAGATCCAGCCTGCACAGGCACCTTTGAGCAGCTCTCGGGCCGGTGCAGCCTGGAGAGTGGAGACAGCTGGGAATGTCAGTGGCTGTGGGGCAACCCCTGTCCTTTGCCACCCCCAGCATCTCCACCAGACTGCACCTTGCTGCATGTTACAGCCTGGCAGTGCTTTCTGGGCAGGAAAGCCTTCCTCCCAGCCAGGACAGAGCGCCCACAGCCAGGCTGTTTGCTGCTACCCCTCAGGTGGCTCTCAGGCCCAGGGGCACCAAGCCGGTGTGGCAGCCCAAGCACATCGCGCTGGCCACTGTAGGACCAGGTGCAGGGCTGGCCCCAGCTCAGCAGAGCTTTAAGTACTGCCACAGGGACATCCCTGCTCCCAAGGAGGTGAGGGGTGGGTGGCAAGTGCTGGCTGTGCCCCTGCCCCACACTGCTGTTTTCATAGCCTGACATTGGCATAACCTTTGGAAAGTTAGAAAGCAACTTTCCATTCCCATTACCAGGTGTCACAATGACAAACCTACACACCTGAGTGGAAAGTTAAAATATGTTTTGGAAATAAATATTTGGAAAAAAGAAAAGTCTCCAGGTCGAATTTGAAGCATGAATCTGACAAAAAGATTCTTTCCGAGGCAGCTTTCCTGCTGCCCTGGAAAGTGGCATCAAGATTAAAACTTTCTCTGAGAGTAGAGACCCTTCTGGATTAAATAAAATCACACAACAATGCATTAACTTGTCAGCATTAACTGGCTAATTACCTGCAGGACAGAAATCTGTCAGATCTTGCTTGTCACTATACCTGGTTGGAGCAAAAACATCAGCGTAGAGCAAAGATTGTTTTTTTAAAGTAAGGAAGCAAACATTTAAGGAAGAACATCACAGCTAATGTTAAAAGTTTTTGAGTACTTCCTTTTTTTGAGCGTAATTCTAATTTTCCTTAATGATTTATATGGCTAACAAGTTTTTTTTTTTATTGCTACTTACATAATTTGATTTTAAATATTTGCATCTGTAAGCAAATAAGGATGTTATTAGGATGTAGATTAACTCTTTCACTTTTACAGTGAATGGCAAACTGATTTTTTTTCACAGTGCTTTTAGAAAGGCAACACAATTTTTGTTCCCAGCTTGTAGAGATCATCCTGTAACCTCTTCAGTAATGTCTCTAGTGAAGCTGGTAGGATAAATGCCAAGGGAGTTGCTTTTATTTCCCTGTAGCATGACAACCTCTTCAGCGGGAATAATTGGCTCAGGCCAAGAACTTGCTGCATGTATATGCCAGAATTACTGACCCAAGTTGGATTTGAACCAGCAGCCATATGATTTAAATAGGAGATGAAAATTGATCTCAAAATAACCTCAGCAATCTAAGCCAAGGAAGCGACAAAAGGATGAATGCTTAGCCCTGCAGAAAAAATAAATATCCTCTTTTAGAAAACAGACCTCGTCACAAGAACCAAATACTCATACATCATGTAGTAGCATAAATTGAAGAATATGCCTCTGCTGATAAACATAACAAAAACAATAAGAAATTGTTCTCTCTTTGTATAATTTTACAATATTATGTACATATCACATACTTAATGTGTTTTATCTCCCAAGCTTCACATATATATTTGCTGTCTCCCAAGTTTAGCAAGTGTTCATTGTGACCTTTAGTGAAACAGTAGCTCCCTGAATCCCGGATTGTATTCTTCATGGCAAGTTAGGGTCTCCAACAAAATTTATTTAACAGATGAATAAAATTTATACTGTGAAAATGGCCCCACATTCCAACTAGATAAATAGTGTGGGTAAAAACCATGTCACCTTGTTACCTACTTGTTTCCTTGCACCTTCTGGAGTGTGCTGCTGAACATGCTGCACTGGCACCAGATGTTCAAATGGTCTGTTGCCGAAAATTCAGGGACAAAGAGATCTTTCTCACAGAATGAGTTCTAAAAGGCCTTCTGACAGGAGGAGTAGGTTCTTTGCAGCCTGTGTGACAAGCATTTTAACTATACAAGGGAACATACTGCCTCTGGAATCCAGTACATAAATTACAAAGAAAATAAGAGCTTCAGTCCAAAGGACCATCCACTAATCTCCTTGTTTATATCACAGGTAAGTGCTTTTCAGAGCTAATCCTTTCAGCCATAGCATAAATGCAGAGGCCAATAAGATTACTTGGAGATGAAGCATTTTAATAGCATCACAGAGTCAGGAAGTAAACAGATTATGAAAGGCAACAACTAGAATTGATTTTATTTTGCAGCTTGGCTTGAATGTCCTAAACCTGATGAGTCTTGTAATCAATCTTGTTTGAATTTTGCATGAGATTTTAGCTCATCTTGAGGCCAAGAAAATAAGCAATTTCAAAAATCAGAACATTAGACCACAAATCACGAGAAGGAAGAAAACCACAGTGTAAGACCCAGTAGTGAAATCCTCTTTGCTGGGGCTCACAGGTACCTGACAGGGTTCAGAGGACAAATCTGTGAAACAGCTGTGCAGAATATTTCTGTGATGGTGTCCTCCTGGAGGCACAGGCTTTCCAGATAGGGTCAGGCTCTGCAGGTGTGTGGCTAGACAGTCTCCAGGCTTTTCCATGTCCAGATTTGTTTTTCTCCCTTATTGCTGTGGTCAGTTCCAGTGAGGACTATGTCATCCTGGATTGTGGGTTTAATATGAACACACACATCTGGAACAGAAATACAAGCTTTCATTCTTCTGAAGGGCTTCTCATTCTCAAAAAATTATTTGCCAATCAAACTGATACAAAGGGACAATCAAGGAAATAGTCCTTCAAAACTGCACTGTTTCTTCAAATCAGAACACTAATATAGAAGAGGGAATGTGTCCTAAATTGCCAAATCAGTGAAATCAATGCTCTGATTTTCATCTTTGTGGTCTTTCTCACAATCACCATCCTGTTAAGAGCTGTTATTCATTGTTTTAATACTACTGTGAAAGTTCTTTACAACCTTCATAGAGACAGAGAACTATTTATCTGCAAGAAGGACTATTTTGGAAAGCATGGGTAAAATTTAGACCAACAGACTGCATACCAGCAGTCTGATTTTCTTCCACAGAAACCTTGAGTGTAGTGGGAAAAACTACTGTGTATCATGAAGCTAAATGACTACTACGACTAAATTAACAAAAAATTTGTACTCTTTTCATAGGACAGGAGAAGTTGACATATCTTTTGCCACAACATTTTTCTCACCAAAATGTTGGATTATGTTCAGCATTTTGTCATAAAACACATAAAGTCTGTATCTGAGACAAACTCATGCATTTCTTCCTGTGGAGGAACAGCTGTAGATTTCCACTGGTGTTTGCAAGTCCAGTAGATTTTAATGTATTTTGAGTTGGTTCAATTTGAAATTCAACTCTTCCACTCTGTCCCTGCAGCTAGATACTTTGTTTCTGTGACAGTCTGCTTTTACCTAGAATTTATGCCAAATCTGCCAGTGCATTTGTTTTGTATGGTTATGTTCCCATTTCATACTTCCAGGCTAAATGAGATGGCAATTTTGTTCCCCTTTCATTAAGAATAACCTAAACAAAGGGAGCTACTGAGCAAGAGTGGGCAGGGAGTAGCTAATACAATTTAACAATACCCTTTGGTGCTGTGAAATAAGAGGGGTTGGTTAAATGTGAAAGACAACAGCAGAAACATACTGAACACAGGCAGAGAAGTAACAGCATGCTAAGAGGGAAGCAAGAAGGAGGACTGGAAGCTGGTGAGACCATCAGCACAGTGTAGAAACAATGCAAAAGCAGTTCAAAACGCTCCTGAAAATAATAAAACTAGGTATCTGACTCCACCATTCATTTCTCCTAACACAGAGAGCCCTGAAACACTGTGGCAAGCAACCATTGCACAGGTGTAGCTCGGTCTTTTGGGCCACTCTCTCCTGCAAGGACTTGGATGAGATCTGGCATTACCCAGATTTAGAAAGCATTTCAAATCATGACTTTCACTGAAACCTCAGCTCTTAATTTAATGCTTTTAATTTCAACGCCTTTGGCATTTTCATCTTCCTCAAGTTTTTGAATCGTATCTTTTTGCAATGCACTACTTACCTTAAAAACCATCCCAGAACTGATGTATAAATTATCATTCACAACTGCAAATTATTCTCAAACTCTTCTGTTCCAATAAATATATAAGAATCAAATAAGTTATAAGCTAGTTTTGTAAGGAAGAAGGGTGGAGGAACAAACTAAAACTCCTAGGGAAGGAGTGGAAATCCAGGATTACACAAATAATTTTTTCTGTGAATTTGAAGTAGATACATACTATCTGAGAGTCTGATTTTGCCAAAAGGGAAGAAGCAAATGAAAAAATTCTTCAGTATGTGTAGCATTTTGGAGAAGTGTTTCTTTTAAGGTTTTAGAAGACAAGTAATTTCATGGCAAGTGTGTAGTGTGAGTCTGTCTTCATTCCTTTTGAGAAGCCTCAGGCAGGGAATATGTGGCATATTATACAATAATACATGGAAAAAAAAGTACTTTGACCAATTAATTTTTTATAAAAAGTTGGTTCTCCTGAGTAGCTGTAACTGTGATTGCCTTCTTAACTTTGTTGTTTTACCTTTTTCTCTACAAGGTTATGAATTTTTCCCCTGAGGCAGATCAATGCTGTAATTTTAGCACCATAATTTTATGGAAGCTTTTCAGCATCACTGCTTGATTTTCTGGACTAGTTTTGAAAACTGAATAGAAAAAGGAAAATAGCCCAGGAAAATTAGCCTCAGAAATCACTTGTTTCTCTCTTCCAGATCCAAGGAATCATGTTTATTTTAAGGAAGGCATGATCCTTTTGATACTGTTAGAGATTTTTCTCTCTGAAGACCCTTTTGCTTTCTTTCATCAGCTTGTTTGCCATGGCATCTCCCTTCATAACTTTGCAAAGGCTGTGGAAAATCCTTTCCAGCTGACACAGACCGCTATTAGCATCTGTGCTCTCTAACAGTATAGGACACCAGATACTGCCCCTTCCCAGCAGCCTGGGCTGGGATTCTGGCATCCAAAAAAGCATGTCAGAGATTTTTATGTTTGCACTGACCTGCTTGACAATGTCAAATTGTCTCAGTGCTACCACAGAAAAGTCTTTCTGCTTTTTATTTTTCCATGGTGGAAAGCAGGGGTAAGGTGAAAACCTCTACTATAGCCTCCTGTTGCTGGCCAGAGGTTTATTACTGGACTGAGCATTATCCAGTGTTATCCACTACCTGGTTTATCCAATTTATTATTTTAAACCCCTGTCTGGGTCAGTCTACTCACCTCTCCTCCCTCTGTGCTGAAAAACAGTTCACCTCATGTCATTTCTTAGCTCGCAACCTGTTTGTGGAGCCCACAGGGAGAAATTTTAAGTAATTCCTGCACATTCATAATGGCTTAAAGGGAAAAGAATGGGCAAATGCAAGCTCAAATGTCTTTTAAACCTCCCTATTAATGAAATAAAGATTTAAGTCTACGAAATTAAAAACAGATAGGTAGCTACAGTGCTATTAACCACTGCTTTGTAACACTTCTCTTATAGTCTAAAAATGCCATTAGTGTTTCAGTACTAATGTTACCTCTATTAATGTAAAACATCAGTAAAGCTATCAAAACACAGAGCCACCACTTGAAAACTCCTTGATGGCTAGTCTATGCTCTGGAGTATGTAAATCATGACATAAGGTATTATTCAGATGAATTATTCTTTGTGGGAACCTGTTGGGTCCTTCTGAAATTACGCATTTGGCAAAGTGAAGCCATAATTTTCAACTCATACTGGGCTAAAGTATGGATCTGCCAGAGAAAATGCACGCCCCATATTGCATTTACAGGCCAAGGGAATCAAGTGGCTGAGTCTCTGTGTAAGGTGATCAACAGGCACTGTGATAGATAAAGGGCTGTTCTGAAAATGGCATCAATTGGTTCCTTTCTATTTGTTAAACATACTGTATAGCTGCGGATGGAACTGCAAGGGAACAAACTGTCTGTATTGTTATTTATAATACTGGTGGTGCTCCACAGAAATGTAAAAATACAGTTTTAATCCTCCCATAGCCCTGTCAGGTACGCTACTAATTATCCTGGTATATGCTGTTGGAAAAAGGGCTCATACATTCTCGTGCCAGATTGCTGAAGCAGCATGTTTTACAGTATGGGAAAGCACTCATTGTTTCCTTTCATTTGTAGAAGTGTATGTACAGCATTTCATTGCAGGTACAGCAAGAAAATAGGCAATCTGTTTTAAACAAGTTGGTATAAAAACTGTGCTGTGGTCTGACATCTTCACTTTCAGCTGAGCTGACAAAACTTTCTTGAAAAGCCCATCATGCTGCTTCAACTATTTCTGTCTCTACCTTCATCTTCTTGCAATAGAATACTCTGTGTATTGTCTGGAGAAGAGCACTGATTGTGGGTACACAATCTTTGTTTTGGGTTATAATTTTTTCTGACCATTTTCTCTTTTGACTGTTATGTTTATCTTAGTTTAATGATGCTGGGACAGATTTTAGTATAAGCTCCCATAACAAACCTATTATGTAGTTAATTTCTGAGACTGAATTTGAACCAATAATCCCTCTGTATATTTTAAAATAAAAATAACCATTTTGAGAAAAGTGGAAATCTACATCAACATTGGATATACATTTTCACTTTCCCCTATTTATTTTGCACATTCAGGAAAATATAACAAATATATAATACTAAATGTAAAGATTATTAAGTACAGGGTAGGAAATATTTGCATTAATTGAAAAACACTGAAAATTGTATCATTGTATTATCATTAATATGACATCTGTATTCCAAAAGTAATTGCTTGAAAATAGCATATGTAGAGTATATACTGGAATCCCTACTGAAAGTGTTTAAAAATTCATAGGACATACCAGGAAAATGCAAAATATGGGAAGTGAATCTAAAGAATGTCAGGTCTCCTAATTTTTAAATGTATGTGTAGCAAGCTCTTCCAGCAAAACTTGTATTTATTTCTGAAGTAGAAAGTCAACCTGAAATGGACTTAAAAAGTAAGGACACACATAAATGAAATTTAGAATCACTTCAGGATCAAGTGGTTACTTAGTGAAAAGAACAAATGAATGTGATTTGCATTGCAGGAGAACTTCAGGCAAGTAATGCATAGAGTTCATTTACATATTCAACAAATATTTTTCCTGACTGACAAAATCAATATTTACTGTTTAGGACACATGAATTTTATGTTGTACAAACAATAAATATCCTGGCCAACAAATCCTTTTGGGAATCTATGGGGTAGCAATCTAAAATAAACTTTTCTGAATAAATGATCTTATTCTATGCATATTAAAATTAATATCTTCTTCCTAGTCCCATGAGCCTTGGTCTATGTGCAAGGACCAGTTGTTGCAAGTTTATGAACTCATTTTAAACAACAAATAAAACCTGAAAACAAAGGTCTGCAAAAGAAATTAAGAATTTTGATTTTGAGATATATTTCAGTTGGGCTGATTTTAAGGTATTTTCATTTTTAAAATCTAAAAAAAAATTTCAAAACTCTATATGCATATATACATATATATGATCACTATTTCTTTATAAATTCTTTTCTTTATCTTTCTGGATTTACAAGGAAAGGCTGAAACTGCTCATCCTGGAGAACAAAGGGCTCAGGGGTACCTTATCAAAGTGTTTAAATTAGGTAATGGAGCAAATGAAGATGAGCAACCAGGCTCTTTCCAGCACTGCTCAGTGCCAGGACAGAGGCAATGGGCACAAATCAAAACCCACGAAATCCAGTATGAACACAAGAATAGAATGTTTTGTTGTGAAGATAGTCAAACACAAGCACAGGTTGCCCAGAAAGGCAATGGAGCCTCCATATGTGGAGATATTTCAAACCTGGCTGGACACAGTCTGGGACAACTGGCTTCATCTAATGCTGCTTGGGCAGTGAGGCTGGATTAAATCATCTAGAAAAGTCCCCTTCTAAACATTGCTGTGACTGCAGCACTTCAGCCATGGAGCTATCCCATTAGGTCTCTGTGATCCCAATGAGGTTATAGACTTGTAATTGCCTGCAGGTCTCTAATTTAGCATCTAATTCTGCACTCCACAGAATTACTGCATGCTTCTGGATTATTGGTTTGCTTTTGAGCTACCAGCTTGAACTCACTGCAGAGGATCAGGACAACTTCTATCTAATAAATGTTTGCTGACTGCTGTAAGATGGATTTTGAGTCTTGCATTTCCTTCTGTAATGCATCTCTAATAATTAAAATGAAAAAAAATCCAAGAGATTTTTAAAAGCTGTATATGTGATTTAATTACATTAGTCATACAGAAGAGATTCATATTGTCAGAGTAACTAAACCAAGATTCCTTTTTCCCTCTTCTACTGCCATAGTAGATTATGTTAATATAATACTTGTTCTTGGAGAGGCAAATCTGAACACTTTTTAGGATATTTTTTGTTGTGACATACGTTCTACAGATTGCTGTTCAGATGTAATTCTTCATCTCACAAGTGTTGCTTGAGCTTGGCTTTATGGAAGTGAATATGCCATAAGAGCACAAGACCCCATTCATCTGTGCAGAAATCAGTGTAAGGATTCAGGTTAAGGGCACTGAAATTTAAGTTTGAACTGGAATTCGCACACATACTGCAAATTAGGTGATGGACTGCTTCACCTGTTTTAAAATCTAAATCTTTGAAGAACTGGAGGCTTAGGATTGGAGTTGCCACCAAATCAAGCTGTCACCTTCCATGTCTTGGGGTTATTTCCTACCTCCACTTTTCTGGGGAAACACCTTTGCTACAGAACAATCCAATGATACTGGAGTGTACCACAATGAACTTTTTGCTTGAATTGTCAATCTTTGTTTATCCTTAAACTTATAAGGAGTTACTCTGAAGTAATTATTTTTGCCAAATGTTACTTTATATTTACATTGTACCTTGTTCATAAGGAAAAACAAAAAATTGATTATAAACCTAGCAGACTGTGTTTTGAATTTTGATTGGTAGAAAATCAATCATTAACCCAGGAAAATCAGTAATTTTCCTGCACAGCTGCTCCAACATGCTGGGGAATTTACTGTGGAAAAAAAAATGGGTGAAGAAAGACATTATCAGCCTTGTAAAACATTGATTAGAGTTTATTATACAAAATAATTACATTTAATCAATTATCACAGTTAACAAGTGACTTCTTGGGGATTATTATTACCTAATTGTTATTAAAGATTTGACTACAGATGGCATATGCAGTTCATTGCTTATTATTACTTTTACAAGCACAGATGGCACAGTACAAGCAGTAAGACTAGCAGACAGTGATCTTTTCTTCCTAATGTAGCAACAAATGAATGTGAAGAGTAATTTTTATTTTTTAATTTTTACTAAAATGCTGCAAAATAGCTAATGGATTCAACTGTTCAGATAATTTTATTTTAATAACAATTTCTACATGGTGCATGTAGAAGCTTGCCCAGGAGATTCTCAAATTAATGTTACAGACTCAAAACATTTGCCTTATTATGCTCATTTCAACTTGCCCGAATCTACTCTTTGCATAATAATCAGTTTAACTTGAACTCTATGAACATTATGAACTCTATTGGTAAAATTTCTAAAGCATAAAAATATCAATAACAATCATGTAAAGAAAGGAGTTAGCTCAAGATAATTTTAAAGCTATTTCTTTTAAAAGAAAGTGGTAGATTTTTAAGAAATAAAAGAAATAAAAAAGGATACTTATGTAAGAGTCAAAAAAATCCTTTCAAGCTAGCAAGAAAAAATTATTTCAGCAAAAGATCAAAAGTTTGTTCAGGAACAAAACCACAGCATGCATGTTATACTTTTATGCCTTCCTTTCCATCTTTGTGTCCTAAGGGACAGGTGAGAGAATAAGTATGTGATTTTATGGGCTGTTTACTTGGATAAAATGGATCCCTATAAGCAAGACAAGCAAGACAACTACAGATTAATTACTTGGCCAAGTCTACCCAATAATTATGTTTTGGACTGACGTTCCCTCTCCAGGTCCCCATCTCTAGGAAGCAAGCCAATCATGTCATTAATGATACAGTGGCATTGTCATAATATATAAAAAGTCTTGAACTCCTAAGGCTTAATTACAGTACTCCATGAGAGGTTTTATACTCAGTGGTTGCACAAAGCTGGAACATGTTTTCACTATTCATTTTAGGTCATATTAAAAATGTGTTGTTAAATCATACCACTATCCTTTAGAATATCCTAATCATATTCATGAAAAGGCAAACAACAAGGCTAAGTGTTATGATTAGAGAAATGTTATTGGAATACTCCAGTACTGAAACAATGAAAACTATATCTCATGAAAAGGAGAGCAAACATTACATCATGTTAAGTATAGATAATACGAAAATAAAGGTAAAAAGAAAAGAGAGAGAGAAGAATCATATATCAAGATTAAAATCCCTAAAATTACCTGATAAATAGGTCAAAGATGGGAATAGACATAGAATTTATTTTTGTTTTTGCAGAGGGCATATATCACAGTAGCTATATCTCTAAGTATGTAGCAAATAAAAGGAGTGAAACTAACACCATTTATTTTTAATACACTTGTGTGCCAGTTCTGCCATTACACTAATTCTGCCATGAACTGATTCTGTCTCTAATTTTAATCAGTAGAATGGCACTTCTAACACTTAATCTTATTATTAAAACTCTCTAATGTTCCCTATTTGCAACCCCTTCTAGGCCTGAATCATCCTGCCAAGGCATCAACAAAAAAAAATGTATCTATCCTTATATATGGTATACTTACAAGGTCAAAAACTATTTAATTACCTTGTCTTATTGAATTGCTACTGTACAGCTGAGCTGTGGTAACTGGCAAAGTGCATACCCTAGTAGAATCCATTTGGTGAGTAAAAGCCATTAGCTTAAACCACTAAGAAACTGTGCATAAGAAAGCCACCATCAAGGAGCTGTGGTTTAACTGGTGGTTTGATTTAATGTGTTTCACTTATCACAGCTTGGCAGAGAAGCAGTCACTTGTTTAGCCACAATAACATCATAGCTTCCATTCTACAGCCATTTCCTTATACATTTTCCATTAACTTCATCAAAGAAGGGCCTGGTTCTACATGACTTACATTAAAAGGGTGCTATTTTTAAATAGGCATGACAGAAGAGCACCCACATGTAATTTCTTTCCCTAACATCTTTAATTGAGAGCAAAATAATCTTGCCCTTCAAGACCTGAAGAATACAGGAAATAATACAGACTGTTAGGTGGGTTTAAAATGGCAGATATGTTAGGTTCAGAGGGTAATAATCAATGGTTTGATGTGTGGTGGTAGCAACTAGTAGAGTATACCAGAACTTGATACTGGAGCCCTTTTTTTTTAGCCATAGTCATTAAACACCTGGATGATTTTGAAGTGTTCCTCAGCAAATTTAAATCAGAGGGTAAGATTATCATAAAAAAGAGTAGGCCCTGATAAACTCAAGAATGGGACCAGCACAAAACTCATTAAATTCAGCAAGGAGAAGCATCAGATTTTGCATGCCAGGTCATACAGCCCTGTGCAGAATTATGGTCTGGCAGCCAGGTGATCAAGAAAGAGTCACACTGAAAGGGAACCTGAGCTGAGCACGATCACTGTCATCATGAGAAAGGCAAATTGTGTGCTGAGCTGTATGGTCAAGGGACATTAATCTGATCGGATTAATCTTGTCCTCTGCTTGCTGTTGGTGAGGTTACATCTGGAATATTTTGTCTAGTTTTGCACCTTCCTACTGAGGTGAGGTAAAACTTAAGAGGGTCTAATTAAAGGCTGGAAAATAGGACATGATGTAGAGAGAATGAGGGAGATTGACTTCTTCATCCTGGTGAAAATGAGTTAAAAGTGATATAAAGGAACACATTATGCACAAATGTAAAGTAGCTTCAAAGATGGGAGATGAGGTATTCTGTAGTATCAGGTGATACAGAAGGGCCAACCACAAGAGAGGTTCAGGTTACCCAAACAATTTGTGAAGTAGCCATTACTAGAGAGCTTCATAACTTGGCTGAAAAAAGCTGTGGCTGACCTCACCTTGTTGCTTCCTACTTTGACTGTGACTTTTGAGTAGAATCTCCATAAGTCCCTTCTACCCAGCATTTCAATGTTTCCTATGAACACTATGAATCCATTACAAATCCAGCAGAGGAACTATGTATGATTCAGATAAATATTTTGGAGTTCAGTATCAGTAATACAACCATTTTCAGTGCACAAAACTCATGACATCAAATGTCCAACAGCAACCGGTAGAAGCACAACCAGGAGGAATTTGGTCATAAACTCCATGGTATATATATAAGAATGGTTCCATGGTTCAAATACAAGAATACCCCTCCCAAAATAAGCCTTTGAAGCATTAAGTGTCAAAAATATAAAATTAGGAAAAAAAAAAAAAAAAGAGAAAAATCACAAATATCTTCTTGGATTTATTTCCTGTGATGGTAAAAACAAGTATGGAAACCCTTCATTAGATTTTCTGTTGTCTAAAGATACTCACTTCTCTTTTCAGTATGGATTTATTAGGATAGGAAGAACCAATTCAGGGAATTTTCAAGAAAGTTTTATCTAATTGCACACCAAATAGCTAAAAATCTATGTTGCATTAAGTAGAATGTGACTATAAAAGGATGTTTAAATATCTTCATGTTTCTGGACTGTACTTGTCACAGTAATATTTTTCCTCTCTAGTTCCTGTTTTTTAAGTATAAATAAGTTGATAAGTTTTTGTAATAGAGTCATTGGTATAGAGTCATTTGCATCAGAAAGGACCTTTAAAGACCATTCAATTCATCCCAGGTTATATAGTCCAACTCTCTGGTCTCTTTTAATATATGTTGTGAAGTGTTTTAGCTTTAACTTTTTCTTGTCTTTTCTTGCTTGTCTTTTTCTTGTCTTGCCAATTGGTCACTTCCCCACTTGCTCTGACTTTTTTTCCCAACACTATGCAGAGAAGCAAATGCTTATAGAAGTGCTTATGGAAGCACCAAATCTGATGCTCATAGAAGTGCCAAAAACTGGAAAAAAATTCCCTAAGAAAGATAACTGTTACAATGCCAGCCTGTGGGAAGTATTGGTGGAGATGGGAGTGAGGGGAACCTCACTTTCCTTCAGCCTGCTCCCCATGGTGCATCATGTTACATTATTCTCCACTGTTGATGTGAGAAGGGTTTATTGCACAGTACATGGATCACTTTCCTATCTCTCTTTTTTTGCTAACCAGTTCAAAGTCAGCTACACTCATCCATACCCTAGCCTCTCTATTTCTTTCCACACAGGCTATTTGAAGCCTGCATGGTGCAATGTTTTCCCAAAATCTTTAGTCATCTGGATAATTATATGCAAAAAATAAGCTTCTCTAAAAAATATTTTCCTACAAAATATCTTTTTATTGTTACAGATTTTGTGGCTCAGGGACAAAGCTAACCTTCATAAAAATAATAAGGGAAATGTCAGCTTTAAAAAAATATCTGAAATTCTGAAGATTTTGAGAAAAAACTGTTTTTACTGGAAAGCCAGCACTTCTTATCAGAGCTAAGATGTAAAGATTTGAATATCCAGATATAATTAGAAAGCATGGCCAATGTTTTCTATCGTTCAAGCCTTTCTGTAATGAGTGTTTTGTCCCGTACAATAAAATCTCTTTGCACTTCAGAGAGAAGTGGCCAGAATCCTGCTGTAATACTTGGCCTCAAAACATGGTACAGATTTATAATCATTAAAATGAAAATGAAAAAATGCCATCAAACCAACTAATACTGTAAAGTAAAGCAAACACAAAAGATCCCTTTGAAATACTTTTTCAAAAGCAAAAGTAATGATCTGGGTTCCTAGCCCATGGATATGTTCAACAAGAAAAAAAAGAACATTTGTGTGTATAACTCTACAGGCAAGCATGGCAAACAGCTTTATGTGACTGTTTGCTCAGGGCTTGTTTTCTTTTCAGCCTCACTTTTTCTCTTTTTGTATTCATTTTCAGAAAAAGTATGGATTGTTACCATACATCTTGGCCTTGAAGCTGCCAGAGTAATTATTAGCAAAGCTACTTTTCACATGAGAATTTGTGAACTCTTCTAATCTGAGAACAGAAACAACACCATATGACTCGTCTGACCAGTCACAACTAATCAACACAATGAGAAAAACAAATATCAGGCATTGCATAAATACAGAAAACTGTTCCCAAGTAGTCTTAACATTAGTTGCATAATAAGCACTTAAGATCAGCTCATAGATTGTTCCTTATTACAAATAAGGATCCTTAAGTGATGACAAAGAGAAATATTTTCTTTCTGTTTTCTTTGATTTTGAGCACATGTACCCTTAAAGGAAAATTGCCTCCTTCACGAAGTCTTCTCCATTAGAAAAAATACCAATTCTAAAAGAAGCTTTGTGCTAAACCTTTGATTTAATATTGATTAAACTAAACATTCCTTGCACTGACGATCACCTTGCTGAATTAATAAGTCTCGTCTTTATCTTGCTCACATTCTGTTTTTATGCACATAACTGTGTAATCACGATACATGTAAGTCAGGAAACCAGTTTTGATGTGATATAGAAGAGCCACAGCTTGGCCCAGTCAGTGCAGGGAGTTTGCTTTTTGAAAAACTGGTTTCTCCTAAGTACTCTAAAATCCCCACACTTCCTCGAGCCTTGCTCCTGGAGACAGTGAAAGGTGTGGATAGAAAACCAAAGAAAAGAATATCTGAGAAACAGTGACAAGGTAAACAATGCTATTTTAATGAGTTGCAGATTTTCTTTTTTCTTTTCTTTGGTTTGCTTTAACTTTCTGTTTGGATATTACTGTGCTATAATGATTGTTCTTAAAATGGCCTCACTTGCTGAATATTTCCTTCATGCTTGGCATCAGTTGAACCATTGGGAACACCTCTAAGAAAATTACACTCAGACATGTATTTTTCCACTAAAGGAAGTCTAAAGCTAACTCTTGTGAACCAGAAATTCACTTCAGAACAAAACTGCTCTCTTCTCAAGTTCTCTCCCCTTTTGAATTGAGTGCATTGCCTAGGGCTTGGGACCTGAGGACCATATATGAAGTGAGGTAGATTACTCACCTGTATTAATCTAAGATCTGGGGAATAATTTACTGATGATTTACATTTTGAAAAGAACACAGGCAGATGTTTGGAAGGCTGGAGACAGCCTCCCTCTGCAGGCTTTGCAGCCTTAGAGTTCACTGTTCAGTAAAGAAGGGTGCTTGTTATTTCCACCTTTCCTCAAAGTCTGTGTGAAGTATTTTTACAGTGCTCCTGATTGTTTTCCAAGAGAGGGTAAAAATACCATGACAAGAAGTCAAGTGTCTGTTACTTTTTACAAGCAAAAAAGAAGCATAATTGCTGATTCAGAGCTGTTTGCAGTCCAGGGAGCTGTCAGTACCACATTATCATTAAATATATTTAATATGACCTGTCAGTAACAGGATGCTGAATTTCCCCTTCAGCAGCACATCTCTCATATTCTACTTTTTTTGTACTCTCAAATCCAGTTGGACAAGTTGCAATTTCCTGGTTTTTGGGAGAAGATTGCACCTTCTCAGGAGAACATAACTCAGCCCTTGGAGTGTGTCCAACAGATGAAGGAAGCTGACAACCAGCTCATGGGGACTGAAAAGTCAGTAGACAGGAACCAATGTGAAAGAACTTGCCTGCCAATACGTCTGTCCATCACCATGAGTCTGTGAGGACAGAAACCTAGAAGCTGAAGTTTTCAATGTGGAACTCACCTAAGTCTTTGGCATTTGCATTTAGGGATGCTACAAATGTTTAACTTTCCCTGTATATTCACTTGGAATTCAAAATCTAGATATCCCTGTATATGGGTTTCCTCATGTGCCTAGTTCAATAGACAAACTCAGATGGTGCCTAGCAATTCTAACATGACTAATTAAATACAGGTTCTTTGATCTGAAAGCAGAGTGTTCACTTCCCCACATTTTTGATGAAACACTAATTAGGGCACTCTTCAATGGAGAGCTTTGGTCAGAGAAAAATAATACCTCTGCTTGCTCTTTACAATAAGCCCCAAGCTACAGAGTGTCGACCATATGCAGCCAAAACCATAAAGGCCATGATGTCATCTGGTAGAACCAGGAAGCCTTTGTAAGCTTTGGTTGCACATAAAGCTAAAGGTCTGCTATTATAGTCACACTTGCATATCTGGATCTACTAATTGATGCAATTTAAAAAGAAAACCATAAATGAGGGAAAATGGCTGTGGTATGTGCCTTCTTCCTAAAATATCTTCCTGTGACTTACCTAAATTAACTCTGACAATTTTAATCAATTTTAATATTGGCTATAGCTCAAATGAGTTCTGTAAAACAAAATATATCTCAAGCACACGTCTGTTAATGAAGTGTTATCAAAACCCCATTTTAAAGTAAATAAAGAATTTAATTTTGAGATAATTATTCAAGATTTCTTAAAAAACGATATTTGTTTCTAGTGAATCAGTATATGAACAATAACCCATATTTTCAGACTTTTGCATGTTGATTTGCACTTCCTTTGTCAGAACTGGTTCAAGACAGTTTCACTTGTCTCTGGTGTTATTATCTGAAGCTTCACTTGTCTCTGGTGTTAATATCTGATGCATATTTCTTGAACAGTTCACACAGAAAAATATAAGGTTTATCATCTTACACATCATTTTACACTGACTGTAAAATTTATTCCCACTGGTGCTTCCACTCACTTGTGTGATTTGAATGGTTTAGCACAAGTAGCCTTGGTTTCAATTTCACAAACTATTTTGGTCATAGGATGTCTGACAAAGCTATCTGAGTGAATTGAAATAACCTTATTGTCCCTGTCTGACCTGATTCTACAGTCTTGAAGCAGAAAATAGCAGGAAAAGTGTTATCAATATTAATATTGTGATCTCAGTGACCTGGAGTAAACATAGTGAGATCAGTTGCTGTTTTTGTATACTCATTGTCAGAGCAGAACAGGACTTCAGCAACTTTAAAGACACAAACACTTTAAAGACACAACACCTTTGTGAATGCTTGGCATTCACAGCAAGCTTTACTCACAGAATGTACTATGCATTGAAAGACACCCATTTAAAGAATAATTAGTAAGCAATCCATCTTTGAAAAATATGAATGAATAAAGGGCACCATAATATATTTATTTGTAGTGTGTAACAGCTAGATCTAGGGATAATTTCTAATTGCTTATTTACAAAAAATTTAGTTTACTGAGTACATTTTGAAATGGGCTATTAATGTCACTATATATGTGTTACCTATAAAAACTTGTTGAATGCAACTATGTCCACTTATTATCTCCAGAAAAAAAGTAAAAAACTAATAGTGTTATAATTTATCCATTTAAATGCTAGTGTAGAAAATATTTGCTGACTGTTCCTGCAATTAATTTAGCCCATTATTTAAGAGAACTTAGCTGTGCACACTTGTTGTGCCTCTTGGTTGGAAGAGAGCTAGTGTTCCACTAGGAAAGAGAAGCTTCTGATGCCTACCAACCCCATCACTAATTCAGTGCAGCAGTATTTGTTTTTCCTTCATGCACCAAGAAGTTTTGCACTTCATGATGAAAAAAATCATTATTATCACTGAAAGCAAACATGCATTTCTAAACCACACCTAAACCTACAAAAACTAGGTATAGCTGTAAACATTAGTAAACCTCTTCTCTGCACTAGAATGCAGAGAGTACTATAAGCTGAAAACTGGCATCTCTAATAGCCAGATCAGCAAAAGTGTTTAAATCCTTGCAGGAAGGCCCAGGAACAAATTCCCAGACATCACCAGGAAATGTGTATTTAGGTTTCAGAAAAAAAGGCTTTGAACCCCACTTGGGTAAGAGCAAGAGATGTTAGTCACATCTTAGTCAAAGACAATTGATACAGTAGGGTCTTGGCAAGAAAGCAAGGGAGAAAGAAAATTCCCTTTTTCTCTCAATCTCTTTTTCCTCTCTAATTTCCATTGCTTCTTTCTGTTTTTCTGCATGATTGGTGTGCTTGGCTTTTGTCATTCCCTCCATACTTCTCTTGTTCAGTCAACCACATTCCTAACCATCTAGATAGCACTGACATTTCTGTGGGCCTCATTACCACTGCCTGCAAGACAATGCCCAGAAAGCTTGTGTCAGTCCTCGGATGCTGTAATCTAATGAAGCCCAAACTGAAGCTTTCAAAATACCTTCTTAGCTGCCATTATAAATGTGGATGTGTATAGTTTGGTCAGTACCCTGCTGTGGCTCTTCCTACAGCCACAAATATCTGGATATGTGGAGTTAGACATACAACTTCCTTTGAGGGTACTGGTCTGAGCTCGCCTCCTCCATCAGAAGGGAGTTTCTATGTGTGGATTGTTCATAGGATGTAGAAGCTGCCTACTTTTTTTTTTTTTTTTTTTTTTTGCTCTTGAGCAAAGATTTTTGTCCTGTAATGTTCTATATATGGTAAAACTGGCTTACTGTATATAAACAAGTTGCTGTACTTGGTCTATTTTTTTTTTCTCTTTAGGATAACTATACGCCTTTATCTTGATATTTTCGCTGAGTATATTTTAACTAATTTTGCTATGATGTAGTTGTTAGTGCCAATTGCCCAATGTGTATTTAACTTGATTTGTTGGTTTGAACTGTAGCATGCCTAGAGCAGAATTGATATGCTGCCTATATTAACATATAGAACACAAATCCATGGAAAAAAGGTAATTCTCTAGTTAGGTTAGGTCTTAGCTGGGATATTACTATGCTGTGAAAAAGAACATCTTTCTACATTTAATAGATCTGAAAGCCTTTTTTTTTTTTTTTTTTCCATTCTGGAATGGAATAACAAAAATGGAAATCATTATAGAATCATTCTCTGAAAATAGCTGAAGTAATAACATGGAGATGAATTCAAGTTCCATAACAGGATAAACAAACAAAATCCCCAGGAAGATAAACTTGACAAACACTAGTAATGTTGCAGTACTTGTTATTACTATTAAAGCTTTCTCTATGTGTTATTACCTGAGCTATGTGATTCACTGTTTAATTAGGCACACACTGAGCAGCAGATTATATTGTGTCTCCCATGAAAACTTTGAAATTTCAAAATATTTTCCATCCCACATCAGGATAAAAGCTACAACCTTTTGACAATTCTCATTTAGGAAACAGCATACCACTTCAGTGAGTACTCACACTGAGATGAAGCCACAAATAACTTCACTTATTTAGGCTCACTTGTCAGCTTTCAACTTAAAGACACACAAAATTGCTCTATGCATCAGTCTCTGCAATATTCTTGAATGGCAAGCCAGCAGACATGCTCTTTTCTTTCCACTGCCACCCCTAGCTGGGACTTCGTCATTAAAATATTTGTTTACATGTAAACATAAGTATGTATTTAAATTTTGACTAGCTGAAAGAGCATATTTTCAAAAGGCTTCTTTAAGTTTTGTGATCTGTTTTTTAGCTAGGGCTGTGTGAGGCAAAGTTTGCTTAAGGAGGGTTTTTTGCCAAGGACTGTTGTAGATGACATTCTTTTTGCAGCAATATTAAATTAAGTTTTTGTTGGTTTTGTTGTTATTGTTTTTGTTGCATTCATCTTTCTTACATAGCCATCCTGGCACTTTTAGTTCAGTTTCATGTATATAAACATTTCAATTCAATTTGGCACAAATAGATATTATTTCTAAAGGTCTTGGTTTCACAGTACAAAAACATTTCCACCTTTGGATACAATGATGATAATGAGAGGTCAAGTCAATGAGGAAACTTCATTTTGAACTGCTGCTTTTAAATAGTTTGAGATTATTTATTTGAGGATTTTAAAATTAATTTTCTGGTGGTTTTGTCTGTATTAAACTTGCAGATTAACTGCACAGTATTTTGGAAGATACCTCATTTATGTACACAGAAAAAATATGTGTCTTTTTAAGAGCCACACCAAAAAAGCCTGCATGCAAAGGAAAGTAATCTGTGATTTACCTGTGTAAAACATAACACCTGTGGCAATCTTGCATTCTCCAGTTTCCATACAGAGGCACCAAAGCAGATTTCTGTTGTATGTCTCACTTGTCACAAGATAAATTTGTATTTGTATTAATTTAAGACACTGAAAAGCAGTCTTTCCCAATGTATCTATTTCAGTTGTTTTGATTTGGTGCTGTTTTCCAAGAAAGGAAGAAACACTTAGGAGAGCTGGTGAAGAGGAAACCTGAGTAATCTACACAGAAAAGTCATATGTTCCTGTGTTTATGCAAACAAGCTCATAAAGTATCTGACAGTGAAAAGTCAGAGTAGTTTTCCACATACAAACCTGTCTTCAACTTCTGCTGACATAGCTAAAATAGCAAATAAACAAATCCAAAAGCATTCTTCTGAAAATAAAAACTGCCTTATCATCTTTCAGGATGACCTCTATGATTATCAATCATGAGAGCTGAATAAAAAAAAAAGAGTAAAATACTTATTATAAACATACAGTGGCTACAGGGCCTGTTTTCCCAGAACAGCCCCACTGTTTTGTGCATTTCAAGCAGTTGCTTGCAAAGTCCAGCTTAATAATAATCAGGATAAAAGAGAAGTTCATATTTCTGAAAATATCAGTAGCAGTAAGGGAAAGAAAATAATAATAATGATAATTATATATATATATATATATATATATATATATATATAATGATACCAATAGCAACAACAGTCATAATAATCAGCCTGACCAAAAAAACCCCACAAAACCCCATTAATAAAAGTATTCAAAACTGGTACGACATTGATCACATGGGTGAATTCAGAATGATTCTGTAGTTTCTGTAGTACCAAGAGTACATCCATGCTAGAAATGTTCTAGAGCATGTTCTTGTTTCTCTCATCTACATTCATTTTCTCCCTAAATAGTTTTACCAACTTTAACAGTTGTACTGGGTGTAGCTGGGATGAACTTAACCTTCTTCACAGCAGCCTGTATGGTGCTGTGCTTTCCCTTTCAGGAATTCTATGCCAGTGTTAACACCCCAAAGTTTTGGCTACTGCTGAACCTTGTTTGCACAGCATCTGGGTTTCCACTCTTCCCACACACAGCCAAAAGTGAGTAGGTTGAGGAATAGGAAAGAGAGTGGACAACAAAGCAGACCCACACAGCAGACTCAAAGTGACCAAAAAGTATTCCATACCACGTGATGCCACTCTCAGGAAGAAAAGCTCAGGGCACGGAGGAGGAAAGAAAGATAATTGTGGTGATGGAGTTCATCTTCCCAAGCAAGCATTACATGTGCTGAGGCCCTGCTTGCCAGGATTTGGCTGGGCATCTGTCTGCTGATGAGAAGTAGTGAACTAATTCCATGTTTTGCTTGGCTCATGACCACAGCTTTTGCTTTCCCTATTAAACGGTTACTATCTAGATACATGCGTTCTCTTGCTTTTGTTCATTTTTTGCCCTGTCTTGTAGGAGAGGGAGGTGAGCAAGCAGCTGGGTGTTTGGCTGGGTCAACCCACCACCACAGTATTTCCAACACTTTATACAGACTCTGAGGGTGTAGAAATATAGAGCAAACATTTAAATCACCCCCTGTTTTAGTTGCATACATGGGTATCCTTTAAGACCTATTTGGAGCTGAGAAAAATAAAAAATATTTATCATATCAAGTCACATTACTACGTAATTTTATCATCTGAAAAGATGAGAGGTTTATGTGAACATGTCTTTTCTAAAACACCTTTAATTAAAAATATGGTTGGTTATATGGGTCTTACCAAAATTATTTTCTGCAGCTGATCCAAAACTGAGCCTGGCTTTATGATTATTTTGACTGTGGAATATCAAAGCTATCCTTAAATCTGGCAGTGTGCATACACAATTGCATCTGAATTAGGAGTAGGTGAGGGCAGGCTAACCTCCCATCCGGTTCACTGACACCCATGGGTTCAAGGGCAGAGTTGGCATCCTGTCCCAAAAGTCTCATCAGTACAGTATGGCTGTTTCTGCACCTCAGGTAATTTCTTTAAAACCAATTTTGGCATATTTATGCATAGGCATTTTGTATTGAACAGTGACAAAATGATTATGAATTAAAAAATAAGAGCAATATTTACTCAGAGTGACATGCTTAAAGTGTGTCTCACCAGAACAAAATGATTCATTTAGATTCCAGAAAAGATAATGAAATTTCCCCTTTGTTCTACAAGGTAATGGCATATTGTCTGACTCAGTGTTAACAATATGTACACTCATAGTTAATCATTGACTACTGAGATGCAACAAAGAAGGTGGAAGCCATCGCATAAGCAAGACAGAATTTTGTTGTGTAATGATGCACAGTCAGAAGGCACTTTTGTTGTAGCAGTTGCAAAAAAGTTTGAACTTGAGCTCAATCAGAGCTCAGTGCCCTTGAGTCCTTTCATTATTAACCACTGGTTGTTTTTGTCTTGCCAAATAATCTTATTACTTACTGTCCATCCGTGCTGTATCTGTTTTTTTTCTGTGTAAGAGAATTATACTGTCAGGAATGGGGAATTAGACACATGTAAATTTACCTTTTTGGATGTAGATGTGAGTATTCATTTTCTCAGATTCCAAAACTCAGAAATTAATTTTGTCTCTTGAGCAAAAAAATGTGATTCTCTCTTCATAAGCTGTTCATAAGAATTTTTGGCTTTGATAATCAAATCCATACTTAACCACCCTGACAGTTTGCCTGGAATTCCTCAGTCTGCCAAAAAAATGTCAAATAGCATTGAGCGGTAAGGGGCTCTGAGATCCATCAACTCATTCCTCTTCTGAACCTGAAAGCAATACTGAGAGAGTTGACTCTTCATTTGGTATTGTTTGCTCTGTAATGGCATCTATGGTGCTCTGAAAATAGTAAGCCAATTTTGCCTTCTGTAGATACAAAGGGAGCCATAAGGCTGCTTTTATAGGTTTTTATTCTGATCCAGAACCTTGAGATCTTTTAGAAAGCACAGGTTGTTCTTTACCTTTCAGCACAGGTATCTGAACTGGTGTTCATGTGAATGTTTATTTGAATTGTATTTCACCTGGCACAGTTACTACTATTCATCCTGAGGTTCTTTTCATCTTTTGTGGACCAAATGGACATTTAGTACTAGTGCCAAAGATAATATCAGATACAGCTGACATGAATCACTCTATGGAGCTGCTCAATTACTTCTGTCAAAGTTAAGATCTTAAACTTGTTGGCAGCTTCCATCTGCTCTATGTTAATATCTACATAAAATAACCTATTTCCTGCTGCTGTTCCATGATGGAACATGTAACCAAACATAATCCCTTCTGAAGCAACTAATCACAAAAGCTTCTTCACCATGGCATGGAGTCTTCCTTTGTTGGTGTCTAGATGTCAAAATGGCACAGAGATTTTTTGACTGATGGGCTCTGCTGTATGCTGAGGAAGAGTTTAGATAAGCTTGTTAACCTGGATACATTTATCTAGGAGTTTCTGTTAAGTTGCCCACAAGCTTCTGAAAGTAGAATGTAATCGAAGGAACCACTGCAAAAAGTATTCATCTTTGTGGGTAAATGGAAACTTGTGGTCAGTTTCTGATAGCTACTTTAAGGCAAAGTATATTTTTTTCCCCATAAAGAATTTAAATCAATGTTATGTCATAGGAATGCCTATGTACAGCTTTGAATCCTTCTGATGCATAAACTGATATGTGCATGGAGTATGAGGGGAAAAGCAGAGTTCCAGATTGTCCTGAAAAATCTCTCAGTCTGTGCCTGGGGAAGAAAAAGGACCCCTCAAAGATACTCCTTCTCCCATCTGCTTCCTAATCAGGCAAACCAGCCATGAACACTATTTATAATTAGTTTTCAGTTAATAAGGTTTTGCTTTCTCCAAATTGTTCAGAGTATCCCTAGAATAAACAAATAGACAAGCAGGTTTTTATTTTAATTCAGTGCTTATTAGTAACCAGGGCTTCACATCCAATTGAGCTATCTTTCCTTTAAGTGACACTTGTAAGATTCCTATTTAAACATGTACACAACTTACAAGTAAACTGTAGTGATATCTCAAAATGAGATCTTTATCTCATTAATCTAATTTAATCTCTTTATCTCAAAATGATACCTTAGGACCTTCAATAGCTGGCAGTGAAGTTTAAAGATACATCTGAACTGGAAAAAACCATCAGAAATATTTGATAGTTGTAAGTAATTATTAATGTTATAACTGCAACATTTAGGGTATATTGGGCCTGGATATGTGTCCTTACTTTACCTTCTGAAGAACTTTGTATTGTTCTGACTGGAACATTTGCCTTCATGAGTAGCTATTTGAAATGTAGCTCCAGCTTTTTCATGCTGTTTCACTGATAGCTGGAGCTGCACCACAGAAATGCATTCAAGGGGTCCATAGTGACCCATTCACAACACTGAGGAGATGAGCAGCTCATCACAAATATTGCCCCTCCTCTGAAGGACCTGCTTTTGTAGCAGAAGGTCACTGCTAGCAGAGTGAAAATATTTAATAGAAACAGATCATCTTCATAGCACCTCCTACTCACAGTGACCATAGCTGTTTTCTATTAGAGGTTTGATCTTCTTAAGGGGACTTTGAGGACACTGTAAGAAGTACTGCTCCCACTGCTTTCACTTACCAATGGTAATCTCAGCCATTTGTATCATGAGAGTTGAAAGAGATTTATCTTAGGTCCAAGTACAATCTGCTTGGTGCTGTGGCTGATGAGGTGACTATACTTCATACTCTCTTTGTGTGTTTTAGCTACACTGATGCTGACTGGAGTTCTGGCTTCTTGCATTGCCATATTCTTTAGTACAGCTTGATGAGCTAACTGTACCGAGGATCCTAGAACAGCAATTAATGTAAAAGGTTTCTTATCTTCAGCCCAGCTGGATTCAAAACTGGGTGAACAGAATTATAGATCTACTCTTTACTAAGGACTGTGGACTTGCTCTGAGTGTGCATTGTTATTTTGTGGACAAAAATGCCCACAGGCTTTCAACAACAACGACAACAACAGATGGTCCTAGAGGCACTAGCCACTTGAGGGTGTTTGCAACAGGTAATTGTATGTTGAATAAGGCACAAGTATTTTCTGCTTTCCTTTAATTGCTCATGTCTCTGCTTTATCCACCTCCAAATCATGGCAGCAGGTCAAAAGAGACACAAGTTCTTAGGGTTTTGTGTGAAGAGTGCTTTCCTACTTGAATGTTTTCTTTCTTTTGTTTTGTCCTTTTCTTTTTGTCTTCATCAAGCCAGCTTGGGAGAGATTACCACTTCAGTCTTTTCTGCTCTGCCCTTGGGACTGTTCTGAGCTCTCCTTGCCTCTTGATAGAGGGGGAACTGTTGTAGTGGGGAAGTGTTTATAAACAAGACATAAATGGAGGTTTTTCTCCTTCCATTTAGGACAGTGGTTATGACCTAGAAGATTCAAGTATGTTTCCTGGGAATATGAAATAAGTCTATGAAATGGAAGTAAAATTTTTGATACCTCGGACTGTGCTTTTCAGGCTTAATTACATACATTTATTTGACATGTTTGTTATGTCTGCTCCCGTGTGAGCACTAGGAGTCTACATAATTCTTTCACAGTCTGTCACCTCTGTGTGATCTGCGTAAGTTCTGTCAGGAATGTTGACCTTGTGCTGTCCTCATGCATCTGTGTCTGCCCAGGTCCATGGTGACCCTTTGCTTTCACATGAAGAGAAATAGAGTGATAAGGAAATCTATGATATTTCCCTCCTACTTAAAAATGTCCACAAATAATAATAATTTATTTATTCAATAAATAAATTACAAGCAATTTTTTTCCTAAGATGCTGCAACACATACTGAAGCTAAGAGACTGCATGGTGTGTTCCATGGTCATATTTTTTGAGCAACATTGCTTTTGGATTCCTTTCTAATTATTAAGACGTCAGGAATAGCAAATCCAAAAGGTCTCTTTCCACAGCCATGGAAGCAATGCTTTCTCCCTCCATTTCCTTCCCTACAGAATTACAGTGAACTGATCATGGATCTATTAATATATTTGCATCTTGTTTGAATATGTTGAATACTTGTTTCACATTTACTGAGTAGTCCAGCCACTGTAAATTCAACTAAGTCAGAAACAAATGAACTAATACATCTATCTAGAAAACCAACATGTCTAAATGAGCATTCAAACTAGTATCCTTGACAACTGGCCAAATATTCAGATGTTTAATTCAGCCCCTTTCTACCTGCTTGGGGTAGGCACCAGGAACACAGCACCTTCTGCTTTATGGACTCCTATCCAGCACCAAATATGCTTCTTTGCTTCAGAAAAAAATCATGTCTGAGCAATCTGCCAGTCCATTAATGCTCAATGCAACCTTCATTGGTCTACAAAATGAGATTTCTGAACACTCTCTGGAAATGATTTTACGAAAAATCTAGCCCAAAATGTCAAAATAGTTTGACATAAAAATATCTTTATAGCTAGAGCTCTCAGAGGAAGTTTATATCTGAACATAAACCCTAATATTTTCAAGTGTCTTGCTATAACAATAACATTAACAGGAAAAAAGTGTTCGCGGTATGCTTTTCATACATTTCTAGAATTTATGAAAAAATAAACTACCCTTGGGGTTATCCAGTAAAATGATTAGAGGCTATGGGGGCTGTTTTCAATACTGTGTTTGCACTACTTTAAAAATGTCTAAGGAAGCTTCAGAACAGCTTGCTCAGGCAGTGGAATCCATCTACTACAGGCGCAAAGACAGAGGAGTTCAGATTCCTCCCGGAAATGGCTCGGCACAGTATCCCTGCGCTGCAGTTCCAGTGTTCCAGGTCCCCAGAGAGCTCCCTAGGGAGGGGTGCCACACAGCATGACCCTGTGGCTCCAGAGCAGGGCTGTGTGGCTGTGGATGAGTGCAGGAGGCACTTCGCTACCTCCTCCAGCACAGCTTTGGCAGGGCTGAAGCCTCAGATACCACACTCACATACAGCTCTGCTGCTTTAGGACCCAAACCAATATTTGTGTGAAGAGTAGCTGAGACATCCAGTCCTACTGGAGCAGAGCTGGCTCCATTTGTGACACAGCCAATGCACAGCCAGGCTGAGCAGGTACATCACTTGTGTGGGTGCTCTTGGAGGCAAGTCAAGGCTCACAACCTACATTCAACTGTATACTGTCAGTCAGCCCAGATGTTACCTGGAGACTGGATGTAGCATTTTGTCCCCCTCGTTTTCTCTTAATTTTTTCATTAGGTTTTAATTTTAAATAGGTGAAAGAAAAAAATTCAGACAGTATGGTTAAAGCAGTGCCTCCTATTTATAGCCTGTGCTTGGAGGTCACTCTTCACCTCTTGAAGAAGTCAGCCTTTCCCTGTATCCTTCTAGAGCTCAGGTGTACCTAATGATGGACAATTGCATCTGTAGGGGAGGTCCTTGGCTGGCCATTGAGGCATTCATCACACAGACTGGAGAAGTTGCCCATAGAAAACCTCTGAGGAAAGAATTTTCAGAGACACCTGAAGTATGTGAAGTATGTGTAGCTGTGTATTGAGAAGAAACTATGCCTTATTAAGGTAATCTTGTATCATTAATGCTTTTTCTATGGTAATTGCTTGTGCATATTCTGCTAAACATGAGGAAAAATTGTTTTCACCATGTTCTGGTTTCCTTTTCTGCTTTTCTTTTACCTTCCACCCTCCCTCACTGCTTTTTTTTTTTTTTTTTTTTTTTTTGAAGCGCACTAAAATAGCTAAAATAGCTCATACATTGTTTTGGAACTTGTAGTACTTCTGTTATGCGGCAACTTGCATTTAAAAAGGGAAGCTGGACTGGCCTGGCCTTCGAGGAGCTGGAAAATAAGGACTTCTGCAGTGCAGCATAAGAAAGAGATCCAGACTCAGCCTCGTAAAGAAAAAACATCTAAACATTTATGTGATTACCAGGAACAGCGTATTCTCCTGCACCCATGTGCTTCTGGGCCCATTCCAAGATATTAATAGCAGTAGTGGAAGGGCTGTACATTATATTGTTATTTCCTCCTTGGAGAGAACAGAATGTTAGACTGTGAGAATATGACATGGAAACTATGTGAGTTGGCTGCCCTCTTCTACTTTATTTACTCCTTCTTAGATCTTTCTGACTTTGGGGCTTTTGCAGTCTCTTGAAAAGGGATTTGCTTGTTGCCCAGGAAGAAGATTACTGGAACTGCTACTCTGGATAAGATGATGGATATTAACCCTGGTTTATATCTCTATCTGTTGGAAACAGAACAGACCCAAGTTGTCAATAAGGTGTCAGACAAAGGCCAGATCTTAAACTTACTTCCCTCTTGAGTTACAGCACTGATCAATACATGTCAATAGGTAAAATATCTATATGCTTCATTATTTTTCATCCTATTTGTACAGAAATAAACATTACACCTTCTGACAAATGTCCTTTCATTTTATCCTCTGTCTCACTGATCTATTCAATGATATTTTGTCTTCCATGAGATTGATCTAGGACTCAGCTAAGAGCGGGCCAAATACTGCAAAGAGACAGGCTTAAGAAGCCAGGGAGAAAATAGTAATTTAATTTTTATTATTGTTAGAGCAAGGGCTGTCCTCCCCCTGAAAATCTGCCATTCTGTCACTAAATGGGAACCCAGATGTCTCGAATTGCCTTAATCTGGATGGAGTCTAGCTTCATTTTCCAAGATTAGGTTTTAAATTTGTGGTTTTCCCAGCACCCCAGTGAGAAGGTAATGCTCCTGCAAGTTGCAGCTTCCTCTTTTCTACACCTTCTTTGTTTTCCCATGCTTTCCTGCCCTTTGCACCATGCTGGCTCTGGCACCAAAACAATCATCTGCATGGTGTCTTGAAAAGGCAGATCAAGGAATTGATCTAGTTTGAAAGTCGTTGTTAAGAGAGCTCAAGCCTGTTTCCTGCTGCTTTTCACCACTCAGCCATACCAGTTTGCACTGCTTGGGTGCACAGGGTGGAAGTGAGGAGGGTGAGGGAAGGGAGGAAGATAGACAGAACTGCATCTACCTGCAGCGCTACTACTTTCTTTTGTTTGAAGTATTTTTGTAAGTATGGGCTTGGACGTTGTCAAAATTGCATTATTGGCAGAACTTTTTTTTTCTGGAGAAGACAGATTTTTACCAGTTAATGCCCCTAGTCCCTCCAGGTTTAGGAAAAATAATCCATGTATCTCAAGACAGAGAGGCTAAGGATATGTATGCTCTCTGTGAATGTCAGCCAGTGTAAGTTTAGAGGATGTGTTAAAGCTAAAGTAAAATTACTTCAAACTAGATGCAATGAGGAAGGGCTAAAGGACATTGACAAATTGTAGATGTATAGTAACAGCTGATAAATTTATTTCTACCCCAAACTAAAAGATTGCTTCTCTTGTTCTCCAGATTACAAAAGGAAACTGCAGATTAAGACAATAGTACCTATTAAATCTTGAAATAACACTCCATTTCAGGGGATATGCATTCAGTAATCTACATAGTACCTTTCAGTTTTCCAGGCAATGTTATCTGTTACAAGATGGTGACACTTTGAAGGGCAGATGCTGTCTCACCATAGCTTAATGGGGTGGCAGGAAAGATACAAACGTTTGATTTTCATTTCTCTTTGATGTAGATAGGGAGCAATCAACAACTCCAATTCTTTGAAGACTGTGTGGCTTGTTCACCATGGGCCAGATGGTACAAGATAAGTCTTCCCACACCGTTTAACAGAAGTTGTTTCCCATGGACAGATTTTGCTATGGATAAAATCAAATTGTATAGCCCACTGGCAGAACATGTAAGGCACCAAATTTCATGCAGTTGTGTTTACACAGCTTATTGGAGGCCGTGTTTGGCATAACCTAATCCCTCACCCCATGACCTGTCATCACCATTCTTGATTTAGAAGCCTAGAAAAAAATTGCCTATATTGGTCTAAGTGGCTCTAAAATACTTCTATATTTTGATTTAGAAACTAAAGAGGCTCGGCTTTTGTTTCTAGCAGAAAGTACTACAAATGCAAAACTTTTGCTTTCTGAAAGCAATCAATTTTTTCTTATTAATATTTCATTTTCTCTTAGTGTGAAATCACCTTGAGAGTCCTACTCATTATTTGTGTGATAAAACAGTGCTTCTGTGTTCCCTTTAAGATTGCTTTGTTAGAAGCACATTACTTTTGTGCTGGAATGAAAAAATGCTTGAAGACAATTGGATCCAAGCTTTCCAATGCAGTTTCTCAAGGGATCTTGCTTCAGGTTTCTTTGCAAAAGCTGGTCCAAGACCAGAAGTTGAGATCTGCATTGCTGCTGAAGCAATTCAGATGCCTGGTACTACAGGGCATTTTTGAAAATGGCAACTGATGTGCGGGTTTAACGTTGTATGAGGTCTGTCTCAGAGTGTCAGGAACTATAGAGCTGATGTGCAGGTCCTTGCCAATGCAATAGGAAAAGGACTCCCAGACTCTGATGCATTCCAAAACTTGCTGATAAAGGTGCCCATTGAGAAGATCAACCTCAAAAAGCCAGACTTTTTTATTAAAGGAACTTTATTAAAGGAACTTAATTTCCTCATAAATCAAAGAAGGTCATCAAGAAGATTTGTGAAATGATGAAACAAGATTTAGTCTTGTTCATGGCATTGTGCAATAAGGCTTATTGCCTTTTTTACTTTCTGCCATCCTTCAGTGTTTGACAGCAAGGAAAATAAGGTGGCATATATGCAGGACTGTAAAACCACTTAATGAAGTGTATGTATTTTCAGTTTGTTTGTTTTGGAGGCTCTTTATTTTTAAATGAAATAATGTGCTCAAAATACATTTTAAATATCTAATTTCTAATTTAATAACTAATATCTAGTTTAATATCTAATATTGATCTACCTTCCAAGATTTTGCTGTGATACCTTCCGGCAAATAAAGACAAAGTGTCACCCTTGCACAGTGACCTCATCGGAAAGTTACTTTTGGAATAGCAGCTGCAGCAAGTGTTAATCTAGAGAATTGTCAAGGAAATAAGGGGGACTAACTCACTTTCCTGGAGTGTCATTTAGGATTATATTAAATATTCTAATAATGTGCAGACCCCAGCATTCAGAAGCTGTCACAGGAGTATCAGAGGAATCAGGGTTTGCATAACAACAGGAGGGGATATCCTTGCTATGTTTCCTCTTGTTCTCTTGTTCCCAGTCCTCCCTGTGACTGGAATGTAAATTCTAAACCACTGAACATGGCAGCAAGCCAACCTGCAGAAGACAGCTGGCAGGTGGGCAGCAAGTGGTCAAGACAGCAGGAGAACACCAATACGTTAGGCCTTAACACTCAGTTCAGCTCTTTAGGTATTTCAGAGCACGCACAGTCCGTACAGGAGGCCATGGCTCAGATGTCCAGACACATGAAGAATGAGCATGCAGTCTTGTATCTGCACATCACTCTGCTTTCCTGAAGACTCTGGTTTTGAGTACTTAAAGATCTGTTTAGTCAAGAGAAACCTGAACTTACAAGGAGTTTCTTCTTTTTGTATGCAAATGGAATGTTCATTAAAGACTCTTCTATGATGGTTTTGTGGCCAAAGTGACCTTCATCTATACAGTTCATGCATATGAATTCACCACATGACCTTTTTTGACCTTAGATGGTCCTTTTGAGGGAAAAGGGATACTGCCTGCCCAGTAACCAGTCCGGTGCTCTGCAGAATTAATTGTGTTTATAACATAAGATAAAATATTGTGTCTGTGATTACTATTTTTTTTTAATTAAAAAGAATTTAGAAGCAGCTAAATAGAAAGAAGCCAAAAAACATATGAAGAAAATAATATCCAAAAAGCTAGAAAAACAGCAATCAAACAGGAACAATAACAAAAAAAAATCAATAGGAAGAAAAAGGACATATACTGAATCCAATTAACTTTGAATTTATTATAGAGAGAAAAACAAAATTTAATCCTCTCTCTAATATTTGATCCTGAGAACAGTGCACTTATTTAAAACATTCTCATAATCAATTTCCTTAATACTGTGCTTTTTCCTCTGAGACTGCACAGTACACCACATTTGACATTTATGTCAGAATAAAATAAAAATAAAAACAAGATGCTGGTATAATCAGTTTCAGTTTTGAGAACTAAAATAACAAAAGCACAATCAAAGAACTGAAAGGATAATTAGTAACAATGAATACAAAAATGGCAGCTTCAAACCTCTTTCAGATTTAGCAATATGTCAGAGCAGGGCTAAGGAAGCAGAAACAATGAGAAAAATGTTTCTTCTCAACAGAGTGGGGGACAAATTCAGACCACAGCTAAGGGCCTAACCAGTATTTCAGTTAAAATTCTTGTGGTTAGAGCCTAACACTGAGTATAAAGAGGCATTTTTATTTATTCACCTAACTGCTTACTTTGCTACCAAACATTTCCAGGTGATCAAATTGCTCTGATGGCTGTAAAACTTTTACATCAAGAAAAAGGTCCATATACAAACCTGAATCAGACAAGTGGGTAAAAAAGTAAAAAATAAGACAGTGTCCAGACCTTTTAGGACCTTAAATTTCATAAGGAAGATAATTACAAACAGTTAATGACAGACAACAATTGGCTAGCATGATGGAAACACCTGTTCTAACTTTGACTTCTTATGTTACTAGTCTTGAAGATTCATTGACTTTCTAGGCCAAATGAAGATGATGTCAGTATTAAAAGTAAATATCAGAAAATGGGTAAATTTAGGATGTGCAGTGGTGCATCCTAAATCACAGTGATATTTAACAGAGAGAGCTCTGAGAATACTGTTCTTTCCTACTGTTTCTTATCAGTTGTGAAGTATCTATTCACATACTATTTCTATTAACTTATTGGGCTGAGGTTAATCTCTTCTCACATCTAAAAGCTGAAAGTTGAGTATAATCCAAACTTGTTGTCCAATTTTATTCTGTTGTGAACAGAAAACATTGCATGCCTAAGGCACCTATCCAAGAAGGTGAAATAAATTGTCCTTTAAATGTGTTTGCTTCTCAGCCAGTATAAAAAGCTTGAGGTGTTCATCTCCCTGTTAGACAGTTAAACTTAAGTAAGAGGAATCACAGCTTGACATCCAAATCTACAAAGGCATCTGTTGGGGTAAGCAGTATTACACTGAGAGATCTGACTTCAAAATGCTACAGTTCATAAACTTAGTAGCTTTGGACACTGTGATAAAACATGCAAATCCATGAGCATTTCTTGCAAGACACATTCCTGAAATATCTCCTCCCTCGGGTTTATTTCTTTTTTTTTCCTTCATCCTCTCACTCAAATAAGGCTTCACCATGATAACAAATGCATATAAAGGCAAAAATAAGCAATGAACCTGTGTAGTCATGAGGGAAAGCATGAGGAAATCACTTTCATTATAAAAAAAAAAAAATATTTTTGGCACCAGAAAGACATTCTTACTTGTTAGAAGGGTGGAACTATAGAAAAGGAAACTGGAGTTGTAGCAGTGTATAACATACTAGTTGTGTGTAACAGCAGGTCCTGCTCTACTCTGCACTGGCGTGGCCTTACTCTGAATATTATGTGCAGTTTTGTGGTGAGGTCACTTGGTGTGTTCAGCCTGCAGGAGACAGAGGGGAGACCTCATTGTGGTCTTCAATATCCTAATGAGAAAAGTGGAGGATGGGTACCAATCTCTTCACCTGTCACATGACCAGTGACAGGACTTGAGGGAATGGCACGAAGTGGAGTTAGGGGAGGTTTTGGTTGGATTTCAGCAAAAGGTGTTTCACCTAGGGGGTGGTTGGGCACTGGAACAGACTCTCTGGGGAAACGGTCAAAGCACCAACTCTGACAGAGTTCAAGAAGTGCTTGGAAAATGCTTTCAGGCACACAGTGTTATACCTGGTGTTGTCCTGTGAAGGGACAGGAGTTGACTTGGATTATCTTTGTAGGTGCCTTCCAATTAGGCATATTCCATGATTCTGTGATTCCATGATTCTATGACCTGTCAGTGAAGACCTGCAGGGAGTCGATCTTATTGGCCCTGACTCAGTACATGAAAGGATGACTTGGCTTGCTGATCTCCAACATCCTATTTCTTGCAATATTGTGAAAGGTCTTTGCATTTGAAAGAACTCTGAGCTTACATAGGACACGTATGACAAGGTCCAGTCATATTTTTTATATCTCTGTCAGTGCTGCGTAATAGAGACTGTCTTATTTACATCTGCCAAGACTTGAGCAGGGCTGTGCATGAACTGAGGTGTTACTCAATGTATTTGGAAAACTTTAAACTGAAATATTGAAATGGAATTTAGCAAAATTTGAACAGCTGAGCAGGATCACAGCTTTAGCCTTGGGTGTCTGTGTGTTCTGTGCAAGTCCCAGTTTTGGTGAGTCCCTTTGGCTCTGCTGAAGCTGTGGGATGTGAAAGTGCCTGCCAGCTTCTGCATCCCTGAAACTCAATCTAGTCACATACCATCTGCCTTTCCTCTGCAGGCTGTGGTATTCAGCCAAAGCATATTGAGACATACAAGAAGACAGTGACAGCAAGTTTCAACAAATCCCCAGAACGAATGGGGGGGTTCAGGACTGGGTGAAGTAGGGTACCATCAAGGACATGAATAAGAGATCCCTCAGGTCATATGAATAGAGACAATATATTCATTGTTCCTGTGCAAGCAAGTAGTGGATATTGAAAGAGGGATATTCTGCCCTTTGGTATTGGCATGATCTCTTTGAATCTTGCACAGGCAGCTGCCCAAAATTAAATATGCAAGTAAGTAAAGCTTCTGAGGAGAAGAAATGTTTTCTAATCAATTTCCATTAGATAGAAAGATGTTATGGATAAGTAGGTGGTAAGCTTTTCTGCCAGTGAATTAATACATCTATGTCATGACCATCAATTTTTGTCAGAAATGTGCTTGTAGTCTGGGAGACTTTTTACAAATTGGCAGTGACTGGTTAGGCTGACAACAGGTGTATCTACTTGAATCTATTCTGACCTTTGGTTCATGGCATATGCTCATGTCATGTCACATTACCTCATCATATCACAAAAGCTAAATGTCATACAGTGTCACATCTTAAGCTAAGGCAGCCCATCAGCCCCACTGGTGTCACATCATGTACAATATAACAAAAAGCACAGAAATTACAACATCCTATATATTATTTTAGCAGTTAGCAGTCACATAAGAAGTTGAAAGCAATATTAATATAAATGGAAATATACAGAATAATTTCTTTGGAAACTTTTTGGGGCTTATTTGCTGTTATTCCCATAAATCATTTTGCTGTGTGTTGAAAAATCTTTTGAATAATTCTTCTCAATACTCAGAACCACACACCCTTGGAAATCTGCTGCTTTGGACTCCCTGAATTATTACCACGTTTAAGGTGAAAGTTGCACCAGAGGGCAACTGGCTAATAAACTTGTTCTTGTCTTCTGCTTGTGGGATTACCCTTCTTATCACACTCCTACTTTTGTCAGCCTATGACTACTCAAAGCCTAATAACTTAATCAAGCTTGTGTTTATAAGGCTTATGTCATCAGAGTAGGGAACAGAAGCAATCCTTTGTAACTTAGGGCACCAGTCACCTGCTTCCAAAAATGACTGACTGTGGAGCTTGACTGCCAGGACATATTTTGTTTAGATGAGTGGCTGACAAAAAACTGTGAGTGATACACAGGTTTGGATAAATTATCATCAGTCTGTGGGAAGCTCATAAACTTATGAGCTTATAAATTTATAAACCTATGGGAAAGAAGTCAGGCAAAGGAAACATTCATATTACGAACTGGTTAAGTAATTTCTCCAGGTCTACACAGCCCATGAAATGCTAGTGTGTCACATAAGGTTGCATGTGGTCAAACTAGTAAAGGTTTAATCTTTTAAGGACAGGTAGTTGCGTGCAGCTGCAAAATGACACCTGGTGGCCTTTTGGGAGAGTGACTGTCATGCTTTCTCAAGACAAGGGCATAGGGGTGGGCGGGTGCATTGCTTTCAGAAGACCTTTGCTTCTGGGGACTGATAAGTTGTGAAGATCTGCACATAGCAAGTTTCAAAGTAAATGCTTGTGTCTGTTCATCTAACTACTCACATCTAGCTACCTGTGAGTACAGGAAAATGATTTTGTCAGGCCACTTGACAAAACTTCATTTCTTTCTCTTCTTCTCCTCCCACTCCATGCTGGGAATGTAAGGAAGGAGGGAAGGAACATGCAGGATTGTGCCCTTCCTTTCAGGCTGCATGCTAGGATATTTCCTTTTCTTGTTTTTTCTATGCTCATGCCTTGCCAGCTGCCTCCCACAGAGAATCATAGACTCATCAAGGCTGGGAAAGACCTCCAAGACCATTGAATCCAGCCTTTGACTGAACATAGCCTTACCAACTAAGTGCCATGTGCCCATGTTTCTTGCACACTCCCAGGGATGGTGGCTCTACCACCTCCCTGGGCAGCCTGTTGCCTTGTGATGGGGTGCCAGGGGCTTTGGAAACAGGAAATGAGAGATGGGATTCAACAAGGGAATGAGGATTTAGGAGGTATCAACCTTAAGGACCAGCTCCCTTACATGTCAGACCCTTCTCTGGGAAATGCTGAGCATCTGTAGGCTCCTCAGTAGCCCAAGAAACAAAATGTATTTGTCAGTTTCCAAAGACTCCATGGCGATACTCAATTTCTTTCAAGACTACAGTTCCCCCATCACTACCTCCTTTTGCTTTCCTGTTTCTCCTTTAGTTGAAATGTCTGATACTTACTAACTAAATCGTTATAACTGAATCAAGCATTTTAATAGGCTTAGTAATTATAACTCATGGTCATAATAAATGATATGGAGAGGGGGAGTTTCAATTAAGAAATATTTTCCCACCCCTGTGTTGCATATGACCTTCAATGTATAGGCCTTATTTCTCATTCTGCCACCCTGAGGGAACTGCTTCCCTTTATATATATTAAAAAAATTGTTAATGGTGCACTTGTAATCACATGGCTGCATTTGAACTAATCTCATTCCAGACTTTCCCTGGAGGGTTTAATTATTCTGGTTTGTGCAGAATTACACCCAGTTTTAATTCTGTATTTCTGACTGCAGCTGCTGGTTCATTTGAGCATCCATTCTCCAAACCAAGTGCACAAAGAAGTGTGATGCAACAATCAATCAAACAGTTTAATGAACAACTGTAAGTGGAACCTGTCAAACAACAGCTATATGTACCTTTCTACAGAATAGCAGATCATAATTCTGAGCTATCCTTTCAATGTGGGAAAAAAACATGGCGTCAGTTATTTTAATTATGCAAATTAATTAAGCATTTTCCTTTTTGTTCAGGTATTTAAAAAAATCAAAAATTGAAAAGAAGTTCCTTCCCTGATATCCTCCCATTAAAGGCCTGGCTCAACGACTGACATCTGCTACCTTTCTATAAATCTAGAGATGATACCTGGATTCCAGCAGAGCAGTCCAGGATTTATACCACTTCAATGAGAGCTAATTTGGCCTTCTAGATATGTAATTGTTCTTAGCAAAATAAAAAATAAAATAAAATAAAGTAAACAAACAAAAAAAAAACCCAAAAAAACTATTAATGCCTCAGAGCAGTCAGTGATTGTGGCATTTTAACAGTGACATCCAGCATGATGGAGTTTTCAGTGCTTACTGAGAGATGGTCATTGTGTTACAAAAAAACCAGCCTCCAATAAATAATGATCATATCCACATGAAAGGTGGAAAATATTTCTCTATTGTCAATCCTTTTTTGCTGCACATAATGAAGCAGAAATGTGTCTTCAATTTTATTCTGATACTGAAAATCAAAAACTTCAATTTGAATGAAAACTGATAAGAATTTGAAAGCAGAAATGTTTCAAGTTGTTTTTATTTGTTTGCTTATCCATTTCTTTGCATCTAATAAACTTTTTGGTTAATGTTATTAAATCCTTATTTCATAGTATATATTTCCCTTCAGGTGTCAATGAAGCTTATAAAAAATCGCAAGTAAGCTCAAAGTGAAGATATTGTTTTACATTCGCAAGATGACAGGTTTGAAACTTATTCCTCATGACATGATGAGCACGAGTGCCCAGTACTCTGTATTGCTGGGAGAGAGGTTTCATTCTAATCATAATGCTTCAGAACATAATGTGTACTAACAGTTTATGTCAGTCACAGAGCTGTGAATTTACTACCATTACTAATGATGTTACAGAAGACTCTTATACTGTAAAAGAATCTGAAGCATCAAGTGTGTTCAATACATACTTCAAACATATTACTATACATTTTGTACACTAGGAACAGCTCAGTAAAAGTATGACTATTTCTGACTGGGTAGGAGGTGAGAGTCAAATGAGAGGAACAAGTTGTCTTGCATCAGATTGTTGATGAACAAAAGGAGTATTTTTCACAAGCACCGAGACTGACATACTGAACAATGCAGACTTCAATTTTTGAGAATAAATTGTTGATCAGTAGTTATCCTGATTTGCACTGCAAAAAGTCTCAATGATCCAACTGAGCTGAAGTAGAATGATGAAGTACAACTAGAAAAAATATTGCACAGCTATTTGTTTACATGTTACCTGTTCAGGAGTTCTAAAAGTAGCTAAACTGTATTTTTTTTGTCTTGAAAAAAGCAGGTAAAGCTAAACAAATGGAATTCGCATATCTATGGAGCAAGAAGGATTCCTGTCAGCTCTCAGAACCAAGCTATCCTTCAGCAGTAATTTTCAGCCATGTCTTGTACAATCTACAGCAAAAACACTCATGACTTCCAAATCTTAATCTGTGGGACCTGATTGATCACCTCTTCACTTCTGTACTTGACTACATGTTTGAGGTTTCAAACTGGATTATTTTACTGACTCTTACTTTGTAATCAGGGGGAAAAGTAAAACTTCCAAAACCACAAGCATCTTGCCTACAAAAGTTTTCAGGGCACACTTTGCATAAGTTCACAACTATGGAGGTCAATGATCAGATTGAAATCAGACACTTCTATGTGTCTGAATGACCCCTTCCAAGGGCAAGTGCTCTTGGGTCATTACCTGTGGGTTTTATATCCCTCTGTGTGTTTACATGTGTTTAAATTAGGAATTATCTGAACTAGGTTCTGCATTAGAAACAAGGAGCTGTGCTTTTATTAGAAGCCATAATGAGTTCTCAGAGCTAGCCACTTGACCCTGACAAGGTGTGGGAAAGATTTTCTATGGTGGTTCCCACTTGTTTCTGAAAATGAAGTAGCCTCTTCAAGACCGACTAATCTCAGTAAAGGTGAGAGATATTCTCATATCTATTAAGTTATGATTTATAATTCAGAAGAACATTTATGAAAGCAGCAGCATGTCTTTTGTCTTCTATATATAGGACAACATTCAGTGCTTAAAGTGAGCACTTTTGCAACAACTTGTTGGCAGTTTGAAATCCTGTGGGGAAATGAGTTCATGGCTTCATCACCTGCTAGAGAGCTATCACAGCTCACCCATAGCTAGCATTCTCATTAACCTTGAAAGCTGAATGTTTATAGAGATTTTCCTTATCATATTGGAAAGATGGTATCTTAGAATCACACAATGCGTGGAAGATCATCTAATTCCAACCCCCCTGTCATGGGTAGGGATGCCTTCCACTAGACAAGGGAGCACAAATACTCTATCTAACCTGGCCTTGAATACTTCCAGGGATGGTGCATCCACAATATCTCTGGGAAAACTGTTCCAGTGTCTCAACAACCCTCACAGCAGCTGTTTTCCTAATATCTAATTTAAACCTGCCCTCTATCAGTTTAGCGCCATTACCCTTTGTCCTTTCACTACAGCCTTTATAAAAGTCCTTCTTCAGCTCTCTCGTAGCCCCCTTTAGGTACCAGAAGGTGCTATAAGGTCACCCTTCTCCAGGCTGAGCAACCCCAACCGTCTCAGCCTGTTCACATAGGAGAGGAGCTCCAGCCATCTGACCATCTTCCTCTGGACTCACTCCAGCAGATCCATGTCCTTCCTGTGCTGGGGTCCCCAGAGCTGGATGCAGCATTGCAGGTGGAGACACAAGAGCAGAGTAGAGGGGGAGGAACACCTCCATCAGTCTGCTGCCCACACTACTCTGGATGCAAGGTTGGCTTTCTGGGCTTTAAGTGCACATTGCCAGGTCATATTGAGTTTCTTGTCAACCAACATCCCCAAGTCCTTCTCCTCAGGGCTGCTCTCAGTCTTATCTTCATGTGCTTTCATGTCAAGGCTGCAACAAAGAAAAAGGGATCTTGTAATAGCAGTATCTGGATAAAAAGATGACTCCTGGCTCTTGGCAGTTTCAAGATCTTTTTTCTTGAGTCTTTTCCAGCCTAAAGAATGCTATGGTTCTAAGATTCTTTGTCATATTTTAGGTCATTGTTTGGAAGTTAAATGTATGAAAAAATGTATGAAAAGACCAGCAACAAGGAGTGAGATAAAATCTTGCCTCCTAATTTTCAACTGTCATGATCTTGTGAAACTACTTTCCTGTCCAGTGGTACCTTTGATATGTTCTCTGATTGTACCCAGCTTACCCAGTTTACAGACAGCAAAAGACACATCCACACACACATTCACAAAGTGTATCTCCATGCAATACCACACTTATGACAATACAATTTGTTCCATGCCAAGTGCCGTGTGCCATAGATCGCTGTCTCAGCACATTACTCACAAACTCCACTGGACTATACTCAGTTCCTAGACATGGTCTTACAAAACTGATTTTTTCTCTCTCTAGAGAGCTTTGAGTCTTGAAGCTGTCATGTCTCAGACTGGGGACATGCTTTTCTCCACTGAGGGCTAAATCTCTTACATTCCCACACTGTGGGAGAACCTTTGGCAATTTTCATTATGATTTTGAATTCTGGCCTGGCATTCTTATAAGCTTATTTGAGTTTGGTGCCATCCTTAATTTTATACAAGTTCTTCTTCTATTCAAAAAACAAATATTTGGGTCTCAGATGACTCTTAAGAGATTTAATGTGGAATCTCTGCTTTCTGCCAGTTTGCCAATGATTACTTGCTTGGAACTTATTTACAGCCATCTCTTCATCTACTTTATTGTGAACCAAGCTTGTTCTCTATGAGAGCAGCCTACAATCTAACTGATGAGATATGATTCAGGTAGGTGGACTTCATATTTGGTCACAAATTAGCTGGACCACCAGGTTCAAAGTGTATTACAACAGCATAAAGTCCAGCTGTCAGCTACATAGTAGCTTTCCTTCAGAGTTAACACTGAGGAAAATAGTATATTTATTAATGAGCTGTACAATCAGTACATTTGTGCATAATACACAGCATATTCTGTGTATGCAGCAAGATGAAGAGGAGCCAATGCTTCAGTTAATCTCTGGAGGACAGGGCTGATGTGTCAGTGGATGCTGGCAGCCTGAAGGAATGGGCTGGCAGAACATTAATGTTGCTCAAAAACAAATTACATTTTTGGATCCCTAGTGGAAAACCCCTATGTAACAGAACCGGTTGGGGGCTGATTGGACAGGAAGCAGCTTTACCCATGGGGACAAGAAGTTTCAGTAGCAATTTCAATAGCAATTCCAGTAAAGGAATCCAACCTTACCACCCTCTTCAAGTCCCTGAAAGGAAGTTGTAGCGAGGTGCAGGCTGGTCTCTTTTCACAAGTAACAAGTTGCGTTAGGATGAGAAGAAATGGCCTCAAGTTGTGCCAGGAAGGTTTAGACTGGAGGTATTTAAAAGGCTTGTAGATGTGACATTTAGGGACATGGTTTAATGATGGACTTGGCAGTGCTTGGTTTACTGTCAGACTCGATGTCAGAGGTCTTTTCCAACCTAAACAAATCTATGATTCTCCTTTCCTCCCCTGAATACAGTGCCTCATTCATGACGAGAAATTTCGAGTCAGATGGGGTCAGGAACTGGAAGCCCAGAACAGCCAATACGGAAACCCAGTTTAGTCCTGCCTACCTCTCCAGAAATAAGACACCTAAAAGGCCGATCTTGTGTAACTTCCTTATAGGAACGGAATCCTCACTAGGATCTGGCCTTTTATTCCTATGCAGGAATTACAAAAAATACTAGATAAGTACTTTTGTTTTGTTTTGTTTTGTTTTTGGTTTGGTTTGTTTTTTTTTTTTTTTTTTTTTGTATTGGAAGATCTTTTGTATTGGAAGATTTGAATGTTTGGCAGGACTGTTCTGCACACACAGAAACAAGTAAATAATCTGTGGGCCACAAAAACCAGCTGGGATCAAATCCTGAACTTAACTGAAGATCTTTGTAAAATCATGGACTTAAACTAGACCCACATTCCCCAGCTACAAATCAACCCCTCTGTTGAACAAATAAGCCCGCCACAGTATTATATCTTCTGCAGAAAAGTAAGCAAATTTACACAAGATATTTGATAGGAATCATCCATCATTGTGCCTTTGATCAACTAAATAGAATGTCTTTCCCACCTGAGAGAAGGTGAGGTCTGGGTGTTTGTCTCCCCCAGGAGACAAAAGATGCACTCTTTCCAGGTTGTATGATGTCTGACTTTGGTAATTACTCATGCCTGGTGAGAACTTGGGGATTGCATAGGACAGAAGCTTAAGGCAGAAGGAAGCCTTTAAACTTTGAGAGCTACATTTGGGACATTTTCTTGATCTTAGATGATATAGCATCTACCATGTTACTTATGATAATTCTAAAGCTCAAGGAGCCCCATCTCATGAACATAGAAGATATGTTTCAAATGCACTAATTTCCATATTGTCTTTTTTTACTTTTACCCTTTTGTGCTAAATTCATATTACAGACATGGCAGCTATGTTAGTAAAAGGTAGACGTGAACAAATACTTTCAGTTATCATGTCACTAAAGTATAAATTTAGACGACAAGAGAAGTAATTTCTATTTAAGATATTTTTGTTGCATTGACTGGTTGTGACTAGATTCATTAGGCAAGAATTTACACCAAATCTCTATTCAGGCTACTGGTTAGAACCATGAGGAGGGTCATGATATCTGGAAAATTCCAAAGCATTTACCCAAACTTACCTGTCCACCGAAGAATGTTTTCCTATCTTAGTCCTGTCAAATTAGGCAACTCCTTGCCTATCTGATTTGTAAGGCTCTGACCACTCTTTTAAGGAGGTTCTGCACTAAAATCAGCTAGAGATGGTTTTAGTTCGAACAAACCATATGGAGTTGTCTTCCCAAAAGGATACATAATCAGGTCTCCTAGTTTTTGAAATAATTTCCTGACCACCAAGCTGTACTATGTTATAAGACAGAGAAGCTATTTCTGCATAAAAATTAATTTAATAGCTGTGGCTATTTTCATTGCCACAACTTTCTAGCCTAGTGGTTTGGTCACACTTGGACAGTGAGAAAGTTGCATTCCAATACTCATTTTTGGAAACATGTAAGTAATTTATATTAAGCTTTAATTAGAAAGAATCTGCAGTACATTTCTCTCCTTTCTCTGAGAGTATATGACAGATTCAGCACTTTTCTTTCTGTACTCTAATGAGTATCAGGAGACAGGTGACTACATATCCAGGTAGATTGAGAAGGGGCTAGAGCCCAAATGAAACACAGCGAGGGCACAAGCATTAGCTAATAACTATCACATGAACATTGCTATGACAGCAACATACCCGTGCTTGTCAAATCTTCCCTGTTGATATTTCAAAAGACATCAGCAATTCTCCTGCATTTCACAACAAATATCCATTAGTGTGGGTTTTTCAGAGAAGAGTGGATTTATGAAAACATATGTTTGTGAAGAGTTGAAATTATGTGTAAATTCAGACTGCATCCAAGACATAATTTCAGCTAGAAAAAGTGAAAAACATGTTGAAATACTGAAATATTCTATTTCAGTATTTTAAAGGATTTTTTCAAAATATAGTCATAAAGGTTATGCTGTAATTTCATTTAACAACATTTTCTTTTTTATCATAAAAATCTGATTGAAAATTAAGCTAAGATGAGAGGAAAGGAAATAGGAAAGTGCTAAGAAGGGACTTAATTCACATATATGAGAACCAAACCAAGCTAATTAAGGTTGAAATAACTAATTCAAGAGGAGGTTGTTTTGTTTACTGCAATAAATCAAAAATCCTCAAAAAGTCAAATCATTACTTGACTGAACTTTTGCCTATGACACTTCACAGCAAAATGCATGATTTAACCAAATCCAGCATATATTCATGGGTTGGTGACAAGGCCACACCACAGTGGGGAGAACAGCCAGGCTTTGCTAATGATCTAATTCTCACAGCCACAGTATAAGCCAGCACTGGGATTTATTTATTTCTTCTCAAAAGGAAAGTCCTGAGTATACAGAGAACAGCAGAACAGGAAGAAAAGCATTTTCTTCTATTTTGTTCAGCTCTTGTCAAATATTTATGCTCAGGTGGTGTTTTCTTTTTACAAATTATATATTTAAAACACAAAGCCATGAAATGTTTAACACTATTCTGGAAAACTGATTTGTACAGAGTTTAGTTTCATTTATTATTTAACAAGTGAATGGCAAAACTTAAAGTTCATCCAAGCATTTCAGATATTAGCAGGCTTTATAGAGATAAGAATAACAGGATTACTAGGGATGCTAATACTATACAGCAGAATTAAAAGCTACAACTAATATGGCTATTACTATCACTTTAGAACTATGCTACAATCTATTATGCTTTCTTAGCAAGTTAATGAAATTCTTTGTCCCACACACAAAGGATCTGCAGTATAATAAAGTTATTAATGAAAGTAATTAAACCTGTTAGAATAAAAAAGGATCACTGGCAAAAAAAAAATGTAAATGCAATTCACTTACTCAACAATCATACTATTGTTTTGTAAACAATACAAATTTTTAAAAGGCTTATCACTTCATGCTGTACACAGATCTTTTGAAAAATATCGGTGCATGTATTTCTTTGAACATCTAAATCAGTTTTTAAAACCAAAGTTTTGCTTAAAAACTGCAACAGGAATGTAACTTCAGCAACTAAAAGACACCAAGTGCTATTTCAAGAGTAACAAGTAAGGTATACAAGCTTTAAAAATTTTCTTTTTCCAATAGACATTGTTTTTCTTTTATTGTGGCTTAATACAGTTTCATAATTTCCTTGGCTTTAAGATCAGTGATTTTTTAAAGTGTAAAATGTATCTGATTCCACTTACCTTATGCTGAAGGACAGATTGATTTGTTAGGCATTTCGGTTTTTTCACATATTAAAAATTAAGCAATAAGGCACAATGTGGAGGAGTGATCATCTGATGATAATCCCAGCATCCTGAAATTGCTTTATTGCAAATATAAATATATTTTAGATTTTTCACTGGATATTAAGGGCATTAGCATGCCCATAGAGTTTCATCGTCCCCTTCAGAATATTAAATTCATAAGGCTTTTTTATTTCTAAGCTATTTTTTAATGCGCAAGACAGGACTTCATATACTCAAGAAATACTGTAATTGGCTGGTGCATACTCCACTGGGGAGATTCATTTACAAGCACTGTACAGTTCTGCTAAAACTACTTCTCAACCTTTCAAAATGTCAATAGTATATTTTCCCAGCCCTGTAAACACATTTTGATACACAATATAAACTTTAATGGTAGTTTTAAGACACCTCTGGGGGTATGGTTATTTAAGCAATAAGACACAGTGGGGTGTGAATTATGGTATAATAATTCCCTACCAACTGCATTGTTAGGCTCAAGGCCAAAGGCCAAGAGACCAATGAACACACTAGGTGTGAATTATGACTTCATAAGTCACACTCTAGAGTGTCTTACTGCCATTAGAGAAATATTTAAAACATGTTTTAGAGCAAGTACTTTATTCCTATAGTACCGTACTTCAATGGAATATCATGAAAAATCTTTCCAAGTAAAAAGTTAGCAATTGTGTAACCTGGAATTAAAAAAAAAAAAAGATTGAAACAAACAAACAAAAAAGTCTTCTAAGTTTGTCATATTGCACTGTGGTGACATGCTTTAAAGAACAGCCCCAGAAAATATACGTCTTACCCAAGTTTGCAAAAAATAGCATGAAGGCCTTCTGCACAGGGGATTATAATCTGCTTTGCTCATTGTCTGTAGAATCAGATTGCAAAAATCAAGGGTGTACTAGCTTCTCCCATGTAACTGCATTGCTGAAACTGCTAGAAAATCTCCACACCGTTTTTTCCACGCTTGTCCATACTGCTGTAATAGGGCACAATGTGGACTTTGAACAAGTAGCAAAAAAATTCCTTAAGACCTCATTTGAACTCCTGCAGTTGAGCTCCTGAGGCTGATCACAGTTCTAACACAACTTTTAGTAAGGACTGCAAGTAGGATAATGTATATTTATACTGTTTCCCATTTTAAACTCCATTTGACAAATGCCTTTCTCCCCTCTGGGTACTCCTGCATTCCAAGTGCAGCAATGACAACAGTGTCATCTGGAGATACACAAGCTCACCTTACAAATAGCTAAGTGACTGGGAGCAAGCTCACTGCAGCAGCAGGGATTTTGGCATGATCTAAACTGGCTTCTCAGTCAGTTTTTACAGCTTGTCTTAAATGTCCAGGCTGCTGTGGATTGATTGCTACCAGTGGCTGAGCCAGCTAGAGAGCATTAGGGTTAGCAATATGATAGAGCTTATGGGAGGGCTGCTTGCCAGGCCCATTTGGGGAGAGATAAGCCTCAGGGCATTCTGCACGTCTCAGTGCACTGAGGCGCTCAGCACTGCTGGGCTGGCTGGCTAGAGGTTGTTGTGGCTATGGATAGGGATGCTGTGCCATGTAGGGATAACAACCTGCATCCTGGAAGCAAAATAGCTGCAAGGTCAGGTTAATTAGATCTTCTGCATCCAGTTCTGGAGCTGTTGCATTTTGCACTCACAGAGGGAACTCTGTGTGTCCCTGGTTATCTGAGGAAAAAATGAGAAACCTCAGTTCTTCCAGGCACAGCCTCATTCTGACATAATTGTGTAGCAGGTGAGAGTTGTTTTCTGCATAACCTCACTCACAGGGGTTACTGCCCCTCCTGGATAAAGTCATTGTCTGTGGCCATTTACATCAGTCAAAGGTAAGATTTGGAATCCAGAGTTCCTCATTCTCCACGAAATAGAAAAGGATAATCTTACGCAGAGGACTTCTGTGAAGCTAACAGTGGTAACAAGGTAAAATTCTGAACTAACTTGGTGTCTCCCCTTCCTTGCCCACTCAAAATGTCTGTTTTAATCTCTAGCAAGAGAAGGTGCTTAATTCTGCCTACAGCGTGATGATACTCATGGGAACAATTTGAGTTTTGCTGCTTCCCTGAATAAACAATCAAACAAGTATGTGGTTGCTTTTTGCTATTCAGCCTGATTGAAACTTCTGTCAAACATGATGGAAAAACCTACACCTCTATGGGTTTTCTTCCTTTTCCAACAACTTCCAACCAAGCTCAACATTTTAGACCTAGATTATATTTGAAAATATTTGTTTTATATCCTCTTGCAAAACTGGAAACACTTTTTCCTGGATCTCAATAGAAATGGGACAACCAGGAAAAGTGTTCCACACTGGCTCTACATACTCCAAGAACTTAAAATAAGTACCCCCAGGAAAGTACCTTTAAATATATATGAATTACACCTTTTAGTGGCAAAGCAGTATTTCACAGACTGCTGGGCAGTAACTAACAAGTTCCCAGCAGCATGTTTTTCATAAATTAACATTACTGCTCAGAACTCATCTACACTGACTAGAATGCTGCAATTTCTGAAACCATTTCATTACATGAAATTTGAGGTATAAATGCATCACTGTGCTACCATAATAAGGACATAATATTTTGATATACCCATCTCTGAAAAGCCTTCTAGCCTGTAACAGTAAATCATAGACCTATTTTCATACCTCATTACCATTATGTATCTTTCCACTGACACCTGACCTTATGCATAATCAGTTAAGAATTTCAAACCACACTTGTAATCTAAATGAATGCCTCATTATTTTACATAACCCAGAATGAAATAAGATTTGAGATGTAATTTCAAATTCACAGTTCACACATTCAGAAATGCAGGTCCATCAAAAAGAAGTAATGGTCTCTAATTCATGACTGTGAACAGCACCAAATCACTCCTACACATAGGAGCTTTGCAAGAATTTCAGGATTGGATTTCAGAAAGGATATTGCCAGTTCCGAAAAAAATAACACAGCGTTAAAACTGTTTGGTATGTTGTTAAAGATAATCTGTAAAAGAAAAATGCAAGTATTGAATTTATTACCTGTATTTTGAAGAAAGAACGACAGCACCAATTGCATGAAGTTATAAAACACCAGAAATAAACATGTAAATAATCTCCATGGAACACAAACATCTACAAAGAAATATATATATATATGTATACATGTAAGATAATAAACCCATTCATTAGGGAACAAGAAACATATTTTTGTACTGTATAAAACAGCTGTACAGTGTGCACACAGACTTTCCTGATCTCTCCAAAATGTCTGTCGGTCACTTCTCCCCATCATCATTTGCTTAACATATTTTCTTCATTGTCCATGGGAGAACTCTAAGTGACTATTTTGTACTTTTAAACTAAGTACTTATAGTGCAGTTTGTCTCCATATATATACACACATGCATACATATATATACTTGCTGGTGCACACATATACGTATACATGTATATATATATGAAAAGAACAAATACACACATGTACACACACACGTGACAGATCTAAACAACTCCTCCATCCTGTGCTATTGAATTAGTGCTTGTAAAAAATCCCTGCACGTTTTGTGACTGGAATAAAACTTGCTGATTGTGCAGCTTGAAGTCATTAGATGGTTCCATTCCTAACAGTCTGCAAACACACATCTGAGTCATATGGTGGTATCCCATATGCCTGAAGAGAGTCTGTTGCAGGAGGTATCTTCTACCTTCTTCAGCAGCGTTGGCTTCTTACAAGGGGGTGGAGGTGGGGCTGAGATTCTTTGCTCAGTATTGTGCAATATTTGCTGCCAGTCTTCTCTCTCTTCACACAGCTTTCTCCTCCAATCTAGAAGCTCTTGTAGAGCCACACTCTCATTTTCAGAAAGCCTAAGCTGATGAATTACCTGTGAGAAGAAAACAATAACAGTAACAGTAATAATAAAGGTGGATAAATAAAACAGATCAAGTAAGCCTGTTAATAATTTGAAGCAAACTTGTCCTCCAAAAAGGTTTTAAACTCTTTACGCTGAAAATAAAGAACATTAGTGATTTAAAATTGCCTTATTGCAATCTCATGGCTGAAAGTCAGAAAGTCTGAAGTCACAATGTCTGAAGCTTTATGAAGCAATTACCAAAAACGAAACAAACAGAAAAAACTCCCATGTCATCAAAGAGTACATGAACACAATTCTCTAAAACACACAAAGCAGATTGCCTTCAGCTGCTGCAGGAGTAGCAAGTTTTTTTTCCTCTAAATGTAAATACCCAAATAGCCATAACCACAAAACCATAACCTTTGTTGTATATTAGAATCAGTAAAGCTACTTGTCAGAGGCCAGTCCCGGTCTTCCTCCAGAGTATACATGAACAACTTTAACTGTAGTTTCAGTTGTCCAGAATCTATTTATAAATTCATTCTGATGTAGTCACTGTTCTGTACTAGATTCATAATCCACCTAGAAGAAACTTTTCCCTTCCATTTAACTCTTCTATTGCAGTGATTATTTATTTTATTCAAGTCAGTTCAGCTCAAGTCCATGAAGCAATGAAGTCCATCTCACCATCCTTTAAGACTTACTTGACACCTATGCAGTACAGCAGCCTCTAGAGCAAGTATTGAGATTTATTGGCTTGGGAGCATTCTGTAGCAGGAGAGGTTTAACTAGAAAATATGAAACAAGCCCATTATAACATCTAATAGTCCACAAGTCTTATCCTGTTGCCTTCTTTCTTAAGAACCCCAGGAGCACCTCTAAGAGGCACCTATGGCATGACTAAAATGCCCACATTTCACCTCACACAATGGCCTCACATTAAAGCTGCATTTCTACTTCAGGGATGGCTGCATACTAGTTATGAAAAAGGAAATGATGTGCAGTGCTTATGGGATACCCCACACATGATTAGTTCCAGTTGTAAGGAAAGTTGAGTGACATGAAGGGCATTTTTGTCACTGGCAGACAATGGGGTTCCTGGGGCAGAAGAACTATCTGTGGGCTCTTCCTGTGGCTCCTGCTCTTCCCTCATGGAATAGCAAGTGGCTGGGTAGAGAGGCTAACCAGGCTTTACATTGCTCTTTCAGATGTGTCCTGTGCAAGTCAGACCTTTCATATGCACATGGTGTCAGAGTAGGAATGAGCCCTTACATGGATGTTCCTGAATACGTACAGGGAATTTGCTTAATTTCTGGTTGGTTGATACTTCAAAGAGAAATGCATTAACCTATAATATTTCTTAATAACAGGTATAATAAAAAACACTTTAAAGTCCTGAATTTCTTTTTTTAAAGAAGAAAAAATGAAAATATTTGAAAGACTTAATTAAAGTGTATCTCAATTGCATATCACTATAAAATTAAAAACCTCTTTGCTTTTATATTTGTACAAAATATAAAACAGGGCATCCCAGCAACTCAGATAAAAATGAATGTTTCACATATATTGCTAGAGGGACATCAGAGACAAAACATACTACCTTTTTTTCAGTGGTTTATAGAAGATTAGAAGACAAAAGTTTTCACATGGAAACAACTTATCAAGAAAGACAGGTCAGGTGGCTTTATCCTATAGAACAGCTGGGTAGTTTGTGAGTCACCACGGTTTACCCAATCCTGGCCATTTTCTGTAGTTTTTTTATGGGTTTAAATTATGAGCATAATCCATTTTAGAACACACATAGATTGGAATACAGTCTTCCCAATTTGGACGCCTTATTTGTCCCTAAATTTTAGACATTTCATGAATCTGCACTGGCATGCTTCTTAGAGAGGTGCTGGAACACACAAGAGTTTCAAGAGTTTCAGAGATAATTGATCAAAGGCATGCCTGAATACTGGAGGATAAATATAGTTATAAAAAAATAGATATTTTGAAACTGTGTAATTGGATATGCTCTGGTGACAAAAGTTTGATGGCATGACTAATGAAGTCTGGAAGAATTTTCAGATTGAGAGATGGACAGAGTATTTGAAAAGAGATAGTGCTAGTGACATTCCAAGGAACATAAAGGCACATAGGTGCAGGTAAGAAGTAAGTACATTTTGCCTGGGCATGTAATTGACAAATGCATCCTGTTTATAGCTTATAGGCATTGAAGAAGCTTTATTATACTGGCCCTACTTATGCAAGATGTAAATTAATATTCAGTTATCAGTTAGAGCTCATTTTCCAGTGCATAGTGGAAAAAAAGTTGGTCCAGTTCACAAATAAGTGTACATATTTTATCTAATTTTCTAAAACAAGGATGGAAAAATATCTCAAACATTTATTCACTGTGAAACTGATCTGGTAAATAAACTGGAAAACAGCCTGAATGAAGGACATGAGATGAAACTGTAGTCAAAATGAAATCGGGGAAAATGCGTAAGAAGTGACAGAGCTCTAAATGAACCAATTAATTTAATTAGATCTATTTGAATAACATGATATCTTTTCTCCATTTATGATTAGACCTGTGACGAGTTAAATATCTATTATACATATTCATTATAGAAAAGGTTGACTGAATAATTTTACATGAAGCACGATGTAAAACAGTAAGCTATGTTTCTTCATTATTATTCTATATCCTGAGCAGGTATTTTGTGAAGGGTGAATGATGTGTGTAGGAATTAATTACTTTAAGACTATGGATCTTTTTAATGGACACTAAACAAAAAACTTCCACCACCTGTATCAGCAACAACTGCAGACCAGGATTTTCATACTCAAAGTCAATGGCCAGTCAGACATGGTAAACACAGCATTTGGGCTAGACCCACAAGACATTATTTGAATACTGGAATTTAATAGTTCTAACATTGGGTGGAAAGACCATCTCTGTGTTTAGTATCCAGAGTTTTTTTTGAGCAAAGAAGAAAAGTTGAAGTGTCAAAGTCACACACAAAGGAAGAACGTGTGGAATTACCACAGCTATTAACTGGAAACTGCAATGGATTGAAGGATTTAAACCAGATCCATTTTTTTCCACTGCAAAATATGGCAAGATGGACAAAATAAATTTGTAACAAGCAGCCCGGGGAGGAGCTTTCAGGATTCATTCTTTCCACTTCACAGCCCAAACTCTCAGGCTGTAAAAGCAAATTCTCTCCTCCTGGCATCAGGAATTTTGGTTGGTGACAGAACACAAATGACTCAGTTCCATCACAAGATGTATGGAAGGACTTTCATCATTCTGCAGAAGTTAGAGCATATTGAAAAATTAGAAGATGTGGATTCAGCTTCCCTGTGTCGGTCCTAGCTGAGATGAAAATCATTTTCCTCTTTGCACTGGGAGGAAGAAAAGAGCTGATAACACTGCAGTGTTTTGGCTGCTGCTGAGCAGCACTGGCACAGCCTCAGCACTGTCTCTCCATTATTCCCACCTGACCAGTAGTCTGGGGGTGGGCAACATTTTGGGAGGGGACACAACTAGGCCAGCCTACCCAAAATGATCAAAGGGATATTCCATACTATATGAGATTGGCACACCTAAAACAAAAAGCAGGGGAAGGGGGAACATTAGTTATTTACAACGTTTGCCTTCCAGAACAACCTCCACATATGCTGAAGCCCTGCTTCTCAGGAAGTGGCCAGACATTGCTTGCTGATCGGAAGTAGAGAATAAAATCTTTTTGTTTTCTTTTCTTTTTCCTTTGCTGCTTGCACATGCATAACCTTCACCTTTGCTGTAGTAAACTGCCTATATCTTGACCCATGCTTTTTTTTTTCCATCTTGTTTTTACTCTCTGTCCTGTTGCAGGGGGGAGTGATAGAACAGCTTGGTGGGCACTTGGTCTCTTCCCACATGCTGAGAGGACACTGCAACTACAAGGGGATGACTCTGAGCGCAGAGCAGGACTCGGACTCCTGTGCTTTGTGCTGTCAGATTAGTGTGCTAAAGTAAATCCTCCAGAGAGACTCGCTTGTGGTTTTAATGCACAAAAACCCACTGGAGACAGAGCACTTTGGTTACATGCTGGCAGTCATGAAAGTCTTAGAGCACAATTTTGCCTATACACATTTGAGTATTGCACAGTCATTGGAGAATGAGGCTCTGAACTGCCTTTTGGATTTAGGCTAGTAAATTCTGCCTAGATTTCACTTTGCAGCCTAAAGAAGACATACTGGATTTCAACTTTGCCTTAGAATCAAGATGAGTTGCTATAAGGTAAGTCAATAAATTATTTTAATTACAGTCTATTTCATATGCAAGTTAAAAATTCAGCAAGTTTTTAATTATAGAAAGTAAAAGGTTTCATATTTTAAATGATTTGTGACATAAGTATGCCAGATAAAGTGATTAACTGGCACATTTAAAATTAACTTCAAGTTATTTAGAGCTTTAGCTCTAGAATCTCAAGAAATTCTTTCTGCATTAAAAGATCAAACACTATAACTTTACAGAGGATGTTTTGTCACATTCAGAAGCAAAGAACTTACATTCTCTGTTTGTGTGTCAAATGCAACAGATTCTTAATCATTAGCCTATGACTAAAGAGCTCATTACACTGTCTGAAATACAGAGATTTATTATTGGTAGATTATTTTCAGTATTTCACCTCAGTTTGCTCCCTCATGGATGAAACATAGTTTTTACCTTTCAAAAAATATCTGTATACTACTCTAGTAATTTTTTCATTTGTAAGTGCATTGTTTTTACTAATATTCACCAGAAATGAAGTCTTTAATTACACATGATAATTACATATTATTTAAAACATACAAATAATGTTCTTTGCAAAAAATTACAGTTCTGGTTTTAATTGCTTCTTTATGTTTTAGTAAGATTCTTGCTTATAGACATATAAGCAGAACAGAAAATCACAGAGCAATTTAAGGACCTGCAAAGCATATAAACCTGTGTTCCTGAGACATTTGCATTTTGTGGCTAGTTCATATTTTTTACTTGGAGAAATAATGCCATTTGTTTTATTCAATAGATCTATCAATGTTGGTGCTTTAAAGTATTTGTCAGTAAATGCTCACAGTTAATAATTACATCATTAATTTTTCTCTTCCATTAGTGCAATTGAGGTACCATCATGGAATCCATGGGAAAACTGAGTTCAGAAGAGCAATGATTTTACCTTTCTAAACTTTTATCAGGATCTAAAGTGAATTATGTGATAAATGTATAATGTATGATAAACTGTCATAATTATTTTAGAAATGAAACTGCCTTGACAAAACCTCTGTTTAAAATCTCTTTCAGTTTGTAGGCTGCCTAAATATGAAAGCCAAATAAATTTCAGCCATTAGGTGACTTACAATTAACTTTATTACAGCCCTCAAAAGCAGTTCACAGACCCCAGTGGATCTTCTGTGGATCCCCAGTTTTAAAGACAATAATGTTCTCACCTCTTGTTTCAAAATTAGACACCATTTCATTCAGTAATTCAGAAGATAATTCCTACTGCATGCAATTATTAGCAAGAACAACATATTTTGATTCAACTTGTATGCAACTCTCACAAATATGTTTCTAACTCATTTTAGTGGCTTTTTTTTTTTTTAAAGCCCTGACTTTTTCTGAACATTCATGTCACAACTTTATTTCCAAACTACAGAACAGGCACACTGCAACCTCTCCAAAAAGCTTAACCTTTCAGGTACCAACAGAAACGCTTGGGGTTTTCTTTTATGTTAAAAAAAGAGCAGAAAACAGGAAAGAATTGCTTTTTCACCAACTACTGAATCAAGGAAAATTAAAAATCTGTTATTCTACATGTTATTTACCAATATAATATTCATTTAAATATCTAAGGGGAAAGCACACAGTAAGCCAAGGGTATGTTAAGAAGCCTAGGTAAGCATTCAACATAAATCAAATCAATATGTAAATTTGTGTTTGATTGAGAAACCTCCATTGGCCATGAATGACCCCAGCACGGAGCAGAGAGCAGCTATGATAAATGAGCTTACATGATTCAATATTCCAATTAAAATCCTCAAACAGAAACATAACACTGGGATCCAAACTGATTCATGGGACTGTCATGTGAATTCTGGGACAGGCATTTTTTTTGCAATAGCAGACCCACTGAATGTAGTAACTTGATATGTGATATACAAAAATAAAGAGATTTTAGTTAATTGTTCTTTTAAACTGACGATGATTTTTCTTTGTGTTGGAGCAACATTACAATATCCAAAAAATAAAGCTCCAAATGGATGTCAAATGGGCTCACTGGAAAGGAGAAAATGGGAAAGAAGACAGGTACTCTTTCTGGTGCAAAGCTAGAATTTTTCTGGAGGAGGTATGCCAGCAAAACATTGGTGAGATCCATAACAGAAAATGCAATGCATTTGCTGTTTCCTAAACAGGAAAATACTTTTTTCTCTCTCAGTTAGAATTTCTAATTAAATCAAAAGAATAAACTTCTTTTAGAAGAAATGTTGCTATATAGATGACATACCAAAGGAAGTAATAACTTGGCTGACCTGTAAAAATTTGGGATAATCCTGAAAGTAACTTTGTATTTAAAATTTAAAAGGAACAATATTTACTAACAAAAATGCACTGGCACAGGATTCAGGCAGAAATGTTTTCCCTTCTGAAGAAATTTATGGCTATCTCTTGGATATTTTTTTCAAGGGACAGATTCAATTTTCTTCCAAACATCAGCTGTGGAATGATGCTGGAAGCAGGATTGCCTCGTGTCAAAGATCATGCAGACACAGGTGTCTTTGATTGCCCAGTCCAGCCTTCTGCTATCACATGGCACTTGGAAAGCTCTCAAACGTCATCCTAAAAAATTAATTTCACTGTTTGCCTTAGTTTCACTTTCTGATAAGATTTTCCAGAAGAATTAATGAAAGAAAAATGTACTAAAGAACTACTCTAGTAATTCATTATCTATAAATGAACTCTGCCTCTGGAAGCCCTTCATCACAGACCACTGAAAACTGAAAGATCATATTTGCAAAAGAGACATCTCGTATCTCTGACTTTACTCTGGGTAGCAGAGGCTTCTTGTTTTCATTAGAAAGAGAATCTTGGGCTATAAACATCTATACTATGCCTCAGGCAGGATATTTTACATTCATCATCTAACTGCAATTCTATTTCGGGTGGAAGTTGTCTGATTTTCTACCATACTGTTGTGGTTTCCTTGGTTTCCTGTAGGGTTTTTTTGGTTTTATTTTTTTTTTTTTTTTTTTTGTTTTTTTTTTTTTTTTTTTAAATTTTATTTGTTTGCTTATTTTGGTTTTGGATCTGTTTTCATTTTATTTGAGGAGGAGGGAGATGGTTGTTCAGTTTGGGGTGGTTTTTTTTTTTTTTTTTTTTTTGTTTTTTTTTTTTTAAAGAATAGATTTTAGTCACAAAACAGGACCTATCTTCCATAATTTTGTATCTTTTAGTGAAGTAGTTATATCAACATTATTAAAATATATCAATAGTTATATCACAGTATTTCCAATGAATTATGTTAGCCATCTTCCATGCAGACTGGAAGTATCTCAGCAATCAAACAAAGACAATATATCTTTGTGAAAAAAAAATCTTAAACACAACTGTAATTTGCAATCTGGTAGAAAATGTTAGTACAAGGTAGGCAATGTTCAATAATATATGATAGTACACATCAGGCACACTGACTACCTGAGCTGAGAGTAGAGTTGGACAAGTCTATACATTCAAAACAAGAGTATACTTTATTTATTTGGATCATGTGGTTTTCAATTTTTAATTTTTGGGTTCTTTTTTTTTTGGCTGAGTGTTTTTCAACTCTAGATTTCTGATGTCAACTAAAAGGTGACACATTCTCAGAGTAACTAAAAAATCAACCATCAACAAATATTGAATTTGTTTTTTTTTTTTCTCTAAGGTAATATTTATCTCCAGATAAACAGATTATGCAATGCTCTCTAAAACCTTCAAGACATCCTCCTAATTTGCCTCTGATCCTTGAGAAAAATAATATGTTCAGACAAAAACTGTGTATTTCTCAGGATGAGTTCTGAAAACAAATCATTTTTCACAGAGGTCTTTGGAACAGCTCACCTAACAATGTTAATACTGCTTCACACCTAATCTAACAAAAAATATCTGACAAACTAAGTCATGTTGCTACTTAATTTATCTCTGACTTTTTATGACATTAATGGAGATATTTTATTTTACTAGGTAGAGACTATGTTAGCCACAATGCTTCCAAAGCAATTACAAGAACAATCAACTTCTATTTGCTGTAGTTGGGTATCATCCTCTGTTGTATGAAAATACTTATGGTCAAACAATGTTAGAAGAAAACATTTAATTTACGGTCTGTTAGCAATCTAAATCTCTGCTATCTGCATGCAGCAGGGTGTGACAGCAACAGAATGAAGGGCAGAGACACCAATTTATTCCCTCTCCCACCCAGCACTTCTAAGTGCAAAGTGCAGTCACTCTCTACAGGTGCTGCCAGTGGGGTGGTGGACCACACTCCCATTGAGCTCAAATTGGAAGCAGCCTTCCTCAATTGGCAGCCCAAGAGGAATAATTACACCCTTTAGCCAAACACCAGAGCTTAGGGAGGGCATGGGGATACTCAGGAAGTTTTGTTCCCTTCTTTTCTACAATCTCATTTACCAGGAGCAAATGCAGTGGGGATGAAGCATTGGAGACAGAAAAGGGGCCTGGAATGTGTAGGGAATTGGCTGTGACATCCACTGGTTCAAAGAGGAGGATCTGTGCTCTCATCTGTGGAAGTCACAGTGGTCAGATGTGGGATATACCTGCTTAGCAGAGGGGCATCAGCCCTCCAAGAGCCCTTCAACATAAACAGAAGATAATGTATTTACTGATGAATTTACACTATGCATTACCTCATACCATTTAATATATAAAGCACATGCTTTTGACAGTAAGTTTTCTAAAAATAAAACCACAATGTGTTATAGGACCTGATTTTCATTGCTGAGTGTGTCATTACAAAGAATATTCATTGTGCTACGGTCAAAGCAATGAACAAAACACAATGCAGGGGGATATACTGATTCAGATCAATTGTAAGTGTATTCTATGTCTTCTCTTGGATGTAACATGTTTACAAAGGTGTTAATATTTTTTTTTTAATTATTACACCAGACCTGTTTGATTGCCACTTTTTGCTTCAAAGATGATCAAAGATTACTTCCAGCTAAGGAGCAAACATGATGGACAATAGCAATGAATGTTACAGCCCAGTGTTTAGGACTGTGACAAAGGGTGGGGGACAGTAACACATTGCAACACATTCTTGACTATTCATTTTTTTAAACTTTTGAACAGTCAACAAAAGAAGTGATTGGCAACAAATATTAAATAAAGTAGGAACAAAGAAGACCCTTGAAACCATAATGAATATGCAGCTCTTTCTGAGGAAGACTGCTGAAAGCAATGAGATTTCATGAAATAAGAGCTGTGGCTTAAGCTGTAATGAAACAATAAATACATACTTCACGAATATGAAAAGACACTTCCAATTTAACATTGTCAGATGTTGGCTCCTATATTACTGCAATCTGCCAATCTGCACCATGGGGTTTAAACAAAATGGAAGAGATAAGACTGTGGATTTTCTAATACAACCATATGTGAAAAAATAACCATGATTTTTTTATCTCACCTCCTTGAACACATGGCAGATAAAACATATTTCAGACGTGGGTAACCAAAATCCTACACCAGGGTATGTCATATGTCTGATATTACTTTACCTAACAGGATGACAAACTGCTTGTTTATTTGTGTCTTGTTCTGGGAGCATTTCCATAGGATTGAATGCGTGTGACATCATCTGATTACAAATAAGCAAATATTCAGCCATTCAAAACTAAACTGGACAGAGGCTTTGCATCTATCAACAGAAAATTTTATACCTTTCTTCTGGGACAACTGAATCATCAGGAAACTGTTGTTAAAACCTAACTTGCACAGAATGCAACCCTATAAATGTAGGCAATCATTACAATTATTTTTATTTTATCATACATAAAAGATCACATTGATGTGTGAATGGATATGAATATCATATCTGGAACATCACATAGACTTTCTACTTTTTTCCTCCTTAGTCCCTGTTTTTACTGCATCACTCTCTGCTCTGTTATTAGTTCTTTCCCTCCTGTTCTTATCTTCCTTTTAGGGCTTTTTTTTTTTTTTTTTTCATCACTTCTTCAGGATGATTCCTTCTCTCTGGCTCTTCTATATTTTGTCTTTCCAAATCCCTTATTCCATTTCATTATTTACCTTCTCTCTCGGCTATTTCATTATTTTTCCAGACTTACTTCTTAGAATCATCCATTATCTGTGCCTGGTTTACTCCTCCCCACCCCTCCATGGTTATTATCACTCTAGTCTTTAGTCTGTCCCTCACTTCCCATCTGTTCATTATCTTTAGGTTGTCCATCTCATCCTGTTACAGACAGACCATGTTGCTTCTTGCTGCCCACATAAGAAAAAATGGAATCTTTTAGCTGGATGGCTTTTCTTGATTCCACTATATCTTTCTCACACCACTTCCCACTTCATAGTGAATGGTAATAACAACTTAAAATATCATTAAAAAAACCCCCAAACCACCAAAAACCTTACAGTCCTGGATCTGTGAAAAAAAAGACAGGGCCACTTAACTTTTGTGTGAGGTACAAATAAAGAGGTTTGCTTTTATTGACTCTATTTCATCTTGCTGCTGTTGCTGACATTACAAAGGATTTATATATTTCAATGGTCTTTATGCTCTTTTAAACATAGACACTTATAGCAGCTGTTGAGAACAGAGGAATCACTAAAAACAGTCTTGAGAGAGCCCATTGGATTGGTTAAGGAACTGACAAATACTTTGTGTAAAAGAAAAAAAAGCACAGGGGCAATATTTTATGCATCTTTTTTATTTTAGGAGGGATTTTGGGGTTTAGCCCCTGCTAAGCAATTTCAAAATTTGTGGAATAGCCAGTATGCTTTGGGATCACTTCCTGGAGTGTGACTGAATAGAAATGACTCTTAGTCATATCAGAATTTCCTACCTAAGCAAGTTTATGTAAAAATGACCAGAAGAAACATCTCTTTCATTTTAGTGAGGATTTTGCCTCTGGAAGGAAATTACAGCAGAAGAATTTGACACTACAGATCCAGGCACACTTGAAACTGCCAAACTGTTTAGACAAATCAGTGAAGCAATTTGAAACAATAATTATTTAAATAATTTTAAATCTGTAATTTAAAATTAAGCTTGGAAAAGGAAGATCCCTAGTTTTCTGCTGTCTGGGGAGCAGGAGGCTACATAACACTTTCTGTACAAGGTGAGTTAGAGGCATCGCTGCTAAGAGTAAAGTTTTCTTGTAAGGGTAGATTAGGATATTGCTTCTTGCAGGGCTATTCTACTGTAGATTTTTGGTGTGCAATTTTGAATATTTTCTTGACTAGAATGTTTTGGTTTACAAGGAAAGCACAAAACACAGGAAAGCTAGTGTGCTGGGTTGGGGAGGAGAAAATGTGTGGTTCTGCTAGCAAATAGTTTCCAGATCTACTGTCTGAACAAACAAAAGCACATGAAACCTTTCAATAACTGGTTTCACCCCCAAATTCATGGTTCAATTTTCATCTTCACAGAGAATGGGAGAGGAAGCTACAGTGCTATATCAGATGTTAGGTTCTTTATATTTTTCTGTGATATTTTGCAACCTATTGATAAACACTTGGAAATCTATAGCTGTAGAGCCACAAAACAATACAAAGAAAAAAGGTAGTAGTAAAAAAACCCCATAGTTTATTGTTCTTTTGACATGCAAGACTCTTATTTCTTTTGATGTATGCTCTTTCATTCCTGAGGAGACAAAAATTAAACCCCAATACTCTTCCACTTTTTCGAAAAGAATAAAGTAGAATTTTATTCCATAACTTTCCAATGAGAAATATTTTGTTATATTTGAATTTTCCAATTTTTGTCCTTTTTCATACAGGAAAAATTGCCCTTTATGTAACCTGTGCCCTAGTAAATGAGCATTTATGGCCAACAGTGAACCTTTTTCTTCTTTTTTTTTTTCAGCAGACTTCATTTTAAGATGACCAGCTGGATGATGTTTTACACTTGGTAACTACTTTCAAAAAAGTTTGTTAAATATTGGTCTATATGTTGCATGTTGACAGACAGTGACCTGCAGAATTGTCTCTGGAGTGTGCAGATTTGCAGCGTGCAGGCAGTGATACAGGTAATTAGCACCTGATGTGACAACACAATGGTACCATAGCCACAATGTCTCAACTTAATGGAATGTATATTCACCTTGAGATCCTGTGACACAAATGAAATGAACTAACACTTACTGTCACTTTAGTAAGGAACTAGCAGGGAGACATTTTAAAAACCCATAAATGTTGGAAGCCCCTGAAACCAATTTTCTTTAGCTGAAGTGACAGTGTCTGCCAAGATATCCAAGGACCTAAATTTTTCTCTTCAGAGCAATTAGTCAATCACGGACCTGTGAAAAAATATGTCCCACTTCATACAGCTGTGCAAGAATTATTTAAAGTGATAAGGTTACGACAGTGAAGCCTGGCAAAGATTTTTACAATCAGCTTGTACCCTGTAAGAGTCACTAGCAGCATGCTAAGAAATGTCAACAGTAATTAAACCCAGTCATTTTCAAATATATGCCATGCTTTGGCAATGGTGAGGAATGCTTTTCACAGTAAGAATTCTCAGCCCTGTGAGCGTAGATTTTAAGATTTTTTTTTTTTTATGGGAAGAAGAACATTTTTCTCTTTTTCATTTGGCAACACCATTTTGGAAGATGTTTATTCATTAAAGGAATTGTATGAAAAATCACGGAACTACAGGTTTCTTCTCTCAACTTGTCACAGTTCATACTGAGCTTGAATTTAAGGATTGTCCCTGCATGCAATTCTGAGTACATTGCATGGAATTTATTTAAAAAATTTGTGAAACTCTTTGGCAAAACATCTGAAAATTTACTGAAAAGTGACATTTCAAAATACTGAAAAGAAATTGTGTTCAGGTTTTGGCAAGTACTTTTGGAAAATAAAAAGCACAAATTTGCAAATTGCTAACAATTTGCTTCTAAAATAATACATTTAAATGTTGTTTCCATTTGCAAAGAATTGAAGAAGAGGACAGTGGCTCCCCTATATCCAGTTCATTTAACTTTTAGTACTGTACTGATGTAGTAATTTAAACATCACCATCTTGACCCAGTAAGCTTTATTAGCAACACAGGTGCGAGGTACTTCAGGACAAAAGCTTCTCACTGTGTGAGGTTTGTAACTGGAGCAGTGTCAGATTTGGGCTTTTCATTTGCTAGAAAGGTCTCTTTGGCCACTCTCATAGGTAATAAATACTTGGTAGATGTAATAAAAATGTAACAGAGACCATTGGAAGCATCCTCATCCAGTATACTCCTCTGGAGACAGAAAAAGTATTTTTTTCATAATAGGGTCAAAGTCCATTTTTGAGGTACGGTGAGGTGTGGTGTGCAAGATGGGTATGTTCCAGTAAGCTCTAGCTGGCCTTACCCACGGGATAAGTGTAGCGCTGATGCTGTCTTGGCACAATTTTTCAGCTCGGAATAGGCGCTACAGTTACGTGCTTCAGGCGCTATAGTTACGTGCTTCTGACAGTACGGCAGAAAAACAAAAAGTGAAGGCTTTTGTACTAGTTTGCTCACATATTCATCCAGTTGAAACTTATTCTTTTTCAAAGCTATGTTAACACCGAGTATGATGTTGAAGGTTGAGTCTTGCTCCTGCTGGAGTCAAAGGCCAAACATTTGTTTAACTTGGCTATGGCCAGTGTTTTGTTGTTATGAAATGTCAGCTGTCCCCCACAGGCAACAAGTGACAAAGCACTTCTCTTACCTTCTGGTAAAATAGTTTGGAAATGGTAAAATTGGTTAATGAAAAGTTTCTGTTGAGAAAAATCCTCTAAGCTCCAACTTGCTTCCTATTTGGACAATATTTAGCTTTACTGTAGACTTCTTACAATCATCTCAAATAAAAAAAAAAAATGGCTTGGGACTACCCTTTTAGAAAAGTGCACTGAAGACATAATGACAACAGGAGAATACACTAATGCCATTTAAGTGAAGTAATATAATAATAAAATTTTTGAATGCCCTCATGCCAGAATTGGCTACTTAGAAAGTAAAGTGGTTCACATTAGATACAAAATGTTGAAGAAAGAATTAAGAAAACATCTTATGAAAAATTTTATCCCTTTTTGTTAATTTAATGCATAGCAAAATTAATTTTATGTTGCAATTTTTAAATTATTTTAACACATTAGAAATGTTAAGAAAACCAATGCAAGCTTCACATTACCTTAGTACCTGCTGCTGTTTTAACTGATAAATATTTTTATTTTATTACTTCTTGGTATTTTTGCAAAAATCGTGAAGAGCATTTTTAAAGTTCTCATTGCTTTTAAATAAAAAAGTATGATATAATTATGCATTAAATTCTACTAGATGCATGCAAGTATTTCTGGTATGAATTAATCAGTATCTTGAAAGAGATAATATCTTGGTCCTCTCAGGGTTAAAAGACATATTTCCTGCCTGGAAATAGCATCCTCACAACCAGCAACAATATGTTTCATAAACTTTGAACTCACTATAAGAACTTTTCAGGATGATCAGGATGATTATTCTTCCAGAAAAAAAAAAAAAAAAAAAAGAAAAATAAAAAAAAAAGGTAGTAAATTCATTGTTGTCTTTAGCTCAATACAAACCTGTTAAAGAAGTGTTAAAGAAGTCTGCATTTTTCAATGCCAATACCCAATTTTGAATCAAGAGAAAGCTTTCAACATGTGCCTACTATGATCTTTTTCTCTTTTAGTGGTTTAGCAGGCCATCAATGCAATATTTACCTGACTAGTGTGGCTCTCCCTGTGCCTTTGAATCGATGAGCCTGCTGTAGTGCTGGCAGACAGTCTGGAAAAGTCATTTTCCTCTGGTAATCCTAAAGCAGAAGAATACTAAGTTATAATCTGAGATTTATGCACTGGCTGATTTCAAAATAAGGTTCAGAAGACCTTAATATGTTTTACCAAAGAAGAAACAAAAAAAACCCAAATCACATATTTCCTGACTATTTACTATTTCCATGCTTACTGAAACAGAAAAATTAATTTTTTACCATGTAGGGATAGTATCATAGGTATGCATGCTGGTTGGTGGGTTGACCCTGGATGGATGCCAAGTGCCCACCCAAGCAGCTCCATCACTCCCCTCCTCAGCTGGACAGAGGGGAGAAAATATAACAAAAGGCTTGTGGGTCAAGTAAAGGACAGGAGAGATCACTCACCAGGTACTGTCATGGGAAAAAACAGACTCAGCATGAGGAAATGAACTGAATTTATTACCAATCAAAATGAGAGTAGGAAAATGAGAATTAAAACAAAGCTTGAAACCCTCTAAAGCCCCTCTATCCTCCTTTTAGTTCCCCCCTTGTAACAGTGCCTTCCCACAACTTTGTAACTAGGGACAACAGTTGTTTAATGTACTTCTGAATAGAGCTCACATAAGTATTCATAAATATGGATCTTCTACATCATCTGGACTTCTCTGAACACACAGACAGTGAAGAAGGTTAATCTCTTGTTTGAAGCTCAGGAACCAGGTCCAATCTGAGAGAGTCCAGCATTTCAGTTCTTAACTGCTTGCTGCAAAGGGAATCTGACCCTGTTCTCTCAGTAATTGGAACTATGTGTTGTTTTGAGGTTGGATTATCACTTTTTGAAGCTGGGAAATTATATATTACATATGTACAGGGGAAAGGTGTGATATCCAAGGTCTCTAGTGTACTGCTAGTCTTGTAAATTATATGTCAGTTATCACTATTGCTTTCTTGTCTACATTAAATTCTCTGTACTCCAACTAAAAATTCTCCTTTTGTTTTTGGTTGAATGAAATGCTTGAAATAAATTTCCCTCTAAAAAATCACAGTTTTTGTGAATGGAAAACAACCCCCTTTTTCAAATAATTTCCTGAACTAAAAATTTATTTACATGGATTCAGTTTGGATCCATCTCAAATAAAGTAGTAAAAAATTAACAAAATTTTAATGCAAAGTACCTTCTAAAAGTAGGTACTATTCATTTAATTCAAATAAAAGGTAGAATGTAAAATATTTTTGTAACTCTAGACCACCACAAATGAATAAAAATACTTTCCTAGGCCAAACAGCAAGTTCTGAAAAAATATTGATTTTGTACTATGTTAATACACTTTAGGATCAACTGCCCAGGACAGCCTTGAGCTAAGAATCAGGTTGTCAATGATTTTCTGTTTATTTCTGTAAAAGGCACTTTGATAATTGGCCTTATCAAATAAATAAAGCTTCCATGTACAGCAATAGCACATTGTCACAGTCATGGCAAGCAGAGGCTTGGTAGAGCTTGGAAAGACAAATGGAGTTGTTGATCACGTCCTGAGAGCTTTCCTTTGCATACACATATGTAAATATTAGGATACCACAGTTGTGCATTGAGTAAGACTTTGTTAATTCAGTCCAAGATTGGAAGCATCAGTTTAGCTGATGCCAGAGGCAAAATTACAAGAACCTAAGTTAATCAGGGGTTCAGTTTGGAGTACAAACTACACCATCTGGATTGGGTTTTCCTGCAACTATTCTCAAGTTACCAAAGGTAAGTTGAATTTGGCATTTTTTTTTCTTTTGGGCAAAATTATGTTTTCTATACATTATTGCTGCAATTATATGTGACACTGTTTTGGGTGATGTAGGATCACAACTTTCAGCATTGGAATGTAAAAGGTTATTTCAGGCTTTCTGATTACTTTGTGTATTTGGCAAAAAGCTCTTTCTTTCGGAATACGAACTCTGCTAAGTGTGGAAGATTTGTGGTGAAGTCTGTTTTATAGCATAGAGATGTAAAAGGTGCTACTCCTATCAAAAATAAAGTAAAAAATAAGAGCAATTTTATTCATTATACAAAATGAAAAAGCAACTTCTATTAAAAATCTGAACTCAGAGAAGTGTTATTTCCTTAGGATTAATGCTTTTAGAACCTTGAAACATATTCTGTTGTATCTCTTGTATACCATTTTATATTGCAATGATACACAATATATCATTCACTAGTAAGGCACACAGCAAAGGGAGATCCTGATTTCCTATTTTCTGTCCCATTTGTATTGATTATAGGATCAGAAGCTTAAATCTCAGTCCTCCATACCTTAGGCTGCTTATAGACTTGGAGCTGAAGGAATTATAAATTCTTCAACAGAGGCTGTTTTATGTTCTTCACATTCAGCTTTTATTGGAGAGGGGTTTATCAGTTCACACATACAAAGTTAAGCCAGTTCCAGAAAGAGATATTTCACAACTCAGAAGATTCCAGCCTGACTGTATCTCACAGAGCTCATTCAAGGAAACGCTTCAGCAATTTTCTGTTAGAAGAGTTTTGGGATTAAAAACTACTTACCATTTGATACTGAATTTCCATTTTCAGCAGTCACAGAACTGGACAATGGATTAGATGACTGAATTCCATGGTTATTTGCATTTCTATCCTGTGTTTCTGATCCAGGATCTGATGTATTTGGGTCTTCCCTGCTCCTCAAGTTCAGATTTGTTTCAGCACCTGACAGAAACAGAAAAAATGATTGTCAGCTTCCTTTTAACTGGTGGCTTTCACATGTAATTAGATGAACGCAGAGCGACCAAGTCACTTTATTAAATTAATCACTAAATTCACAAGTCCAGTGATAAAAGTGAAAGGTTTAAATTGGTGATTTTTGAAGGGTTTTTTTTGTTTGTTTGTTTTTTTTTTTTTTTTTTGGTTTTTTTTGGTTGGTTGGGTTTTGTTTTTTTTTTTTTTTTTTTTTTTTTTTTGTTGCTGCTCCACTTGAAGCTTTTTAAAGTTTAGGGGAGTGAAAGGCATTACAAAATTTAATTTGTATTGTTTCTTCCCACACAAATATCAGTGGATATAGCTCACCAACTGTTTGTTTGCATTGTCTCTATTTTAGATTCTATTTCACATGAGCTTACATAGCACTGTCATCACTGCAATGCCTTTCATCATTGCACTAAATGATACTAGCAACAGATACAATATGATCTTATCCTTTTCTTTTACCTCCTACCACAAGAAACAAACTGGCTTTTGAGATTAAACCATAGTAGCAATATTCCTCCCAGCAGATCTTCCCCGTGGCTATTGTTTACCAGCCTCAGGGCTCTCCAGCCATCAGTTGTCATTTTCTATAAAGTGTCAGGTTTTCAAGTCAGAGCCTTTTAGTTAAATTTTTTCAAGACATCAAGAGGAGGTCTGATCCTGTAGGAGTTCCAAAGATTTTTAGCATTTGTTCAAAGAGAAGGGCAAAACAAAGCCCTTATCTTGTTCTCCCTCTGAATGATTGCATGTGCAGGAAAAGCAGAACAGCTCACAGCAAAGTGCCTGGAGCTGCCTCTGGGCTTGCCTGACTTTGTCAGCCCAGTGCTCCACAAGAAACAGGCTCAGGTCGTTGGCTGTGCCCAAGTGGTGCTCCCCACTGGAGCTCAGGGGCCAGGGACACTTCAGAGCTGGAAGACAAGATGGATGGGGATAGTAGCAGGGACCCCACCACAATACCTGTATCCCTGGCTATCCCCACTCCACTGCAGTGTGACAGGGCTGATGAAATGCTGCACTGACTGGCAAGGTCATGCATTTTCTTAAGGATTTATCTCTCTTTTCTGTGTTTGTTGGTTTTTTTGTTTTTTTGTTTTTTTTTTGTTGGTTGGTGGGTTTTCTGTTTGCTTGTTTTTGTTTTGCATTTTTGGAGTTTTTTGTGTGTTGAACATATATACACATTCTTTCCTTGCCATAGTCAGGTTTGATTCATACAAGACAAAGCTGAATTCAGTACTTTCTCCATTTCAGTCTTCCTAACTATTTCTGCTCCCTCTGAAGCCTGGCCTTAGCTGCAGGGCTGATGTATTATTGCTGACCCTGGTGCAAAGGTCCTCCTGTAACACTCTAAAATGAAAATGCTACTTCTATGACAACACTGAGAGAGTTATTCCTTGATTTTGGTTGTCATAATGATAGCAAGAACAAATAGAGGTCAAAACACTAGCTATTAAAACCAACATTTAAGCATTCATCCATGCTTCCAATAACATCCTCAGCTTTCCCAAAGACAGGATATATACTTATAAATCTCAAGCACATGAAAATTTTTCAAGGGGAAGGAAAAGCATTTTTTTCACCAGGTAATAGATGCTTAACCTGAAGATTTTACAGCCTAATGTTGACTGTTCTGTCAATTTTTCATTTTTATGCCTGAAGTAAAAAAAAAAAAAAAAATCCATCTGATTTGGAAAGCCCCAACATTAAAAACTTAATTAATGAAATGGAAGCTATAAATCCATTCTGGTTATCTCAAAATATTTAGTTTAATTGAAAAGGTCCTTCCTGTTTTTGTTTAGCTGTTAGTTATCTAACATTGAATTGTTCTTAAAATTTCCTTGTCTAAACAAAAATCTGTCTTGAAAATTGAAAAAGTTCATTTTCAAACTGTTAGATAAAACATTTCCATGTTTTTTTTGATTTTTGTCAGTTCCTCCATTGCCCTCATTCCTTGATCATTATATTTTGTCAGATCTGATTGGGTTGTTTCAGTGACACTGTTTCATAAAATGGATCTTTAGGCAAATCTGCTTTGTATTGAAAAAATTAGGCCAGCTCTACCCACAATAATTGACTTGGGAGAGGCTGAGATGGAAAGTCTGAGATGGAAAATGCATACGGTACAATTATAAGAGCATGCCTGATTTAGCTTTTGTACAAGCAAGCTGACTGCAAAATGCATCTTTGCAGCTCATTTTAAATTTGTCTGAAAAGGAAATGTCACTTTTAGATGTTACTAGTCAGTGCACTTGCCTATAGATCATAATCCACCTACATAATTATTGTGCCACTTTTTACATAAAGCTTCTTGGGGAAGTGGCTGGGATCCTTATTTTTCTTGATATTTGAAAGATTTATTGATATGCCTGACATATGTAATTCATTTCAGAATGAACAAGTAGAAAGAATTTTTCTTGCATTGGTGTTTGGAGAAGCCTTTTGTTTCATAGGTACATTGATATCTTTTCAGGGCATTCATGAAGGGCTCTTGGAAAAAAGAAATTATCTTTTCTTCTTTGTATCTGTAAAATGAAATACTACAAAGAATTGTGGATAGCTACTATGAAGCTAGAATATCATACTAAATTGGCAGAAATAAGTAGTGGAATATATGCAACAAAGCTGTGGGGACAGTTATCTAGACAGAAATTTGTTATCCCGTTTGCTGTATTCAGTCATTGTAAGAAATGTCCCCTTTAGTTTCTGAACAGAAAACTATATAGAGAAAATATATTTCATATTGCCTTATTTAGCTGATCTTGGGGGTGAGAAAGAATCCTATATTTTATTTCAAAATAATCTGGGTTACATAAAAGTACTTGAACTAATTTCCTATATATAGGCATATTCAGCTCCTCATTGGAGGAGATTCTTGAGTCTATAGAACAAGTTTAACTGTGTACATCAGCAAACTTCAACCAGACGTCAGGAGAGAGCCCCTGAAATCAGCTCTGCCTCACACTGGACAAGCTCCCCCTGCCCCAGCCTCTGCTCACAGGACCATGGTCCAGCCCTGAGCATGTACTGTGTCCAGTTCTGGGCTCCTCAATACAAGATAGACAAGCTACTACCCTGGAGGGGGTCCAGTGGAGGGTCACAAAGATGATGAGGGGTTTGGAGCATGTCTCTTACGAGGAGAGACTGCAGGAGCTGGGCTTGTTTAGTCTGGAGAAGAGAAGACTGAGAGGGGATCTCATCAATACATACAAATATCTCAAAGATGGGTATCAAGAGGATGGTGCCAAGATCTTTTTGGTGGTGCTCAGTGACAGAACAAGGAGCACTGGCCATAAACTAAAACACAAGAAATTTCACCTTCCACCTTCTGAGGAAGACCTTCTTTACATTTAGAATGGCAGAGCACTGGAACAGGCTGCCTAGGGGGCTTGTGGAGTCTCAATCTCTGGAGACATTCAAAACCCACCTGGACATGTTCCTGGGTATCCTGTTGTAGGTGACCCTGCATTGCCATGGGGTTGGACTGGGTGGTCTCCAAAGGTCAATTCCCACCCTAACAATTCTGTGATTCTGGGATTGCTGGAGTAAACTTGCTCCAGGTTATCAGCATCTTTCTGCAGTGGGAGGCACAAACTGGCCACAGTACCCAGATATGGTCTAACAATGAGTGCTGGACGGAGGAACGACTGACACAGCCCTGGATGCAGTTGGCTGTCTCTGCTGCCAAGGCTCACTGCCAGCTCCTGTCCAGCTCCCAGGGCCTCCAGCACCCTTTTCCCAGGGCTGCTCCCTGACAGCCTGATCCCTATATCATTGAATGAGGTAATACTTTTCAAGGTGCAGCACTTTGCATTTGCTTTTTTATTAAACATGCCAGAAGGTCCTGACTTTATCTTCTGTGCTGAGGCATCCCTCTCTGTCCTGCCTCCATACTATTCCAAATATCTCTCAGCATAACAAAAGTGTCTCCTGACATTTTATCATAATATTTCTATTGAAAATTCCTACTGATTCCTATTTTATCTGTCAAATATTGGTCTGAAAAGCACTTTCCCCTCATGTTTTCTTAGTCACTTAACATAGATGTTTGGACTTTTCTCCACATTAATGCTGATGTGCTCCTGCTGCCATCAAATCTTGCAGATACAAGTATGCAGTGCTCTCTCATCCCTTATCAACTTTCTGAAACTATCAGAAATTATATGGTTCCTACATTTGAACACTTTCACCAACATGACAAATCTTAGCTTTTTGCTTGGACTTGTGCTCTGCTGTTCCCAGTAGATGGATGGATTATTTACCAGGTTTCAATACTATGTTTTTTAAAGTAATGACATCTTTAACAGTTTTCAGCTGCTAATAAATGTTATTTGAAGAGACATCGATGTTTACTTGCAAGAGACTAGCTACAGAGAGGTATCAGCTGTAGAGCATGGTAGAAGTTCTTGATTATAAGAGGAATACAGGCTTTAAGTGAAAATCTAGAGTCTGCTAAAGTGAACAGTATTTGGATTATTATTTCAGTAAACTGACTTTGCCAAAAAGGTATCTCTGACTCAGTAAAGTCCTACTTTGACTAATCTTGCAGTTAATAAGGATATATGGACTAGAAAAATGCATGCATGTTTAGATTGAGGGCATCATTTGTCCCTCAGCAGTAGCATAGTTACTAGCTGGGAGCAATCATATGTACAGTGCTTTTAATCAGAGAATGACAAATCAAAGTGTAAAGTTATTTCCTTACAAGCAAGCTCCATATTCCAACAAATCCACAATTAATTACATCAGCATTACTTGAAAAGTGCAAGAGGAACAGTATGCAAGAGGAACAATATGCAAAAGAGGCAGCTCATGAAACCCACAGTTGCTCATTACTAGTGTTCTTGGAAGAGACTGAGTTTAAAACTCAAGATAAAGTCATAAGGCACAGGATGGACAGAATTACATTTATTTTGTAAAAAAAAAAAAATCAGAGTATGGCAATGATGTAAATTAATGTATTTGCTTTTCCCCTTCATTTTTTTAGTCACTATCTCACTTTTAAAAGAAACCAGTACACTGAAAGTCTACATGCTAGAACTCTTTTGTTGAAAGATTGGCTTAAACTCTTAATTGAGCTATGACTTCCAAATATCCTATTATCAAACTTTTTTTTTCTTAAACATAAAATGTATGATCCTAAGCATCATAATTATTTCATAAGTAGTATTTAGGCTGAACTAATGTTTTATCACCAAATTAGAAAATGAGCCAGTATTAGCTCTATTCATATGACAGATTAAAGTAGAAAACTGAAATATTTTGAGACACTATTAGTTTTCTAAGGAAATCATATACTTAGCCTATTTTATAAAGTCTAAAGACAGAATATAAATCGATGACTAATATCAGAATTTAGGTGGAATCATCATAGACTCATTGTACAGCAAGATATGAAAACCAGTATGTTATAAAAGGCACAGCAGTACCTCAACAGATAGGGTTGTATTTTACTTTTCTGTCAAATCCCTTGTTTTACTCTCCTTTCTTTAAATGTAGGTATATCCATAATGTATATGGATACATTTGTCCCCATATGTTCTTTTTCAAAAACTTCTCCTTTTAACATTCAGTGATCATTTACAGTCTAACTAAAAGCTCATTAATAACAACAGAAGGCTCCACTGCTTTCAGCAGGTTTTGGATCCCATTCATGCTTACCTTGGATGCTTTGTGCAGCATTGCTTGCTTTGTCTATCCTGGTTATTCAAATGTGATCACAACTGTTCTCTGGCCCTGAGGCAAATGGTAAGAGACCCATATCAGTACTACTACACTTTTCTTGCCCTCCACAGCAGAGAGGAATCCAAATCATCTACTGGGGATAGTCCCTGGAGCTGCGTCTTTTCCTGAACCAAGCCCAGATGTGTCTGGAAGGGAGCCAGCCTGCCAGGTCCCAAGGAACGCTGGGGATTGCTCTGCACTTCAACTGTGCAGAGTGAGCTGCCATTCCAAGGACATTCCCTGGCATTGGCTCACTTAGTAAAACAAATGCAGCCCTTCACTTTGACAGCACTAGTTACCAAGATCAAAAATCAGTGGTCAGTATTAATCTGTCTCAAAAAAAAAAAAAAAAAAAAAAAAAAAAAAAAAAAAAAAAAAAAAAAGCCTCAAAATCATATGGGGCTGGTGAAGCACTGAACTGTTGCACAGCTTCTACTGAAGTCACATTTAAAGGTTTCATCATGACTATAGAGGGAGAGCAGATTCTCCCTAGTTCTGCTCTGGTATAAATGAAGTCATGCATTCCTCTCAGTATGATTTGACATGATCATTCTTTCAAGGCACACATTTATTTTTCTTAATTAAAAAGAGAGCTAATGATGAGTTTCCAGCTGAGGAAATTCAGTGTCACAAGCTAGGCAGGATGTATCTCAGTCCTAAAGCTGAAACGATCTCAGTATAAAATCAAACATTATTTCCTCATTTATGGAAAACATGACTTTCTGTAACTAATTATCAATACACAGTTTTAGGTAGGAAGATCCACAGTTATACTTTCTGTATCAGCAACTATGAGAACAGGAAAACACATAAATTCTGGCTGATAATTTCATGTAGCATAGGAGGAGAAGGTTTTGTACCTGTGCTACCATGGAATGTAAAAGCTAAATAGCTCAATTTCCTTAAAGCCTACAGCTGGTATCCAGCAAAATCTAAATTTCAAATCAAGCAGCTTGTCATTAAACATGTTAATAAGAGAGAACTGATGGATCCCATTAACCAGCATCTGAAAGTCAAGACGTTGCAGATAGAAGGGATTTCTGATATGTGCTCTCATTCCTTCTTGGGAAAATTAGGAATACACTGAATCCTAATCCAGGCTGACCCTGGATAGTTTTTACATTTACTGTGACAAGTGGATGTTGTGAAGTGAGGGAAAAAAAGATATGGTGATTTCAGAAAATTTGCAGATATTTTTTGGTGAAGGAAAGGGAGAGGAAGTTTAAATAAGAACAGGCCATTTTATTTTGGCTCAAATGTTTACCCCTGTGTTCTGTTGTACCTTTTCAATTCCACTTGGTGTTTCCTGTTTTGCTGTGACTTACTGTAGTGACATTCTTTGTCTGTGGCATTTGCTAGCTATCCTCAGCACAGGTTGTCTTAGGTGTCCTTTTGCTGGATAAATGCATATTGCTTCAGAGTAATTCAGTTTACTCATACGAAGTCACACTGTGACCCTCTGTAACATGACTGTTTACTTTGTCTGCTGAGAGCTGGAGGCAAACAGCTGCATCTTATTTGCTGAAAGAAATGGAGCAGGCTGAAAACTGTCAAGACAGGATTCCCCAGCCTATTAGCATGTGCTGCCTGTCTCACCCTTTTAGCTGTGCTGCTGGCTGCCCCTGCCATCAGAGGCAATAATTATTCATTGGTTTATTTCACCTCACAAAGCCTACCCTTACAGCAGCGATTGTCCCCTAGGAGTGATGATCCTAGGAGGGTAGCAGTGAATTTGTACTGTCACTTCCAGCATCCTTTCTCTCTGAGCTGTGTAAGTGGAGCTATCAGATGGTGTTGCAAGCAACTCCAGATGCTTGCACTCTTTGATGGAGCAGGTAAATACAGAAACAGGCCACTTATTTTGTCTGGGAAGCTGCATTTGTGGAAGCTTTGTGTAAACACTGGAAAGCAAAAAGTGGAGACACAGGCCATGAAGAATATCAAGTGGCAAAACTCACTGTGCTTGAGGAAGGAGCTCCTCTGAAGAATTTTGTTTTAGTCTGATACCAATCAGCCAAATTTCAGAGGATGAGGCTGGTAGTAAGAAGGAGGTTGCAGAAGCAGCTGCAGGAACTCCTAGGTCTGGTACAACCCTGAAGAGCCACCAACTCAATTGTAATTTTGTAAATCACAGCTCTAGAATGTACAGAACAAGAACAAGAAGGTTTCTTCTGCTTTCTTCTCTAATGGATTTGTGCTAGTAGAAAGACAGCGCTCATTTTACATTTATTTCAGTGTCAATCATTACAAGCCACAAACCTTTTCCTCTTTCCTAGAAGCAATAAGCAATATCAGGGATATCTCTGGATTGTTTGAATTTGGTTGTGGTGTTTTTTTTTTTTTTTTTTTTTTTTTTTTTTTTTTTTTTTTTTTGTTTTTTTTTTTGGGTTTTTTTTTTTTTTTTTTTTTTTTTTTGTTGTTGTTTTTTGTTTTTTGTTTTTCCCAGCATGAGATTAGAGAATAGCATTCTGAAGTGGAGAAAACAGCCTTCTCAAACAGTGGTAAAGAATGAAAAATAGAACAATATCTGGACAGGCTGCCATCTCTCCTGCCTGATAGTATCCGAGCAAGAACTTGGAACATTTTTCAGTGCAGCAAGTGAGCTGAACTCCAGTCAGTGTACCTGTTTCAGAGACTGAGGATTTCATTCTCTGATGGCCTTTCTGAGGTCCATAACAAACCACACAGGGCAGGAAGGAGGGGAGCACTGCTTGGGACAATATCCTGACTTAGAAGAAATATTTGTTCCCTCCATGCCCCGTGTTCCCCACCTTTTCAAGTGTAATATGGAAAAGCAGTAGTTGATTTTACTCTGTTAATAGTTTTATTTACTGCTAGGTGTGTTGATTGGCTGACCAAAGAGTCTACTTTCTGTATTTGTGTGTTTAAAAACCTGCTGGTGTGCTGGAAAAGGAGGAGGCAATTTGCTGAGAAACACAGCTTCCCTTTTTTAAACTGTTCAAGTCTGTGTGGATACAGCAGTTCTTGAACATATAAGTCTGTTTACGTTTCTGTGTGGTATCTCAGTTACAGAACAGCCTTTACTGCTGGAGTTTAGCTGCTGTTAAAAGAAACTATGTGACAAGACACTGTCTCAAGCTTCCTCCACCACAAACACAGTTTCAAATATTGTAAAAATAAACCTACAAAAACACAAACAAACAAACAAACAGATAGGGGCTTGCTACTTCCAGAAGCATCACATCAGTTCTATTTACTGCTCTCAGAATGCTTCCACAGATATTTTTCAGGATATCTCATACCAGTTCTGGCAATGATTGCAGCACTGAAGTCTTGGCATAAGTGATTGCACTAAGCAGATAAATTGTTTGAGCAGATCCTGAGGAGCAATCCAAGGAAAATTTCTGGTTCACCTGTACTGTAATCCTGCCCACCAAATAGGGACAGCTGTTCTGAAAAACTTCTCAGACAACATTCATATTTTGCTTTCCAAGTGAGCTTCGAAGACAAAAAATTGAATTTAGATATCTATTTAGTTTGTTTTTAAGTTCATTTTGAAAGGACAGAGTGATGGTCAGTGACACAATTAACCTCAAAGCAAGAACATATGGCTATCACAGAAGCAGTGTGATAAACATCCATACTGTGCACAAATACAGATAATCAGTGGCTAAAAACTGTCACTAAATGATACTAGTATGTCAGACTTGTTCTGCAACCAGCCCCTAAAGAATGAGCTAAGAGAAATAATGAAATGTAAAACTTCAGGCCTAATTTAATAAGTTTTTTTTGTTTTAAAATTTTCACCACACAAAGGATAAAACTAGTTTTCATGCCTTTCATTTTAAAAGAGAATGAAAACTCAAGCCAAAAGAGCACTGAGCTTAAGGTTCCTGTATTTTCCAATGCACTAGTGGCGCCAGGAAGAAGGCAGAGTGTAGCAGTGAGGAGAGAGGAGGAGGGTCAGGGCACCCTCACATTTATGATCAAGTCTTTTTATCAGTCTCTTTTAAATTGTCTTCTCTCACTTCTCCATCCAGCCCCCAAAAATTTCAGTGCTGGAACTGGAACATAATACACACATCCAGGTCTATAGAGTTGCAGTTTCATGATGAGCTGCATGAGTCCTGCCAATAACTTTGGGTCATCACTGAGGAGCTGGAGTTTGCACAGCTCTTGGATACCTGAGCTAAGGAGTTTAGAGGTAGCCTGGCTTCTTTATAAGACAGTCATACTCTGAAATGTCAATCTGACCAATCTTGAAATGACTACTATTGAACTTATCTAAGTCTAAAAAAAGGTCAACACATTTAGCATGTTAGCATTTTCAGTAAGAAGCATTTTATTTTACTGCAGTAAGAAGCATTTTTGCCATCTTTGAGGCAGACCATTTCAGTACTTTACAAACACTTTTAAGAGCCTGGACATGAAAGAATATTTACTTCTGCACAGAATTTTGGAAAGCTTGATTTTCATTTCAGCCTAAAACAAACATAAATGTCACAATCTTGACATTTTCTGTGAAATGGAATTATTGTTCTCTACTGAGGTTCTTCACAAAAGATAATTTAACGCTGAGATGGATGTAAAGAAGTTAAAAACATCTGAAGAGATTTCTCACTCAAGCTGAGAATCTAATTAGAGACCTTCACTAAAATGTATGTCCATCTTTCATTCTTCATTATGTTTCAAATGCTGGAATTCCCGTAAAATGAAGTGACATGACATTTACTGCCAAATACCCATATTATTCTTTGGTATCAGGAACATGATGGTACAAATAATTTTTTTTTTCTCTTAGATATGGCCAATTTCTCACAATTAGTTTACAATTAATGATGTAGTGGTTCCAAGACAAAATAATTAGTGGTTCTGCATTGTGAATTACAAATAAAATTCTTACTGTTTAAAGAAGCCCATAACAGCGTTAGTAAAAAGACAGCTTTCTGAATCATTACTGAATTTGGAACCATGATGTTACATCAGATGTTGAAGAAAAGACATTGCTATGAAAATAAAAATCCTGTAAATATCTACCTGAATTATCCAAGTCACAATTAAAAGTGGGATATTATTAAAAACTTTGGGTTTGAAATGCACTAATATGAACCAGTATGGTGTAGTTATTGTACTCAAGTATCAGACAGGATGAAGGACACAAAGTAAAACCAGCTCAACGGAGAGGATGCAAAACAGAGTCATTAATTTAAAAGAAATGCCTGCAGTTCTCAGAAATAGACCATATCAAAGGAACAGAAAAGTCAGTGCAATTGCTTTTCCTCAGTGCTCCTCCTCCTCAGCAGTGACTTGGTAGGAATATGAGAGAGCCTGTAGACAAAGGTGCTGCCTACTCTAGGATCTCTTTTTAATAGCCATAGATAGTTACAGTGTAAGGTCGTTGGAAATCAAAAATGCAGTGATATTTTCCTCTGTGATCCTGGGGCTCTAGTCTCCTTCAACCCCTTCATTAATACAGCTTTTGGAAATATAAGGAGGAGGCATAAAGATCTGATTTTATTTTCAATACAAGCACTTAAAATGCAAAATAAATATGAATTTTTATGGCAAATAATTTTTTTTCAACTGAAAATTAGACTTGATTTGTTCTTGTAATAATCTTTGGGTTAAATTTATTTATGGTAATCACACACAAAGCCTCTTTCACATGTTGGAACAGATAACCAAAGCAAATTCCATATTACAAGGTTTATGCTGTAACAACAAACAGTGAAGTCAACCAGAAATTGAAATATTTTAGTGAAAAAAAAGTCATAACAGAAACCCAGAACAGTCTTCAACAGTAAAATATACTAGTTTTCAGACATTTTCAGTTTTCCATTCTGAAATGGAAAATTATTCTAGGTACATTGTGTTTATCCAGAAACAACAGGTCTTTTCTGATACATTATCCAGATAATGGCAGACTTCTAGGTCAGGAGAAGACTGCAGATTAAGGTGGTATCTTTCAGGCTGTACAGGCTATATATATATTCTGAAAATAGGAATTGATTATACTTTCTTTAGACTCTTCTAACCTTTTTCTGCTGCAATAATAGAAACCGTAATTATTTCCTTAGAAAAATCACCTAGCATGGGCTGAATGGCAACTGTATTGCCAGCAGTTCTGTCTACTCCTGTGTAATTTTCTGTATAGGGCATTTGTGGCTAGCCGAGAAAGGGCATTTTTGTAATGAGTCACAATGAACTCTTACTACCAGTGCTTCCTCCCACTTTTCTGCACCTACAGCAAGAGATTCAGATTGAGAATTGCAAGTAGTCCGTAGTGAAAGTGCAAGTTTGCCAATGATGCTAAACTGGCAAAAGCTGTTGCCTCCCTTGAGGGCAGAGAGGCCCTGAAGAGAGATGGACAATCAACAATGCTATGAAGTTTAACAAGTGTTGTATTCTGCACCTGGGATGGTGCAACCCTGGATGTATGGACAGACTGGGGAACAAGAAGCTGCAAAGCAGTGCCACAGAAAGGGACCTGGGGGTCCTGGTTGATGGCAAGTTGAACTTGAGCCAGCAGAGCCCTGGCAGCCAGGAGGGCCAACTCTGTCCTGGGGGACATCAGGGACAGCATGGCCAGCAGGGCAAGGGAGGGGATTGTGTATCAGGAAAAGATTTCTCACCCAAGGGGTGATTGGGCACTGGAACAGGCTTCCCAGAGAAGTGGTCACAGCACCAAGCCTGTTTTCACTTTGAGTGTTTAGACAACAGTCTCAGGCACATGATGTGATTATTGGAGTGTCCTGCACAGGGCCTGGAATCAGACTTGATGATCCTGATAGGTCTCTTCCAACTCCACATATTACATCAGAGGTTGATGACTCTCCTGTGTTTAGAGATCTGATTTGAAAATTAGTCACAGAAAGTCAACCTCAATCCCTATTAATTAAGGCAGTTATGTAAAAAGGTAATCTCTTTCTGAGAAGTGTGCTGAAGCTTAATTGACTAAGTTTTAATGATTTGAGAATTTTACTTTAAAGATGTAGAAGTTTGATGCCTTATACAATCATTCCTCCAGCATTTACAGGTAAAAGATAAAAGTTGAAAACACAGCTTTTTATATTACTCATGGTTTATAAGTTTTTAGCTTTTGCCACAAAGCAAGTAGATCTATTTCATTGTACAAATAGGAAGGAGATGGAGATATGATTATTATCTTTATTAAGTTGCTTAAGACAAAAAGCTGAGTTGCTTAGAGGGAAAAGGCCTGGGATTTCATCACAGAAGCACAAGTAGGGATTTAATTTGCAATCCACGGTTGAGACCTTAGGTGCACAATAGCTTGCTCTACCTGATGATAAGGGAAATTATTTACTAGCTATCAAAGGGATACCTACTTTTGACAGGACAGTACTTTTCATACATATACATTACATTTTGTTGTTCTCCAAGTTTGAGTCAATCTCAATAGAGGGCATTTGGCAAGCTTTAGTCACAAAGTACATCTAAATATCTGGTTTATTTGTCAGTTGTAACTATCTTCCTGTGACTTTCAATGCTTAAACTGGAGAATGTGGAATAAGACACTGATATGAATATCATATTGAAAATATGTCACTTAGGAAGTAAGCGAAGAAAGGATTCACATAGTGAATGGATGTCCAGGATACTGGACAAACAATAACAGTATTGATAACAATAAACTGTTAAAAATCTAAAGTTTCCACGCCTTTGCTGTTGTTACCAAACCGTTTGGAAAGGAATAGGTCACTGAAGAATGGGTAGACTTGAACTTACATATTTACTTGTACTGAAACGCTGTTTCACAGAACTTGATGCCTATACATTGGTGACATATATAAAGGAAATGTCTTCCTAATTTTTCTTCTTAGGCACCTAGATGTGGGGTTGCAAACTTGTGTATTTTCCTTTTCTGAGACACAGAAGTTAAGTATCTATGTCATTTTTTTCTCAACAGGTGAGAAAAAGAGAAAACACCATGCTTTCATCTCGATAGACTAACGGTAAGAAATTCACCCAGGTTAAGGTAAAATCATATCTCCTTGGAAGGAGCATGGTTTGCTCCTTCCCCTTCAAAATCCACATGAATACTCACTCTGCCAATCTAAGCATGGGTGATTGGTTAGGATTTCTTCTACCTTTTGTTCTGAAGGTGAAATGATTCCCCTTTGCATGGAATAATTTAATATCAACTGTACCAATTAAGAGAAATAACATCACGACCTAGCAAAATCTGAGTATCATTCCTCCACACTGAGGAACAGAAAATTCTGTCCTTGCTCATAAATATTTAATATGAAATGCTTAAACATGTAATTGTCTCTTTCTTATATAAGGAATGTCTTATACGTTGAATAGTCAAAAACATTTGGATATCCTGCTAAGCAGTGCTGTTTTGTGATTAAAGGATTGAATTTGGTTTCATGAGGTCTACTTTCAAATCTCAGGTCCTGTCTATTTGAGTAGGGGCCCTGCACATGACCATTCAGTTTCAGTCTGTCTTGCAAACTAAAAGTTTCACTTCCAGAAATCACAGAGAACAGAAAAGTGCGGTGGCTACCTGCTACGACCTCAAGAAGATTTGTGTGTGTGTATATTATCATTTATCTACTCTCAAGTCTCATTTTATATGGGGTAAAAACAAATCCCTGTATAACAATACAGCTGCAGTTTCAATGATAACTTTTCCCAACCTTCGAGAAATCACCTTATCTAGGTTCTCACCTGTTACAGCTTTGTAGGGCAAAAAACTTCTCTTGTTACATGTGAAGTATTTTGCATGAAATTGCATACTATATGATCCGGATCATTGTTTGAACCAGCAGGGGCTAGTGTTGTATTAAGAAAAAGGCCAGGCTCGACCACCAAGAAAAATTTTTGCCATTTGATTTTTTTGTTGTTGTCCTTCTGAAAGACAATGCTCTCAGTCCAGTTCACAATAACTCTTCGGCACATCAGAAAACCACAAACGTGTTCTACTGTAATTCTGGATGAGCTTTTCTCACAAAGAGGTCAGGAGCCAAAAGGACATAAGTGTTCTCAGGCCTTGAAATTACTCCTCCAGGCGAGAGGGAGGCATGCTAGGGGATCTGTCCGTTTTGCTCTTATATTGGCAAGGAGGCTTTCATCTCCAAGGCTGATGATCCAATACAGAAACTCCCTGATTCCCATAGCTAATTCTCCATGACTTCAAAATGGCCCAGAATTTTACTTTCTAGTTTTAGTTAAGTTTGTTGATGGGTTATAACTTCTGAAAGTAAAGGAAACTGCACATTATAGAGTGCTGTTCTAGGCCATGTCTTCAACTTTCCTGAAATTCTATTGAGGTTTTTTTTTCCATCATATCATTGCCAATAAATAAAATACTAAAAATGATAAAAAGAAAAGGAGGAGTCTTCTAGGAAATTAATATGCATTAGGCAAGAGGTGATAAAATTATCAGAAGTAGCACATGACAACTTTTAGTTTTACACAACTTGTAAGAAGCCAGCTCTGATGACTGCCATCTTATTATTTGCATGAAAGGTAAAATAAATTTTTGCCAGCTGTTACCCTAGAAAATAGATGAACACTTGAAATACATGAAAAAAGGCAAATTGTAAAAATACACATATATGTACACTTGTATTTCTTAGCTACTTTCAATCTATCTACTTATGATTGAACTATTTGTATGTAACTGCACTTAGTATACAGTAGCTTCCTAGCTCATAAAATATTGATTCAGGTTTTTTATCGTATATCTTTCTTGAACTTTGATCTTTCATACTTACTGCTCCCTTGATGAAATATTTAGAAGTACATTGTCCATGTGAAAGGTAAATTTAGAGGTTTTTTTATGGTACCTTCTGTTAATGCACTAGCTTCAACCCACATGAGACCCAAGCTGAACTCTATCTTGGTCATGTTTACTTGATCATTGCATTTGCAAAAATCTTCCATTCCAAAGCAACTTTTATTTTAATGTAAAGGTTATTTATTTTTGACCTGGTTGGAGTGGTTTACAACACTTTCTCACCAGGTACATTGAGAGAGACTTGAGAAGATACATCCAAAGAACTAACTTTAATAGTTACTTCCCAGCAGATAAAAATTTATAAACCAAATGATAAAACAAGACTCCCAACTTAAAAAACCAACCAACCAAACAAACAAAATCAACCACAAAACCATCAAAAAACCCACAGAAAATATCCTACATATATTTATAGACAGTGAATGTTATTGAGTAATTTTGTCAAAGCAAGCAGAACTACTGTAATAACTCCTTTACCAATTTCATCAATTCGAACACTTAGCATAAGAAAAAAACAATCTCTTGGGGTTGAGAACTGATGAAGTCTCAGTTCATAGCTCATTCAACATACAGAATTGAATTCAGCATACAAGAACAAGCAAGGTCCAGCTAAAGTTTTTTCAGGGTCTGGAGGATTCAGAAGGGGTCTGCCAACCATAGTTCCTCTGATAGCTGAACGTCTCTTGTCTCCACCTAGACACTAACTTTCACAAAACTTGTAGAAACTCAGATAATTTTGAGATCTTTATCTCCTTGTTGTATTTAGTTGAAAACAATTTTGGCTGAACGCTGCCAAGGTTCTTAGGAATAGAGACGTAGGGTGGCAGGCATACATACACGTATGCAGAGCAAGAACAAACACCTGCTCCTTTTATAGTATGGCTGTATAAATTAGGATATGATACTAAAATCAGTGGAGCAGTAGGTACTTAAGAAAATGGACAAAGAATCCATCCTGTTCTCTACAGGATTGCTTTGTATTTCAAAAGTATGACTTGGGATTCTTCCCAAAGAGGTGGGACATCAATAGGCCAATGGAAGTTCATCCACACCAAGGCATGTAGCATGGGCAACAAACAGGAGGAGCTGGAAACTGTGCAGCTGGAAAACTATGATTAGTTGAAATCATGGAAAGAGTTTTGCAGCTGGACTCAATGATTTTAATGTTCTTTTCAAACCTAAGTAATTCTATGATTATGTATTGCTTATTTTGAATGTGCTGCTCACAGCTCTTGATTAAGACAAGCTGTTTGGACAAATAGAAGTGAAGAAGCAGAGAAACAGTCTAGAGATTTTCTCACTCTAAATTTTAAATTCAAAAAATTCTGTGTTTAGGAGATACTACTATGGGGAGAAATTTCTATATAAATTGTGCTGAATATTTTCAATAGGAAACTTTTTTTTTTAAATCAGAAAAGTAATGGATTCAAGTACTCCAAAAGTATTGGAGTCAGTGTTGTTATTGAGATGCAGAACCAGGATTTAGTTTAATTTTTTAAATATTGTTCGCTGCATGACTCTCCGTCCAAGCATTATTTAGGGGAATAATAAAAACTATATCCCCAAATACAGAATTTCAGGGAAATGAAATGATCAAACTTTAAAAGACAGTCTTCAAAGTAAAGCACATCTACCAGCCACCTAGCCATATATTTAATTCAAAGTATTTTTATATTTTGATAACCCAAGCTCGTCTTTCACACAATGTGTGAAACATCTGTATTTATTTTACTGCAACAGCTGGAATGTTAAAAGAACATCTAAACTTGTGTCATACAAACATTTTGGTAGAAGAAAAGTTGATATCTCAGACAAAACCTGAAGACATATAGCTTTTATATGTCATTTATATTCTATATGTGTTTCTTATGACTACAACAGACCTTTAAAAAAAACCCAAATCAATCAAGGTTTTCATTATGCATTTTTGCCCAATTTATCAGTTTCCAAGGTAAGAAAGTTTTGATGCAGAAAAATTACACAATACAGAAACACAGAGAACTATCTTACCTTCTGGCTCCCTGATCTTACGTCCTGCTGCAGATTTTCGTAGCACGCTCCTTCCTGAGTTGAACAAGCTAGTTAACTCATCAAGGGGACTGGTCAATGACCTTGAGTTTGTAGGGTTGTATGGAAATGAAGACGATGAATTTGAGTTCAATTTCCTGTTATCCGCTCTTGCCACCTTTGGAGAGTAAGGCAGTTTGGAGAATGGAGATGAGCATCCAAGCTGAGCAGGACTGGTTCTCTGAGGTACTTTTGACAGATCTGAATTTGTACCTGTTTTCCCTGCACTAATCAGAAAACTAGCACAAGTCTCTGGAGGAGATGCAAAATGTGTGGAAGCCCGGTAGGAAGCAGGAGGTGGTACAGGAGGAGGTGGTGGTGGCAGTGGAGGAGGTGGTGTGGAAGGAGGAGTCACTTTGGTGGAAACACTGAACACCATCAAGCCTGGAGATACTGGTCTTTCATTCTCCCCTTTCTGGCCTTTGGAGTACTGGGGTGATAATGGACTTGAACCTTCTGACTGCACAGGATATTTTAGGTTGGTTTCCAAAACAGGAAGCTTTTTCACCTCCAGTGGTGTTAAAGGTGATTCATCAGAAGCAGGTGAACATGTGACAGGGGTTGGAGGGAATACAAGAAGTGGTGGTCTGTGGGGGAGCAAGTTAGGGAAAGGGGCTGGAATGTCACATGAGTCTTTATAGATCAAAGCTGCTTGACTGTTTCCATCCAATGTTCCATCTTCAATGTTAATATTTTTTTTGCTTTCAAACAACAGAGGAGGAGATCCAGTCACTACTGGAATTATTCCATTACCATTGCTTCCTTCTTCTGGTAGAAAATACTTCATTTCTTCATATACAGACTCTCCTTGTTCTGGACACTCTGCTTCAGCAGAACTACTTTTCACTGCATTCCCTACCATTTCAATATAGACAGGCTCATTTTCCTCCTCTTCTTGTGACATAAAGAGATTCAGAACACCATGTTGTGGTCCATCAGTAGAAGCTGCTCTCTGTACTGTCACAGTGTCATAAACACCTGGTTTAACTACTGTGCTTGCTTTTTTTACATCCCCAGGCTTTTGGCCAGGTATTTCTTCATAAGAGCCACTAAGTTTTGTATTTGGACTTCGCTTTGGTTTTCTAGGAGGTATTTTTTTCATGGTACTATAGTCATCACTGTGTGGTCTTGGACGGGTCAGTACTAGGAAAGTGAAAAAAGTCTGTGTTATTACCAAGTTAAAGTCAGTTTTTTCTTACACTGGTCTAGTACTTTAGCCTTCAAATGTTGTCCATTTAGTTCTATAATAAGCAACAGTCACAAACACAAGACTCCAAGCAAAAGCATAAATACTTCTAGGAATAAAATTTTCACCTACCCAACCACAGGCCTTTGCTACCTGGGCACATAATCTGCTTTGGTAATCTCTACTGCCACTAAAAGATGAGAACTTGCACCTGAGAAAGTATATTTTGAATTCAAATGTACACTGCAAGATCTGTAACACATGGAAATGTGTGCTTGTTTCTCCTGTTGCTCCAAGGGAGAGGGGCAGGCTTTCAACTATGAGTCAGCACAGTGCTACTTTGACACATATGTGATTGCTAGTAATTGAAACACCCCCCTTTTATGTAATATCTTTAAATCTCCAATTATAGGATGATATTATGCCCCTCTCTTTTTTGGTACTACAGGTGTGGAAATAATTTATAACTTTAGGGAGTCCCATAGCCTAAGGACAAATCCCCAAGTGAGTATACATTTGACTAAACTAGATGTCTCTTTATAGCCTCCAGGCATATATGGAGTAAAGAGACCAGAGACTGAAGAGATTAGTATTGGTCTTTTAAAATCAAAATTCAATGGTATAAATCAGAGCTGGTTTTGGACAAAAATACAAAACTGACATAATTCCTGGAAAATGAGTTTATGGCACAGACACTTGCCCTATTGTTTCATACATATAAGAACTCCAAAATTATTTTGTGAGTATATGTAAGCATTATTGTTAAGACTACACATACATATATCAATTTTTGTTCTTTCAAAACACGTCTGCTAGAACTTCTTGGTTAAATCTCTTGCAGATTTGGATACAAAAAGATTAAATTACTACAGATGTCATTAAACCATACTAGTTTAAAAGTATGTTGGGTGTAGTTTATGTCTCCTTACAAAGAGCTTGAATGGGCAAGGAAGAGATTAAGAAAAATGGACTTTCACCTAATGAACTGGACACAAGAACAGCAATTATTTTGAGAGAGGGAGCTGCGAAGATTTCGATCCATTGTATGCCGGACTAGTGAGTTATGGAGAACTTTAAACCCAACCTGCAGGATCTTCCTTGATAAACCTTGAGGATCATTTACACAAAACATGACAAGTCAGGCTTATCAAGGAAAGCAGAATGCATTTCTTTCTATCATCTTCCACCCATTCATTTCAAAGGTAAAGGAGAATAAAACAAGTGAACTCAAAACCATGCTATATGTACCATAACGCACTGAGACATTTTGGTACACTTGCAGCACTTTCCTTCTACACAAAAATCACTCTAAACAAATTATGGCAAAAAAACCCCAAACAAACACTGAATGCATAAGTTATTCATGTGAGCACAGAGACAATGTAGGAGAAAGTTTAATGTTATGTCAGTGAAATTCAAGATTCGAGCATTCTGTTTTAGTGATGCAAGATATTCTAACAATTTAAAAGGTGAAATAAAATGGTCAGTGGGGTAGAATAGCTCATGTTGACACATTACTTGTTTCTAGAGAGATTTCTACAAATAGGTTTTGATTTTGTCAAACTGGGCAATTAGAACACATGAGTATTATTTGCTGATTTGGGAATAAATGACAAATTGGCTAATTTTATTTACTGCCACTGAAATATTTCAAGGAAGCAGGACCTCTCAAAGGCATTTGACTGTGTTTAAAAGGATCAAAGTGAGAAGAATAAATCAATAACTCAGAGTAACATTTGCAACTGTCTCTGCCTTTATGTCTAACCTTCATTAGCGGTTTCCTTAGAAGCTGCCGACAAGCAAGCACTAACAGCCTCGTAGGAGGCACTCAGTCGTGTGTTGGGGTCCCTCTTTGGTTTGGGAGGAGGCTGTTTCCTTGGTGATGGCAGGCTATTGCTGTCATCCATGCTGAAAACAGAGTGCAGGGAGGGGGATCTGATGGATGACCCAGCCACAGAATGTACCAAGCCATCCACTGCCATGGGGACAGGGACGGAGCTGGAGTGAAAGTGCTTAGACGTTCGACAGCCGGCAAAGCTGTCCTCAGAGACCTTCCCACCCTTGTCTTCAGCTCTGAAAACACAGAAAAGAGGCCCAGATGCATTATTCAAGCAATAACAATGAACCTGTTCATGCAAATATAACAACAGCTTTTTGGTAAACAATCTCACAACTCCCCTGCTGTGTCAAGGGGATGTGGATAGTAATCTTCTGACAAACAAATCCAGATCAAGCTGCTAGCTTTCTTCCATTTCCTGTTTCATGATAAATCAGGACACCAGCCCTTTTTTACACAAATGCAGCCTTGCTTAAGCAGTCTCATGTTGTTGACCAGACATTCACTGAATGAATTGTTCACACTTTGATTGCTGCGCACAATCAAAAGCTGGGTTTTTAATCTGAATGATAATTTCTGGGAAATCCATTTTAATAGAAAGTTACTGAGGCAGCAAATGCTGAGCCTTTATCATTATTTTCTAAAAGGACAACTATAAATTCTATTTAGATAATGCAAATCTTTAAAATATTAGATGACTTTTTTAACCAGCTACATTGGCTGCTTGAGCAGTTCCACCCAGATATCCCTATATCTTCCAGTTTAAACTTAATTATTAGTTATTACTTTTAATAATAATTTTTATTATTATGATGTCATGTTTAGTTGTTTCATTTACAATCCAGTTTTTCAATTTCTCCTTTTTCTTTGCTATTTGAATACATATTGAGAAATAACCTTCCAGCTGCTCCTAACAAATCGATTTTTAACAAAATTTCTTCAAACATTTTATTCCTCCAATAATCAAAACACTGAGACCCTTTTAACTTAGAGTAGTAATGTAATAGATAGAAGATGTCTATACTGCCATTTTTCAAACAAATCCCCAAGCATTTGTCTTTTTAAATTGTATTTCTGCATGGCAAATCACCAGCAGAGCTGAAATTCATGCACAGGATATAGCCAGCTGCCCATGTAGCAAATGAAACAGCAAAAGATGAAAGCATGGTGCTCAGTGGATAATTTGTTTTCACTGTAATGTTTAATTACAGTCTTTCCTACATAGGCATTTCCTCCAATTTGTAATCACTGGGATATTTGAAGCTAATTAAGCAGATGCACTGCCATTTTCACTTTTATTAAAGTCACTGACAAAAACAATGATAGCAAAGGGAGTTGTTCTGGATGAAAATTAAGTTCCTATGGAAAAATAAGCATTTATATGTCCAGCAAGTTATGGACACGTTCTTTCTATTCACATACACCGAATAACTGCAAATGCTAACTCTGCCCACTCAGCTGTCTAAGAGAGAAATCAGAGACTCAGTTCCTAGAGAATGGCTCTCCAGCATTTACTGGATTTGTAAAATAGAAACTCCTGAAAATTCTGACATGAGTTAAAAAAACAACATTTGCCCATTTTTAAATAAAAGCATCCTCTTCACAATCAATCTACTTGCTTCAATGAGAAATCAGGATTTATTGGTCTGGACTTTACTGTATTTTAACACTTTCCTAGCTGATTTTCATTACCTAGGCAATTTCTCAGTGTTGGTACTTTAAGTCAGGGGAATTTTTCTTTGGCCTGTTTGGTCTGATGAAGTTAAATCATAATCTATTTATCATAGAATTAGACATATTTCTGTAAAAAATAAGTGTTTCAGAGACTTGAATAAGTTCCTCTAAGCTCAGTGCCTCCTGAATAGGATGTGGTAGTCTCCTTAAGTTTCTAGAATTAATTACCTGATATACAGGGGAAAAAAAAACAAACTAATGATTTGAGATGAGCACATACTTGAGAATCCTCTTGCAATCCTTCCGTCATTTCTATTGTTTTCTAAGCAGGGAAGGAATTCACAAAAACTGAAGAGACTCAGTAGTTCTTCACAGCAGGTATTTCTCATCTTACCTTTTCTGGCCTTCTTCTGGCCTGTTTCTAGCCTCTCCCTTTTCCCTGTGGTAAGCAGTGTTCATCTCGTTGCGGAGCCGGTCATTTTCCCGAGCAATGTCAGAGGCATTTTGAATCACCAAGTCATCATATGTTTTCAATCCCATATCCTCAGCATTCTGTAAGAAGCTTTTGATTGAGGTGACCTCTTGCTGTTTGATGGTCCTCTTCTGTAGCAAGCGCCGGCGAGCTAGAAATCCTCTTACAACTACCATAGTGGAAGGAGAAAATATGGACCAGTGAAAGACAGATAATTGGGGAATTAACTTAATATCACAATGTGTTCTGCTGTAAACATAAGCAAGCCAAGTTCAGTCAATATCTTATACAAATTAGGAAGGAAATCTAATGGCATATAAATAACATAGTAAAATGGAGCTCTTTCTGTTATTCTACTGCCAGTGCTTAAAGCAAAGTAGTGACAGTAAATTACTAAATGTGAGCTATCAGAACTCAAAATGTTTATTTTCACTGAATGCTATTTTTTATTACATTATAACATAAATGTAATAAAATGTATACATCTTACATATGCATAATGTAAAATGCATACATTGATGTATACTACAGATTGTGAAAGCATACATTTACACTGCAAAGGCCAAAAGATATTTGTTTCAAAATAAATGCCTGGATAAATTAATTGCAGTGAATGCTGTAGGAATGAAATGATTGCTGTTGGTCAGCTTTAAAAAATACTTTAAGTGTTTCAATGTACTTAATACCTCATCAAAATCACAACCAACACAAGATTTTTTTTTTGTTTGACTTAAAGAGCTTTCGCTGCTCATTTCCTTTCAGCTAAAACAATTAGATTAATTTAATGCAAATTTCTTAAATGTACCTGTCACATCATATCTGCATTTTTCAGGTGGAAGTTTTCATCTACATTGCATCAGCTCCATTTATCTATTAGACTTTTTCTTCACACTTTTTGTCATCTTTATGCTGGGAAAAGATTTTAGTGCATCTCCTATAATAGCTTTCTGTAGCACTTTCCTAAGTAAGTACATTCATTGCAAAAAATCCTACCCAAATACCACCCAGTATCCTGGGTTTTCTGAAGTAAAGTTGATCAGAAACACATGGCACAGTGGCCTCTGTGGCCATGATAAATTGGGCACCATTTTAATCCCAGCATCTGCAACAGGTTCAATATTCTCTGAACCTATGTTTTGGCTTAGAAGGCAGAAATATGCTAACTGAAAATACTGTGGTGTTTTTTTTTTTTTTTTTTTTTGTGGGTTTTTTTTGTGTGTTTTTTTTTTTTTTTTTTTTTTTTTTTTTTTTTTTTTTAAAGTTTCACATGTTTCCTTCCAGATGTAGAACCACTGCTGGGTATCTCATAGGGAAGAACTTGTTTTAGAATTACTTTTCTGTTGCCTTAAATACTCTTGGTTTTCATCTATTTACATGAATCAAAACCAGGTCAAACATCATCACTGCTTCTTATGGTTTCTCTCTTTCTGGTCAATTGAAAGTTTTTAATCCGTGAAGTTAGCAGACAATAGCTTGGCTAAGATGTCTGTTTGAGTTTGGGGGAAGATACCAAGAATGTTGATTGGAGGATAAAAAATTTAAAATGCATTAGGTATTTACAACAACATAGTTAAATTTCAGATTTAGGGTTACTGCAGTACAACATTAAATGATGAAGAGTCAAGCTGAAATAATCTAAAGGAAAAATGTCAAAAGAGAAAAATACAATTAGTCTTCTATGAATATAAAATGTTATCGCATAAAATAAACAGCTAAAGCATAGAGCAATGTAAGGTACTTTTTGTCATCTTCTAGTGCCTTGTTTAGACACTAAAATAAAGATTTCTTTTGTAGAGATGCTCAGTGCCCAGCTGACAAGATGTAAGAAAGGCTAATGTTAACATACTAATAGTGCTTCTATCTAAAATTCACTGGGTTTGAAAACCTTCAAATTCAGATAACTTGAAACAATTTCTAATAATAATTTATGATAGACAGCTTTGAAGGTTTATACTTTTATAATCACAACCAATCAATGCCTTTAATTACATTCCATAAAATCTGACTTCTTTAAACTCCGAAACATTAATGCACATACCCAATTTACTTGAAAGAGAAATTAATAGTACAGTTAGTGTTGCCAATTTTATGAGAGTATTCATAATAAAGATGTTACCGAGTCTGAATCTAAGGGTTACTGTTGCAAAAAGAATGAATACATGCATAGAATATTATCAGAGTTCACTGCTCACAAATATAAAAAATTTGAAAGAGATTAATAATAAAAAAAATGTTTCTTCCTAAAATATTCTCTTTAAACCTAACTTCTGCAGAGCAAAAATAGGCATCAAATCCTGGGTGACTTTGGAAAAAAATCTGTATTTTAAAGTAATATTTTTACAAGAGTGTGTGTGTCTGTGTGTGTTTTTAACTTGACAAAAAATCAAACAAACAAACAAACAAAAAAAGATTGGCAACACCACCAAGGTTGGTTAAAATAAAGAAATTAAGAGATCAGTGCTCTGATAGGATTGTTAGCAGGCATGAATGAGCATCTTAGAATAGCCTGCTAGAATGGTCCAGTAAAATGAGATCCACTAGAGCTAATTGCAACATTTAGAGACTATACAGCTACTCTGGATTATGCACTTTCACCAAAATGAAGGAGAAACATTCAACAAAGCTTTATTAGGAAGGGTTGGCAGATAGACATCCTCCTTTACACACATTTTCATGAACTGAGTAGTTCAGGTTTCTCTTTAAGTGATAGATATTTTTCTACACTTCCTTCTTTATGAGAACATTTGAAAGATTTTGGTTTCGGTTAAACACAGAAAAATTTTATAACTTAAAAAACTGCTATGAAATGAAACTCTCAGATCCTAGATTTTTACTACTTAGTTTCATCTACTACTATTGGGTACTATGATTGCCTTGTGAATTTGCTCCTCATTTATGTAGATCTAAAATAATTCTCATTATGAAAATTAAAATAATTGAGGTTAGCACCCACAGGGCAGAAAAATAGCTAGTACTTTAGAGTTCATCTAAGGATGAGGATTGGAATAATCAACATTCCAGTAGACCATGGATCTGGGTTATGTGAGGAATTTATTAACTATTGTGTGTACAATGTATTCAAGTTAATTCCTCCTCTACATGAACTCTGATGGAAGAACTTCAGCATGATTGCCTTTCCTATAAGTACAAACAATTTTCACAGTGATTCAGGTCAAAATGCATTATATGTAGTTCTTTTACCTGCAGGAAAAAAAATATGACAAGGTCTCTAAACTCACAGATATAGTTTTATGTAAAAGTGCTTCTACACATGCTTTCACTTTAGTTTGACCCCTTTCTTTGCTTGTGTAAGATAAGTTTCAGGATACTAGGAAGAACTTATGTGGTTTGCTTTGTTTTGGGTTTTCCCCCCCAAACCTCGAAGAAGGAATTGCTAGTTAGATTTGAAGTAAAAAGAGTTGACAGGAATTTTGGGCAAGACCTGTTTTGCCTTAAAGCTAAGCTCTTATCTAGGTATATGATGTTACATTTAAAACCTGATACAGAAATTAGAATCAGAATCAGAATATCCTGAATTGGAAAGTACCCATAAAGGATCATCAAGGTCCAACTCTTGGCCTTGCACAGGACACTCCAAGAATCACACCGTGTGTAACTGAGAGCATTGTCTGAACAGTTATTGAGCTCTGTCAGGCTTGGTGCTGTGACCACTTCCCTGGCGAGCCTGTTCCAGTGCCCGGAAAGTTGCATAATGATCTCTTGGGTCCTGTCACTGGTCACCAGTGAGAAGAGATCAGTGTCTGCCCCTCTACTCCTCATGAGAAAGTTGTAGGCTGGTGTGAAGTCTTCCCTCAGTCTCCCCTTCTCGAGACTGAACAGGCCAAATGACTTCAGCTGCTTCTCGTACAGCTTCCTCTCAAGGCCCTTCACCATTTTCATAGCCCTCCTTTGGATGTTTTTTTTTAACAGCTTTATTGTTTTGTTATATTGTGATTATTGACTAGTTTGGCTATTATTCAATATGTTTTCAGGAGAGGTCTGGCTTGCATGTAGAGGGCAAGGGGACAAAAGTGCATTGGGACTAACACCATTACTCACTAAGCATCACTATGTCAGTGTAAAGTATATGGATACCAATTTTAGGATAACGTAAGAACAATGTACTGGTACTCTATTTTATTCCAAATCTGCCAGAGCTCTTTGGCATGCTAATTCTACAAGTTTACAATTGCACTTGTTTTCAAAAGGCAGCTTCTTTCATGAGCTAAGGCACGAGATCGATGTCTAACTACTGCTTACTCATCCAAGTTCCTGATTTTCTCAGGTTTCCCAGATCATAAAAAGCATACAGATGAGCCATAGCTTTAAACACGCTTTTGGCAAAAAGGACTTTTCAAGTTACCCTAATTAAGGAGGATAGAAACAAAACCAAGAAAAATATTTTATAAGGAGCCATGTAGCCCTATTTTCTTCATTCTTCAGGCAGGCTTTGGTGCTCTGTTCTCTTACTTCTATAAAACATGGACATATTTGAGGATGTTTTAAATTTTGGTGCAGGGTTATATTGAAGAATTCTGTTTGCAAATTGGATTCTGAAAGGTAAATATTTCCTTTATTTGATAAGTCAGCATAAGAAGGGAAAGAGGACAAACTGTTATTGCTTTTCAAAGTGCATAAATACAATAGGGTAATTTGCATTAAAAAATCATGCCCAAGTTATAAACTCAGCTGAACTGTGGTGCCTGTTACCTGTCATTCTCCATGTTCATTTCTGAACCGTTACCATTTGGATTTCACTTGCTTCAGGTTTTCTCTTGACTTTCTGTTTTTCACTACATGCTTACAGTGAGGAACAGATAATTAAAATGAAAGGGTTTTCTATTTCTTAAGTCTGCAATATTATGTGTCTGACAAAAAAAAGGATAAGATTTTGTATTTTTAATTTCCTTTAAATAGGTGAAAATGGGAATTGTTGCAGACATCAGCCAATTAGGTAAATAATGAATGGTGGGAAGGAAGCTTCTTCAACAAAGCAATATTCATATTTTCAGCAGTTATTTGAGACTGATAGAAAATGGAGCATAAGTAACAGGAAATCAGGAGGCAGTGGATAGTAACTCCTTTTAAAAATATGTCAAAAAATGTCAGTAACCTTAGGAAAAATGCAGGCATAAAATGGGGAAAAATAAACATAAACCATAAAAACCATAAAAAACTAGCAGTCAAATAAGGAAGTATTAAGAAAAAGGGAAAAATAAGAACAACTAAACACGCTCACTTATTAGCTTTGCTTTTAGTGTTGCTATATTTGAAAATATTCCAATTTTGTATCACTGTTACAATATTTGAGATGCAATAAGAAAGTAAAGGTAATATTAATGCCTTGAAAAATCACTGAACTTACTCAAAAAAGAAAATATTCAAGATCCTCTAAGTTTTAATTACATTCAAGACTTTGTCATAAAATTATGTTTGACCAACAGAAAGTGCAAGAATCACCAATGCTAATATAATCTCGAAAATCTGTGTATATCTGTAGGGAAATGTATAAAAATATAGCAACTATTCAAGGTGGAGAAAATCTCTTTGCTATGCAATATTCTGCTCCGTGTACAAAGCAACAGCTCAGGAATACTTGCTCTGTAACTGTTACCTTTTTGGCAGGTTATAATTTTCTTCTGAAGCTGAAGGCACAAATCGTTGAGATGGTCAGCTTGCCAGTACTTAAGAAACACTTTTCGAACTCCTATCTAGAGTACAAACAGCAGAGAAATCATCAACAAATAAGGCCAAAACAATGACAGGTAAATAGAGATTGCATGTTAACAATCCAGCAAAGGGTTGAAATAATAGCTGCAATTTAGGAACAGTAAAATGCCAATTCTGTAACAGAATGTAGTTATCACTTGGTTGAATAAAATATGTATTTGTAAAGGATGAACAAGCTGTCAGACAGATAGTTCCACTTTAGTTCCAAAAATATCCAGAACAAATAGTACAATCTTCAAGTTAAATAAGCTGGGGGAAAAAGCATTCTGAATCTAATGTGTTAGACAACATAACAGAAAATAAGGTTAAGTCTTATAAAGTAGAAGAGGGTGTGCATGAGGAAAGGTGACACGACAAAGCCATGTAGAACACAAAATTGTGAGATAGCTGCCATCTGTGAAACAGGAAGAACTCAACTGAAGTTGGAGGATGGGAGAAACTCACTGTCATTAGTGACAATGATTCCTAATATCCAGTAAAGTTATGAATGCTCGTTCCCAGCCTTGCTTACTGAAGCTGTGTTTTCGGTCTCCTTTCAGGATCAAAGTCAGAGACAAGGAGTCATTTGTGAAAAATAATCTCCTAAGTATTGATTCTGGTGTTTTGTAGTATCTTGGTTTAATCATCTAGTTCTTGGAGTAACAATCATTAGATGCTCTCACTCCTTTAGAGGCAAATCTAGCTATTTAGACCAAAAGAAAACACCTTTTTTTGATACCTTCTGAACAAGCTGAAACAGTCCTATAAAATTCTTTGTATCATCTTCAAAAGCATTCCTTTCTAATAGACTTTAAAAACCACACACAACCTAGCAACTCTAAAACCAGCAAGTAAGTGGAAAAAACCCCAAACAATAAACCAATCATTTTTCTCAGGAATTTTGTAGAAGTAACTTTCTTCACTTCATAGAAATAAAAGGAACAGTACCAGAAAACTGTGCTACCCTAGAAGATTCTTTTGCCTAACTATTAATTTTTTTTACGGCTAATAGGCATACTGATTAATTCATACAAGTCTGGCTAAAATTGCAGAAATTCATTCCAACTCTTGTTTGTCTCCAGCTTGCAAGCTCACTCTCTTCTTACTGAGCCATCCTGCTCCACTGGTGTTTTTTACTTTCGATCTGGAGGGTTAATTGCACACTCTTCCAATTTTTTTTTAATCCAAACACTGTTAGATGTACATCCTTGTAGGGTTGGATGACAGAAAGCCAGGATATATATTTCACAGCTAAACTCCATTAACTAAATTCAGAAATTATTGTGGCAAGTTCTTGTCCCTTGGCTTCCCTTTTCTCTACTGTAGAGAGCAACTATTTTGAATCAAATGTTTTAAAAAATCTGTAATACTGAAGTTTGAGCTAACAATGATGGTGCAGTTAGTCTTTTAATTAAAATCAGATGCACTCAAATGCAAAACTAGAATGCTTTCTATTTTTTTTTTTTTGCCATTAGTCTCTCTTTTCCCTATAAAATAGTCCCTTTTGAGTTATCACAAAGTGTGTGGAAGTAGGTGACAAAAAAGACATTTTACTTGTCTCACCATTGTAGAAATTCAGAAAAAGTTCTTTGTCTGGTGGTTAATCTGAGGTAATCTCCCTGAGATACAATTGTGCAGTCACATGCCGCTCTTAGGGCCATGCTCTCTTCTTCATTTTTCTGACTGGTGACTTCTAATGAATTTTTTTTCCTTTTCTTCCTCAGCTTTTGAAATTCTGTGTTCACCTGGTTATCTTAACCCTTTGCTCATTGAACAGTTTTTTTCCCATCCATCTTGTCAAACCACATTATGAACCAGTGTTATTACTAGTTTTGGCTACTAATATCTTCATTGTCTTGCCTACATTGCCTTAAATACAGATTTCTCTGTAAAAAATAACTGAATTCTTATTCATATAGTTAACTGTAATTAAATTATCATGTGGTTATTATAATTACTGTTCCATCGGAGCAGCTCTCAGATGAAGTCTGAGAACAAATACTTAATAAAATTATATTCCCCTACTCTGATTAAATTTTCTCTTTAAACTTCACCTTTCCTTTCCACAAATCCTCTGCATCACACAGGTTTTATCCTACTGTCTCAGACCTATGCCAAATGATCCAATTTTTCCTTATTTCTGTCCTTTGTCCTTAATTACACAGAGTTCTGGCTTCTCCCCTTACCACAGCAATACTGATACTCGGACAGTAGAAAAGGGGATGAAGATTACACTTTCCAACCTTAAAAAAGATCTAGTAATGCCCACGGAAAAATTAACAGCCCCATTCTCAATTAGTCTCATTATTGACACACTGGTTGGTCACATTTAGGCTTTTCAATTTCAAGTATTTCAAATGTGTAACTTACCTAAACAATGAGTTGCAATTTATTGTGCAGTGTGCAGTCACAAAATCACAGTCAAGACAATTGCTGAAGATTATGTTGGTTTGGCTACAAGTGTTTGACACTGCAGTCACAAAGCTATCTAGGGGACATGCAAAGCCTTATTTCTCTTTTCTCTCCTCCTATACCCATGGAAAAATATAAATGGAGTTGTTGTGGCATTACTTATGCTATGAACTTCATTAGTAGGAGCCTGCTACAATTTTTAAGTGAATGAAGAAATACAAAATGTCAATACAAATCCATTTTTACATTCAGATAAAAGCTATTTATAGATTTTTACATCATATGCCAGGTCTACAGAGAGCAGAGCTCTAGACAGAAGCATGTATAGTAGAGACTACTATTACATGTTTGATTATGTTAGTACAGATAGAAATCTCTTTTGCTTAGTCTTTGAATTAAATCTGAGAGCCTCTAAGGCTGACCAAGAGAACAACATAGTCTCACTGCCCTCTTTACAGTTCTGGTGTTCAGTGAAAGCAATAATGATGAAAAATGTTGGAATTTCACATGTCACATATCAAAACAGTTTTTGAGGTTGCCACCTGTCTTCATGCTGGTCTCTTCTTTAATCACACAATGCTTCCTGCTTTCCTTAGGGGAAAAAAGGGTCAAATGTTCTTCCACTACAACACTCACTTTTCAATATTTTTTCTGGACTACAAAGTGCTCTCAATCTGAGTCTGAAATTTTAATGTCATTCAGACTCCTGTATAGTAAACCATCTGTGAATTACAGTAATAGTTATTTTAATTAGGAAAGCATTGGGGTTTAACATGTTATTTTTCAAAATGACACATTTTTTAAAAACTAAGTAAAATTGTCATTGGTGACTACCAAAGCTTCAATCGTTGCTACAGGCCAGCTGGTTTGTGGATTTTTTTTTTTGTTTGTTTGGTTTTTGTTTTTTTTTTTTTGGGGGGGGGGGGGAGGGCGCTGTTCTTTCTCTTTCTTCTTTTTTTTTTTTAATTTTCTTTTTATTTTTTTAAATTCTAAAAAGAATTTTTTTGGTTTTTATTTTTTATTTTTTAATTTTATAGAAAAGGTGTAGGATGTAGAAGTACAGCCATTCAAAACTATGGAATGGATGCTGAGATTGTGTGTAGGTGGCATGGAGGCAGTATTAGCTCATACATAATAGGTGTCAAGGGAATCTGTAAAGCTGTTCTTTAGTTTAAAAAAGGCAATTTGTGGGAGTGCTGAGTGTTTCTAGCAGTACTTTCAAAATAGCTACCTACAAAAGACAGAGAACTATAGTCTAATGATATTTTACACAATGACACACATTTTCACAGAGCATTAATGAAATTTAGAAAAAAGCCTTAATACTATTGTAAAATGTGTCTTCTTGCAGTGTACATGTCTACAAAGATATTATAATGACAAACACAGGGCACTGATTTTGAAGGACTGAAATTTTATTTTTAAAGGTTTACTCTCTCTGCTTTGTTTCATACATTTTAATAGTCCTTTGTAAACTAGTGACGTTGCACTGTGGTACATACTGAATAAACCTACATTTTAGCATACTTTATGGCCTTAATATAAAGTATGTGAATAGTCTGGTATATCAAGCATTTATCTACATTCTTGTCAAGAGCTGGACTTTAGGGAGATAACCTGTCATTCAGGTCTCTGGGAAGGGGCAGAATAATGATCACTCCTTTTCCCTAAACTGTACAAACCTCACAGCTCTTCATACTTGTAAGGCAATATGAAGAATTGCCTTACAGAAAAGGAAAGGAAGTAATGAGGAAATACAAGATGCATGTAAGAAACACTCAGTAGGTGAAACCCTACCCCAATTTATCTCATGGGATCTCGGTATTTACCGGGCATGTAATTCTAGTTTTCAGAATTCTAGAAACAGACACAGCACCAAAATGTGGTGGTATATGCTCCTCCCCACCCCCTCCCCAGGCCTGCTCTATGATCTCTCTCCTAGCCTAAGCCAAACCACTCATTCAGAACTCAGAAGATACAGTAGGAAAGGGTCTCTTGGTATGAATGAGAAATACAGGCAACAGGTGATAGGGAGAGAGCAGTGGTACAGAGAGGAAATCCTAAGGCAGGAGACTGGAAAACTACTCACAGGCAAATAAGGGATGAAGACTGGGACCAAATATGAAGCAAAGTATCTAGGAAAGTGTCAAAAGGTGGGAGAGGTGGGAGGGGAGAGAGGAAGACATGGGATCCAGATCTGAGATGCAAAAAATATCAAAAAGAAAATTGAGCTAGCAAGACTAGTAATCCTAAGCAAAACCTGAAAGATGGATGGTGAGAGGGAGGAATATATTCTAGAGGGAAAAAAAATATTTTTCATAGAAATATGAACTAAAAATAGAGATTTATGTAAAAGAATGAGAGTTTGTGTGCATTCTGAGGTCAAAGTCGACCATCCATCCTATTCCCTGGCTGAAGGGAAGCATGGGTTTGTCTAGTGTGGCACAAAGTCACTGAGTGAGCTTGTGGGCAGTGTCTGGCCCAGGTCAATCTTTTGGTAGTACTGGTGAAGTAGAAAGTCGCTCTCTGGTGGTTTCTGCAACTAGCAAATTATTTCCAATATTTAATGGAGTGACAAGATGAAAAAAAAATATAATGGGACAATATCACTATACTGATATAATCCAAAGTATGAGAGAAAAATAAATGATTGTGTTTTAATAATTTCTGTTAGTATGACCCCCCCCTCCAGCCCCCAGGATTTTGTTTATTAATTGCCTAAAAGAAAACTGACTTTTAAAGTAAAATATTCAAAACAAACAGGAAATTGACTTCAGTTAAAATTACTAAATAACAAATGAATGAACTAGCATAAAATTTATGAGGTCTAAAGTTTTCCTACTTGAGGGAAAGAAAAAAGTTAAGAATCCCTTATATATCAGATTGCTTGCAAAGTGCTCCAGTTCTTCAGCATATCAGGTACAATGCAATCTGTGTAGCATGACCACTTTAATTTTAAGCCAAAATAAACAGTTCTGTTTAAAAAATAATTTAAAAGATTCTCTGAAATAAGCATAATTTACATATGTATGATTTCATACACTTCTGCTCATTCCTCTGATTTAATCATATGCCACTTATGCTCTACATTCTGCTATTTAATAATAAATATATTTTTCCCAAAAAATAGCAATTAGTGTGCTAATATTATATTGAAATTTAAAAATACTTAGGGGCAGCTCTATCAAATCCAACAAATGAAACACCCATAGAACAGTAATAAATTTTTTTTTCTCTGACTTGTAAGAACTGTGGATCAGACTTTGTTTTCCCTTTGCAGTTCTAGAAGTGTTAAAAGAATTTAAGATCTCTAAATGGACTTCTGGGATTTCTCTATATTGAGGACTTCACTGTTTTAACACTCATGACTGCAAGTTTGATAATACAGCTCCTCACTGGCAAAGATATTTTCTCCACAAACATTGCTGGCTCCTGAAACAGCTTCAGCAATGTTTGTAGTTGTGAAAGTGTGAACTGGCACTAACACAGCATCTATCTCAAGCAATTACCTCATTTTGAGCTTCATTAAAACATTCCAACTTGCTCTCCTGTACTGCTTATTCCATACCTGATGAGTGTACCTGATAATCCCATTTGAAATTTAAGACTTTATTCTTTGCAAAATCAGTGATCTCTTGTGCTCAGAATTCAAAGCTGCTGATAAGAAGGAATCATTGTGGGTTAGAGGAAGCAGGCTAAATATTGGAAAGGTAAACTAAGACAAAGCTTTTATTAGAAGTTCTTAAGGATTGCTATCTTTTAACCAGATAAGCATTTCTAGCAGTCAAAGGCTAAAATATTATTTCAGTGAAGTCTGACCTTTTCAGTTCTTGTATTTAACAGATGCACTTTCTAGTAAAAGCAAATTAAATTTATGTTTTCTTTTTCTTCTTGTATGGTACTAGTCATTTGCATTTCAGCAAGCTCCATCTGAAGTAACTCAGAAGGGTTAATTGCAGACTACTGACCTTAGCTAAACAAAATGTAGAGCTACAAGTTTTGATGAGAAAGCTCAGTAAGCTATGAGCTAACAGCTAACTCTTTTTTATTGAATTTATATTTGCAAGCTTAACAGTGTGAGGAATGATAATCCAAACAAATGAAAGTTTCCTTATGTCAGTAAAAAGAGCCAAGGACTGTTTGTGCCCATACTTCTCCCAAAGCATGATAATGTTTGCAAATTAAGTCATGCCATTGGGACGGTAGGTTTTGCTTAGCTAATGCATCAGCGTGTTACAATAAATGAACAAAGCACTGAAAATGGGGATTTTTTAATATAAAGACCTTCACATATTCTGGGCTACAGGAGATTCTTCTGCTTTGTGTGGACCAGCCAGTACTTCTGCTCAATTTAACTCTAAAGTTACTAAATATCATCTCACTGACTTCTCCAGAGGCTAAACAAGTCTATTACTTTCTTGCTGCCTGGAGTAAAACTGGTTTGTTTTGATTTAGCAATCTAATTTTCTCTTACATCAGATGTGCTTAAAAGTCACAGCAAGTAGCTAAGCTTGTAGTGATCAAGTATATATTTAAGCTGAAAGAATATCTTATCAAGACTGCACACAGAGTCAAGATGCAAAAATTGCCTTTCATTAGTAGGTCTGCACTTTCATAATTCTAGTACTTATGTTAAGTGCATGACTGAAAGTGCATGGCATGTCAGCTTCAGTGAAACCACTATTTTATTGTCCTAGTTTAGTTATCTCCAGCTCAGTTTACCCAAGGAACAGCAACATTTCATAAAGCTATCAACACTTCCGTCCCTACATGACCAAAGACAAGTCAGCAGGGAAGAAGACCAGCTTGGCTGAATAGGGAACTTTCACTGGAACTCAGGGAAAAAAAGGAGAGCTTGCAACCTTTGGAAGAAGGGCCAGGCAACTTAGGAAGAGTACAAGGTTGTCACTAGGTCATGTAGAAAAAAGGTCTAGAAAGGCAGAAACTCATCTGGATCTCAATCTAGCCACACTGGGAAAGATAATAAAAATAATTTCTATAAATAGATTAACAAAAAAACAGGCCCAAAGAAAATCTCCATCCTTTTTTGGATGCAAAGAGGAAAAGGCAGAGGTATTTAGTGCCCTCCTTGCCTCAGTCTTCAGCAGAAAAACTATTTTTTTCCAAGGCAACCAGTCTCCTAAGCTGGTAGACAGGGACAGGGAAGAGAAAAGACTCCTTGTAACCCAAGAAAAAGTAGTTAGTGACCTATTGTCCCACTCAGACACTTAGAGGGCACTGGATGGGATCCATCTGGTGGTACTGAAGGAGATGGTGGAAGAGCTTGCTAAGGCTTTCTCCATCATTTATCATCAGTCCTGGCTAACCAGAGAGGTCCCAGACAATGGGAGCTTGGCCAGTGTGGTACCTATCTACAACAAGGGCCTGAAGGAATATTTGGGAAAGCACAGGCCTGTCAGCCTGACCTTAGCGCCAAGGAAGATTATGAAACTGATCATCTTGAGTGCCACCATGAAGCACTTGCAGGACAATCAGGGGATCAGCAGCCAGCAGGGATTTAGAAAAGGCAGGTCCTGCCTGACCAACTTGATCTCCTTTCATGACCAGGTGACCTGTCTAGTGAATGAGGGAAATGTTGTTTGTCTACCTGGACGTCAGTAAAACCTTTGATACTGTCTCCCACAACATTCTCCTGGAAAAGCTGTCAGGTCATGGCTTGGACAGGTGCACTTTTTGTTGGGTTAAAAACTGTCTGAACAGCTGGGTCCAAAGTGTGGTGGTGACTGTGGCTGGTTCCACATCTAATTGGTGGCCAGTCACCAGTGGGGCTCCCCAAGGCTCAGTATTGGGACCAGTCCTGTTTAACATCTTTATCAATGGTTTGGATTGAGTTACACCTAGCAAGTCTGCAGACAACATCAAGGTGGGTTGGAGTGTTGATCTACTAGGAGGCTGGAAGGCTCTGCAGAGGGATCTGGACAGGCTGGATCAATGGGCCAAGACTAATGGTATGACGTTCAATAAAGCCAAATGTCAGGCCATACTTTGCCCACAACAACCCCAGGCTTGGGTCAGAATGGCTGGGAAGTGGCTCAGCAGAAAAGGGCCTGGGAATGCTGATTGACACCTGGCTGAACATGAGCCAGCAGTGTGCCCTGATGGCCAAGAAGGCCAATGGCAGCCTGGCCTGTATTTGAAATAGTGTGGCCAGCAAGGCCAGTAAAGTGATTGTCCCCCTGTACTCAGCACTGGTGAAGCCACATCTCAAATTCTGTTTCCAGTTCTGGGCCCCTTACTCCAACAGAGAAATTGAGTCTCTTGAGCATTTCCAGAGAAGGGCAATGGAGCTCGTGAAAGATCTGGAGTGCTCCTGTGAGGAGCAGTAGAGGGAGCTTCCATTGTTTAGCCTGGAAAAAAGAAGGCTCAGGGAGGACCTTATCACTCTACAGCTACAATGAAAGGAGGTGGTAGCAAGGTGGGGGTCTGCCTCTCCCCCAGACCATTGGTGACAGGACAAGAGGAAATGGCCTCAAGCTGAGTTAGAGGAGGTTCAGATTGGACATTAGGAAGAATTTTTTCACTGTAAGGGTGATGAAGTATTGGAACAGGTTGCCTAGGAAGATATTGTAGATACCATCCCTGGAAGTGTTCAAGGAGAAGCTTCACATGGCACTTAGTGCTATGGTCTAGTTGATGTGGTGGTGTTCAATCAAAGGTTGACCTTGGAGATCTTTTCCAGCCCTAATTATTCTATGATAATAAATACTTGATTCTAACATGTAAGCTGATGAAACAAGCACAAGACATTGGCCAACTAATAGTGTTTGCTCTTATGCTTTGCTAAAGAGTAGAAAATAAACCAAAATTGGACTCTGGTATTGGATCTTCTGCACTTTTTGTCTATTTGAAAACAGATTGCAGATTTACAAGAGAAGAAAGAACATGTTCTATGAGTAGGGTTTGAGTTTTGTTGCTTTGTAGGTTAATAAAACACTCTTCAAACACAGCATATTGAGAAGGAACAGAGAAATTGTCAAGTAGGGAATAAATACAAAGATATTTTCTTTACTCATTTTCAGGTATTTTAATTCAGAACACTTTTCCCTCCCCCAGGTTAATATCACCTTTCTCAAAATGGGATGGTGAGGTACAGTGTCAGAAGAAAGTTTGAAGTATCATCCAGATTCACTCAGCTAAAAAGCCCAGATCTTTCTTTTTCCCCCTATGCTCTTGAGCTTATTGGCAACTTCATCTTCTGATGATGACATATAAGCTGGAGGTTGATTTCAGATCTGTGTTGCTTTCTCCTAAATATCATCATTTTTGATGAGGGTCTTTTAGCTATCTTTTTGGTTCACTTTTTTTTACCTGAATCTGCAACAGCTCTTCAGGGAAGTGCATGTAACATTTTGGGGAAGACAATTTTTGATTTATTCATGAACTTCTGCAACAAATAGATTTTTATTCCAGCAGTGACTCATTTAAAGCAGTTACTGCTGGCAACAGTGGCTGAATAAACTGGTTATATGTGTAACCCCCTGCTTTTTTGGATGATTTTTAGTAATGCACTACAGATGACTCCTTTCTTCTGACTTTGCTAGCTGACATCATCCTTGCTTCCTAATTCCTTTTTTCTTTCCTTTCCTCCTCCCGTTTTCTACCTTTGAAATATTTTCTTTTTTTTTGCAGGGTCCTCTGCTGTAAAAGCATAGAGGAGAGCACCCATGACAAATGCAGATTGTATAACTTTCTTCATTTAGATTGTTATTTAAAGTTCAACTTTCATGATTAGTCAAATGAATCAAAAAGATAATTGAGAGAGAGATTATGTGACACAGACATTAGTCACTACTGCTGATAGTTGGGTATGTGGTTTTGTATCACCTATACAAAATAGGTTGGTACCAAACTGGTATTCATTGAATATTTAAGAAATTGGACTTGGAGTGAATTTTCTTAAATTTTCTTCTACGCTTTTCATCCTTCCATTTCTTTTTATACCTCTTTGTGGCTTGAAAAAGGTGTACAGAGAAGGTCATTCATTTTTCCAAACCTTGTTCCTTGCAGCTTAGTCTGTTGCCATGTGCTTCTTAGTCACTGAGTGACAATGGTATAACTCTCACCCCCAAACCCTCCCATTCCATTTAATTTGTCAGTGTCTCTGAAGAGTTTTGTGCCCTTCTGGTCTGAGCGATAATGCATTATGCACTGCTGTAGTTTTGCACACCTGACTTCTTCTGGAGTTAATGAGATTCTGGAGTCAGAACTTCTAAAATCTGTTTGAGATCACAAGCTTCAGTCCTCTGCATGATGGAAAGATTCTGTTTTGCAATTTTCTCCTAAAATTTTTGTCTTTCTAGGTTTCAGTCTTGTTTTCAAATGCCTATCACTACAGAATCACTAATCTTGAGCTCTAGGCTTTCACTGATGACCAACTGCTTTTATCCTGTGCTGTAACAATGGTTCTTCTTCAGGGAAATAAACTTGATAGGCATTCTGCTCTGTGTTTTGTGACTAGAGCACACTATGCAATTATTGTTACACAGCTTTTGTCCAATGTCACGCTTGTATCCCCACATAATTTCTAAATGTGAGGGGTTCTCTCATCTCCCGGTACTTTTAAATGAAGGTACAGTTTCTAGTTGTTAATGATTGGGGTTTTTTTTATAGGGAACCTTGTGGCAATGATGCAGAATATAGATCAGAGCAAACTTAATGGGTAGGAAAAGCAAGTCTATTATAGTATTATCTTGTTCAGTCTTTTGGTCTTTTCTATTGAGGGAAGGGGGCTATATGTGCCCTCTGCTTTGCTTGGTGACTAAACTGTGGCTTTAAACAGTCTTATGATTAAAGAAAAGTTTTCTTATATGTCTGAGTGCAGGTGTTCATGCATGTGTGTTCCCAACCTAGTGAGGGCCTATTTTTGTTCCTGTTGTTACTAAGGAATCTGGGCTACTGAGAAATACCCATAGCACACATTCTGACTTAGCCCTTGGCCTTTATGAACAGCTTGCAGAAACTTTTCTGGGCATCTTAATACTCAGAGGTCATACATTAATTAAAAGACCTCATCCTTTAAACTGAAGAAGCCCATAGGAGTGCCCTAACCACTGTCCAATCCCTTAACTTCACAGCTATCTCTGAAATTGGTCTGGGTGCTCTCTTGTGGAACAGATTTCAGTCCTGCTAGGCTGGAAAAAGGCCGCAATCTGAAGCTCACACTACCTGCAGGAGTGGTCTGTATGTGAAGCCACAGAAAGCTTCATTTCTATTCAGTAGCTTCTGTACTATGCAAAGAAACATGTTTTTCTTTTTAAAATGCACATATTAAAGAAATCAGTCCTACTCAATTACAAAGCCATCCAAAGCAGATAACTGAGTACTCTGGACAAATGGAGACATCCACCTTGAAGTCTTCATACTGTTGAGAATTATATGATATAAATAGGATAAGGAGACAAGATAAGGAGTTGATAGTTTCCTGTTTAGTGTTTGGTACTTTTAAAAATTTTTTAAAACTTGATGTATGGCAACCTCAGGTTCTCTGGTGGGTCTGTGTACCAGCATGCTGGCACCTACAAATGCATTGACTACCTGGGAAATCCTAATTAGCTGATTTTGAGCCTGCCCTGTTATGACAGTAGAGCATTTAGGATTTTAAAGAAATAAAATACGTAAGGTTATTCAGGAACCATTCAACCACTAAAATGCCTTCAAAAATCTGGATAAAAATTTACATAGTGTGCATGGTTAATTGAATCTTTTTCTTCCCAGAAGAATACACAGATTTTTTGACACAATGATCACAGCTACTCATAAAATTCTGAAAATTAGTTTTATAATTTACCCAAGCATATATTAAATGGCAAAAAAATACACTGCTGCAAAGGATGTGGTAGGTTGCCTCCAATGGAAATGACTCAGCTAGCTTGTTTAAAGAATGATATTTTAATTGCTTTGTAGAACACAAACCTGCCAGCCTTGTAATTTACACTGCTGAAGAACAAGACGACATCTCTCCTTGGCACTCAACTTCTTCTTCTCTCCTGCTGCTGTATCAGCCAAATCTTTATACCTAGAAAAATCAGCAGAAGTAGAGTTACTGTAGTGTTGGTCTGATTGACATTTTGTAGAAATTGTCAGTTTTCCTTTAACTCTCAAATCTTTGATATCCAAACTGGAAGGCTGGGATTCTGATCAGGGTGAAGAAAACAAGAAGGCAAATCACACTAAATCTTGTATATTTTTAGACATGACGTTGGTTAATAACAAGTGATGCCTAAAACCCAAATTTGCTTCCGGTCAGTTCTTTGGATGCCTCACTGAAAATCAATGCCAAAGGAATGAAAAGCCTCCCCAGTGAAGATCATTGGGACTGAACTGGGTCATTGAAAGGAGGAAAATATGTTTTCAGTATGTGTCATACAACTTATGCCTCTTAAGGAGTAATTCATAAGAAAGTGACATTGACAAAAATGATTTTCATCAATCTGAAATAAATTTTCATTTTGAACAGGAAGTCATATAGCAAAGAGACTTCCAGGAACTGGATCAGTTTACACTACTGGAAAGAAGTTCAAGAGGAGACTTGATTATAGCATTGAGTACCTTCAAAGACAGAAAATGCTGGATATTAAAGGGCTCTTTGATGTACCAGATAAAAAGATCGAGGAAGGAAACTTAAGTAATACAAAGTCTAATAAACTATAAAACTCAAATTTTCACTGTCCACTTATTAAATTTATTGTAACTTATTACTAAAGAAATGGATGAATTTTGTACAACTTAATGCTACATAATATTACTATACTTTCTTGGAGGTATTCCTTTGTCTAGATCTGACTGCATATAATGAGTCAGAATGTTTTTCATTACAAAAAGCCAGGCTTTGAAAAGGATTTACACTTTGCAAACGTGTAATCACTTTTGATTAAAATCCTAGTGAAATTGAGAAGTTTTGAAGTTCGTGTGCTAGTTACATTTTCGGACATTTTATTTATTTATTTATTTAACAGCTGAATTCACCTATATCTCTGCTACAACCCAAAACTGTCTTGGCACCCCCGCCCTTTCATACACCATGGTAGGCAAAGCTGCAGTGCTAGAATGACTCCAGGGACCTCAATTGTCCCAGAAGCTGTGGCAAGTCTGGAGCAACATCTACAGATAAACTGTAGAAATTTGTAGGACCAAATTTCACCTAGACTTTTAGTTTGGTGTAGCTGCACAGACCTTTGGGTACCTCAGCTCCTGCAGTCTGGAAATACTCTCTTGTCTGGTAGCAGTCCTGCTGAGGACCACATGGCTAAGTCTACACTAGTAAATGAAAAGTGAGAGGGACTGCTTCTCTGGCATAGAAACCATCTGGAAAAACCCTAGCCTTATGATTTATTTATACATGTAACATTTTGTAATATGTTCTGTTTTAGTAAACTCTGTCCCCTTCCAACAGAGTGTAACCATGTCTAAACCGCCTTCTCTGACTCGTCACCAGCCTGTCCTAGTTCCCAATTTGTGCCCAGGAACCATTCTGTGGTAAGAAGGGTCCAAAACTTCACCACAGATTCTTGTATTTAGTCTCACACTTCAGATTAGCATTAGAAAACTAGGGATAGCACTTTCCCAATTCAACTAGCTGCATTGTCACAAGGACATTTATTTTACAGGTTTCTATTAAAGATGGGGTCACATTGTTTCCCTACTTGTATCAATAGTTTTTTCTTAGAAGGCATGAGAAATCAGAGGTGTTAGAGAAGCAGCTGCTGAAAAGCTTAGCAACTGCTGACTGAAGTGAAGATTCATGACTAAGCATTGACTCACAATGCATGAAGAAGTAACTGCAAAAGTGGTCAGCCTGAAACTCCCTTACAGCAGAAACTGAAAGAAACATATTTCTCTCCTAAAAAAGAAACAAATATAAATTAAAAAGGTTGAAGTTCTACATTTGGCTCAAGTTTTCTTTAAAGACATGAAAATGATAGAATTAAGGCTAGCCAAACATTCCTTATAATCTGTATTATACAGGATGCCAGACAAAAATGATCCACCATTTTCCTCCAGCTTTAAAGTCTCTGAAATTCCACCACATTATCCTGGAAGTCTAATCACAGCTCACAATCCCCTTCTATCTGTTAAAACAATCTCTATCTTAGAAAAGGAGGATGGGTTATGGCAGTAGAGAAAGAGGAAGCTATGGAAATTTAACTCTGCCATAAACTTCCTCTGTGAATACAGCAAGATATTTGGAAGATGATCTACTTTCCCTATGTTAGACACTGAAAAGCTGTGGTCCTAGGCTGAGTTAGTCACCTTGTTCTCAAAACAGTCTGTGAAGACAGGTATTTCCACAGGGTGACTTGTTCTATGCATTTTAGATATTTTTGATAAAATGAGAAGACATTGCCCTCTGGAGGTGCCTTTCTCCACTGGCCACAGATGGACTCAGAGGAGAAGTCCAGACTAGATGCTTCCATTTGGGTGCCTGAGAGGAAGCTCACCTTCATACCTACTTGTCTGACTGAGCTACTCACCCTGCAGTGACTAACAGAGGGTCTAAGAGAACTTCCTTATTTGTCCTATCGCTGGTTCAAATCTACTGGCCAAGCACCCAAAATGAAAAAAGTACCTTCATGTCCTGTGTTATCATCTGTTATCAATTATTTTCATCTTGTATAAAGATAAAAACAACACAAAGTTTGCAGCTATTTTTCAGCCATAATGGTGCCCCAATTTGACTTTCAGTCCAGTTGTGCATATACCCGTGTCAATGCCAGGGAATTAATGGAAGTTCCTGAATGAATGGAAGAAGAGGACTACACCTGTTGGTGGGAGCCCAAATTTGTTCTGAACAGAAGGGATGGTCTAACCATAAGCTTCTGTACTTAGTTTTAAAAGAGAGAAAAAACTAAAGCCTTTTTCTTTAAATTGGCAATGAACTAAAATATAAAGAAAGAAATAAAAACTTACAAGTGTGGCACTATTATCAAAATGCAAAATATTTTTTGGGTATCAGATACTTTTTACTGTGGATTGACCTTGTGTTTCCATGTAGACACAATAATTTAATATCATCTTAAATTTAATCATTCTCAGGATGAGCAAAAGGACTTATTTTTTCATAATTTACCACAGAAATTACTGTATCACAGAATACTGAAATTATGGTGCAAGTTTGTATAAATAAACTTGAATTACTTGCAACAATGGGCCTTGCTTCTGGGGAAATGCAATCTGGGTAGTCTTTTAAACTTTCCCTCACAGAGAATTCTTCCCCTAGCACTCCAGCTTTATTCACTCTGAAGTGAATGAACACACCAATTAAGTACCAGGCTTCTTCTCACCTGACAGGTCACACATTTTGCCCCCAGTAGATAATGCAGAATGTTTAGAGAGGATCCTAAGGAATCCAGAAAGCATACTCAGTGCTACCTTGCTAAAAAAAGGTCTTTATTCCTGTGAAATACATTTCAGCTAAACTTGAATTGACAAGTCACTTGTCTAGACTTAAGATTAGAGTATTCTGGTGTCATATTCCTCACTTTAATACTGATGTTTACAATAGGTTAGATGAACTGTGCACTGTAAGACCATCATGTCTTTCCACTGAGTGTAAAGATGCTCTTGCCTCCAGCCTAGACATCTAATATCAGACAAAGTGAATCTCCTTCATAGCCAGGAAGTTAAAAATCCCCAGTATTTCATGGCTATCCAGAGCAACTTATTCCCTAAGGGGTCCAAAATAAAATACAAAACAGGGAGGTCTAAAGGATTAATTTGAATCAACACCACTCCACTGCTATGCCAAGACTAATGCACTGTTGATTAGGAAGTAAATGCAAAATTTCTTCTAGTTACAAGTTGAGACACTGAACACTACTATCAGGGTGAAGGAGGGTCTCCCCAGTACCCATCCACATGACATCAGTGTGAGAGAAAATCCATTTTCCCCAGCTTTTTCCTTTAGCACCCTCCTTGTCCTAACATGTCATTTTCAGAAACATAAACAGAAGAAAGACATTCTGGCTAGACAGACTCACACTGTGAGCCTGTACAGACTGGCCAGGATTCTCTGGTGTTGCAGAAATGTGCTTTGACCTCTCTTCCTTTGCTTCTGAATGATGTGCTCTATCAGGGAAATTTTTTGTTTGTTTGGAGTAGATACTGCTGCCAATAGCTTGTGAATAGGGAAAACTCAGTTCTCTTGGGTCTTCACAGATAAGGATGTTATCTAATCATTTTCTCCCTCACCTCCCTAAGTGCACAGCTGACAAGATCCACAGGCTGTTTTTCCCCAAGACAGAATATTCTGCGGTTCAGGTTATGGCACAGTAACCCACAGCAATATTCTAAGGCTCAGCACGTTATTTGATTTACACAGAGTGTGCACAATTGGGCTGTAGGTCTGTACTCCCAGTTCTGTATGCACAGCAAATCTTTAAGCATTGGAATAAACATGACTCACTCAATTTCAATAGCACAACGTGACAGAAGACTCTAAAGGAAAAAAAACCACGGTAAGTACAAAGGGCAGGAAAACAAGCAGATCCAAATCAATAGCTTAATAAAAGATGTCTTTGAACTGAAGCCACAAAACTACTTTTGTTGCTTGGTTGTTTTGCTGTTCTTATTCTCAAGTCTCTCTCTTGCCTAATTAATAAAGAAACACCAAAAATAATAAAATTAGAGGCAGCTACTGACTGGAATCCAATGTCCTCAGTAAGAGGATAGTTTCTAACACCACAAATCAAATCTTTCCTTCTTTCCATGTCTTTGTCTTGTTGCTTAAAAAATAAAAATCACATATGGCTGGCAGGTAACTGCTTTTAAAGAGTGACACTCTTATTGTCAGTATAATTCATTATGTTGTAGCTTAATTTTCTCTTTTTTTTGCTTACTACAATGTACTCTGTTTGCCAAGGTAAACAGGTATGATTTAATAAGATCTATTCAAAAGGTAGTGAATAAAAGGCAGCAATCAAATTAAATTATGTCCCATATTTCTGCTAGAAGAAATGCAAAAATTGCCATCATAAAGGTTCAGGTTGTGCTGTCTCAGTAAATTGTCTCTTTTCCCTTTTCTATACTTCCTCTTCTCTTTGACAAGCATTAATTGTTGATATCTGAAATATGTGAAAGTAATGGGCTTTGTTTGCCAAACTTGTCACTATGTGCTTATAATTCAGGATTTTTAGTTTTGTTTGTTTAGATTTGGGGAGGTTGGGAAGAGTGGGTTAGGTAAGGTTTTATTTGAAAAGTCTATGAAGTGAAAGCTGAAATATCCAGAGAGCCTATCTGCTGAAGAGAGATTGCCTGAAAATTTTTCAGTAGAAAATTTATAAAATCAGTGAGTAGCAAAGAATAGGATGGAATTTTGATTAATGTTACCTTTTATAAAGGATAAATATTTATTCATTCCTCGTCCCTCTGTTATATTCTTTTTTTCCTTGAAGGAATAACCTAATTATTTTTGAAATATGAGGAACATGGGAAATTCCAGATAATTAGAAAAGAGGAAATAGATTATTATAGTTTCCAAGAAAACAAAAGCGATTCTGTCAATATATGACATAAATATCTTATGATAGAGCATAAATATTAAGAACCAAAGCACATATTAAAAATTTTGAGAGAATAAATCTTCAGATGTGAAGAAGAAAATGATGCTTTTAGAAATAACAGATTATATCAGACAGACTGCATTTGGGGCTTCTTTTTTAGTGCTACAAAAAAATCAGAGTAAGATTATAATGTTCACCTCTTTATGAAAAATTTTGCACCAAGGCTGCTTCATAGAGACTTACAGAAATAATTCAGAATATTGTAAATGTGACCATGAAATGCATTGTACCAGAAACAATTAGTAAGTATATATGGCAATGAACCAAAACTTCACAGTACCTGCCTAATATATTATTTTTTTTAATATCTTCATTAATATTAAGAAACACAGTCTTAAGTGTCTAGATCTGCAGACCAATAAAAATTAAGGGAAAAAATAAAAGTACAGCAATTTTGGAAAACTGATAATGCTAAAAGTGACCTTACAACAAACTGACCAGTAACTGTAGTTTTACCTTGATTTTATATATGCCTCTGGATTTTCTTCTGGTGAAATATACTGATATTTTTACTTCAACAATTAAAAATTCACTTCCTATACAGGGGGTCATGGGGAAATAGGCAGCAAGATTTAATGTGGAAAAAATATACTCAAGAGTGACAATAAATGACAAGTAACTGAGATGAAAGAGCAAAATTTAGGACTAAGAAATAAAACTGGAAGAATACTCAGAATATCCCCAGAATAAAATTTTACAGTGGCTCAAATGTGAGTCACTCACTGGGCCAATGTAGAACTCAGTACAGACTTTTGAGGGACGGTCATGACTATGAAGTCCACTGAATCAAAACATCTTTGCAGAAGTGGCCATTTGGGATGTTTTAATTTAAACTGAATAAAAAGTAAGACAAATTTCTCAGATGATTTCAAATTTCTCATACTACCTTATGACAGATGATAAAGAAATTAATTGGAAGAAGTATTTTTTTCTGAGTTTTATGGGATTTTTTGCATTAGGCTTTGTGACCCTTAATCTTTTCTAGACATCTGAATTTCAGTTTCTGAAGAAAAGAAGTAATGAAGATATGTTTGTCTTAGTCGTGGATTATTTATTCATATACTTCCTGTAATTAAGCAGAGGCTTTCTCATCTCAGACAATGTGGCAGCAGAATAGTGAGTAGAATGTAAATTATAGTTCAGCTCTTGGGATTAGTGGATTCAACTATGCAAATACAAAATATGAATTTGCAACATCTGCTAAAGATTTGCTAAAGATTTACAATACTTTTGCACCATCCTACTTAAAGCTGATGTTCCTATTTCATATTGACAAAACAATGTAAAACCTATTTACTTTAAAAATTGGCAAAACTCACACATTGTCTCAGAAATATGCTAGCATTGAGCAAACAAACTGTTCTAGTACATCTACAAACATATACATCTGACTCTACTTCAGCAAATGTTTACCTTTAGCTCTTGCTAGGTAGGTCTTTTCCACAGCTAATTACCTCTTCATGCTTGGGCATGAATATATATATAAATATACTGTGAAAGTTGTAAATTGCAGAAGCAGAAAGTAAAACCAGAGTCAAATGGAAACTGTGATATTAAAGAGAAATAGGATTAGATTTGAGTAGGATTAGATTTGCTGTTCCATTTTTATTTCTTCATTCCTTTTGGTGTTTTTTTTCTCCTATGCAACCAGTACTCGGCCAAAGTGGAATGGGAACATAAAAAAGCCTTCCCACAGTACTCACTAGTAGCTTAGATAATATTTATTGGGATTATGGGGAAGGATTTTTAGACCTTTTTAAACCATATGCCAAAACAGCTTCTCTGTGAGATCATCTCTACTTCTGCTCTCTTCTGTGAGAGCTTCCCCTTGTGCCTCTGAACCCTGTGAGTACTATCAGTCTGGATAACAGGGATTCTCCTGGCTCTGGATTGTATAATGGTTAGACAAACCATACAAAAGCATCATTTTTCAAGATATACTAAGGTCATGTGCCAAGAGTGGACCAGATTCTGCTCTCATGAAGAGTGGAATACAGCTGGAGTAATTCTGCTAAAACAGATTATTTTAAATTAATGCCACATTGGTCTAAACAAGAAAGCAAAGATCCAGTGATTAAGAGTCGTAAAGGGATTTTACGTGCATGCTTGCATAGGATTTTGTGTTTGCTCTCAGATATCACCAGTATAAATTGCCTATTATTATTCAGCCTGACTAGGAAATCTAGCTTTAGGAAATGTCATTCCAGGTTCTCTTGCTGAAGATTAAATGGTTGCAAAGAATATCAAAATATGGATGAGGAGAAAAAGGGTGCCATGAATATCTGAGTTGAGTGGAAAGAATTTAACAGCTGCAGTCACAGAAAGAAGAAACAGCAGGAGGGTCACAGTTGTTTTTGAATGTGAGGCAGCTGGACTGCATCTGTACAAGTCCTATGACCTATACAAGTCCTATGACCATAAAAAAGCAGCACTGAAGATCAACTAATATTTTTCTAAACATTGAAATCACACAGACATATTTAATTAAGCAATAAAAAAAAGGAATTATTTTAAAACTGTATAGTAAAATTAATCAATGGGACAATTTGCACCTTAATCTGATAATTCAAAGCTCCTGCATAGTGCCACTGGCATAAATGAATGTGTTACATACTTACTTCTTTAAAGCATTTATTTTAAATATATGCTGTATTAATTTAGGAGGTCAGTAATTCTAACAAGCATTTCCTTAGAAGAGTTTCAATGTATAAAGATTATTGAAAACATTAGTGGTTGATAATATTTTAAAAGGTTTATTTCTATGGCAGGCATTTAACTGAATTTCTTACTACCACACATAAATCTATGTCCATTATCTTTGTCATTATGTGATGTCAGCAAATTATGAAGTACTCAATAAAGATTTTTGTTGGAACCTTAAGGTTCTGAAATAAAGTTATTAGCTGCTTGTTATAGGCATGTCGAACTCAGTCAGTTTGTGACTTGGTCAAGAACGTTCATTATACTTATTTGTGTACAAATATAATTCTATTTATTTTTATAATCCATACTTATGATACTATCCAGTGCGGTAGGTATTGTAGCACCTTGTGACAACATTTCTCAATGTCTAGAAATAGCACAAGCTTTAAAATTCACAGATGTAAAACATGCATAGATTTTTATAAGGATTGTAAGGGTTATTTAGTGATCCAATAAACATTTTATTAAATCTGAGGGATAAGAAATGTCAAGTGCTAGTGGAAAGCAAAGGTACCAAGGGTGGCACTTTAATCTAGAAATTAAATAAACATTTTAAAATTTCACAGATCTTGAAGTTCAAATAAAGAAAACCACAAGAACTGCTGAAACAGTTCAGCCAGAATTATGCTTGTGTGTGCCCAATAGATTTATAGTTGCCTAAGGAAATTAATGTATTTGTATGCACCTAATAGTAGAGGGAGAACAATACTATGAGATTGTCACTGAAACAGCCTAAAAACTGGGTCATTCTCATTGCACGAAACAATAGACTCTGCAAGAAGCTTCACTAAGTTTTATGCATTCTATACTAAATGTAATATACATAATGCTGGAAGATTATTCAGATTGCATACCAAACATTTGAAAGTTAGGAACCATCAGACTTAACTGGCCATGTCATTTTTATTTCCCTATATCTGGCTATTTAATGACCTAATTACATCTTCCTGCTCAAGGGACCCCTTTTCTTGTCAATCTTCAGTAGAACTGTTAAGTGTATGACAGATGTGAATAATTCAACTGACTTAAATTGTTTACACACATTTACACATTTGTAATTGCTTTAGCAAATGAGGGTTGCATTATAAGCTTCTGAAGATGCCCGACCAAACAATGCTGATATTTATTTTTGCCTTCAAAATATAGCTAGATACCTTCTAAATAAAGTCAGGTGTCTAATCTTCCCCTGAAAACTCCAGTCAAAAGAGAATCTCCTTTCTCTTATAGTCAGTCATTTGTGCACTCTCACTAAAGCCCCAGAAACACCAGCAGCTTTTCCATCCTCGCAGCCCAAACTCTGTGACATGTAACATAAGCACTGATACTTTGTATTTACAAGACTAATTCTGTGGGCGAGGGAACTGATGATGCCATGGTACAGCTTCAAAAACTGCATCTGTCTTGACTCCAAAATGTTCTCTGATTTTTTTTTAGACCCTGTTACAAAGCCATAGAATGGAGCTACACTGATTCTGGGAAATACCTGCAAAAATGGATAAACCTAAAAGACTAATCAGTTGGATCCCGTCCTAAAAGTGATCACTTTTCTTTACACCCTACAAATTAAGTCCTGGTTAATTAGGCAAGTCACCAAAGGCATATGAAGTTATCTTGTGCATTTCTTGTTTCTAAAATATCAAAAAGGGACCTAATGGGGAGAACAAGATAAATGGATATAAAGAAACAACTCCAAAGGGAGTAGAAAAGAAGAGTCCATCTACAGTCAGACTGCATGGAAAGGGCTATTTAGTTTTTCCATAATATGAGTAGCTTGGTAACTCTCACTACACTATCACATTGTACAGGTAGATTTGAAATGGTCTGTAGCCTCTAAGACAGTCCCAAATACCTAGTTAGATCTCAGAAATTCCCCAGGGTGATTTACTCCATTTGTAGGCTTGTAAGGGAGAATGCCAGATCATTCTGGCTTCTGGTCATCCCTATAGTATAATCAACCCCTATCAGTAATGTTTCATGAGGAATTAGTAATTTAGAGTAACTCTGAGTGCTGTAAATTATCCTAAATTGGGTTCCCCTATCCAAAAGGTTGGTGAAAGGAAAAGAACAAATAAAAGCTGAGGGTAGAAAAAGGAAGAAGGGACTTTCAGAGTGATGGTGTTTGTCTTCCCAAGTCACCAGTATTCATGATTAAATACTTTCCTGTCTGCCAATGGGAAGTAGAAAATGAGTTCCTTATTTTTAATTTATTTTTTTCTCTATTCAATTGTATTTATTTCAACCTATGAGTTTTCTGACTTCTCTCCTAATTCTCTCCCCCACCCCACTGAGGAAGGAATGAGCTAGTAGCCATGAGGGGTTGAGCTGCCAGCTAGGGTTAACCAATGACACTTTTTTATCCAAGTGCTTAATTCGGGGTGCTGGTGGATGAGAGATGAGACATGAGCTGGCAACGTGCATTTGTAGTCCAGAAAGCCAACAGAATCCTGGGCTGCATCAAAAAAAGTGTGACCAGCAGGTCAAGGGAGTGATCCTGCCCCTCTACTCTGCCCTTGTGATTCCCCTTCTGGAGAGCTGTGTCCAGCTCTGGGGTCCTCAGAACAAGATGGACATTGACCTGTTGGAGCAAGTCCTGAGGAGGGCCATGAAGATAGTCAGAGAGCTGGAGCACCTCTTCTATGGAGACAGGCTGAGGGAGCTGAGGTTGTTAACCCTGGGGAGGAAAAAGGCTCTGGAGTGACCTTACTGTGGCCTCCCAGTACCTAGAGGTGGCCTACAGAAAGCCAGAGGGGGACTTCTGAAAAGGGCAGGAAATTATAGTACAAGGGAGAATGGCTTTAAACTGAAATAAGACATGCTTAAATGAGATATTAGGATTAAATTCTTTGCTGTGGTGTTGGAAAGGCACTGGAACAGGTTGCTCAGAGAAGATGTGGATGCCTTATGCCTGGAAGTGTCCAAGGCCAGGTTGGAAGTGGCTCTGAGCAGCCTTGTAAAGTGGAAGGTGTCCATAGCAGGTCATTTGGAGCAACATGATCTTTAAGATTCCTTCCAATCCAAACCATTCTGTGATTCTATAGTAATTACCAAAATTGCCAAGGACATAGACATTTTGAAAATCACAGTTTTAAACTTCAAGGATGACCTTCACTTCTCACAGGAAGTTAGTTAGTCATTACCAGGTTTATGAATTTGCATTTAAAGTGCCCTCAAAACTGATGACTTTAAGATACTTCATTTACTCACCTTTGCTTGCATTCTGAAAGAAAGACAAATAAAAATGATTATCCTCAATCAGAAATATCACTTCCAGCTCTAGGTCTGAAGCGACAAACTCCACAATGGCAAGACTGCCATTTGATATAAATTGATATCATTACATCTACTTTAATGAAATACTGCTTTTGTAGCACCGGTCAGATTGCTTCTTGCTCTCCTTGCAAAGATTTAAGGTATCATGGCATATATCAATGTAGTGCTCTATGAGATTACTGATGCTGCATAGCAGACAATAAAGCTGAAAGGGCTAGTGTGATGATGACCCATCATTTTGCAATCTGCTCTGCACATCATTCTCACTAATGCCCTAACTTACTCATGAGAGTCTGAAATGTTCTGCTGACTTTTTAAATTCAAAAATTATATATTATAAAACATTATAGCTTCCCTGCTTTCAAGATTTAAAAAAAGGGAGAGGGGAAAGAAAGAGGAAAAAAGTCAACAACAAAATGTTTATGGACAAAGGGAGTTTGGATATACAATGATGACTCACACATATGATTTACAAATGTAAACAACACATCATCAGCTAATAGCATGAATTTGGTGAAAATATTATGATAGCTATTAAAAAGGGCTTTATAGGAAAAGGACAGACATTACTTGACTAAGCAGTGATACCAGCATTAACATAATCTTTCCTGAGGAAACAAGATATCTCTTCAGAATGATCTCTTAGCAAAGTCAATTATTTGAAAGAGTTAATAATAATTTAGTACGCTGAAGTGCTAAAGTTTTGATGTAAAGACCACTATTGGAGCATTTAATTATCAATTAATGCTGCCCTGACTAGAAGTACAGAATTCAGGATCTGCAGTTTAGTGCAGCTTGAAGAACAAATTAGGAACTTCATACCAAAATCAGAGGAAAACCGGTAACTAGAACAGTCTTTGAACATACCTTTTTCACCCTTACTGCTATGATTACCATAAGAATCCATTATCATTGTGTTCCATATTCTTCCCTCCTAATATTTCCTATTAAAATTGATGTTTCACCATCTTTTGAAGTTACTTTAAAACAAAAAATCATCAGAATGCTAACTCTTTATTTCAATTTTTAATAAAGCTTACAGTTGGTGATTTAGATATTTTTTACCTTATTTATATAGGAGAGCAAGATTAGATTATGAAAGGAGGGAGAAGAAGGAAAAAAAGAGGAGAAGATGGGGAAGAAGTGGGAAGGGAAAAAGGACAAGGAGGAGGAGAAGGAAGAAGGCATGACATTGTACCTCCAAACAAGCATCTGACACTGTCTTAACAAGATAAATAACTACTTATAAAGCTTCATGGCTGAATTAGCCTAGGTAAAACTAAAGATTAAATTGGTGCAATTTAAGAAATTTTAAAAGATTATTAGAAATAGTAAATCATAATATTCTAGTGACTTGTCTCTTCTTGCCATCATACTGTAAGGAATGTATCTACATACAGCCTTCATGTTCTCCTTCAGACTATGAATTTTGTCTGTTCTTCCTTAAGCAGCAACAGAAGTCAGAATGGGACCTCCATGATGGAAAACATAAGGGTAAGTTGATAGAATTAAACCCAGGAAAGACCATCTAGAAACCTGAGAGACAGTAATGAAATTCCGAGAAACACTCAAAAAGTGCAGAAATAAATGCAAGGAACAGGACACTAGAATTTGGACTTTTTGAACAACACGATTTTTGCCAAAGAAATTGTGCCATTCTTATCTGCTAAGTGAGAGGCTCAAATTGCTTATCAGTTCCAGTAATCCACAGAGGTTATCCTGAGCTTCAACAGCTCTGAGTGTTTCCTGTAAACTGGCAGGGAAGGCTAACACAGATGCCTCATTTAAGGACCTGTGTAACCGGACCTTGCAGTCTCCTGCTAAGGAGAGACACTGCTAAGCAGTGTCCCAGACACAAGAAAATGCGGACATGTGAACCTCAGTTTCTGAGTCAGTAGTGCATAAATTCTTCCTTGGAAAGAAAGGAAGGAAAGAAAGGAAGGAAATTGAAATACGGTCAGAGAAAAGAACTGAGTATATTTCAGCAACTTGGTGAGCAGCATTAAAGTAGAAAGAAGAAATTATTTTAATTTCTATTTCAATTTAGAGAACATGGAGTGTTTGTAGAGGAGGATGCTACCAAAACAAAATTTTTCAGAGGGAGTTAAACAAAACACCTTATTGCCTCATTTTTACCTGAACATCCCTGAACAGTAGTATTCTTGTACTTTGTTGAGGTCACCTTATAGGTCTTGGATCACTATAATTACTTTAAAAAATTTATATTCAAAATGGCTTTTGCATGTCTTCCTTGAGCACCACGTGAGGTGAATGACACAAAAGTCAGCCAGGATCCATTTTATTAATTGATGCAAGAGATTAGATTCTAGATATTAAGCTTGTATAACAAGGCTCTGTTTGTGCCCCAGAGAGTTTCTGAGCCCTATTGTTCTGCACTGGAAACAGTGCAGACACTTGATACTTACTTTTCCTATTCCATGGCACCGACTACCAAAACCATAATAAATTACAATTTATATTAATGGGCTTTTTGTATATCTTATTCTAAATTAGATATATTTTAAAACAGAAACAATTTAAAGTAAGATATCAAAACACTAAATACTGGAAAGAAACAGTCATCTGCAGACAGTTGCTAATTACATGGCTATTTTACTGTTTTCTTTCTTCCAAGAAAAAAAGATATTTGAGGATACTTTACCTATGTGTACAATTTAGACTGCAAATTGGAAACTTTAAACCCTTTAAAAATTTGTTTATGCCACTGCCTTGACTTAAAAAGCAAGGCTAGAATTTAAAAAAAAAATAGTCCACTGAGAACCATTCTGAAGATAATAAGCAAAATATATGGATAAACTTTTCCAAGACTGTAACATGTGCATTACTCAAGGTTTTCTGTTTTTAAGGTAAGGTAAAAACTGATCCCTGTCTCTCTGCTCACAGCGCTTTAGAAATTCAGCCAACACTGCAGATAAATTCAGCAGAAACACTGCATCTGGAGCTGGCAAATCTGTTGAAATCACATATATAATTTCTTAATTATCCTACTTTAACAGGATTTAATAGTATCTGATGTTATGAATTCTCATTTTTTTTAATATATTCATTGAGAAAAAGTGCCACAGATTCCATTTAATAATGAGAATTTCCACAAGATTTCTCTTCTGATCAGCAAACTTTGGTGATTGAGGGGTTCACCTCACAGCTGGCAACTTTTACTTTGATAAGACAGAAGCAGAAGCAGAGATCCAAAAGGATAGCACCAGAAATAATGATTAAGCTTTGTAGCCCAGGAAGATATGCTCTTGCAAAATATGACATTTCTTTAGCTACCTCTCTCTTAAGCCATTGTAGGAGTTCAAATGGAACTCATAAATAGGTTAAATACAAGTCATATTAATCCCTAATTAGATAGCAGTAGAAATTTATTCAAATTCATCCAATTAAGAATGAACTGCTACTGTCTGATTGGTGATAGAATATAGGTTTTCCAACATTCCAACTCTTTGCCACAAAGTCTCCTAATTCAAACATCCTTTCTTCTTGTAAGCAACCAGAAAAAAAAGTGGTTTAATTTTTAATTAATAGCTATTTTGAATTCTGAACCCATTACCTATATGATAAAGAAGACCAAAAAGTAAATGCAGAAAAACTGCAGGGATGATGAGGGAGGATAGTAATTCCCTATCTTTTGGGAATTCCACTTGGGATTAGGGCCACAAATTCTCTTTAGAATATTAGAAATACCAGTTTGACAGCAAAGGAAATAAGAATTTGAAAGGTGAAAAATTCCATCAGCTTCAGGTCTGTAAACCTATATGGAAATATGACAAAATCATTTCTCATTCCAATCAATAAATAGTAAGACAAGACCAGAGTACGGCTGAACAGTCAACAAAACAGTTAACAAAAAACATCACTGAAACTAATTATCTGGTTTCTAAAAATATCCTGTTCAGTTACCAAGGCAATATAGAAATGTAGCACAAATTAAGGTTTTTAGGAAACTTTTTGAAAAGGTAACTCAAAGTCTCTGAATTCAATATTCCTCTCTTACCTGCAGTCCATTGGCTGAAAAAGCATATAGCATTAAGAACTGACATTACTTTTGAAATGCAGTCTAATAATGTATTTTCTGCTTAAAAATTTCATGCATTCAACCAATAAAAGAACAAATAGCCACATTCTTAAACTATTAATGGAATGAATTATCCAAATACACTGAATGTGAATATGAAGGTTAACTTGTCATGATGAGTAAAGTGAAAAGCTCCACAAAGGAAGATAAGCTTTGGCCTGCGTGGCACAGATGACTACTGTAAAAAGCCTCACAATGCTGATGGTCTTTTTCAATAGTCCATGTTTCTATTTGCACACCAATCTAAAAATTCAGCAGTATTGAGAGACTGTATGCAGTCATTATTGCTAACCTCTGAGTAGGTTCAATATACAGTCACAGGGAATATTATAAAATGAACTTCATTTTTGGTGACACCATGCTAGCCCCATCACTGTTTAATTCATTTTATGTGTAACAATAAAATTATTATGACCTGATGTAAATATGTAAAAATAGCAGGGGCTCAGCTGCAAAAAAACTGCAAAGGTACTTTATTGTGGAGGAAAAGGGATAAAGATTAGAGAGTAACAAAATCAGAATACTTTAACAGCATAAGTGTTGCTGGCATCATATTGTTGGTGTTTTTTGCTAGTCTTGTGTTACCCTTGTTACTGCAAATAAATATTTATTGTGAGACACCAGATGTCCTCTAGACTTTCATGTAAAAATTTGCCTTTGGGAGGTACCTGAAGGCGTGGATGAAAATGACTGAATTTACATTTTTAACAAAACTTTTCAAAATTAAGAAAATATGCCAGACTTGTCCTTATACTGTTAAGAGTGCTGTTCTCTGGCACTGAAAATTACCTTTGTACACATGGTTGATTTCCTTTACCCTCCAAAAGAGAGCAGCAGCCTAGACATTGCCCACCAGGACTGATCCTAGGCTTGTGGTAACTCCCAGCCTGTATCTGGGAATTGCAGTGAAAGAGGCTGGGTGACAAGGAAGCAAATATCTGCCAGAAATCACAGTAAGGATTCAACAGCTGGAAAGGTTGTGGCACGGTGCTCATGCAATAGTACCTTGAAGGTCCAGTTCAGTTATATAGAAATGGCTGTACAGAGATTGCCCATGGAATTTCAGAACATGAAAGCTTTCCCAAATCTCCCATTATGTGCATCTTCTCCTCAACCAGCCTGCCCAGCTTGATTCACACTGGAGGATGAATATTTTGGTAGGGCACAGACAGTTTATTTATGAAAGAAATAGAATGTGTAAGCAGCTAATGCTGTTTTTCAGAAGTAAAATAAGGCTAGATCATGACTGGCTGATATACATTAATCAAGGAGTAGAACATGCAGAGAGATGGAACTTCTCTTGAGTGCATGAGGCTGCTAAACAAATACTTCTTGGGTAAGACAATCCTCTTTCTTTCTTGAATCTTTTAAGAATTAAGTGACCCAAAATCCCAATACTGAACTAGGAATGGGGAACAAGAGTTTGCCTGCCGACAGAAGCTGACCTTTTTGTCTTTTCACATTAATTCAATATGTCACTGATTTCTAGCAATAATAAAAATGGAGTTGTGGTATGAGCATTAGTACCTCATGACCAGGCATAAACAAATCCAGCCTATGAGATAAAAATAATGAACCCATGACACCTACACCTAGAAAGCTGAAAAATTAGACTATTTCGCCTTCTCCTTTTTAATTATCTGCAGACAATATGCAATATTTTATATATTTTAAATCATGCAAATGATATAAATTATAAAAAAGGGCTTTTTAATGAGGTCAAACTTTTAAAACTTAATTTTTCTGATGATCTTTATAAATATATTTCTACATATCAATATAAATTTTATAAATGCATCAATTTATAAATATATTCCTAAAGTTCATTATTTGTTCAATTCAACAGGCCAATACCCCTTTCAGGCAGACAAGGTTTTCTTTGAAAAAAGTCTGAAAGTCTCATAAGCAAAACAACATTGCAAGCACTACCAGAGCATGACAAAAGGATTTGTACTGTAGGTAGGAAAAAAGGCTTTATGAAATTTGAAAGAATTTACCTTGACAAGAAGTCTGTGAAAGAGAGACGTATTGGATACCCATGTCGGATAATTTTGACCATGTCTAGAACACCAATATACTGCAGTTGAGCAGACACATAAAAATTATCAAAAGTATCTGGCAGCTTGGAGTTATTAGGTTTTATACAATGAACGGAATGTGGTGTGCAGTTCTGCAGCTTCCCAATAATATCTGCAAGTGATTTCTGGGGGAAAAACAAACAAACAAACAAACAAACAATTATCAATCATTCTTGTGCAGCTAAGACAATTGTTCAATACATATGCTCTTCCTAACTTTTTAACATCATTTTCTCAAAAGGGTTGACCAGACCATGCAAGTAGCTTTCTCAAACATAAGACTTTACTTTCTTCCATTGCAATTTGCAGAGGATAATCCTGCCTTTTAAACATCTGGAGAGTCTTTTGCAAATTTCTGTCCATAAGATGTTCACTGACCCTGAGTTGTATTGCCACAGTGGTTGGGCCCCCTCGTTCCAGTCTCTGAAGAAATGAGGATGTTCCTTTCTTTTTCAGCAGCTGTGGAAGAGAAAAGCATGCACACAATTTTAGCCTGGAGAAGAGGAGGCTTAGAGGTGACCTTATTGCTCTCTACAACTTCCTGAAGGGAGGTTGTACACAGGTGGGGGTCGGTCTCTTCCACCGGGCAGCAACTGACGAACAAGAGGACACAGTCTCAAGCTACATCAGGGAAGGTACAGGTTGGATATTAGGAAAAAAAATTTCACTGAAAGAATAATAAAGTACTGGAATTGTCTTCCCAGGGAGGTGGTAGAATCACCATCTTTGGATGTGTTTAAAAAAAGACTGCACATGGCACTTGGTGCTATAGTCTAGTTGAGGTGTTAAGGCATAGGTTGGACTCGATGATCATAGAGGTCTCTTCCAACCTCATTATTCTGTGATTCTGTGATTCTGTGATCTTAAGATGGGCAGTAGGCCTTTATTGTCATTGTTGCAGTTGCCTAATGAAGGCAAAAATTTGTGCAAACACAGCGCCATAGACAAGGATTGAGTTTCAGAAAGAAATAGGAAGTGGATAAATATCCTCAGACATTTGCAGAGCCATGACTGGTGAGTAAGTTTTGATTTCAAAAGCAGCTACATACATTATGATGATAATACACCTTTTACAAATAACTGGGCAAATCAACACGTTTCAGAACTTCGTGGCAGAAGCAGAACTTGTGCAGTTAGCATCCCATAGAGTCTAGAAGTAGCACAATTCTGTAACTCTGTAAGAAGGTGCCTTATGCTTTTGACAGGTGTTTAAGTCAGTAAATATAAGAGTACAGATCATTTTAAAAAATCTCAACAGCAAAACAACAATAGAAATATTTTTAAAAAATCTTCTCATTTTTTCTTGCACATGTGAGCACAGTTAAACTTCTCCTTTTTAGTACATTTTCACCAATTAGAGACATAATTATTAACAACTTCCTATCTCATTAGAACCAATGTTACCCCATACACCAGAATTGGGAGGGGAAAATGAATTTATTTTTTGCTGCCCTACTTCCTATCTTTGAGACTGAAATGGCAATAATCATACTAAAAGTGGTCACAGAATTTAGAATTTTTTAATCTTTCTACAGAAAGGCTGGCAAAATTATTGCATTCCAGGATTTGGCAAAGCTGTGAGATTTAAACCCCCTTATCAATGACAACCTTTTCACCTCTGACTCTCCATTGCCTTTCTTCAGTCCACTTATCCCATAAAAATCCCTTTCTATTGAGTCAGCATATTCTGGCCTACTCCTTTTTCCAGTTTTATCAAAAAAACATCTTCTCAGCTTGGCCCACTCAAGCCAAATGCCGTTAAAAATATTGTAGTTCAAGCAATTTTCTACTCACCATGCTAAACTCTGGAGCTCTTTTTTATTTCACTTACTAGGATGCAATAAGGTTTTAAAGGCAAATTCACCCTTAACTTAAAAACTAAAAAGTAAAAGAGATCTGCTTGTTCCAGTTTTTCTCATAAAAAGAACCACTAGCATGCCAATGACACTTTTCAGTTAAAGTTTAAAATTTACTGAGGAATATAACCAAAATAGAATTTTCTCCACCTTACGGATAATGCTGTCACCCCTTCCTCTCAATATTTAAATCAATAGTTCAAGATTGTTTCCTGACTTAGTTGAAGATCTAGGAACAACACTTCAGATGCTAAGATTCCTGCCAGCTCTCCCATGTTACATGTGACTTGACATGGGAAAGAAAAAATTGTTTCAGAATGAGACAGAGAAAACAAATGGAAAATGAAAAAAAGACAAATTAATTTAATTCAAACTCTCCAAACTTGGACATCTTTAATCTTCACCTGTGGGCTAAGGAAAAAGGCTATATCACCCAAGCTGTACCTCTCTATTACCCTGTAATATACAGCTTTACATTGGAATATCTTGTACCTCTAATCTACAGAAACCCCCCCCACATATATGTATTTGAAATCTCTGTTAAGAAGCTAAAAGTCCTATCCTCCTAAAAAATATCTAAAGACTTTTCCTGTATAAACTCTGAAACCAACTAATTCCTCCAAAGTGTGGCGAAGACAACAGCGCCAAAATGTGCACCAGGAAAAGATTAGAGAAAAACAAGAGTTGATGTGAGCAAGAGCTGTAGTGTCAATGAAGATATCTTTTATTTGAAAAGGGCACATGATCTTCATAAGTCACAGAGACAGAGACTCGAGCTGGCATCCCCAAATTCCTGTGACTCCTTTTGTGCTCCAAACTGCTGGCCAGCTAACAGATCTGTTCATGTCTGCCTTAGAATGGATGCATTGTTGTCTTGGATCCTACCATTATAGCATTAGTTCAAAGAGGTATCCTTACTTATGCCAGCATGCTGAGCATCAAGAGTCATTTATGGAAAGGTACACAGATACATAGCATAATTATAGACATTTATAGACATTTATGATTATATAACCTAGTATTTAGATAGGATTGAAGTGACAAGATGAAAGAGGAGGGGACTCACAACAAAATCCTATTTGACTTTAACTTTCTCTAATTCGCTTCCCTGGATATGGTGGAGACTAGGTATCTGCCCATACACAGCACCATGTGTACCTTCCATTGCATGATTCCTACAGCCTCCAGTATGATGTATGCTGTGACTCAAACTTCAGATATAAAAGGAATGTCAGTCTCTGGTTTATAATCTTTGCTTTAATGTCCCTCCTTCTCTCCCTTCTCTATTCTATTTTTTTCTTTCCTTTGTTGCAATTAACCTCTGAATACACTCCAATAAAAATACAGTGGTCATGTTTTTCCAACTCATAATAATTTAAATGTTAAGCTGACAGGAAAAAGCCCCTTACATTGCATTTGCAATTACAGTAAGAAATAACAAACCCAACATTATTTCAGTCCACCACAGCAGATTTTCAAAGCTATATTGAAAAAGGGAAGGAATTATTTGGGACTGCACAGTTACAGATGTGGGCTTGATCCACAATAGAATTTAAGCACTTACCTACTTCCAGCTCCTGCATTGAGTGCCTATTCAAAAAAAAACAAGTGTTGCTTTTTGCCAATGGAACAGCTTAGAATCCTAAAGTTCTGCTCTAGTTCTGCAGGGCAGCACAGTACCTTGCTCAAATTAGGCCAACTTAGTATCAACAAAGTGTTCTAGCTCACCTGCACAGCCTTTCTCAAAGCCTGTGTTTGAGAAGCAAAGCCATCCTTGTCTCTGCAGACAGATGAAGGATGAAGTTCTTCCCACCTTCCAACTAATGCCTAAAGGTTTACAGCATTCTCACTGAATCTGAAATTTCTGACTTCAAATATCACGCTTCCCAAAGGCTTTGAACGTCTTCTGTCTCTCAAGAGAGTAACTACAGGTTAAAAGCTATTCTGGACATATCAAAAGCAGCATCATTTCAGAGATTCCCAACTGTGCAGTGTATTGCCCTGGTTTGATTAGGCTTCTAACTCAGATATGCTTTTCACGCTTCCTCCCATGTATGGGACAAGGATCTTTTTCACATCCTTAGGAAGCTTCCTCTAGGAAGCTTCCACTACATTGGAAAGGCACCTGTAGGCACCTTGTAAGGCCTCAGCTGTTTGCTAAATATAGCCTTAAACCAACACCATTCACTTCAGCTTAAGTTTTTCCACTGAGATTACTGACAAGAACAGTAGTCAGGAATTATTCTGTTATCAGCAGGGGGACTATAAGGAAAGTCCCATTGCTAAAGCCTTCCACAATGACACGAGTGCAGGCTCCTTAATCCCATGACAGAATCAATTTTATGCAGCTCTAAACCAAAAATAGAGTTGTAAGATTCAAGAAGCCTGGTGAGGCAGCTGACGCAGAATTTCGTGCGAGAAGTGCGTGCTTCTTTTCTAGAAGGATAAATTCCAAAGCTCTGTCATGAATTAACTCACTAAATCACATTATTTCTTTTCAAGAGAGATGTTCCATGTGATATGAACAATTAATTTTCTGATTATCTTCAAAGTTTAATTAAGTTTCCTGTGCCTCTCTCTTTTTTGTTTTTGTTTATGGTTTGTGGTTGGTGTTTGTTTGGGTTTTTCTTTTAACTTTTTTGTCCGACTTAGTTAGCAGGAAAAGAGGTAAGTTCAGACATGAGGCATATTTGATTTGATTTAAAATTAACTGGGAAAATTTACTATAAGAGACCATTTAAAATAACAGTGGCGACCAAAATTTACATTTTGATCTTCATACAAAACCACACAAAACTGTATTTATCAAACCAGAAATCTTCTCATGTTGACATAATAAGGACATTAAAATTTTATTTTTATACTTGCTATGTCTTAATTTGCTGAACTATTCATCGTAAAGTCATTCAAGGAGACAAAAATTGGTAAGACTGCATTCAGTGCTAATAAGCCCTAGAACCAGGCAATCCTGGAATGATTCAGGTTTGAAGGACCTCATCATCTTGTTTGAACTTCTGCTCCAAGAGTTCAAGAAAGAGATTTCTGAACCAGAATTATTCGTGTTCATAAATTAGAACCTTTTCTCACTTTTGCTGCTTTAGTGCTGATACTAAGTACTAAATTATTTTAATAGCATAATGACTACAGAGAATGAAGCAGAGAACAAGATGATTTCAGAAATTACAAAATAAGAGAAAAATCTTCAAGGAGCCAAAAGCAGAAAGAATTCCAAATTCTTACCTTGCTGAGTTCAATATACTTCTTTGCTTCTCCACTTGCACAGGTTACAGATGTTTTTTTACTGAGCAAAGCTGCTTTACACCCTTTGATTTTAAGGGAATGGTATGGAGGAACAAGTGATCCAGTTTGTGTCAGTTTGGACTGGAACAATTGATTGATGACCACATTTTCACTAGCTGGAAATAAAAAAAAAGAAAGAAATGCATGAAGATAAAATATAAGTTAGAAAATTATATATGTTGTATTTGTCAGCAAAAAGACACAGGGTAGGAGAGAATGAAACAAGTACACCTAAAACAAATAGAAAAATTAAAAAATGAGCATTATCAAAATTACCAAATAAAATTCAATATCTGAAAATCGCAACACTATTTTTAACATATTCAAATCCTGTGCTGAACAAATAGAGGGCATAAACCAAAACCCTTCAGACCAATGTGTCTAAACTTAATTACTTATGGGATTATCACCTCTGAATTTTGTTCCATTACATATTCCCTATTTATCCATCTATTAAAGCAATGTATGAGATGAGTTCTGCACAATTTTCTAATATGTAGTATTTAGAAACAATTGAGGCACTTGACAAAAATAAATTATAGACACTCATTGCACTAAAGAATTATATATTCACAAAACATGAGAAGGGATTGTAAAAAAAGGCAAGACGAAGAACAGAACTGTAGAAAATTTGTTTTCTCTACATCAAGACCACACTTAAAAACATTTACAGAAAAAAGACAATGGCATACATATATGTTATTACTTGTACATATACTTCCAGGAGGTGCTTTTAAACAAAAAAAAAATCTGAATTTTAAGACAGATAGTATACTTTATCCTAATTTCAGTCTAATGATCCTTTATGAATTTATGGTCATAGGGTTTTTAAGATGAACATGATAATTACATGTGGCTTGTACTGCCACAGCACCAATAAGTGTAAGAACTCGTGATACATCCTTAACCACACTGAATTCCTATGAAAAATTTTTTTAAGAACTAGAAAACTGGCATTATGATCACATACATCATACAAATAAACAAAAACCCCAGAAAGATGAATGGGATAAGCATCATAAATAATAGCTTAGCAGGTAAAAATCTTCAGTTTGCTCTTTAATAAATGTTTACAGGCTTCTTACTATAAATGCCATAGATTTTTTTCCCTTCTTCTGTGAAGATTGCTGTTCCTTACTTAACCGGAACATTAAAATTATGAGGAAGATATGGAAGCAGATAATTGAAATTATTTCAGCACAATCAGTAGACATCAATACACATATGTTCAAACGATAATAAGTAAGATTAGGCCAGGCATAGAAGTTATGTCTTTTGAATTAAAACAGATACATCTGATGTCAATAATATCTTCTGATAATTTTCAGCAGGTATGTTCTACATTCCTACACATATATACAAATTACTTTAATGTTATTATAGTTAAAAGTTTTGATTGAGGAAACAAAATTCAATGCAAATCAAAGGATGCATGCACTTAAGTTATACATTACACAACTTATGGAACTGACTCTGAAGGAAATATGTCACTGACAATCAACAGGTTTTAAGCCTAAATCACTTAAAAAAGAAGGCACTTAATCCTTAAAGGACTTACATGTTTGTAAATATTCTGCTCACAGAATTTATTATTATTATTATTATTATTATTATTATTATTATTATTACTCCTCAGTTGTATATATATTCACCTTCATCATATTAAACTCTTTATATCAAATCTCATCCTCCATTCTTGCCTTTTAACAGTTGCATAGCTGATTGCACAAAACAGCAATGAAAATGCAGAAGTGACTAATGAGAGAATGGAAGAATGCTCTCTCGCATCGAATATACTGGAAGTTGTCATACCTTCTCTTTGGTAGATTATTATGTATATTCCAAGAAGTGAGAACTGTAATATCTCTGAAACCATAATCAATATGCTTATATTCAAGATAAATTCTGTCATTTCTTTCTTCATTTGGAATGTACACTTTTTGCTTCTAAAATGCATCAATTATTTTACTAGAGTGCTTGGCTAATTTTACAGTAAAATTACTAAATTAAATACATTTTAACAGCAGGCCTCTATTTCTAAGGAAAGAAATATAAGTTTATAATATATTAGGTGAAAAACACCACAGTGGTTGGAGAGATGACAAATGCCACCTCAGGGCGACACTGGCATTTCCCTGAGGAAAATGTTTGTTTTTTTTTTCCTCTCCAGAAAGGGAAAATGATACAGGTTTTCATTAATCCAATTATGAATCATTAATTAATATTAATTAATTAATTGGTTGCATTATTATTATTAGGCATAATTATGCAATATGCACACTGAAAGGCATTTAATTTTGCATTTCAATGGACATTTATATCTATTCACTGAAAAACATAAGAACGCCCACCAGTTACTGCTTTTAGAAAGGTACTCAAGCAGTGGAGTACATCCCACAGCTGCCTCTATGATTTTGGGAGCCCCATTTCCCTCTCCTATTTTCTGAGTTTTATTTTTGCTGTAGTTCAGACTCATTGTCTTCTGTAAGTCATTCTCACCCATCATATTACACCTTCTTTACATCACATTACATCACATGATAAAGATGCTGTATCTTCATGAATCTAAAAGCTTTTAAAATAGAGCAAATTTCAAACAATACTGTAAATACTTCATAAAGATGAGGGTGATTTTACTGGAAATAAAATATATATAAATGTCTCTTAAAACTAAAATGAAAATTAAAATCAAGTCATAATATCTTGGTTTCTAGCAACAGTAACCACAAAAGCATTTACTTACTTTTCATTACAAATATGAGGTTTTGTGAAAGGCAATCTTTATTTTTTTCTATTGCACCAGCAATTTCATATGTAACCTATAATAAAATATTATGACATCATTAGTAATGACAAATGCATATTTTAAAAATCTTACAGCAGTAGAAATGAAACTATGTTTTTTTCCACTGAACAGTTAAAGGTTGGCATCAGGTATTTTTGGCATTTTCTAAGTGACTACAATGCTGACCAGAACTGGTTGTTGAACATTATGTGCCTCTGCAACTATACAGAAATTTCAATGGACTGATTTTAAAACATTTCCACAATACAAGGCTTTGAATCAAGTATGCATTGTAAAGCAAGAGACACTGACCTAAACAATGCTTTCCCTGTAGGATGAGCAAGCCACTCCCAGCTCACAGATCTCCTTGTCAATGACACTAACCCCACTAATCATGACAAATCAATGTGAGTCCAAACTCACACTCAGGACAAGTTCCAACCATTGATGTATCATTTGGAGGTAAGTTCTGTCAATAGATTGTACACAAATCCCATTTACATTTCTAACAACTACGTCCATAAGAATTGTGGGTCACCTCAGTTGCCTGATGTTGTGATTTCAATAATAGATAGCTGTATTGTCCCTGCATCTGTCATCTGACTGCAGATAAATTCTAACACAAGTGGTAGACACACTAAAAATTGAGCAAAATCTGAGTTCTAGCCAGAGGTGTTGAGGGTACATCCAAACTTAAGAAATACAACCAAATGTCTCTTTTAATACTGAGCCTATCCCTGAAGACATTGTATACAAAAGGAGCACTAAGACAAGGAGCACTTTTGTTTTTTTTAAACTTTGTATGGGGGTGGATGCAAAACAACTAGCTTATTTACAGACTTTATATGTACAAAGCTCTGGCTTACATAGTAGTAGAACCCAAAGGGAATTTTTAAGTCAAAAAGAAAGAAAAATATAGATTTCAATACTTGTATGATTAGGTAGGTATTAATGGGAACTTAGAATACAGTTCAGTTTTATTTACCTTGGGACCATGTTTCTATCTAAAGCCTTCTTTAATTTTTTGTATTGGATCTATATCCTAAACCCCTTAGGTATTTGGGGAAATTTTATCCTTGTACATTTAATAAAGCCGTAAATATATAATTAAGATTAATAACACTAATCAGTGCATTAATTTTCCATGGGGTCACTTGACAATTATGCAAAGCTATGTTGCTCACAAAAGAAATTATGTGATTAGGAAGTGTATAATCTGATAGAGTGAGTAATTGTCAAATGATGCAATTACTATGGCATCTGACATGAACAAGGTATAACAAGAGAATTACGGTTCTTTTCCATGACAGATTCAATGTTATGTATTTTCTAATTGCATTTCCTAAGAACATACAACACAGTTAGCAAACTATTAGAGTTCTTTAAATATACTATTAAATGCTTTAGTGTACTCAACATAAATGTTGTGTCATCTTGGTCCATAAAAGGTAATTAACAGAACTTATATGACAAATCCATAATGCCAGATCCTAATTGAGTGTCTTGGGCTTTCACTAAATTAGAAGAAGAGAATTAGTATTGGTGGGAAGAGTAGGTAAGTACAGCAGTGGGAGATACTATATCATGATTAACTGCCTAGATTAAAACGGGGAGAAGTTTCAGTATTGATGCTGGGATAATACATCACAAACTTCTGGAACTATATTCATAAGATATATTTCATATAATAAAATAGATAAAAGTTAGGGGGATTCCCTTTTATGAAGAAATTGTTAACACTCTAAACAATTTTCCCATAGACTTGGTAAATTAATTCACTGCCTAAAGACATGAAAACTGACTCAGTGAAATGACACTCTAGGGTTCCATAGTCATTGCCAGTCCCACAAAATAGAAAAAGAAATAAGTCCTCTTCCAGCTGCCAATTTTGTTGATTTACTCTTGCTCTCATCAGAGATGGCAAACTACATGCCACCTAAAGGACATATATTTCCCTCAGTTTCCTTTCATTATGTTTGTAAAATAAACCTGGTCCAAACTCTGCATTGGCTGGCACTCAAGCACAGTGGATAGTTATTCTGGGGAGACAAAAAGCAAGCAAATATTGTATGCTTTAGACAGGAAATGTGCACTTACTTCGATAATGGGTCCAGTATTATAAAACATACTCTTTATTGTCACTTGTATTTATCACAGTTTGCTTTATCTTGCTTTATATGATGACTTTTTAGGGTAGACAGTATGCAAACCTATATGTCTATGTTAGCCAAAGGAAACAAGACCTTTATATAGTATCTGAATAGCTGAAATATTTTTATGAAAAAAAAAATACTGTTTCACACTACGTTTTATTTCATTATAAGAGAATAAAACAAAATTGAGTTGGATTTGCTTTCCTTTTAAATTTAAGTTCGTAAATGAAGAGAGCTTAACGTAAGTCATAATGGGTATGGCCAAATATTCATCTAGTCTTGAATATTTCAGGAAAACTATTGAGTCAGTCACCAGTCCTGTTCTCAGCTTTCAGGGCTCTGCCCATGAAGGCACTCTTGTCCTGCAGGCTGTATCTCACCTTTGTGTTTAGTATTTCTTGACTCACATTTCCTCCTCAAATCTCTGTTTCCAGATCTCATTAACATTTCCAGTATCTTTTAAGACTCTGTGTCAAGGAGTTCCACTAATTACTAAGTTTGAGGAAAAAAAATCACCCTAAGTTTATTTGTTTTGAACCTGTTTTCTGCTCGTATAAGTTAGCATAGCTGATTTTAATACCATAAGAACTACTAGATACAAGCAAGAGCTAAAACACTCAGAAAACAGGAGAGTCACCCAATATGCACAGAGCTGACTTTGGGAACTGCGTATTCCTCTTATCTTTTTACATATTCATGTCTCTTTGCTTCATTAATTATCTTCATGCCAGAAAACTGCATATATTTTCTTCTGACCTAAAGTATCCTATCTCATAACATCTCACTTGCTTAAGGGATTTTCTCCAAGTTTATTTGGTATCCCAATATACTTTATCAATAGGACCACCTTTACACATAGTTTTCATCAAGTCCTTAAAATCCTCTTTTTTTTTTGGTAAATAATTTTCATATCTTTTGATAGGCCAAAAAAAGCTCATGGTTAATGGCAGATTTGGCAGAAATTTTAAAGCAAGCTAGGGAAATGCCACCTGGAATATTAACTGCATTCCCAGTTAAAAATGAAAATTTTATTATTCTAATAGCAAAATGTAACTGAGAAACTCAGTCTTGCCTGTGTTGTAAAGTTTAGGAAATAAGAAAATAATTAGTTCATGTAGCAAAGGAGAAATTTTTGAGAACATGTCCAAAGACAATTTGGTGCACAGAGAGACACTTGTAGTTGCTAATTTTCTGCCAGTACTTGAATGTGAGTGATATGCTTGCATGTGCCATTTTTTAAGTATCACTGGGTTTATCAACCTCCCAAAACAAATTTTTCTAAGCAATGAGTGAGCTAAATAACTTTATAGTCTGTCAATCTTATTCTAACACTGTGATAGAATAGCATTTTGAAAGAAGGAAGTATTTAGAAACAAAATAGATGGGTGGGGGAAAGTGTTTTACCATTTTCTCCAGTAAGTGAAAATACCAAATCAAGACTACTTAAAGAAAGAAAGAGAGAGAGAAAGGGAGAAAAAGCAAGACTGTCTTGCCTATGTGAAAACCAGAATGTCAAGTAGCCCTTATGTGCCTTGGTACAGTTTAGATTAGATTGATTTGATTGTTGTGTCTGGGGATTCAGCCTGGGGGAAAAATAGTGAAAATGAAAGCATCCTTATTGATTAATCCACCTCCTTCTGTCTTTAGATTTAGAGATTCAGTTTCAGAGTCTGCCTGGGATATACAAAACATTTGAGAGAAAACTGCCTTGGTGAAGGTGAGCTGACAGCTGAGAGATATTTTTGATATGCAGGTAGCTGAGAAATGAGAGACATTGATCTGCACTTAAAGGAACATTACATGCACTAGTTTACAGAGCAAAGAACTTGATCTTTAGGTCTGGTCAGTTTATTACAGTACAGAAAGTCAAAACAGTGGCAAGGCAAACAGCAACAAGGGGCTTATTTAGTTTGCAAATTCAAGTTTAATTTAAACAGCAGAAAGCTTAAATTATGATAATGTATTATTCAGATCACATGAACAATGAGGCAGATACCATTATGTTAAATATGGCTATTAGATAAAGCTGTGTCACTTGGCACAGTGCTAAGACAATATATTTCTGATTTACTTAGTGATATCTTAATTATTCCACAAAATTTAAAAAAAATAAAGAACTTTGAGTCCTTGAGAAAGTTCAGTGATGGAAATGTTATTCTTCAAAAATCATGGCTATTGATATGTCTGACAATTCAAAGATATAATTAATGTAAAGCTCTTCCTTAAGTGAGAGCCCACAATGCAAATATTAATGTTGTCATTAAATGAACCTAGACATTCAGTATTACAGATTCTTAGGATAGTTTCAGCTGGTGGTCAGATGTACCCATAAAACGCTTTGCCACCTGAAGGCAAACTTGCAAGGTGCTGCATGTACCTCTTCCCCATAGACAATCTCTGGATGCCCACAATCTCAGGATACCCACAGCCTGATACCCATATCAGGCCTCAGAAACAAAACAATACCCTAGATGAGCAGAAATTTTCTGGAAGAAATCAGACTGCCAGTATTCAGAGAGATGTGTTAAACAGCACATATAAAGCCTTTCTCTATGATTTTTTTTTTTTTAGTCATAAACCCCCTAAATCATTCTCTTCTACCTCCAGCCTGAACAAAACAGATAAGCTTTTTGTCTTACAGCACTCAGATACCGAGACGTTAAACATCTCTTTAAAAAGACTCATAATGTGTCAAGGCATTGTAGGATTCTGTTCAGCTGTAAAATTAAAACTAGAAGATAAAGTAAAATACTTGATATAATAAAGTACTGATGCTCACAGTGGCCTTTGCTAAGCATGTGTCCATGTGTGTTCATAAGCAATATATCATATTGCCTATGCAGAAGAAGACAGATTTAATCTTGTTCAGGAATAATACCAAAATTCAAAAGAAATGAAGTAAAATTAATTTTCTCTCTTCCACTGGATCATTCTGTCACATTTGTGTAAAACCATATTCATTCTCAGATTCCACCAAAATACCTGACCCTCATGTTGATTTCTTCCATATGCAGAAGTTAACTTGTACATATTGTTCCTCTTTCTTCCCTCCAAAACAGACAAGAAAATAAGAAAAAATCCAAGGTTTCTCAGAATGATATCATACATGCAGACTTCCTTGAAGTATTAATTCAGCCAGAAAATTAATTATGGATTCCAAATTATTTAGATTTCTTTTGCTCCTTACATGTTACTTTGAGCCTCCTGTGCATTCTTTGTCTCAATTCAACATTGTGCTTTCTTTCTTTTAACTCTGACCCATTCTATCTTCTCTTTTTCTCTCAGTACTGCTTTTTCTGGGATAGTTTAAGGCTTGGATCAATAATACAGCATAATTAGGCTTAGGAAAAGTTGCTGAGCAAGAAACTTAAGGAAATGCACAATACTTCCCAATTCATGACATATTCAATTAAAAAGACTTGATACTGGAAGATAATATAATTTCTCTACCTGTATCCTGACACAAAATTTCACCACGTATGAACATATTAGAGGTCTTTAAAACTGCATGGACACATCTGTGTAATCAGCTGTAATTGTCTCAGAATATAAAACTGGATATATCACTTTTGTTCACAAAAAGCTGTCTGTCAATCTCAGTTAAATATACAAAAGTCGGTCTTTTGAGTAAAGAAGTATTTTTAATAACTGCATTTTCCAGTTTAACTGCACTTCTGACTTGCTAAAATAGCTACTGCAAGTGTCTGAGTAAAGAAATGAACCTAATTAATTCTGGACTTTGACCAGCATACACTATTTATGAAAAGAGGCACAAATTACAAGGGTCATAAGTAGTTTTTACCAAGGGCCAACACAGAATATTACCTTTTTTTTTTTTTTTTTTTTTTGGTGACTCAGAGTAGCTCTTTAACGCTGGCTGTAAAATACATTGCAGTTACAACTGTTACCTAGAGAAATCAGGATGTCTGCCTTCACACAGAGCCTGCTGCATTCAGTGTGATTTCCTCCTCAACTGCCAGCCCAGTTACCTGGGCATAAATGATTAACGCTAGAAATGAAGACTTTCATGTTTCATTACCTGTCACAATTTACTGCTAATTCTTGCTCTACCCTCTGGGTCTGATTCATCTTGCAGTTATACTCATGTAAATACAGAAAAGCTTTACCAAGTTAAAGGAGTAAAAATCAGTGAAAAATGTGGTGAGAATAAAATTAAGATCCCTTGTTTTAAATTTGGAGATTTCTGAACGCAAAAATCAAGAGTAAGATTGCTTTATACTTCACTTATGTTAGGCCCATTTAATTGATATCAAACTATAAAAAAGGGTCTCAAAACCTGCCAAACGATATTGATACTTTATATATGAAATTCTTATTTTTGAGGGCCAATAAATTCTGATGTACTTAAAAGCCTTATCCTTTAACAATTTTAATAAAGCATATATCACCAATGACTTCTACAAAAAGTTACTGAATGTAGTAATAGTGCAATATAAAGAACAGCATCAGCAGTTTTAAAATCTGAGTTTTTCATATTCAGGTTCTCAACATATGAAGATATCGTAGTCTCAGAATAAACTCAATTTGTATCATTTAGTACAGTCACACTATCATCAAAGTTTTATATAAATATCATGAAACACTGGCGATTTCAGTCTATGACACCTAGTTAACAGTCTCACAAGATACCAAAAATGCAAGTGTCTTTAAGGATTTAGCTCCATTACTATTAAAGCAAACAGAGTTAAGCAGTTGCAAGAGAACTTTTCTGTTTTGGCAGGGCTAAGCATTTTACTATTGTAAGGATGCAAAGAACAACCTGACTGGAATAGTTCCTTGGCCAGTGTAAATCAAAGGATCTCCACTGACTTCAAAAGAATGTGTGGATTTACATTTCTTCAAGAGCTGTCTGTTTGTTCATGCTTTTAGATTAAATGTCATTACTATTATTAGGAAAAGGTGAAACCAAGAGTCTATGTTATAAAACAAAAAAAATCTAAACAACCATGCAAGATTAAAACACATCTTACTGAAAAGTGTCCTCTTTACCACTCACAGTTTAACTTTCAGAATGTGAAATACTGGTCTTTATAAATCTTCTGAATACTTCTTCAGGGAATAAGACAAAAGTTTCTTCAATTTTGAAGAAATTTGCTTATTATTCTGGTTGTGATTTTAATGTAGATGACTTGCTGCTGCTGCCATGTCAAGTTTCAAGTGCTGCCGTAAGAGCTTTTTGAGCTCTTATGATAAAATTGTATAAGCAGAAAGGCATTAAAAATACTTATGTAACTAGAATAAAAAAGTTTATAAATTAAAGTAGACATCTGAAGTTCATGGTCAGTTCTTTATTCCATCACTTGAAGTCCTAGTAAGTTTCACAAAATCTTGGTTGTACTGTTATCTAACCACTGCGTGCCCACATTCCTACTGACAAGTCCCAGTAGTGGAGGTATTCAAACCACTTAACTTTGGAAAATAGTTTTCTTCTAAGTAGAAGGCTTTGTGGTGAAAGAAGAACCTACAGGGAGTTATTCAGAGTATTTGGGTTAGGAACTTAAGCAGTACTCAAATAGTCCTTTCCCTAATGACCACATTTCTATCACTGGGTAGGAACAAATTTGCTGGTATCAAAACACAACTCCAGACTTCCATCAGCAAATGAGGAGCCACAAAATAGATCTGTCTCTATTTATAACACTTTCAGATTATTAAAAAAAAAAACCCACAACAAAAAAACTATCCCTTTAAACACATATCTAACTTGCTTGCTTTGAGTTGTACTTGATTGTGAGGACAATTTGAAAATGAAGTATTGGGAAAAAAAGGGTAAGATGTCTATTTAAAAGAACTGATTACACTATTCCTGTGAACACTGCAGGCAGAAGAATAAAAAAATATTAATCTAATTTTACAGTCATCCTGAAAGACATTTAGCATATTCTGGGGTTTTTGTAGAAGAAAAAATTATGACTAGTAATAGAAACAGTGGGGTTTTTGGTTTTGATTTTTTTACCAGATTCATACTGGTAACCCAGGTATCTACATATACAGCAGAGGAGCTACAGGGAACCTGTACTGTTCCAGAACCACATCTGTATTCAAAGTGAAGCCAACTAGAATGGCATTAAACATCTATGCTGAGGGGTCTGAATCACAGCTTTCTACATTAAATGCTTACAAGGAAGACAAAATTTAGGAGCAAGAACTAGGTAGCCCATATCCTGCATGTTGTGATGTAAGCTACACATTTTATACACTAGATATGGCATTGAGATTCTAAGTTGTCCTCTGAGAATTTAGCACTTGACAGTGAAAACCTATTTATAGCCAGGAGTTTGAGAAGCCATGTAAAATTTTGTTTTGTTTAATTTTTTCATTAACTGCATGTAAATGACATTCAAACAACTTACCCTCCCAGCATAATGCATAACAGTGAAGGTGGAGCCCAGATCCTTTGGGGCAAGGTTACCGTTTCCATCTTTTGTGGAGGAATAGACTGTATTTGTATCTGATGTATCCAGGTAAGACTGAATGCGTTTAGAAAGGCTCTGTTCCACTGACCAAATAGATTGACTTTCTTCATCCAGCATTGACAAAAAGCCTGATGGTTTCTGAAATGAAAAATAGATTTTTCTCATTTTATACAGGAGAAATTGAATTTCGGTTGTTCTTTGTAGAGTAACACAGCTTGTAATTTAGTGAACAGAAACATATATCACCTCAAAAAACAGGAAAAGTAAAAAAGATTAAAATGTTTTGGTAAGTGTTCAAGGCTGGTCCTTCTACAGGAAATGTAGGGAACAGTTTTTCTGTTGCCAAAAATAGTCACTATTAACAATCTGTTAGAAATTGGGAATACACAATTTTCTGTCTGCACAATTCATTGTGAATTCCACATAAGAGTTATCAAATATCAGTATTATCAAAAAAAAAAAAGTAATTCTACATATCTATTGGTATATTTAATATTCTTCTGCATTTTATATTCGAGAAGGTTATACAAACACAATGATTTTGTTACTTGCTTCTTAGAAGTTGTCCAGAAACCAGCTTCAGGCACTAAAGAAGCTGCCAGGCTCAGAACAGAGCCTCGTCAGCCCTATGGCAGCAGTCGCTGTGCCACGACACACGGAGGCTACCCGTGAATCAGTACAGGCTGCATCCTCCTCAGCCCTTCCTCAGTTCTGTTACTAAGTTCTGTGAGCCACTGCGATGTGGCCTCTTTGACCCATAACCTTGTCTGAAGATTCATAAATTGGAAAATACAAGCAAAAGTTTGTATTAGCCTAACATGCACAGATTATGTATAAATATACATGGTGTAAAATGGATCTGGAAACTACCTGAAAGAAAAAATCCAAGACTGCAGTATGGTTACCAGGAGAATACATTGTTTCCATGGCAACTCCCTCTTGTACACATTCTGCTTGCTCTTGTAGGAAAAGCACTTCATTGATGTACTGGTGTATCTTCTCATTGGTCATGTTGACACACAGCTATTGTAAAATGAAGAAAAAATATATATTAGACGTTTACTGGATCATTAATCAATGTAGGTTTTACTGCATGTCTAATACTGAATTTGAAGAAATCTCAATCCACAATATGGTATCTCTTGGTAGACCACAAATTTAGGAAGACCCTAGGGAAATTTAGATTTTAACAACCATTAAAGTTAAATTGGGAATACACAATTTTCTGTCTGCACAATTCATTGTGAATTCCACTTAAGAGTTATCAAATATCAGTATTATCAAATACTGGAAATTCACACTGATTCCATTGAATGAAGAAGGGTAATTCTACATATCTATTGGTATATTTAATTTTCTTCTGCATTTTATATTTGGGAAAATTATACAAATACAATGTGCTTTTAGGAAAAAAAAAAACAAAACAAAACAAAAAAAACCAAAAACAAAAACAAACCAAAAACAAAAACAAAACAAAAAAAAAAACAAAACAAAACAAAACAAAAAAAAAAAAAACAAAAAAAAAAAAAAAAAAAAAAAACCAAAAAAACCCTACATATTTGTTTAAGATCCTGAGTCTGTAGTTAACTCAGTGCTAAAAAAGACAAAACCCTGTTTCCACATACAATGCCACTGAAGTCTAAAGCAATCCCTGAAGAGCTCATTGTATTTTACCAAAACCTATAAAACCCCTAGGGACATTTTGTTAGATGCTGCTCTCCATTTTATACATATTCTAAGGGAAGGCTGGGAAGAAAATGGTGTTCTATAGAAAAGTTCAACCTTTGGGGAGATAAATAGTGTAGGAACTTGTAAAACATTTTCTTTGATTGCCTTATAGGATGTACAACTAAATAGATTCACAGAAATCTAATTTTCAAATAAAAACAGGTATCAGTTTATTAGTGTGCTTTTGTATTTTATTCAAAGCCCACCTGCTAAAATAAGTAAATATTTAATAACCTTGTGGAATAAATGTTTTAATCGTTTTTTTGACATTAAAGTGGAAATTTTAGTCAAAAATTTGAAAACCTCCCCCAATGCTACATAAACTAGGACTAAGAAATTAAGAAAACAGAAACTCCTAAAAGGGTGTAAGAACACTTCATATGAGGGATGATACAAGGATTGCCTGCATGCATTTGCTTTTCAGTCTAAACTAGTCACATATTTGTGTTGTCCAGCCGTTAACTATATCTTCCATGAATAAAGTGTGTAAAGCACTTCTACCAGCAAGTCAGATTAAAAGGTATGAATTATTTTGATCAGTCCTAACATGGCTTAACATCCAGATGAGGGAAAAGAACCCAAGTAATGTGTAAGAGTTGCCTGAATTTTCCATTAACACATCCTGTTAGCATAGCCAACTTGTACTTGCTATACAATAAAATAGACTAGTGTGAAAAACAGCAAGAAGAAATGAGACAAAGCTCATTTTACAACCAGATGTCTATTAACTGTCTTTACTAATGCATGACAATGCAGACAAAAGACAGCCTCAAATAAAAGCAATATTTCTTTAAAGTGGGATTTATAAACATTCAGATTGCTATCTTATTAACAACAGAAGTATACAACTGACTTGCAGTATCTTCTTATTTTATGGAAAAGACAGCTTTTTTAACTCTGTGGCAGGAAAACTGTGCTTTACTGATCACTTCTGGAATTCTAATTACAATTTTTTTCCAGAAGCTTGTTAACATCATTTTATAAAGCAGACAAGCTTACACTTTTTGCAGAATATGGTAAAGCCTTAAAATGATGCATGCTGTATACATCTTTATTTGCAGACGACTTATTTAGAGAACCAGGTCATTCAACTTTACAAAGGTGTATTCTACAATAAGAAAAGCTGTCAAAATCCCTATAAAGTCAAGCTTACTTTTTATCATGAGCCAATCTCTTAAAATGCATTTTAAAAAGTGTTTCAAAGCCTGACTGTACAGCAAAATTTTTGAACTACACAATTTGAGACAAAGGAAAGATTGTCTTTGACACGTCTTACAAAGATCTGATAAAAAGCATTGGTTTTAAGTAGCAAAATAAAAGGAATAGTAATTTGTTAAAACATTCATAGATGATAAAGAAAAAACCAAGTTCCAAATTTTTAAATTCTACCAACCAGTGTATTATGGCATACACTGAGGTGCTTCTTAGCAACATAAGCAACATTGTCACCGACTGGCAGACTTGCCACAATGACACTAAGGTACTGCAGACCAGGGCAGAAAGCAGCTCAAGCACTTGTACAAACTGCAAACTGCCCCAAGTTCTGCTCTGTTCTCTCCAGAGCAGTGGCTGAGAGACAGCTCTGCAGAACGAGAACCAGGAGTTCAGCCAGGGGCTGCTGGAAAGCAATACATTCTCATCGGTTCTTTCTCCATTTCAATGTTTTATACAACCTGCTGGGAAAAGGTAATGAAATGAATGTTTCAAATTAAAAGCTTGGCACAGGTTGATGTAATAGTTAAAGCAGATGGAATGTAGGAATGGGATGAATATGAACTAAACTAGCTTTGCAAATCCTAATTATTTTTCTTCAAGTCTTCTAAGTATTACATAAATAATTATATACTTTCTGTCCAAAGATTTGAAAATGTCATAGAATCACATTTATTAAACATGTATTTAATATGTAAATTAGACTGAAATATGACAGTAATTAAAAAAACAAAAAAAACCAAAAAAAAAACAAAAAACAAACAAAAAAAAAAAAAAAAAAAAAAAAAAAAAAAAAAAACAAAACAAAACAAAAAAAAAAAAACCAAAAAAACAAATCACTCAAATAGATTTTTACCTAAAACAAATATTTGGAGAACTTTATGAACTATATTTGCTTTAACTAGCAGCATTACTAGACATTACCTATGGTACTTCTTGTCATTAAATATTGTTAAACTGCTCTTGATACACATCTCATGGACTCCATATTATGTCTTCTAAGTAGTTATCTTTCTACCAGTCTTTTTTACATTAACTCACTATCACCTCTCAGTGAAAAGAAATGCACCATATATTTGTCTGTCTTCTCTAAGAAATCCTTTCAGAATATTATTAGAAGAAAAAAAAAGTTGTTCAAGTATTAAAAAAAGAAAAAACAAAACAAAACCAAAAACCTAAATAAAAATCCCATAACTTGCAACACCACTTAAAATTTAGATTTTGGAAAATAATACAGTAGCATTTAGTAAAAGCAGTAAGTATTCTCACATTAGACAGCATTAGCTTGATCTCTCTTCTTTCATCACATTTGAACAGTTAATACCACTAAATACACTTCAAATTAAAATTTAGGTAATACCAAAATTGTACTGTGCTCTGAAGAGAGAAAAGCACCCATGACTAATGAAATTTTCCTGCTCTTCACTCTATTCATTTTCAGTCTCTTAGGCCTATTTGAAAAAGGCATTGCCAAAGAAGGAAATCTGTGGAAAGCAAACTTGGTGACTGTCAATCAGTGAGGGAAAGATGGATGCAAAGACCCTTTGGAAAGCTCATTTACATCCTTCGGTCATGCAGAAGGATTAACCCTCCCAAGGAATGTGTATTCAGAGCATGGAGTAAAGCTAACAGCTGTCATTTCAACACATCTATCAGGCCCTAATTTATGGGTTGAGATGATGAAGTAACAATGTCAAATTTAACCTGCAGGGAAGTGCTCTAACATTCCTCAAAAATTTAATTTCTAAGATAATGAAATACAGAATCATCTTTTTTCTGAGGCTGGATTCAGAAAATATTTTTAAACCTAAGCTTGACACTTATTTTTTAGAAGTGTCTTGAATGGTGCTCCCCTTTATATATGCTACCCAAACATTTCAACATCCTTTTCTTTATGTATAGTACCCATCAGAATATTTCTAAGGAATTTATAACAAAACCAGAACCATTATATTTCTTCCTTTGCCTTTTAGGGCTAATAGGATCTAACACAGATTTCTTTTTCCCCATGCAGCTCCAACACAAATTCATAGTCCTACCTCTGTCAGAAGATCTTTAATTCACTGGGACTCCGTGTCATCTCTAGATCAGTTGCCATTAGCTGCTTTATGTTCCTCAAATAATGTAAAAAGAGCCTGGAGCTGTATTAAAACTTTGCTATAAGTAGCTGTCACCTGAGAAGCCTTCCACAAAGGAGGGTCTGAAATGCCCCTCAAAAAAGGGACAATTTCAATACAAAGTGGAATACTCCCCCACCGACTTTTTGTAGACATGAAAGTATTAAACAATCAAGCTAACAAAAAACCATGGTAACAACAATCTTTCCCTGAAAGAGTTTGGAATTGTTCTGAAACTGAAACAGTTCTAAATTATTTTTCCACTCATAATGCTGGCCAGAAACTAAGTACCATGGGATAAAAAAGGGTGCTACTGTGGAAAAGTAAGTATGTATATCAATTAAATGTTGTTGTGGAGAATTTCACCGATCAATCACAAACTGAATTGAGCTGGGAATCTCAGTTTGAGACAAACTATTTTATTTTTGGCTACAAAATGTCTACTGTAAAAAATAACACTGGAGAGGCAATAGTGCCCTGCATAAACAAAAGAAATGTGTGCACCGGGAAGAAGACCAAAGAGTCTAAGACGGAAGAAGGAGAAGCACACCCTGCCAAAAGCCATGAAGAGTGTAAGATCCTCAGGAACTGGACCGAGGAAGAAAGTAAAACACAGGATCACCAGGCCCCTGAGGGAAGGAATAGGCTTTTACAGCCCTGCTCAGCTTTTCCTGGGGACCCCATCTACTTGCTGATGAGCCCAGTCCCAGGTGATGCCATGGCAGTGCCAGCTTCCAGCTCTTTCTCCAACTGTCTGTGACAGGGTCCCAGCCCCATCTGGCTGCTTGCCAGGTCGGGGCTGCTGACAGGCACTGTTACCAGCCCTGGCTCTGTCCACCATGCTCCAGGGATGCTGCCCAGCAGGGAGGGCATGGCCATCCTCTGGCTCCTCCTATTGCCTGGCTCCCTGGTGCCAAGGATAACCTGGACCTTGCTGCTCTACAACGAGATTGTTAAAACCTTTCTGTGTATGAAGGCTAGCAAAACTCTGACTTAAAAATACCACGTCACAGTTCCTTGTTAAAAACTGAATTAATGTAGTAAGCACTTTCCATCATCCTATTGGGAATAAGGAATACTCCAGCACTGGGAACTGCAGTGGAAGGTTCTGCATTAAGTCCCTACATAGTAATAGAGCTCAGTGTGCACCAGCAGCTGCTTATTCCAAAGAGGCACATAGCAACCTCCATCTATGCTCTGCATAGGCAAAACCAAAGAAGGTTGATTTCTTCTGCATAAAACAAAATCTTTAAATGCTCTTTCAGACTGTCCAAATGTAAAAACCCGTGTGTGACCTCCCGTCTACTATCACTGAGGCAACAATGACTGTAGAAAAGTTACATTGTGTAATTTTTGTCTATTCATATCCATCCACCTTCGAAGTAGACAACATGACCTTACATTTAGACAGCTAGAAGCAATCTAATGGCTGAGACAATGCAATTTAATGTAAAATAATCTGTTAAGGTAGTTTTGGCTAGGAAATGCTATGCGACAAAAATGTAGTGTCAGCAGAGTTAACCATAGAAATAACAGGCTGAGAAGTTAAAATCAACCACACCTAATAATAAACAAAGGTGAAAATTCCAACACAGCTGGGTTCTATGAACTCTTCTGCTTCACCATAGTGACTGAAGTAGAATCCTGACTGGGGCAGGCCATGCTCTCTGCTCTCAGAGCCAGCTGGCTCCTGCTGCAGGAGATGTGCTGCACAGAGCTGCCATGGAAGCTGTGCCTCTCCCAGAGCTATCCTGCATCACACAGATAATGTGCATGTACTTTAATGGGTTTGGAGTTGAATGGGAGTCAAGAGACACTTGACTGCTCCAGTGACCTAGAGCACTAATTTAGATAAATTCCTTATATTTCCTATAAAAAGAATAATACATAGATACATTCTACCGCAAAACTTGAGAGGCCTACAGATATAAAATACCATGCAAGAACTAAACACATAATTTAGCAAGAGCTAAATACTTTCTTTGGTTTCTCATTTGAATTCTGTATCAGACAGAAAAGACTACTAGCATTGTCCATTTAACTTTATTGCATTATTGTTCTTTATGATGAATCTACAACTACAGACTTCCATTTCTGTAGAAAGGCCTGACTTTCTGCAGGGGGAAGAAAAGCTACTCTTTCTCCTCTAATGTTTGGTTCTTCTTCTATAATACAGTTTTCTTAGATACAGCTGGGGGAAATTGGTACAGGCAACTATCCATCCTACTTATTGCATCTTCTATTCATTGGTCATGAGTTTGTGGTCAAAAATATACTATCATAAGTATGAAGATCGTAGCATTCCTTGACTGTACTAATTGGAGTCGTGCTGTGAAGGACCCATGAATAAGATCTCACCTAGTTTTAAGTTCTACTAGAAGAGAAGCAGACATCTTCTAGTTTTAGAGGGGTGCAGAATAAACTGTAAACAAATAGAGTCCCTGTCAAACAGGGAAGCCTGAGAAAACATTGAATTAACACTGGAAACTGCCGTTGGTATTTTTGGTAGAGCACTCGTATTTCCTGAAATGACCACAAAATGAAGGCCATTTCCCTACAGAATAGGAAGAAGAAATTGTGCTCACTTCTGACCATGATCCAGTGTGGTTGTATACAAAGCTCTTCTGGCACAGCAGGTATGCAGCTGCTCCAGGAAAATGCTGTTCCCAAGCTAATGATCACTGCTAGAAAGTGATTGTAAATTGTTATTAGGGTGAGCTAAAAGTGTACTGTATTCATTTACCATAGCTCAGCTGATGAGCAGTAAAAGCAGTAAGTCACTGAGTCCCAGTGATTGAGAAGCTTTCAGTCTTTATTGAGCAATGACTCCTTCAGATTGTGCCTTCTAAAAAGTGTTCCCTGCCTTTCAGCTTTTAAATTTCATACCAAAAATCAAAACTCCCCTCACTATTGCTTATTCCACACACTTATTTACTTTTATTTTAGAATTTTGTGTCCCATTTTTGATCTTACATCACACATGTTTTATACAATAAAGTCTTACCAACACTCACCCAGTACAAGGGAAATACTTAATTAATAATGTTTTTTAACTTCTAATGCCTTGTTTACAATGGCCTATAAAAGTCTTCTCTCTACAAGCTGTCATACACATAGTTTTACCTGCAGAATTTATCAGATTCTTGGTGTAGGCATAATTCATCTTACTTTTCTAGTCCTTTGACAGTTGTCCTCCTTTGCATTGCTCATGAGTTGTTCCTAGACCAATTCTTCGTTTGACTTTGATATTTCAATACTCTAATGCCTTGTCATTCCAAAACATACACCGGAGTAAACAAATTATTCTACCCAGTTTATCCATCTCTGTTTGCTGGAACCATCTTCAAGCACAGTTTATTAAAACTGACATGTGATTTACTATCTTATTACTCTCCTAATTATGATATCAAACTGTCTATCTACCAGCCTGATATAAAGATTCCCACAGCTACTTTGAATGTCCCCAGTTTTGGGCAATCAGGAGGTTTTAATTTTTATTGAAAACAGTCATAATTTTTTTCCAAGAAACCAGCAAAATAGATATCACAAAGAATGCCTTATCATACACTAATTTAAAAAAATAATTTTCCCAAAAATTAATTTTCTAATGACATTTTAGAATATGCTAATCTAAATGTGATTAAAATATTTTTTATGGCTCCACCACTGTCTGGTTGTAACATTTAATGCTAACATTCTGCAGTCACAGGCCTTGACACTGGGCATGTTTGCAGACATGATGCAATGTTTTGCATGAGGACCCTATCTGGGTTAACAAGACTGTTTATTGTAAGGGTTAATGAGCTCAGGCAAAAATCTGAACTAGACTAGACTGCTAGAGAGCTCCAGCTTTGAAATTTAGGCTGTTTGGGGTAAGTCTGCATGATTAGTATGTACCACATGGAGATACAAACTGCTTCTCTTCACTGATACTAGAACCCACCACTTCATGAATCAGATATGTTAACTCCATTAAAGAGTTCATATAAAAAACCTCTTACTTCTGCTTTGTCTTTTCAGGAATGCAGTTAAATGCAGTTCTGAGATAATGACTCAGATTATTAATTCACATTATTCAATAAAATTCATTCAGTCCAGGTGGAGGGACAGTAAGTGTCTCTTGAAGTATATTTATTTATAAAAAATGAAATAGAAATGCAAATATGACTTTGAAATTATCATGTTTGCTACACAGAAATAATAAAATTAATTCCTTTTTACTAATTTTTCTTAGATCTTGTATTTTCTCTTCAAGTATCCTTTGCTTAAAGTTATTAAACAGAAAATTACTTACCCCAGAAAATTGAATTAATGCTATTTCATTATGTCAGTTGCAGATCTTTTATGAGATTCATGACAAAAAAACAATGCAGAACAGGGTCAAAGGAAAATAACCAATAAGTCCCAAGATGAACCCCTCTCTTTTGAAACCCCTCTCTTTTTAAATTGCATAGAACACTTCATACTTATTAATCAGGAGGCTTATAGATTTTTTTTTTTTATGTCATATACTCCATCTGTTAAAATGTTTTTAATTTTTCACTTTATATTTTCCCCTGAAGGTGGCATTCACAACGAGTAAATGACTAGAAATATTGGTACACAGGAAGAGTCCTTAATCCAGCAAATGTTCAAGCAAGGTAGAACTGTAACAGCAAAAAGAATTTTGTGAAAGGGAAACTGGAATTTATTTTATTGCCTTCTTACATGCTGCTTTGATGTACAGGTAAACCTGTCGTGTGCTTTCAAACATTTGGAAATTGGGTAGCAATGTAAACATGTTGCACAAGCTGAACTGATGTGGCTCTATGACTTCTGTTTCACCACAAGGAGCAAGCTGAACCATAAAACAATGGACTGACTGGGACAAAGGGGCAAATCCCAATTTCAAACATTAACAAGTCCTTTGTTGCTGCTGATGCCTTCTCGATTCTTTTCTCTGCTTTGATTTTTTGTTCTATGCTTTGATTTTCTTCCTCTGCATCACAGAATGAATGAACTGAACAGCAAGTTAAGCACCTCTTTGAGTGTATTGTGTAGAGTCACTAACGCTTTCTGAAATATGTAATTTCGAAGAGGTCTAGTGTTCAGTGTTCAATGTTGAAGGTAGGTGAACATCTTAAAGAAAGTTTGATATTTAAAAGGATTTTAAAGTATTAAGTGACATAAATTTCAATTTATTTTCCATGGATACAATTCAATTTTTTGAAAAGTCACATGTTGTAAAGTCACACAGAGGTGAATCTGCTAGTAATGGCACTTAGCATAATGCAGCATTTTAATTTTATTTTTCCTCCAAGGCATCTGAAGACCTTTTGATCTTTCTTCCAATTCAGTATATTGTTCTTCTACTCATTGATCTAGCTAAAGTATAAATACCACAAGAATGAAAATAAACAACACTATTTCCCTCACATTGTCTTTCAGTGCTAATACTACCCCTTTTCAAAATCACGATAGATATTTACTATATTATTTTAAAAATTTCAATAACTCTACAAAACCCAGCATATAATGCATACACATATAGGTATAATGGGAAAAATATTTTAAAGAGAAAATTTTCACCTTCATGTATAATTATATTCTGACCAAAACTGGTTAATTAGAGAAATAACAACAGGTACATTAAATTCAGCAAAGCATCCACACTTGCCTGTTCAAAAGTATTCTTTTGAAATTCTTCAAATCCAAAAATATCTAATACTCCAATTTCAAATGCCTGGTCACTGGGGAAAAAAAAAAGATATTACAGATAATAAGAATTCAAGCAAGTGAATAATACATCTGTTGCTTCTGACAGAAGTATTTCTGTTCTAGGACAAAAGCAGGCTGTATTTCAAAAACATGGATGAAATACACAAGCAGACCATGTACAGAATAGAATCAAAATTCTAATAACAACCTGAACATACTGAACAGAAACAAAGAAAAAAAAAAAAAAAAAAAAAAAAAAAAACCCCAAAAAAAACCCCAAAAAACCCAGGGTTCAAGATTGCTTTAGCAGCTATGCTAAAAACTAAATTTGCAAGAGAAGGAAAAAATCTTAACCTCCTAAAGTCCAGTTTCTGGATATAGGATATATATAAGGATATATGGATATATATATAAGGATATAGGTACCCATTTTCTGACATCACAGACAACCTTTTTGGGGACATTTCAAAAGTGCCTGGCTGCACTCAGTTATTCTTTCCTGTTTATATTTCTTTGGCAGCCAGAATTGTTTCTACAGAATGTACTTCAAGGGAAACCTGTTAAGCACAAGTCCTCTCTGTGTCAGCATCAAGCAGAATTTCTGGGCTCAGGCTGCCCAAGAGGTTATATATCCCAGGGGAAAGAAAGTCAGGGGTCAGGCCTGAAGAAGGCAGATGTTCCTTCTCTGTATAAATGAGTAGTTCCTGATGTTGCATCTAATTTGTTGTGTGTCACTGCATGCATTCAGGGAAGGGATTTCATTGTGGCCAAGTGGAAGGAGTGGAAGGATCAGGGTAGAGCAGTCACCTAGGATTTGGACAGAAGAACTGGGAAAAGGACAGAGGTGCTACTATTCTGTACTTGGGACTGAGTCATTGTAAGCCTGATCTGAGAGGAAACTAAATTCACTGCAGTGAGCAAAATGAATATTTTGGGATATTCTGTTGCCTGCTTTACAACAATAACATTGCAGATTGCTTGTTCTGAGATCCTTCCATATTTTTTTCTCCATAATCTAAGTTTCCTCTATGTCTAAAGCTCTGTGAGTATTAGGCTATAGATGTAAAGGAGAAAAAGATGAACCACAGTTGAAGTACATGAATATGGTTCCATTGCAGTCATTGTAACCTTCTATCATGCCATTAGGTGAAAATCCAGCCCTCAAAATAAATTCCTGTATAGCAAACAAACAAAATAAAATCATTTAAAAAAAATGCATATTATAAAACAAGCTGGGAAAAACAATCCTCAGGGGCAAGCAGAGCCTTTATCCGAAATCATGCCCAAGAAGTTTGTCTTCATTTCAAAAGCACACTAGTTCAATGCACTCCTGATTGTCACAGGACTAGCTGTGTGTATAAATGTCAGACATAGATTGTTACATAATAAATCTAGTCCAGAATGGCATTGTTGGCCAGGGGAGGTTATCAGGAGGTCGATTAGCCTCCAAGGGAATTTCTACAAGGAAAAGCATAAAGCTGTATCACCACATCCATCTCTAGCAATGAATGCAATTTAAATTGGGTTTTAAAATGTAAGCCTCATTCACAACTGCTCCTGATTAGAGACGGGGAGTGTACATTCCTTGTCAAAAGTAGTTTTCAATGAAATCTGTCCATTTATAGAAAGAAAAATTAAATTTTTAAAAACAAACTACCTCAGAGAAATTAATATTGAAAATCCAGAATAATTATGTCATTTAAATTTGTTTTGGGGGAAAAAAAGAGAAGCTTGAAATTTCAAACACTTTACAGGTTTTCACTCTTTTTTTTTAAATTTTCTTTATTTTTTTGCCCATTTGTATGTAGCCTTCCTTATAGGAAGGCAAAACATGACCTGCTGTGTAGCATTGTACAACAGCTGAAATATTGCATTATATTTCACAGGTTTTGAGAACTATTAATACAGACAAAACAACTTATCACTTCTCTGACTGATTCAATTCATAATTTCAGACTGGATTTTTTACATCCCTGTTGATTCTGTGGCTGTTATTTTGTCAAATTAGTCTCTCTTACTTTCCCTCAAGGAATATATAAACATTTGCATTAGGAAAAGACCAATACAAACTGACTTAATGAATTATTAAAAGTCAGGAAAACAGGAACCTTAGCTTCCAAAACTCTGGGTAAAAGTCTTAGTGCATTCCTTATCAAAACTGTGATATTTGTGACAAAATATATTGGCTTGCATATATAATGGAGATGCATTTTTTGACAGAAAAACTCTCAGTGTTTTTATGTACTCCTCTTGATAATTTTGCTCTAGTATTATTAGGAGATGCACACACCACATTAAAAGAGCTGGAGGTTTTACATAATTAATATCTTGCCTACGGGACAAGTATAACAGCACTAGGGTCTATATCCTCTACAACAGTGACATTTTACTATTACATTGTGCTATTTATGTGCCAAATCTCTTCAACCATGACAGTAATTTTCTGTATTAAATTATTGTTCCGATTTTGAAAACTAAATAACAACTGACAACACAATATCCAAATTAAAAGCATTGCTTTATATGTGATTGCAAATTACTTTGTTCTTTTAATCTTTCTTCTTGTCTTTCTCTTTTCCATATCACTTTTCTTGCCAGAAGGAGGGTCCATATATCTTTTTACTGGCTAGCTGTCAATCATATTAATTCCAGCAAAATTACTTTCCTTAAATAATCATAGCAAAGATTCCCAAGGCAAAATAAAGCATGAGTGATTCCATGTTAACAAATGAAAGGACATGTCACCAGGGTCTAAAAGAACAAATATTGGAAAAAGGCACTTTTTTTTCTGAAAGATTTCCTTATTTTCTTATTTTATGTTTACTAATTATCACTGACACATTTCTTCATTATATTTCAGATATTTAATATGTATAACTAAAACAATTGTGGTTTTAATGGGGACTGAGACTTTGATTTCAAGTTTGAACATATTTCCCAGAATATAAAGTAGAAAAAAAGAATTTGCTGACGTTTGAAGAACTTTTTTATCTCTTATATCAGCATACAGGTGTAAATAATTTAAAAAAAGCATGGATGTTCACTATAAGTCATTTTGGTTTTCTGATACACAAAACAGCATTTGAGGTTACAATATTTTATGTCTCCAGCTTTGCCTTTTTTTCTCACAACATCTATGTAAAGATATCCTTATAAACTAGAAATAACTTTTTAATCTTGTACACTTAATTGTATTATAAAGAAACTACATAAAAATTACTGGCAACTCCTAAAAACAATATACATACAGAAAATATCCTAATCCACCATCTTGGCAGACATCTTGCCATTCATCAAGAGATGCTCTGAAACCATTTGCCATTCCTTGCAAGGTGAACAGAACTCCCTTTACAATCCATCTGACCCAGTGCTTCAGACAAACCTAGAGAATGTTATTTGTTCACTTTTATTTTATTGCAGATGGTTCTTAGCTCCAAAATCCATGGAGTTCATTCTTTTTTTTCTTTATCTTTTGCAATCTGCCAGCAAAGAGCAGTGAGATGAATCTGTTGGGGGAGGGTGATCTAATGCACCTTTTCATCTGCGTAAGATACAACAGTTCTTGCTCTTTCTCCAACTGCTGCCAGTAATGAGGAAGGCTTAGTCCTGATCTGGATATACTGGAAGTGATACTGATTAATGAGGAAATAGTTTTCTGATTAGATTAAGTATATAGCCTAGCGTTCAAATGAGGTCCTTCAGAATCCTAATTAAAAAGCCCTCAGTTTTCCCAGGGGAACAGATTATACCTGTTGTCACAAACACAGTTCTTGAAGGGAATAGGCTGAATACTTCCAGTTGGATATGTTGTTCTTCATCTTAAACAATTATCAAACAAAATTAGTTTCTGATATGTTTGAGGGAGATTTTTCAATAATCTGAAACTGTTGCTGAGATTTGGTGTCATTGCCATGTCTCTCAGTTATCTTGCTCAACAACTGCAATTTTTCTTTTAATATTAACTTACCCAGGTGTGAGTGGTGCATATAGAGATGGTGGCTGGACACAACAGAAGGAAACACTGGCTCCATATCTGACAGACATTTTTTGAGTGGCTTGACAGTTATGGCAAGAAAGAAGAAGTATATTTGCCAGTGTACTCAAGGTCTATAGCGCTTTCATTAGTAGCACATACTCTTCCTCAGCTCTTTCAAGTGAAATTTGTTCTGTGCTTTCAAAAATTGCATTATCTAGTTAAATGAAAACTGGAAATTATCCAGAATTAAGCAGATTTCAAATTATGATATTATGCACCAAATCATATTAGATGCTTTGTCGTTTGCCTGTTTTAAAGACTTCTTTACCTCCACATATAGAAACAATTCTCATTATGCTGTGGGTTCAGATTCTGAACAGGAAGTTCCTTTCCATCATTCCTGCACTCCCAGCACCCTTCTACTGCATTCAGTAATAGATAAATAAATGTTTTAGGGTTTATTTTCTGATTTTTCTTCTGAAGTTAGGGAGGTTTCTATTCCAGAATATCTTGTTCTATAAATCAGATAATATACTAAGAATTTTCTAAATGAGACATCTGAGGTCCTTTCTTTGCCCAAATAAGTGTTCCTACTGCTACTCTTTGGTACTATTTGAATTTTGATGGGTATGAACATACAGTCAGAATATAAAAGCTTTCAGAAACTACCTTTTTAGAAATAATCTGTATGCTCTGTGTGCAACAGAAATCTATGGCTGACCTGGTGGTACAGACAGAAAGCATGACTGAATGCCAGCTTTCTTTGTTTATCTCTAATGCTGCCACATAAGAATCTCAGAATGGCTCAGGTTGGAAGTGACCACAGTGGGTGATCTGGTCCAAACTTCCTGCTCAAGCAGGGTCATCCCAGAGCACATGGCACAGAACTGCATTCAGATAGCTTTTCAATATCTCCAGTGAAGGAGATTCCACAGCATCTCTGGGCAGCCTGTTGCAGTGCATGGTCACCCATACAGTAAAATAGTTGTTCCTCATGTTCAGGTGGAACTTCCTGGGCATTAGGTTCTGCCCATTGCCTCTTGCAATCTTGCTCGGCACCACTGAGCAGAGCCTGGCTCCACCCTCTTGACACCGGCCCTTTAGATTTTATAGACTGAGATGAGGTTCCCCTCTCAGTTCTCTCTTCCCAAGACTAAACAGGCCCAACTCTCTCAGCCTTTCCTCATAAAAGAGATGCTCCAGGCTCTGAATCATCTCTGTAGCCCTCCACTGGACCTGTTCCAGGAGCTCCATGTCTCTTTTCTCCTGAGGAACCCAGAGCACTCCTGATGTGGCCTCACCAGGGCTGAGCAGAGGGGCAGAATCACCTCCCTCCACCTGCTGCCAATGCTCTTCCTAAAGCACCCCAGGACACCATCAGCCCACCTGGCCACAAGGACACTGCTGGCTCATGGACAGCTTGTTGTCCACCAGGACAGGTCCCTCTCCCCAGAGCTGCTTTCCAGCAGGTCAGTCCCCACGCTGTCCTGGTGCAGGGGATTGTTCTTCCCCAGGTGCAGGACCCTGCCTTTGCTGAATTTCACACAGTTCTTCCCTGCTCATCTCTCCACCCTGTCAAGGCTGTTCTGAAGGCTGCACAGCACTCTGGGGTATCAGCCACTCCTCTCAGCTTTGTGCCCTTAGTGAACCTGCTGAGGAGACATCTGTCCCATCATCCAGGTCATGTATGAATAAGGTGAACAATACTGGGCCCAGTAATGGACCCTGAGGGTGACTGCTAGAGAGAGGTCTCCAGCTAGACCCAGGCCCTCTGGGACCTGCTGTTCAGCCAGACTTTATCTACAAAACATTTATCAGCTTTTTATCAGGTTTTATCTACAAATAAAGAAAATCTTTTCTAACTAGCTGATAAAACAACATGCCTTAAACTTACTAGCAGGCAAGGAACACAGTATCAAGATTTTCTCAGGGACATATATCTAATTAGCTTGTTTTCCATGAGAAATGAAAAACAATATTTCACAAAAATTCACAGACATTCTTAAATCTCCATAAAGAAAAAGCCCTCTTGCAGAATGAATCAGGGATTGTTAAAACATTACCTTAAGTCATTTCATTACTCATTTGCATCACCAGATCCAACTTTGCTAACGTGCAAGCAATTACATCAAAATGCCACATTAAGGCAACTGTGAATCTACAAAACTGAAAATCAGCATACATATCTGAATGGAAGTAAAACAGAGTAAACTTTGAAGAGTTAAGAGTCTTAGGAAGAAATTCATCAAGACTATTTTGATAATAATAACATCAGTAGAATTGGAAATCATTCTATAGATGAGTGAAGATAAATATCAATAATAAAAAAAAAATTATAAGCACCTGTGAGAAATGTTATTAGCTTTCTTCTAATTCCTCTCTAGGGGACAATTATGGCAAAATAATTTCTCCACAGTTGATTTTTTAAAAATACTTGAAGAATGAATAAAATAAACAAATTTCAGATCTTGCAACCAGTCTGAACTAGCATGTAGTGTTATAATTTTGTTAAAACTAGACAAAATTATAAGTTTTTAAGGAAGAAAACAACGTTTCTAAAGGTGCTTTATCTTACTTAACACCATCATTAAAATTCTTGCTTTATACCTATTGAATAGTATTTCAAAGTAATTAATTTGCTGGATTCTGGCAGCACTTTTTATTTTCTATACTTATTACCTTTAGAGCTTGATCTTTGAAGCTTTTCACAGAGTCATCTCACCTTTGATTAGATCTAATGATCATCATTCCTTTTATTTTGCCTAAAACCTGTCACAAGCTTTTTCTTAGTAAATATAAATCAATTTTTAAATATCAAAATCAAGTATTTCCACAATAAAAGTTAAACATGGATAACCAGCTTCCTCAAAAGTGCCAAGTAAAAATGCTTCTTTTAGAGTTACTAAGCCAAGAAATATAATTTTATTGCTTCATAAATTCTTACTGGTGTGATGGTAGTACAGCTAAGCTGCCTCACAACAGAACAGGAGAACTGAGTTAGAAACCTTATTCCAGGTTTCTGATGAAGGCTTCATCCTATCTGATAAGTAGTAATTCTGTCAGTTTCCAACTGGGGAATAAAGTGTGGCCTGGAATGTATCAGACTTATGTAGTCACATAAGTTAATGTTTTTTGTGGATCTTTCAGCAGAGGTTTATTAAAACTGCACCAAACTGGAGATATAATCCTGCTAACTGATAGCTGCTCAGATGTATTTGAACTAAATCTGACCCATTAATCACAAATTTATTGCAGTAACCCACCTTGCATCTAGAACTATTCTGTGCCTTGATTTACTCCTCCAGTTTAAACAATATGATTAGGCTGGACCAAAAAAAAAAAGGCTGTATGTGGGCTATTTCAACCAAGGCTGAAATATCAGTGAAGGATGATCAACCTTATTTCCACTTAAAATAAGATACTTAGCTTCAAGTTTGGAAAGGGAATGAAGCTAATTTTGGCCTGATAAAAATTTAGCATATCTTGTCAGTACTGCCAATCTATCCTGAGCTGGTTAGCTTTCTATAACCAGCTTAAATGAAGAACTGTCCCTTTTCAAGCATAGGTATAATATGCGACCAGAGGAGACTTGCAAATTCCTCATTTCTGATACATAAACAGGTGTCCTGTTTTAGCTGGGACTTACAATGTTACACAGTCTTCAAGTTACCTCACAAGTAGGAATACTTTCACTGAGAAATATTTTCATAAGGTAAAGGTCACCTCTTCTACCTAGTGATTGCACTAAAAGGAGACTACAAGGTAGACAATATACAAACAGTTTTGACTTTCATTATTTGAAGATCCTATGATATCTAAAAATTATAGGCTTATATTAACAGAAGTACACAACACCCTATTCTGAAAGAATATAAGATATCAAATTGTAAAATTACATACTGAAAAAATATTTCAAATTATTTAAATATTTTTAATATATCAGATCTAAGTTTCTTTCTTAACAATCACTACAAAAAAGCTCACTGTAATTAGAAATGCCTGAGCTGGATTGTTGTTCGCCACAGACATGCATTGAGCTAAGCCTCTATTCCATAAATCCCAGGAATGAATGAGGAAGAATTGTGACCTCATGTTACTGCCCTTCCTTATTATATAGAGAGTATGTCAAATTAGGCCATGGACTGGAAAATTGCCCTATCTTACTGTCACAAACAGACAAGTAAAATCATTCCATGTTACTTGAGCAGAAGTGAGACACTCTGGTGGTGTATATATGATGAGAGACAGATTTTAGGTGCAGAAAGCTGCAGAAAGCATTACTCAGGTATGGTACCTTTTTCTCCTAGCTACACCCATGGAAGAGAAGAGATTTGTCACTAACTGGTCTATGAATAGGAATAAAAATAAGCTTGTGAAGTCCTCAAACTCTAAAAGAGGATACCTTGTCCTATGCAGACATAGAGATATGATATAAAGAAAACATATTTATGAACATTCCACGTCTGCTGCTAGTAGATTACCATTTACCAATAATTCCAAGGCACTTGCATTTCGTGTTCATAAGAAAGCTCAGCTGAGCATATAAGCTGTTGAACTTTGATTAAGTCATGTGCATATGATCATCTAATTAGGTCTAATGTCTTAGTTTGTTGCTTTGATTCCACTGAGATTTCAAGTTTTTTGTTCTTTTAATTTATTTTTTGACTGCTCCACTGATGCACATTAATTAGCATTCATTTTTCCAAGAAGCCATGCTGGATAGCAACTGCATCAAATTTAGAAGATGCCAACCTAGAGAACATTCTTAGAACATTTAAATAAGTTAAGTTTAAACATTCATTTGAAGGCTTTTGAAAAAAATTCTGGTTTTAATACCCTGTGCTAAGGTCACTGTTTTGGGAAGAAAGAACAAGTATGTTCTGCATTAAAAAAGCACCGAGCAGCATTTTGCATGTTGAAAGGCTTAGCTCATTCTGTACTGTCAAGTCCTAAAAGGCTATTAATTGTAACCACCAATCTAGATTACCACATGAAGTACCATGGCCCCCTATAGAAATAAACATATAAACAAATATATTACAGTAGAAACAGCTAGAAGGAATGGCCAGTGCTTTAAAGATCCAAGCATCACTGTCATGCTATTAGAAAATTCTTTTAAACTTTATCAGTGTGCATTAAATTCCACCATTTAAAGGACTCATGTTTCTTTTACAGTTCTGGATTTGAACAGATAATGGAACACCCAATAGTTTCCAATGGCACTCCTACCTGCCACTTTCCTCTTGATTTTGAAGGTAGCAGTTGATTGTGTTGACTAAAAAGCTAAATAAACGACCATATAGAGATTTTGCCAAGAGATCCCGGTAAAAATCTGCAATCTCTATAGTGTGCCTCCGAACAATCGTGTCTCCTAAGAGAAAAAGCAGAAAATGGAGATGAAAGTGTGCTGTAAACTTCACCTTAAGTAATTTTAGTTTCAGTAAATTTAGCTACAGTTACTTCTCCTTTGCCAAACATTTACATGGTGTTAGCTTTTTTTCTGAAGCCTCCAGTGCAAGATGAGAAGACTGTCAACACTCAAAAGATTTTAAGTTTGGAAATACATGCCTTTATACTTTGTTCAAAAGAAATGTGTATGAGTACTACACAGAACTAATATTTTACTGAATATATTATTTTGAGATTTTTTTCCCTAAGACACTCCTGTTGATTATAGTTCTTACTAATATTCTATATTAATGTCCAATCTGTTATCTTTACACATCTTTGTAACATGAATCAAGTTAGGAGCCCATCAGCATCACAGTGTGAAATGCTTTGTTCCGTATTACAAAGGCATTTCTAATTTAGTGGCCCAGTCTGATTTACTGCATGGCAGATAAGCCTACATATTCCTCAGAGGGAATATTTACAAGACCATAGAAGAAATAAGAAACAAAAAGAAGAAAAAAGAAAAAAAAAATTGACAGCTTTTAAATTTTTTTTAAATCAGAAGGCTCAAAATGCCACCAGGTCTGATCTATGAGAATGTAAGCTTGGAGATTACCTTTAAAATACTGAACATCAGTTGTTAAGGCTGAAGCAAGCTCATCTGGTGAAACCTGCAGCATCCCTGCCACTGAAAGGAAAAGAAAATGTGAAGACTGATTTATGCGATACTGCATATTTCATTTTTTACAACAGATTTTCTTCTGTAGATTTCTTTTTGAACAGTGAAAGAATCCAAACATTAAAGACAAGGGTGCTGTCACAGGAGTAATCAAAATTAACTAACACATAAAATTGGATTACTATAATCAGTACTTTGTGAAGTATGAGTGTATCTGTACATTGCATTACAGCTTTCTTTTCCCTTCAAAGACTACTCATGACTTTCCCCAGGGTTTGGTAGACTTTCTATGGCATTAGAGTGAAGGTATGCTACTCATTGACATTCTGTATTCATAAGCCACTTGGAAATCTGTTAGTGACCAAGAGGGCAAACTTCAAAGCACAGAAACAAGAGACCCTTTTAAGACGTAGATTTTGAATGTGAGGAATTCAATTCAAGGCAAATTGTTCTGCTGTTGACAAGCAGTGCAAAAGCATATCAAAACAAGCCTGCACAAAGTGCACTGTACAATTTCTTTTGGCAAATGATAACATTAAATATGACATTTAATTAGCTAATTTGCAAGACTGGCACTTTATTTCATCCCATAAAAATCTGTAATTTATAAAACATCCAAGTGAATTGCATACTGTCTTCCCACAGTTATGAATTTTCAGAAGTCATTTTTTTTGTCTCCCTGGAATTGTGTTTCCATCTGTTGGTGGAACAGTGCAACTTCCCTGCTGTGGGAGCAAGCAGGCGATGCTCCAAGGTCATGTCCTACTGACCTTGCTCCAGCAGCTGCAGGTCTGACACAAACGCTGTCTCAGCATCTGTCAGGGATGTAAAGCGAATGTCTCCAAGATGCAGAATTGCTGAGAGAATCACAAACAGGTTCTCCACCTCCTGCAGACATTTTTTTTCAGAATTAAAGATAAAGAAAAGATCTGTTGGACACACCAGTGAAAGGCAATGCTTTATAAAAATATAAATTCTGTTAGTTTCTATCATCAGCATTTGATAAGTTGAAAAGCATTCACATGTGAATTATTGACAGGAAATTTGAAATCAAACTGGAACCTAGCTAGGACATGAACCAACAAAATTACTTTTTATTTCCATGTTTTGATGTCACTTAACTACTGGGTTAAGAAAGTTTTTCCTGATGTGATAAAAATACTGATATATCTTTAATGGATACATTGTTTCTGCAAGAAATAAAACTTATCTTGTCCATAGAGAATTTCCATTGAGACAATTTCTGTATCTGGGAACAGCCAAAGGATTTTTTGCTTCAAAAAATCAAAGTGTCTAGCTCTATAGGTTCTTGGTATTAAAAGCTGCAATTAAGGTCTGAAAGAAACAAAAGCAATTTTCCTTACCCTCATACTTTCCCTTTGGGATTGCATATTCTTCTGTGATGTCTCAGATTGTGAAGCAGTTATCTTTAAAGACAGAGTTTTTCTGGCCTCATTTTTATCACAGCAAGAAGAAAACTAACTTTCTTTGGTTGTTTTGGTTGGTTAATTACATTTGAAGTACTTTTAAATTCAAGAAAAAATATGATCCATGGAATATGAACCTTAAATCCTAAAATATGAAAAGCATTGTGTGTTTTTGGAAGGTGTGGTTTTTTTTTTTTTTTTTTTGAAGGTCAGTTATATAACGATGGTGCTTCTTAAAATAGTAAAACAGGAAGCCTGATATCCACTATAATATTACCTGGCATTATGTGCAGCAACATGAATTGATAATTCTTGAAATATTTTTGAAAATTAATATTTAAAACCCGATTCTGCTGCAACTGCAGAAGTGACATTAAGAAATTTCATTTATCAGAATTTGAAGACTAAGATTATACATACATTACTAATGAAATACTTAGCTAATACATCCCCTTTTTTTCTCAAGTTTTCTTCATTTCTTCATGTTCCTTTCCCTGATAAATATGCCAATCATCAAAGGACATTAGAAAAGTTTACAGTCTTTCTGGGATAGATTATAGCACCTCCAGTGCTGTTTAAGCATGTTTGCTTCTCTAAACTACACTTTAAGACAAGAATGTCAATCTCTTACTGTATGAGAGAGGTGTCAATAGGGAAACAGTGTATTTTAGTATTACATGGTACCAATGCTGCAGATTCAAAAAATCCAATATATACAGAGAAAGTCTGAACAAGATAACTCTTAAAATAGAAGAAGTTATGCTAATATAGCATTCAAAGTAACATTCACTGCTATACTCTGCTTCTTGGGATGGTATCTCAGGCAAGATGAAATGTCACACTGACAGTGCACTCCTTGCTTGTAGGTTAACTCTTTCAGAACTGGTTTGGGGATTACTGTGCAGCACTGAATGACAGTGGGCTGGGATAGCTTTTGATTCTGGTGATTTTGGTAAGGTCTCAGGAATATTTCACATCCCAGATTCTCAAACACTTTATCACTGTGTAAGATGCACGTTTCCCCACCTTTAAAACAGTAGTTGGTTTTAATAAACACTAACATTCTTTGGAAGATAGCAGTAATGACTGCTAAGGAATTTTTATGTAGTTCTTCAAAAAGATTATCTACTCTATCATGAAATGTGGCTAGGTAGTCAAAGAATGATACATACAAACCTCTCCCTGTACCTCAGAAGTAATGGGTAGAAATTTTAGGAATGTGTTTTATCTCCATACTGCCCTCTAACATTCAACACAGGAGATCAGCCTGCAGTACTTGAGAGTTTCACAGATTTCTTGTCCCCTAAATATTATTCTAATGCTGTCTGAATACAGAGCAGCTTTCAAGATGTTGACACTTTTCTGAGAGGTAACTTATTTTCAAGAATTCTGAGTGAAATACTGGACTCAAAAGAATACTGTATATGAAACATTCTCAGACAGTACTGCAAGCTTATAAATCATGATCTATTTAGCATTCAATTATTTACTTATGGGCTGAACCCCTTCCTCAACAAAACAGAAACATTAATGAAAGAGCAAAAGAGATCCACCAAACTGTGAAGACTGGGCTTAATCCAGAAGTGTCTGGACTTTTGTTGCTGAAATCTACTAGTACAGAGCTTGAGCCACTAAGATTAAGGAATAATATTATCAAATATAGTCATGTGTGTTCAATTTTGTACATGGCCTCATGAACATTCAGTAAATAAACTCTACTCTTCATTACATTGAAAGGTGACAATTTTTACTGCTTTAACTAGGGAATGCCAAACAGCTCCATGGTGTACCACTACCACCACAGAAGTCTATCTCCCACCTTAATAACAGCTTCAGCAGATTAACAAAGTTTTGCTGATTGCCCTTGATTCTTTTTTATTACAACTGCTGCCCATCTGTCATTTTTGATGATGTTTTAACTTATATTTACATTAACCTTTTGTCCCCTTCTTTCTAATGATATTGTACAGGAGTAGGTTCTTACCTCCTTCTAAAACTACTGTTGCTTATGTATTTCTCTTGCAGAAGTGTTCCAGCTACAGAGTGCTAGGTAGCATACACATATTTAAGAAATATGGGGAGTTTGTTAAGCACTGTAGTATCCTGAAGGGATGCACAGTTTACATGAATTCTTATATTCATCCTTCTATTTCTTCTGATTTCCATCACACCTCTGTCCCCTAGAACCTCGTCTTGATTAATTTTCCAAATTATCTTCTTCATTTGTTTCATAGAATTAAAGACAAACAGCAGGCCTGTCTTCCTGTTGCTTTTGGGAAATTAAGTCAGCTCTTTCAAGTTACCTGGCTCTAATTTTCTTTCCTAAATAGGTATTTACTTCTTTTCAGGTGCTGTTAGCATATGTGTGTGTCATGAAATTAAAAAGGATGGGGAGATAATCAGGAAGAGGAAAAAATTTCCATGGCTTTTATGAGGTGTCATATGGGATTTGATTGCTTCTTTTTATCTATGTAATTTAATTGTTCAGAGTATTATACCTTGAAGCTGTTTTGTGAATCTTTAAGAACGAAAAAGATTTACATTGTTGGTTCTGTGCCTAATTAAAAGTGATTACAGTAATTTCCCTGGAGTGAACTAGTGCTGTATTTGTTTCAATGTCTTAACTAACAGGGAAAAAAAAAAAAAAAGACCGAAAGGTGCTTCTTTTACCCACAAAAGGTTATCTGTGAGAGTTACTTATGGCCTGCTTTCAACTAATATGATTATTTTAGCCACAAATAACACAAGCTCATGTAACTTACCAGGCTATTGAATCCCAGAGCACCTAGAGCTTGTTTTAGTATGGCTAGTTTCTCCCTGTTTTGAGGGTTAGCTGCTAACATCGTCTCTTCTGATACAGTCTGGCTTAGATACCTGCACAGAGGAAAAACACCATATCTGGTATTTACAAGGCTGGTGCATGATCAAGCTTTTGAAGTTCAAGTTCAGCTTTACATTTCTAACCAGAGGTTTATTGCAGATTTTTCTCAGCCTTTGGAGGGAGCAGTACCAGCAACAGAATGTTCTGCATTTCTTAAACTTTTGCTTAAGACTCTGCCCAACCCCAACTTTAGCCTACATGGCAGCTGAAATTTCAAACTGGGTTTATACTATTGCCAGTTCTGCCACTTTTGCACTACCAGAGATGCCCCTTCAGAAGGCAGATTTGAGGAGAACTTCTGATAGCTCTGACTGCTTTAAATTCCCCTCTTGCTGACATGGGAATAGATTAGCCGTTAACTACCACGGTGATCATTCCTTCTCCCAGCAGCTGAATGGGTGATAGGTGTACTCAACAACTCTCAAAATGAAGCAGTAACCAAGTACACAGAGTGGTAAGTGTACAGCCCTTAAGCTGTACTGCCTTGCACACTGCAAAGCAAAAGGCAATTTTATCTATCTTCCTAAAAACAATTAGCAGAGATTAACAGAGATAACAGATTAGCAAAGAGAGAGACTCATGCAGCAGATGACTCAGGAAAGAAGAAAACGTAATCAACATAAAGAGTAATAATACAAAAGAGATTAATCACAAACTGTAGCAAAACAGATTATTGAAAAGTGCAGCAATCTAGTATTTACAACCACTTATTTTGACCCTCTTGAAGTAAGTCCATATTTTTAAAAGTATTCAGGTATCTTCATAGAGCTGAAATCACTAAGAATGAGGTGTCTGAATATCTTACAGGATCTGACTTCTAATTACATAATGCTGAGAATGTAAGATACTTTCTTTTCTTGTTTTCATTAAATTAGCATAATCATTAAAATACACATTCATCACACAATCTGCAATCTTCACAAATGTCACTTAAATAAACAAAAGAATTCTCCACACCTTTGTCAAATAACATCATCACTACACCAACAAAGGTAGACAATTTACATACATTTCAGCCCTCACCCTTCACCACAATTACAACAAGAATTCCCCACAACTATTCTGCTCTCTACTGATGTTCAGTCCACGATCTGTCAATTAAATATGGGAAACAATACTGGTTTAATTTTTGAAAATTCTCATACCACTATAGAGGAGACATAGAGGAGACTATTACCACAGAAGGTTTGGAAACACTCTAGTAGGGGTGGTAGTTCTTATAAGGATGCCCTTTTACATGAATGTATGTAGGAAGAATTATTTAGTATTTGCACTTTTCTAACAGATGAGGTTTAAATAGTACCAACAATGAAACATAAAGTGCACTTTTAGTGAATCCATATCAGATTTACCAGTGTGGATTCCCCTTGCAGTGATAATGGCATAATTTACCCCAGTACGTGAGCAGAAGAAGAATGATGGGGTTAAAAAATGTGTGCCTGGGAGCATAAGTACCTTTTGCACCCACAGGAGGACTAATTCAGCAGTTATCTCAAGTATGAACAAGCCTCTCATATCAGTGGATAAAGCTGGTGGTTCACAAACCATTGAGAACATGTGTCTGTGAGCATCACTGCCAGGGCTCAGCACTGGTTCCGCAAGGTTACTGAAACATTCATTTTGTCAGACTGAGATAGGTACAAATGATAGCATAGCTGTCAAATCAGCTAAAGCAGATGATACAAAGTATAGCCAGCTTTATGTTGTTTTGTGGGTTTTTTTTTTTTTTTTTTTTTTTTTTTCTGGGGATTTTTACCTTGCCTGTAGGTTCAAAAGCAGCCTAGAATACATTTAATACTGCATCTGGCATAGAACCTTCTGGTGTAAAGGTTAATCCATCAGAAAACTCTCCACTCTTCTGAACTGCTGCATGAGCTTATGCCAGTAACGTTATGCATCATAAATTGGTGGCACTTTTGCTCCATAATTCAGAGATTTACAGCAGCAGCCACTCTGCTGTCAAAATATTCTATTGTTGAATGTTGTAGGAGTTGGAAGCATATGGCCATTTCTGCAAAAAAAGCTTCCTCCTCAATGGTTTTCTCCCTAAATAACTCTTTGTCTCTCTCTATACTGAGCAGGGAGTAGTCTTTCCTGTTCTGTGAGGAGAACATTCCACACTTCTCCTTTTCAGGGCACCCCATTTAACCAGCACTTTTTTTGCACAGCTGAAATGCTGGTGGGTACTGCTGTTGCAGAAAGCTGAGTACTACCAACCCCTCTGAGAGCAGGCTGCAGCACAGCAAAGTGGTGCAGAGCCCTCACTCCCTGAGAGGAAAGGGCTGAGCTGAAACCACACGTGCCAGTTCTTGCCTTCAGCACAGCCCTTGCTGATTCAGCAGGGGGTAAACTGGGTACCTGCCAAACCAGGTGCCTGTGGCTCTACAAACCATCCATAAACTGCAGCAGCTGCTGGGACTTGCCTGTTGGAAGAGAATCTGACTTTCCCAGCTTACACGTCCTGAAGACTTAATCAGCAGATGTGCTGGTGCTCTTGGAAAGGGATGCAGTTGGACATTTTCTAAGGTGCACTTCAATTTAGTTTCCCCAGTCTAAAAGCAATTAAATTATTTTATAACATTTCATGAGGCCCACTCATTTTCCAAACTATTTAAGGACTAATGAAATATGAAACATTGCTTTGAAGATTTGGACATTTGACTGTTATACATTGATAATATAGAGTATACTTATATTAAGGACGGATCAGTTGTATGGACTACTTGGAACTGCTGCTGGGTATCATATAACCCTCACAAAATGTAGGAAATATACAATATAACATGATATATTCTAGCCATACAAGGAAATATATTTTCCTGTTTATTAAGTTCATTCTGCCTCAGAAACTTAGTAACATTTAGATAGAATTTTATTTTTCTTTTAAAACAGTTCCCTGGCAGCTCATTCTTTCCACCTTAAAGATGTTGAGGACTAAAAGGGTTTGAGACACCATTTGTGTCCATATTACTACTGTCACCTATTTATGCTTAAGAACTAGAGTCCAGAACAAACCTTAAATTGTCCCCTCTTCTACAAAATTAAGGAAAGAGGAAAGAGATGTGTCACAGTGCAAAAGTCCTAATAATAATAAACATTCGTTGGTTGAAGATACATCACTTTTACATAAAATATAAACTTTTTTCTAGGATGTGTATCTTTCCTCATATTTACAGTGTATTTTTGTCTTTTGACATACAAGTGGCCTGGGCAGAATGGCATTGCTGGTGATGAAGAGGAACTAAACTGCTTAAAATTTAGATTTTGAATCTACCATGGAGATTTTATTCATTATTTTTACTTTGATTTTTGCTATTGTGAACTATACCCAGGAAAAACTATGATGTTACTTGAGTGTGTGTAATGTTCCTATAAGTTTCCAACAAAATAGTCTGTGTTCAAATGTAAACCAGATCTGGTGACTCCTGAGTTTTTTGTTGCTGATAATTTTAGTAAAAGAGGTACTATTGCTATACAATCCAGAGCTGATGTTCCATAATATCTGATGCATACAGGCTGTGCACCAGTTTCATGCTTACTTAGTTCAGTTTTACTAGCCTTACTGGCATATCTCTGTGGGGAAATTCATTCTGCAAATGCACAGGCAAATTAGTTTACTGTAGCTTTAGAAAAAGATTCTCAGATTTTGGATGAAGTTGAGCCTCTTAACTGAAGGTAGCTACTCAGACAAATTATATTTATATCTCTCAGAAGTGACAAACCAAAGAGTTTCTGCAGTTCTAGTAATTAATCCATTTTTCCTGAATGCATAACTGTTTAAATGCTACCCCATGCTAACATTGGCATCAGACTAGAACTTTTAACAGACAGTTTATCAGCACACAAGTTTTAAAGATATGGTCAGTGATTTTTATTTCAGAAAAGAAGAAATTCACTGATTCACAAAAATTATTTTTTTAAAGAAGATAAACTAATTGAATTGCAGTATAGTCACTTTCAGTAAAGCACGATGGTACATTAGATAGACAATTTCATGAGAAAAATAAGGGACTATAGACTTTTTCTTTCTGATTTTTTCCTAAAAGTTCTAATTTGCAGCACTGTAGCAATCTCATCTATTCTAGTCTATAAAAGAAAAAAAATACTATTTAGAAGAAATTGTGGTAATTTTTTAGTTTATTGTTTATCATAATATACAATTTTTGAACCATCATTAGAATGACACCATAAATCATATTTTCAGGTAGGGGTGTGACTAGTACAACCAAGAGTATAAAAAAATACTTAGTATGGCATTCAATTCTTAAACATTATCGACCCATATAATTCCATAATTACCTTACCATTTGCCTTATCATTCTCATTAAAATGGTTACACATCATCACAATTATTTGACTTACATATTTGGTACACAGATCTCAAATATGAAGAAGAAATATGTATGTTAGCTTACCTGAACAATACTGAACTTTTGTGACATAAGCATATTTCAAAATTTCCTACATAACCCCACCATTTAAAAACTTTGTTCAAGTAATTAATCCTCTGCTTAGATGATTGAGCAAATAATGAGACTAAAGCTTCAACTAGCTAAGACAAGCAAAGACTAAAAAGAAAAGTTTTGACTATCAGTTTGCCACTGACAGAAACTCAGCAAAATAATACCTGATTTACATTAATTTATTTTCTTTTGAACTGTAACCCAAGAGCATTTAGTAACAAAGTTACTAATGCCTCATTCAACATAAACAATTTATGTAATTTCTGTTTATGCTTAGAACTGCTGCATTTATTTAAAATCTGTGAAAAGACAAAAATAAATCTGATAATAAACCTTGATATTTCACTAACAAAATAAATTAAACATTACCAAAACACTATCCTAATCACTTTGCACTTGTAGAATCTGACATCTGAAATGTTCACATATTCTGTAAGAGCAGCCATTTTATGCCACACACAATATTACATATTGCTCTGTAGGATACAGAAATATCTACCTCATTGCAGTGGTTCCAGTCATACCTGGCAGCGAAACTGTCTGAAATAAATTCGTAGGTTGCAACCAATTCACCAGAAATTCCCTTTTGTCTGGACTGTTAGAATTGGGTTTCAATTGAAGATGAACCATGAATTTGTCAGATGGACACTGCTTTTCTGAGGAATTTCCTGAAGTAAATACACCTTTTAATGAATAATTAAAAGAACTCTTGGTAGGATTATATCATTACGTGGTTCTAAGTCACTGTAAAATTTTAGGATAAATCCCTACGATTTAAAAAAGTTAATTGGGCTTGTTTGTAAGCTAGCATCTAGCTGCTTCCCACTTGACTCCTTTCCTGATGGAGGATAACACACCTCCATTTTGTTGTACAGCTTTCTAGGCTATACCAGGTTTGACATAAGAGAAACAGTAGAAAATCAGTACAAAAAAGTCTTGAAACTTTTTAGGCAATAGTGAAGTAAATGCTGCTTGTGGTAATAAGTATTTCAGCAACCACCTTCAAGATCTTCAGTAAAAAAACCCCTCAGGTTACTGGCAAAAATCTTCATTTTCTAATTGTTTATACTCAGAACAATCTGTGCTCAGATTAGCAACAGAGGACATATCTTTAATACCAAAAAACACCCAGAAAAACAACCCAACCAAAACCAAACTACCAAAACTGCACAGAAAAGCAAGGGACTGAATGAGGGTATCCTGCTTTATTGTTCACAAAAGGTGACAGAGATCAGATGAAAGCATAATTTGTCCAGGAATTAGGCCCAACAGAAATGACTTACTAAAAAGATACAATTCAACAGCAAACAATTATAGAATAAGAGAAAAGGATAACTGAATGTACAAATTCAAGGCAGGTAAGGCTGATTAGGCAGTGGATCATCAGAACAGCATCTAGTATAAACTAAATGAGAGTCAAGTATGCCTTGATAATGCAAAAAAATTAATCATTAGATATAACACCCTTATTTGCATAGGCCAACATAGGAGTCATAAAATACCTAGCATGGTTAAAGCTTGAACTGGACTACTCTGTGTTATTTGGGACATCCCATTTCAGGAAAGTCAGGATCAGTTAAGAAAAAACCCAGAGGAAAGCAGCAGCAAAAGATGTATCAGAAAATAGACTTAGGAGCAAAACAGTTCATTAAATGTCACCTACAGAAGACTGAGAAAGATATTACAAAGATGAAAATTTACACAGTCTGGAGGAATATATGTGGAGGTTTTCAAGATTCAACAAAGCTCTGAACAAGCTGATCTGATCTGATCTGCCAGCTGGTCCTGCTTGGAGCAGGCAGTACAGTAGAGACCCCCTGAAGTCCCTGCCAAAATGAATTATTCTGTGATCCTATGAAACACATTTAATTAATTTCTCGGATGAACTGGCATTTGTTGTTCTGTTTTATTTTTTATCTCATGTAATATCGGTAATTTTGGCCCCAGAAAGCTGGCACATGAAGCAAAAATAGATCTTTAATTGTTGCAGACACTGCATTGACCTTTAAATAATCCCTAAAATGCAAAAATTGACTACAGGTGTTAGAGCCATAAGATATCTGAGGAGGAGTAAAATTTGATCAGAAATTTACATTGTTCAATATCTGAAGGGATGACAGGGTTCTAAAATCAGACCAGTCTTAAACACCGAACTCCTACCAAAGGATGAGTCAAAAAGGAAGATAATATTTCTGCTTTTCTGCTCAGGTAAGCAATCCTTTCCACTAGTCTACATAGTAGTTAAAAAAGTACTGCATTATTATTTTATGGGGAAGAAAATTTCTTCTGATCTTGAAACCAAATATTTTGACAATAAATTCTAAATCATCTTTCTTTTTTAAAATTTTAGAAAACTCAAATCTTATAGAAATTAACCTCACATTTTAAGAAAAAATGATATGTCCAATTTATAATCAGAAAATTTCCAGACACTTTAATTACCTTTTATGAGCTAGAAACCAAATAAAACCTCTTTTAAGATTTTTTTTTTAATACCTTCAAAATACCTGGATTTTTTAAAAAAAGACTGGGGGCACAGGACCAAACTCTTGGAATTGATGAAAATATCCAATGCAAGCTGGATCAAAATAATTGTCAGGACACATGCTATGACCACCACATCTCCAAGTAAATACAGCTTAGCTTGATTTTGTACCTAGACATTAAATGGTTTGTACCTTCCACATGAAATTATTTATTAATAAGGCTACCAGGATGCCTGAATAAGAATCCTTTCTTGCACATAATCACTCAGGGAGGATAAGATCTTTATTCTACTGGGCTTCTGGGTAAAGGTGTACAGTAAATGAACTCAAACTTACTTAAGTTAGACTTTATTTCTAAGTTAAGTTCACTTATGAAGTGAAAAAAATCATTCCAAATACCAACCTGAGGTAGAAAATCACAAGTTTCAAGATCTGGGAATGATAGAATCATGGTCCTGCTAAGAACTGGGAACATGAATGCGAACCCAGATGAAACTGCCCTGGCATTAGCTCACAAATCAGTTATATTTTCTTTCTTTTGTGCTGCTGAGGCAATAGATTTTCAAAGGACCTCTCTGTTTGCACAGTAGATCCTGTCTTGATACAAAGGCTTGGACCATTGTATACCAGATCTCTGGAGGCCTTTTTTAAACCAAGAGCAAAGGAAAATATTATTTTTCTCTGTTTATATCCCTTTAGTTGGTAAAAGAAAAAAAAATTGAAAAAAAAAATGTATGAGAAGAGCTGAATGTCATAATCTGTTCTTTGTTGAGACACTTGGCCAACTGGCTCCTGTAAAGAATTAAAACTTCTCTGCTGTGCTTTCTTCTGCTGATCCACTTGCCCACTTGTAATTTCTCTGCTATTAGTAGGATACCTCTATAACTTACCCAGAAAGAAATAGAATAGTATCAGCTCCTACTCTGGCACAATTGAACACAAAATACAGTATATTTTGTTTGCTAAAAGGAGTTTAAAATTATTGGGTAAATAATTTACATTGAAGGAGCAAAGAATAAATACTCAAGATAAACTGACCACTAAATACAGGACTCTCTATCAATAATTAATTAGGCAAGCCTCTGCAGATCATGTTGTGAATCAGAAATTCTGCATTTTGTCTATAAAGCTCTTATTTCTTTTATAAAAATAACATACAAATAAATTCTTTCACAAATTAAAAATATTAAAAATATTTTTAAAATATATAAAATATTAAAAAAAGAAAAAATCTTAAAACTGAGATCCTGATACTTAGTATTTATTTATCCAAGCCAGAAGGTTTTTGTTCCAACTTTTAGGACAAAAACCCCATGCTTTGTTTTTTTTTTTTTTTTTTTTTTTTTTTTTCCTGCTGTTTGTTTTGTTTTGTTTTGTTTTGTTTTCATTTGTTTGTTTGGGGCATTTTGTTTGTTTGTTTGTTTGGCTCTAAGCCTATGGAAACTTCTCACGCAATAGTTCTCCAAAACCATTATGTGCTGTTTGGTTAAAGAAATTTAGAAGAGATGATTGAAACCAGGCACTTTCAAATCATCTTCATCCTGGATATGATTTCCTGCATATATCTCCCCTCACACAGAGGTGTCCAAATTCTTTCTAATCGTGACAATAGGCAGGGTATAGAACTGACTTGTCACTTGCTATGCATGAGCCTCTCTATAAGTCAGCTTTATAGGCAATTGCTAGGAAATACTGTGCCCATAGCTCAGAGAAGAGAACATCAGACAGATGGAATGGATTCAGGAATACCTACTGGAAACATTCATTTTATTCCAATGCTGTAAAGCCTTTTCTTACAGCTTGACCTTAATTAAAATGTGTCATTTAAAAGAATGCACAATTGTGCTCTCAGTGCCAACTGCTATAAAATGCTTGTTCCAAAAACAGACACAGGCCATGCCCATCATGACATCATATATAGTGATTTTATGCCACTAGAAAAACAAGAAGTTGGTTTCTTTTCTTGTCAGGTTTACAAGTACTGTGAAGTAGAATAATGAATTATTTCACCACTGTGTATTGTCCCAATTCAGCAAAACACGTCTGTGTAACTAACTTCAAACCCATGCTTCATCCCACTGATTTCCATTGAATCTTAGTATCAAAATAAATATCAATAACTGGAAGTTATAGGTGAACACCCTCTGCTGAGCTCTGGTTCACTGAGAAAGAAGAAAAGGCAGACTGAGGTGAGTGAGTTTGGAGGAAATAAATGGTACTGGTGACCTAGACTTTAAGCAGACCCAAGCATTGCTTACATAATTTTTAGGCCTTAATTATGTTATCTTACACTTATTTCTAGTCTATGCAATGGCAATTCCAAAGATACACAAACATTCCTGAACTGTAACTGTATGACCTAGGCATAGTGCAGAAAACACATCTAAGATATTTAGCTTAGATGAACGTGCCCCAACACAACCATGGCACTTCTTGCTCAACACCATCTGGGGAGTCTCTGATACACTTCACAGTGAGCCACACAGACTTATCTTTCAGCTTTACTTGTCATTATATAAAGCCTAAACCAGAACATTATTACAAAATCTTCATTAGTTGATGCTTTGTTGCTTGAAAATTCTCAAGAGAGCCAATGTCACAGGAGGATGGAGCAGTGTTTCATAATCAAGTTCCAGCTCTAACACAATTGATATGCATGTTGTGGGTGTCATTTAATGTGACATTGTATTAAGAAGCATGGATTAACAAGCTAAATCCCTTCCTTCCCCTTATTAGTGTTGCCCAATGAACCATGTACTTGTACAATCATGTGAAAAGCGTATGGCTTTTTCCTTTGCAGTCCCCATTCCTCCTTCTCATCCAGTTCAGGGTAATAGTCCTTATTAAGCACAATGGTCATCAGAAAAATTCAACATTACCAGATCCGTTAATTTTACTTTAGCTTCACGTAGAAATCATAAAATCTCAGATATGGGTTAGTTGCATACAAAATATAAGCATTTAAAAACCAGTTTTCTTACAACTAGGTCAGTTTACTGCCCTCATATTAAATATTTGTGAATTATTTCACTGAAATATATTAAATTTTTGTAAGAGTTTAGCTATTCCTATGACTACTTACTAAATCCCAAGATGCAATTTAGGTATAATTAAAGTTTAGGATTGTTTGGCCTGACTGAAAATTAATGACTTCATAGTTCTACATATGTTTTAAAAAATGCTTTCAGAACTGCTGGGATGAAGGGTATTGAGTATATAAAAGCAAGCCATTACCTTTCAAAAATAAATTCCACCAATCTCTACCATACTTACAAACTCACAGAGTAAGAAATTTCAACAAACCTTTTTATTTCTTTAAATATCTCATGTGAATATGGGAGGACAATGTATTCTGCTTAGTGAGGAAAAGCTGCTTTGCACTTAGCACTGTTTGATATGTAAACAGGAATGAGATAAAGACAAAGCAAAACAGTTGACATCAATGAAGTAAACGACATTTCCAGAACATGATAATGAATAGCTTCTGGATTTCTTCTCTCAGGGAAAAAGGGAATGTATTATTCCTTATTTTTTCCCCCTTTGCCACCAGTTTTTAAACATATTAGAATCTGAACAAATTTTATACCCTTTGAACCTTGTTACCCTGTAGCACTGAGCTGGAGTTACTGCTTATCATTTAAGTGCACATATTTTTCATAACTCGTGCAATAAAGTAGCAAAAACAGCACTTAAAAATCTGAATAGCTTTGTTAATGTCAAGAGGTAAGGTATCAGCATAACTAAACACTGTAGACAGATTTGATGACAGCCAGAACACACTTTTATTTTTAGTTTTCTAAACTAACAAAATTACAAGTTATGTATGTGTTTTGTAAACTGGTTTTAGTGCAGAAAGCTCATGTGTTATCTAGTAAGTAGTTTTGCCTTGATATTTTATAAAATTAAATTTCAAATAATTCTGTAAGACTGTGTGTACTATGAAGTATATGAGTTTTATAGACAGTGGATATACTGAAAAGGAAAGCAAAGAAATACATATCGGTCTTTAGCCTCAAAATGCTAAATGTTGGTAGGTTTCAATGTTTTTTTTTTCCTAATTATATTTTTTAATGGTTTTTTTTTCCTAATTATATCGATAATCCTGTGGAATAGGTTGAAATCAGAGACTCAAGCATCCTGTTCCTAAAATCACACAAAAACATAAATTTAGAATTATTACGTTAAAGAAAAAAATGAATGCTCAATAGGAGTGACTCAAAATAGAAATTTTCACACGTCTGATGGTAACACAAGAATTAATACAGACAGTATACCTTGACCTGTTTGTGTGACTCATGATTCATATATTTTACAGAATCACAAAATCTGTCAACTACCACTCTAAAACTATAATTTTGAAGCTTAATATACATGAAATAAGGAGCATAATGTTGATGGTGATGAAAAAGTAGCAAATAATAAGCATTGCTGAAGATGTAAAAACGGTAAGCCAGTCTGCATGCAAGTGCAAACTGGTCCAATCTACTTCCTGAAATGCTTCAAAAATTGTTTGAACTTTGCTCCTACAACTAAAAGCAATTTTGTATTTCTGTGTTCAGACTTTGGCATTGGTTGCCAGGCAGATGTCATGAAGTTTATGAGCTTCAAAGCCATTTCTCCTCCAGCACTTGCTAGTTTTAAAATGCTGATTCATTAAATAAAGCTTACTGTGTTAAGAGCCACAGTATCTGGTCTAAACTATAAAAAGTGCTTAGAAAACCTGCTTATAACTTTCACCAATATCCAGTTAAAATACTGATAATATGCTTCAAAATTATTTCATATTACCACTGATTGTAGTGCACAAATCAATTTCAGATAAGATGATGTACAAGAGGCATTCTTCTTCCTGTATATGCAGGTATGACCATGTATATTCAGATGTGTATATTAAACAAATAATTCTGAACAGTAAGATCCATTTAAAGCACTTTTAACTTGGTTAAAAATAAAAGGTAAGGCTCCCCCAAGACACTAGGCAACTTTTGAAATACTGGTAAATATATATTATGTACTCAAGAATGAAATTTCTTTTTAGAAGTATTAATAAAATTAATTAATTAATCAATAATGATAATTCACCTTTCATGGGCTAAGAAAGTATCATACACTACACATATATGATTTGGCACAGTACCAAACTTTATTGTAACTTACTTTTTTCTACAAAGCCAGAATATTGTCCTTGCAACTATAAACGGAGCAAATTCATGTGTATTTATATATGTGATCTATTTAGAAATCAACAATCCACAATCAACAATTGCCACTCCCTTAATGTAAGAAGAGCTGCTTTTCACACAGACACCAGGCTACGTGATGCTGGACACAGGGTTCAGTAATGGAGAACTGCCATCTGCTCTCCTATGCTCAGCAAGACCAGCTTTGCCCCCCTGCCTCAGGACCATTTTTGTCCCAAATGCATTCCAGGACAGTCCAAAATGTGAACAAGATGAGTGTATGTGCCTGTTTCTCTCATGTCTTTTCAGGCCTCACAATAAAATCATGCTGGATGAAAGGTCACAAATGAAATACTTCTGACATTAAATCCCCTGCAGTGCTTTCCTTTGCCCCTCATAAGGCACCAAGGACACTGAAGCTCAGCAAACCTGAAGTAAACCTCAGAGATTGCACACCAAGATCTCGACTGAAGGGTTACATCTAAGCAAGTTACTTAGGTACTGAAGATACACTGACCTTATACTGTATAAAATACTGAATAAACTGGCCTTCCAAAAGCACATTTGAACATTTAGAGTACTTTCATTGTTTGTGTGTCAAAATAGGACAAAGAGACTTCCTACTGGGTCTTAGTGCTGAAATCCTGTATTTACACATAGGGATTGCAAAGCTAGGTTTCATTTAAATACATTGCTTTCTAACAAAAATGAAAACACATACAATTTTAAAAGGTAATAAAAATAAACAGAGAAGAAAGATGATCACAGAATAAATTATGCTTTAAAGTAGTCCTTTCCCTCCTAAGATATATGGGAAGCAGGAATGGGAATATATTGGAGAGGATTGCAATTGCATGTTTAAGAAACAGGCTCCAGAATCAACTACATAATCAAAGAATTGGAGATGCTCCCATTTGTTCCAGTTTTGTCTTAGAGGCCAACCTAATTCTGTAACATACTCACTGAAGTTCAGTTCATCATAAGACATATTTCAATACATTCTGCTCCATTCCTCTTAATTGCTACCTGATTTAGGAGCCCTGTTTAAACAGGAGATTAGGTCTGAAATGTGGAAAATATACATAATGGATCTGCAAATATAGTGGGAAAGGAATGCCAGAGAGCATGATGAAAATGGGGGAAGGACTGCAGCTACAAGGAAGTACAGATATATCTCTGATAGTGAATCTGATGTCTCTAAACCCAAAGACATGAGTTATGAGTTATACAGAAGTAATCACAAAGAAATACTCAGAAATACTAGGACAATGTCTAGGCAGTGCCAGTGTTAACACATCTTTATTTGAGACAGAAAAGCGATAAAAAAATAAAGTCAAGAGAACAATGATTTAAATAGAAAAATACATAGAATCATCATCATTACTGAAAGGCTTGGGCTGGCAGGGACCTTAAAAACCATCTAGTTTCAACTCCCCTGCTACGGGCCGGGGTGCCACCCACTAGATCAGAGTGGCAATATTTATAACAAAGAAGGGTCATACAGATTTTCTATGGTTTTTAATCAATGCTTCAAAATTCTAATGACATAAGATAGTCTCCAAATGTTTTTCAACAAAATTATTCTATGAAATAACTTATTTTCCTATTTCAATTATTTACAGTGAAAGACCACAGACATGTTTTTACCGGTGGTTAGTTAGCACTTTTCTTAGTCTTCATAATTCTCTTCTTGTTTGAAAACAAAACACAAAACTGGTGTCAGTGTACCAGCATCAAAGTAAATACTGCAATTACTGTGTAGGTTTAATACTAAGCTGTAATGCCAGCCTGGTAAATTGATTTCTATCAATTTTATGATTTGATTTGGTTAAAATCCCACAAAGGTTAAAGTAGAAATTAGAAGGTGCCAAGAGTTGTCAGAAGCCATATATTACACTTCTCTACAATTATGATTACCAATACAGTTTGTTGGTCAAATGGTGTTTCTATGTTGTTTCAGTGCCTTTTCCTATCATTTCAGTCAGCAGAAAATTCATAGTAAGTTCTTTATTTCAGAATGCTTTCTTGATTTGCATCTCTCTTTGTACAAATTGCATCTGTTCTAGTAATTTTTCTCACCCATAGTGATACTGTTCAAGGAATGTTTAAACTTGCAATCAGACAAACATAGGGCTTATTATCACAGACAGGCCACAGATCAGAGAATTATAAAATCATTAGTCTGGAAAAGGTATTTAAGATCATTGAATTCAAAATCCAGAAACCTGAAACACTCCGGACCTATTCAGCTCTCCCCAGTGTGTCTCCTTGTCTGATCTAGAGCTCCATTTGCTCAGGTCTGGTAAAAAATACACCTTTTCATGGTTCAACAGGCTAATATATGTGTGCATTTTATATATATATATATATATATATATGTACACTCTGTGCCATGATTCCAAGAGATATGTCATAAGCTAACTGGATACAGACAAGACCTATTCATAGAATTAAAAAGTTCCAAAGATCATCTGGATGATGGGTGACTCATTAAAAGAAATTCACACACCATTCTGTCCCACATTCTATTGCATAAAATAAATTCAGAAGCCAGAGTGATAGAGTTGCCATTCTTAGGAGTTGTACAAAACTAGGATCCTGACATCCTCTGGTCATTACCACTCAAGTAGCATATTCAGAAAATTTTAATTAGTTACTTGTAGATTTTAGACAAAACTCAGTTTCAGTAACTGACTTCAGAAAATACTGTGGAAATTAGTAAATGGAAACTGTAAATGGCACTAATCTCACACAATCAGGTTTAACCTCAGAGTAGTGGTAATTTTGAGTTATGATTAATGAAAGAACTAGAGGAAAAAAACTATGCTACACTTTGAGTTGACCTTGCCTAACTTTCCTAGAAAGAGCTGGCTACCAGTGCAATGAAAAATACATGGCAGCACAGGGAGCTGAGTGAAGGCAGCAAGTTCAAACAACGGTGAAGAGTTATCAGCTCCACTAGATCTAACACTGAGATGAGCTGGGTTCAATGACTGGGGTTCTGTATGTCAATAACAATTTCTGAAACACCCAGTCCTGACTGGAAATTCATCTACAGTAATTGTATCAAAACGATTCTAAGAGTGACTTTTGAAACATAAATTGCAGAACTGTGTTATCACACTAGATTTATGTAATGTAATAGCTAAGTGGTTTCAGGAGCTGAATCCACTGAATCTCCCTCCACATATGAGATGATTAGCAACCTAGTAAAGTGCAGAGACATATTGTGTACTTAAAGGAAAAGCCAAATTAACGTTTTGACCATTTATGTGAGTAATAACATCTACTTTCAAGCCAGGGTTTCTTTGGCAATTTCACCTCTTGGAGCTACATCCATTTTCTGACTGACATGAAACTGGTGGGCTGCTTAAACAGTGAGGACTTAATTTCTTCAACAGAGGATCAAATTTAGCCTGAATATATATAATTTTCATAGCTCTCTGGAGATTTCTCTTTTTTTCTAACAAAAGGTTGAACTTGGCCCAGGAACTTTAAGGTGTAAGATACTCATCAACAGAATTCACAACAAATTGGAGAATCATCTGTTGCACGTTATGTTTATTTTTACACTTGCTTTTCCCCACTTAAAGCAATTTATTCTAAACAATGTTTTATTGTATGTATAATTTTCTGCTAAAATTAAGACAGATGTGTTCAGTAGACTCTAAAGATCCCACTGTTCTTAATTACCAAGTTTGTTTCTTTCTTTTGAATTAAATACATTTCAGTTTTTTCTTGCCTCCTATTCTTCATCTTTCATGCCATGCCACAGACATGAAAGACAGAGTATTCTTCTATTTTTTGCACCTGTTTCTACATCATACCAAAGAAGACAAGAAAGACAAAGCTCTCTAAATCAAGTGAATATCAAATGGTATCAATGCCAGTCAAATGATGTAAATGCAAGTTTGTGGAATAAAACTAAACGTGCAAAAGTAAACTGATTAAAGCAATAAAAAGGCAAAATCCAGATCACTTTTATATGGTCTGATGCAATTTTTTCTATTCCAAACTGACACCAAGGGAATGTAACTTACCAAATATTATCAGATATCTAAGTTCATTAAAGAAAACACAGAAATACAAAGAAGAGTGCCTTGACTCCACTATACCACTATAAATGTAAAATTCATTCCTGAGAAAACATCATGTGTTCATTTACACATAGTTTTATAGGTTCAGCTTGTTAGAGTTATGATGGAGAGAAAAAAAATTGTTGGAAAGAGAGGTAATCAAAATGAATGATTTCTTTGCCTCTCAGAGTCTGCCAGTGGAGGAATGAACATCCTCTGCCACTAGTCAATCAATATATATGAAGAGTAATACAATGAAGAGGGGATTGTTAACATCAAATGAAAGAAAATACCTAAAGGAATATGAGTTTCAGATTTGAACTCTTGAACAAAGCAGAATTTCTACAGCATTTATTCCAAAAGCCAGACAAATAACAATTACACTTGGGACCTCAGACAAAGACCCTGAGCTGTCTCAGAGCAATTTTACTACCTTTACCTTGCTAAATAAAAATTCTTCTTGAATTTTAAGTAAGTTAATGTTTGTTAAACATCACTGGAGGTATGATTTTTTAAAGTATCCTTTGGGAATAAAGCAGTAACATTAAAAGCTGCTAATGTCAAAACTGGAATAAATAAATTAATCATTAAAATCCAAAGCTAAGTTGTTTCTGCTTTCAAGAAGAAAAATGCTTTGGATATCTTGACATGTAATTAGAATGCAAGTGTGTAGGTGTGTATGTAACTAACCCTGAATTCAGGATGAACCACTCAAAACAACTGCACAGCTAGATACTCAAAACAAATATTGTGAAATAAAATTAATATAGAGGTATACCTTATGTATGTGATGTAGGAATCTGCAAATAGAAAAACAACCACTTAATTTGCAAAATAAAGCAGATAAATAACATTTCAGTTTTGTTTCAAAAACCTAAAATTTGATCCTGATTATATATTCTGCAATTGCAATGCCAACCTCCTAGTAATGTATCTTGTAGGACACAACTATCGACAAATTTCTCACAAAAAGGGGGTTTGAGATAGAGGAAAGGTTGTCAATTTTCAGAAACAAACTGTATATTAACTTCAACACTGACAATATTGTCAGTTGTTCCTGAATATTAACATGCACAGTGATGATCTTAAGTAGGAAGATTTAGTCTAGACCATCTTTATGATGGTCTGGTCATCATAATTCCCCAGCTAAAAAACACCAAAAAAAACTCTTAGCTACTGTATGCTAATAGGCTCCTTTGGGTTCCATCTAGTTTTCATAAAAATATGGCAGTCTAAGCCTAAAATATGAGACTAAGCCTAAAAGTTAGCTGAACAGAACTGAAGTACACAAATAAGTAAAATGAGATTAATTAGACCACAGAGTAAAAAAAAAAAAAAGATCAATATTTTCGAATACTCTTTTTTAGAAATTAATATTAAATGAAAAAAAATCTCCAAACTTACACTCTGTTCTATTTTTTAATCCCAGATATATCTGAAAATACATATTGTGAAATGCTACATTAGAATTAGATAATATTAGTTCTAGTCAATCAATATCACTTTGAAACTTGAAGCTGTATCTTAATACAACATATAGTATAGTTTCTGGTGTCCATCCTCAGTAAAACTGAGTTAGTCATGATTATTACTATCCAGCATAACAAATCACACACATCAGTCATTTGGTGTTGTCTCTACACACTTCCTTCTCTGAATTGCAAAGATCAAAACTGACACTTGAAGATCATGGTCCAAGAGATTAATGGAGTCTGACCTTCAAAAAAAGAATAAGAGAAGAAAAGAGGCTAAGGAATAAAAAAACTCAAAAAACCCATAAACATTCCTTTTGTTTCAATTCCTGCTTACATAAATAATAAACCAAGTTAAATAAACTCATGAGCACTATTTGCTCAGAAAACCTGCATGAATAAGGAAAACAAAGGAAAATTGAAGAAAGTAGGACCATTGGGATAAAGACTATTATCAGTTGAAATAAATGGGAACTGGAGGCTGAAACCTCTATCCTATGAGAAGATAGGGAAAAATATTAAAAAGAACAACGTGAAAGCACATTTTGTTGGAATATGCATATGACCTACATGCAGTAAATGTGATTCAGTCTCAAAAAAGAAAAAAAAATTAAAAATTCAGACATCAGTAAATACAGTGTAGATAGGAAAAGAATACATGGTAAACAGCAAAGTAAACAAGCAAAGCACAAAAGACAACAGATAAAATTTAGACAATTCTTTTGACATTGAAAATATTCCACATTACTTAGATATTCAACTCACTGAAACAAGTTTAAATCTGCTCCAGAATCTCAGAAAAATAGATCTGTTTTATATCTCTCCCCATTACCTCCCTGATAACTAGCCTGGTTTAGTTTAACTGTCAGACCTTGCTGGAACATAAGTAAATGGAATTGCCTCATTACATTCAGAATGTACAAATCTTGCCCTTAAAATAGTACTACTCATTGTAAATCAGGTTTTCATGGTAGCATTGCATGAAGATAGTCAAGAAACAAATGCTCACAGTTAAAGCTTTTCACTAGACAGATGAAATATAAGTAAATCTTATCAGGAAGATGTAAACTGATGGAAGTTTATACTTTTTTAATATGATTTGCTATCATGCAGTTAAGAAAACAAAAAAACAACAAACAACCCAAACTATTTTCTATTTTATTAAGGGTTTCACCTATCCATATTCACTTATTGTACTGAAACAAATTCCAGCAAAAATAACTTAGACCTAACTCTCTTGTTTTTGAAATCTTCCATGTGTTTGAAACTGTATCTTCACGCTACCACATTATTTAGAAAGATTGTCAAGTGTGCTCTTTGATTGTCAAGTGTGTACCCTTTGCTCTCTTGGCATGCTACGGTACACAGCTTGAGCTACTAGTATCACTGCATTATTTCATAAATGTTAATGTACTTAAAATGCAAGATTTTCAGAGAAAAGGAATGTTCTGCACGTAATCAAGTTAGGACAGGAAAATCTGTACAAAACATTAACAAAAAAATTACAACTTTACTTTTTCAACCAGAATTTGAATGCTTGTTTTAAATTTAAGAGATCTTTAGAAGAAGGTCTCTTTGGAAGAAGGATTTCATCTTCATGACCATTCAGGTGATGGTGATCCTAATATATCCTGCCACAGCTTCCCTCTCCTCTGTGCTGACACTGCCAATATGCAAATTGGAATAGAACCGAGGAACCTCTGAGTATGATCTTTACCCTTCTCCTAAAATTGAATACAATTAATTCCAATTTCCTGATAGCCTAGAGCTTTAGTTTCTGTCAGCAAGATTTTAAAACTAAGTTGATCCTCAACCAGGGAGTCTCAACATTAGGCTTTATTTGGGCTAGACTCAGATTTTTGGTAGTATCTTATGCTGAGTTTCATCACACAATGTCTAACAGCAGTTTGGTAAAGTGATATAACTTGGCACTTCCCATAGAAATTATCATTTCAGCAGGATGGGAAAATCTGATGTAACTCTTACAGATCTAGCTGTTCCATTCAAAACACTTAAATCCACCTAATTTTGTTCCTTAAGCCTAATGCCTGGATTTTCCTCTAGTCATCATACACAGATATCAGCATCAAGCAAACTGTGAAGCAAAGGGATCAGAATGGTCCTGTGTAATCACTCTGTGAACTGAGTGGTCGTACTGAAAGTTTAAAAAAAGTCAATATGCATAAGAAAAAAAAATCTATTAGGCTTGACTACAAGGAAAGAGCATGGAAACATCAGAGGACTGGAACATTCCTAAAATGCCTATTTATCTGATTATGTGGGGAAAATTTATAAATAACAAAACACAAAACACATGCACAAACAAAAACAAACACCCACCAACAAAACAAATCAAAAACCCCCAAATAGAAAAACAAGCACCAAAATAAAAGAAACAACCCCAAATAATAACAAAACAAACAAACAAAAAAAAAAAAAAAAAAACAAACCCAAACCCCTACAGCTTTTCTCTATGAATTGACTGTTGGACTACCCCAGCAAGGTTTGTGGACAAATAGCACAAGTATGAAAAACTGGTAGTTTCGAGATTATCATTTCTTTCTGTTGTGCTTTAAATGAGAACCTAATCAAATGGATGGAAAAAAAAAAAAAAAAGGCATCCAAAGATACAAGGAAAGAAAAGGAAGAGAAAAGGTATGGAAATGTGCAATGTCTTCATGATCCATAAAAGAGGAAATCTGTGGTAACTGGCTACTCACAGTCTTGAAAATTCACACCTTGGGCTCTTATATGTAAGGGAAAGGAGGAGTGGAGATCAATATGGATGCTACTAGAATAATCATTATTTTGAACACATTGTATTAGTGCTTGTTAGAAAAGATGATGACTGGAAACACAGAAAAAATCATACGTAAGGCTCTCTTTACTGGGATCTTTCTACTTTATTCACTCTAGCACACTAATTTTTAAGCCTTCTTTTTTGAAGACCAGCCTTATAATTTAGAATGGGAAATTATTTCCTTAGTGATCAAGATTTAGATTAGTTTAGACTTTAACAAAAAATCAATCACTTTACTAAAATTACTCCTTTATATATTAAAGTTTTCTTATTGAGAGTGAAGTGGGCACCTGCACTGAAAAACTGCAAAAGAAGGTACATCAGTTCCATGAACTGATCTACATCTGTTGTTGCAGAAGAGTTTCACTGCTTTTTAAGGACTGTGAGAAACATCACAGGCAGAGAGAACACACAGTTCAGTGCACAGCATTGTTCCATGGGAGAAAGGAAAGTTTTACACATCTGGGAACAGCAGTTTGATAATGCAAATACAAAAAGTGCATGCCCTGACCACAGTTCAGCTTGCATGAATGTGTATATAACATTTTCCTCCGCTTGAAGTTATTCACTTGTTTTTACAGCACAATGAATTAGGAGAAGTAGGAACCTTATTTAAACTGAAAATGACAACATCAAGTTGAACAGGTCTCAAACCTACCATCTTTTCAGAAATAATTTTCTTGAGTTAAGTGGCCTTAAGCTATATTTTTAAATATAAATATACAAATATAAAGACATGATTTTTAATAACAGTATGTTTGAGTATCTTACATATACATATTACACAATGACATTCTTACATTGTTCTATATGCCACAGCTTTGAAATAGAAATACTAATATGAAGCAATTGGCCCAAAGCAGCAAAAGCAGAACTTTCTACTTATTTTCTGGAAGATTTTCCCAAAATACTTTCTTTCCTATTGCTATGATCTTTTCTTTTCTTTCCAATCCTTTCTTCACAAGCGTTGAAGATCATTTACAAATTGATCTATCACCACTGTCACTTTTCTTACTGTTCTCTGTTTCACCTTGGTTGCAAGATTCATCGCTAAGTTAGCACCTACAGTAACTATGAGACAAAGCTAAACATGCTAGAAAAGCTAGTACATGCTTTTTTTGTGAGGCTAAACTTCAGAAACCACAAAAGTAAAGCTTACAGTCACGGACTGGTGTAATCTGCACCCAAAATAAAAAATGTAATCCAGAGCAAATCAAGAGCAAATTGAGAATATAATTTAAAATTGCTAATGTCTCTGTATTACACATAATTATCATCATCAAGACAAAAAGTCCTAGAGTTCTTGAAACACCGTAAATTAATAGAAATTTTGGAAGTTTTCAATCGACCATCTGCTGATAAAAATCAATTTCCGAATATAATGAACACACAGGAGTAGTTGTCAATCAAAAAGCCTCTACTTCCCCTTTGAGACTCTCTCTTCATTTCTGACATGCTTCCCTTGCTCAATCTTGAAAAATGATCTTACCTTACAGCAATTACTTCTGTCTTTATCCATCATGATCCACATGCAGATACGATGGGAGATGTATTCATTCAAATCCTTCCCTATGTAGATTAAATTTTTGCTACTTTGCGATCCTAGTTGTATGTAAGCTGAATAGAAAGTGTGCAGCTATTTGTCCTCACATGATGCCTCAGCAATTACAATGCTTGCAAGAACAGATATTTAAGTTCCTGAGCTCAAGCTCCCTCTCAGGACAACACCAAACAGCAGAGATTTACAACCAAACAACTTCCCCATGACGACGGGGTGACACCCCAGCCTTACAGAGATTCTTAGTGATTCCAAAATGGAGGGATTTCCCCTTTAAGAAATTTACATTAACTCTCAGTCCAGGATTATATATTATATAAAACACAATCTACATCTCATCTTTTGCAGCATCATGTTGACAAAATTACTTTAAATATTTGAGGTACTTTTATCTAATATAATAATTTAAAAATCTATGCTACATCTTATTTCTTACATTGCAATGCCTTAAGAAAACAATGTTAAAATAGGGTTACTTTGTGATCTTAATAGCCATTATTTACTAAGATTGTAGAATCTTCTACATAAAAATGCAATATTAAGCAATGTGAAGAGGAACAGAAAAATTATCAAAAAAACAACTGGGCAGAAACAACCTGCCAAAGGTTTTAAAAGGCCTGTTATCTAGTTAATTTTACTATTTGAAACAAGATTACACTTGTTCAAAGAAAACATTTAAAAATCACTTATGGATGTTACCAGATTATGTGATCTCATCAAAATTTGACTATGCCAGAAATAATGAGCTTATAAAAGAGGCCAGATCCTGCCTTCCTGATTCATGAGTAAGTTTGATGCAGTAGAAATTAATTCCTAATTTAACTTTATCAGCTGAGAAAGATCTAGCTCAATGAAGTACTGCACTCAGGAGTTTAAGGTAAGAAAAATTTGGCCCAAACACTCTCAATAATGCAAGATACAATCTACTCTACATAGGCAAAGCAAAGCTTTATTGATAAAAGCAGGTTTATGCAAATATTTCGATATAAATTACTTCTAAAGCTTTGGTACTGCAATGTTCAGACATCTACTTAGAAATACTGTTTTGTTCTTTTTGGATGATTATCAGATATCTTATCAGATAAAGCTTTGTTAATATAAATCTAATTATTGAGGTTTACATTAAGTTCTTTTCTGTCTGAGCTTCTTGCAAAGGGACTTCAAACTGTTTCATTTTCTGAACAAAATGAGTGCTTCCAAACAACGTATGCTAGAAGAGAAATAAAGTAATCAGCAGGAACTTAGAATACTTTTGGTCTTCAAAGTCCTCAAACAATTTAAAATATGGAATTTAACTCTTCTTCTCCCTGCTTTGAAGTGAATCACTTTTAGCACAAGAATTTAACCTGAGGTTTCTTCAGAGCTAGTGCTATGTGCTATTCTATATAATACAGAAATGGTAACAGCTTAAAACATTACCAAACAATGGTAGTCAGAAGACTTCCATCTAAGAAAAAAGTCATAATCAACGAAGCTTTTATCTACAAAAATTAATGTGGTGTCTTTCTATTTACAGGTCCTAAATCTAGAACTGCTATTTTAGTCAAGTAACTAGCCAGACTGGAAAATGAAAAAGTTGAGAAAAAAAAAATCCATGGGAAAAAGATTTAGATATGAAAACTTGAAAACATTCTTCTTACATAATTTTAATTACTATAGGTCTTTTTACAGTTACTCATTATACTCATTTCAAAGGTAGTTAGTTTAGGAGAAGATCATTAATACTAAATAGCCTTCTCTCATTTCAGTGACACTTAGAAAAGACTGAAGAGTAAAATGCAAATTAGCAAAGGGAGGAATGAATATTTTTTCATTCTAAAACAGTCAGAATTAATAAATTCTGAGAAAATCACAAAATTTCCTGAAAAAAAACCAAAACCTCCTCCTATAGTAAACATTTGGAGTATATTAAGCCTTAGACATGCTACATTTGGGTGTCTATATTCAGCTCTTTATATTTAAGCTCTTACTATTAAAGACGACGTAATCAGCACAGTTTATGAAGACACATATGCTTTAGATGAGCTGAACCACATTTGTAAGTCTTTGTACAGCTGAGCAGGGACTCAATCTCCTTTGACTGCAAATGGGAGCCAAGACAACCAGCTCATGTGGAGTCATACAGAAAGACATAATTTTAGGTGCTGGGTGTTGAATCCTATCCTTGGGTTCAAAGCAGTCAAAACTTTTGTTTCTGTTTTTTCTTATGAATTTTATATAAAGTATCAACATGAAAATGGAGATATCAGTTACATTAAGTGACACTTCATCAAAATCAACATATTCCCTAAGAAAATTATAAATAAATAAAACAGTTTTACCTTAAGAAACAAAATTTTCACCAGGGAAAAACCAAAAACAGTAGACCTACTCTAGCCCACAGAAGACAGAAAAATTGCTAATAAATTTCTCTTTCTCATTTAAGGCAACAATATTAATGGATAGAAAATTGATCTTGTTAAGAGACTATATATGTATTTCAGAACTAAATCCTCATGAGCAAGTGCTCCATAATAAATAATTTCAGAAGTCATTCAAAAGTTAGAAAAATTTTAACTATTGGAAGAAAGACCTCAATAGCAGAGAGACATTAATATAAAAAACTATTAATAGTAAATATAAAGTTGTTTTCCTACCTGTGTGCAGATAAATTACTGAGGTACAGGGTGTATTTTTCTTCAGCAGACAATCCATCCATCATCAAGTAAAAAACATGAAAATTACTCTGGTTGAGAGGCTGGATAACAACACGAGACTTCTCCAACATGTATGTATAAATTCTAGCTGATTAAGAAACAAACACATAAATTCATCATTATACTGATTGTTCTAAACTTAAATGTCTTAAACCATTTACCATTGTAACAGTTAAGAATAAACAATGTTTCTTAAAAAATTATCTGAGGAGAACATATAGAATATATTACCATTTATACTCCCATGGTTTTCTATGCAAATCACATACAAACCCCTAATTCCATTAGAATTGATGGAACAAACATATTGCCACATTTACTTACTGTTTGATATTACCACCAAAAATACTTAGTTTTGAAGATACTGATGTTGATTTGTACCAGTTGCTGTATTTGGCAAGACTTTCTAAGAAACAAGCTATTAGTCATCTCACCAAAACATAGCCATCTGAGCACTGGCATCTATGCTGTCCTTCCTAACAGAAAGATGGAAGAGAGATTCAAGACCTATTGAAAAAACACACTTGGAAGCATTTTTTCTTTCTCTGCTGGTAATCAAGAACATAGATTTAGATTAACCACCTAGCTTTTACATGGCTACAGAGACAAATCCTCTGCAGAACAGGTTCTCAACAAGCTGACCTGAGCCTGGGGATACATGGGCGTCTCAGAAGGGCTGTGATGACCTGAATAAATGAGAAGCCATGTGAATCAGCAGTGTGGGGAAGAAGGTGAAGGAGGATGAATCTGAGTGAGATTTGCCTACAGAAAAACAGCTTACAGGATCATACATAACCTCAGGCCCACTAAGATTCTGAAAGAGGCAAAGCACAAGAGCAAAGGAAATATTGAGCCCTCAGATGGATTTATCTGTTCAGAAGATAACAGGCATTTTAGAGATACCCATGAAAAGACAGAGGGCTATTCACTGTTTTGGGCAGGCTACTCTTGAGCTCTCCCCTGGGAGTACACCACCATGTGATTCCAGATGCAAGAGACTAAGAGAACAAGGGAATGTCCAACTGCAGCTAGAGGTCAGGGACTTTCTGGTAATTGGAAACCTAATTCCAGTTCCCATTTACCCAGCTGCTGGCATAATTTATCTCATTACTTAAATACTAGCTGTGGTGCAAAGACCAGAAGCTCTTCTCTTCACACACAACTGAGCACCTCCACCACATGGACACAATCCATTTTGCTGCACCTCTAGGCTTTTCAATATCTGCAGTATGGCAGAACTTTCACAGAGTCTTTGCAAGCATCCTTGCCGTGGAAATGGCTTTTGAATTTAGAGCATAAGGTGTACTTCTTCTCATCAACAGATGACCTACATTTTTGAACCCAGTAAGCAGATGAGAATATTAAATTATAGTTTCCCACAGCCTGGCTTTCAACCAATTCATTCATGATTCCTTTCTTCATGAACTGGAAGTAGTTCTTGAACATATAGTCATTGTAAATATTGGTACCTGCATCCTGCAGCACAAGTATGCTCTCTAAATGCATGCCACTCATGTCTTTTTAGAATTTTTCTCATTTTTTTACTTTTTTTTTAAGCTGGCTGCAATTAAAGCAATGTTTTCAGAACCAGTTTTGGACTCAAAGGTGTTTCCTAATGCAAAGTGAAACAATTTGGTGAATGAGAGTGTGTATCAGAGGTAGTTGCATCAGCCTAATGAGGCATTAGGCCAGCAGGCAGAATGTCAGTTCCTGTCACCATACAATTGCTAATGTCCACTGCTAGGTTATTGCTGTGTCATCTGTATTTGTCTGGTCATTTTATTTTAAATTCCACTTATCTTTTGAAGTTCTTTAAGTTTCTGTTTATACTGTTAAAATAAACACAGCAAACCTGAGGTTACTTGAAGTTGTATATATGAGGGAACACAGCCTTTGAGAATACTGCTGAAAGACAGTGTAGATGGGAGAGAAATGAAATGGGTGAATCTTGAACATATTGTTTTGAGAAAGGCCTCAGCAGCTAAACTCTGTCAATGAACTAAGTACAACTATGCAGGGTCTCAAAGAACTACTCTTCACAGGCCAAACCATCCTGGACACATCCCAGTTAAGGAGTACAGAAGGTCAGTGGTACATTAGCCAGGGACATCCTCTACGCTTTCTTTGTGTAACAGCACTGACATGTCCTGACATGTGCTGGCAACCAGAACCATGCCTGGGACTCTGGCTAAGAGACAGTAGGACTGACAGAGAGGAGTTGTACATCTGACTTGCTGAAGCAAGGAAACATGATCTGGCCCATTTAATCATCCTACAAAATGTAGTAGTGAACTGCTATTATGGAATCAATATTATGAGAAATTGTGTATCATCCATCTAATTCTCTGCTGCTACACTACAGAAAAAACTAAAAAACCCAAACCTGTATGGGAAGTAGAAAAGCACACTTGGGAAATCATGTGTGTTTCTGGCTCCAGTAACTTTGCAACACATTATAAATTGAAGTAATGCAATCATGGCAGGACTGGCCCAGACTCACACTTTCATCAGAATCAATCATTACCTGGCTGTCATTTCTACAGGGTAAAACAAAATAGATGAACCTGAAGGATGATTTCTGTCTTTTATTGTGCTTGTAACTTATTTCACAGTAAAACTAATACAACCATCAATTAATTTGAAAAGAGCTCACTGCAAATCTTTAATCACATTTTTGTGTGCAATATTTTTCACTAAGGCTTTTATAACTACCACTTCAGGTGTTTTTAACATTCATTGATTAATACAAGCAGGAAAAATGTTACCAAAGGTCATCTATCATTTAACTTTAATGATGAGCAACATCACTTATTCAGATGACACAAATTAATTCAGCCCTTTCCAAGTACTTCAAGTTACCTGCACTTTAATAAGGCTAAATACATTCCATCTCAACTAGCATCTCCAGCAGTGGGAAGAGCTGTTAAGAAAAGCCAAGCTTCCAATCAGCAAGAATCAAAGGGAGCATCATCTTAATAGTGCTAAGAGTCATAAAGAAAATTATCGTGGTAGTATGCTTTTCTGCAAAGTGAAATATGTTTATTAATCTGTGTGTGAAATAAACGGGAGAAAATTTATAAAGTTCCAAAGCAAAGTCTGTCGTTTTTGTGCCATGGTAATTGTGCTTACGGGCACAAGCAAATTTATACTTCCTTTAACAGCTCACTTGATCTACTCAGCAGCTACACAGTCAGCAAGCAGATTATGTTAGTGTGGCCAGTGAAATCTGTCTTTCAGCTATGCATTCTTAGAAACTACATTGCTCCTTCTCAAAAACATGCTGTCCTAAACACAGCTATTTGTAAAGACAAAGAAACATTTGTCAGTCCATTTCAATGTAACTGAAAAAAAAAAAAATCAGTCCTTGCTTTTCAAAAAGTGAAGACTGAGAAAATCAATGCCTGAAAAGCAAAGCAGAAAACCTGGAGAATAAGCTTTTCAGACTTTTTTTCCTCTTAAGTTTCTTTTTGAGTAATTTGAGGAAATTTATAGAGGCATTCATTTTCACCTAAGGAATTACATCAACTTACCTGAAGGACCATTTTGGGGGAGGGGGGGGGAAATCAGTCTTCTACTATTATGTAGTGGTAGTTAATAATTCACTCAGAATGATACTGTTTTTTTGCCAGAAGATCAGTTTTTGAGTAAGAACCCAAAAACTAATTTATTTTAGAAACTTAATGAAATCACTGGCCTGGAGTTTATTCTAAGTGTTTGTTCTAACATAAAACTTTTTGTTACATAAAACCTCTTCAGATATCTGTACTGGCTTTGTGTAGAACCACACTAAAACTCTCCATCCTTGTTTTCAAACCATTGTGGCATAAATGCAGTTTATGCTAAAGAACAAATCAAATCTAATGATGAAAATTATGGGGAACATTTCTGTTATTTAGGTATGTTGTACTTTCTGCTAGAAGAATAAACCTTGTGATAAAAGTCAGAGCATTTCCAGGGTCTAAAAGAACTTCAGCATGAAAAGAAGCTGTCACAAATTTCACTGGTGTCCACTCAAAACGCAAGGAGTGCCACCTTGGGCTCGCCCTCTGTTATAAAAGCGTGCACACGTACTTTGCATATCCCTGCCTCAGCAAATTGTTCTGGATCTCCACCTGTAATGTGTATCTGTGGAGGAGTTTAAACCACCTAAACCCTTTGATGGAAGCAGTCTAGTGTCACTTGGGTTTTTGTTTACAAATCAGACAGACATATTTAGCCCCATTAGTATCAATGAGTTATAAATTCATGGCTCAGCAAAATCAGGTGCTCTGCATATTTAAATTATTCATTTAGGTTTAAATAGTGCAAGACAGTAAATACTGCTGCAAATGATCTTGCAAATATATACGAAGTATGCCTGGGTGGAATTTAAACCTGCTAAAGACAACATGCATTATTCTTTTCTCATTTATGGTGGTCTAAACCTGGGACAATTTCATTCAGATGTGATGCTTAGCAGTGGCTGAGAAATGGCAACACTTACGATGCAAATCAAACAGCAGGATCAATTGCAAATTTCAGAAGCATAAAACACATTTCTACTGCTGCAGCAAGGCTTGTCTCTCTTGACCGTAAATTATGTAATTTTAGCCAACCTTAGAGTTGGTAAGAAAAATTGATTCAATTCCTAAATAATTGGGGAATAGTAGGGTAGATAAGTAATTTGTTTATATTTTTTAATTGACCTGACTACCCCTACATTTTCTCATTTGATGCCTATGGCTTGAGAATCAAAAAACTACAGAATTAGTGTAGCACAAGACTGACATAAGAACCTGTTTAACTGATCCTGTCACAGGCAGTGGCTATGAATTAAACTGTCAGTAAAGCTGTTCATAAACTCATGTCCCTGCAGACACAATATACTAAAATAAAATATGTACAATACAAAGGGTCTATAAAATTTTAGCTTTAGGGATTGAGGTTTATTTTTACAAACTGAACTGAGATGCTCTTCAGTCCATGCTAATGTATATTTAATTTTGCATTCCTCCCACAAGAGCTTATAAATGAAAAACAAAATCACACATTTTTAGTTTTGAACTTCCTTTGCAATTATCCTACACTCATTATAAAACAAACCAGAAAAAAGTGTTAGTAATTTCCCATGTGTGACATTTCCCTTGAAGAAACTATCTATTTTCTAAAGTATAGTGAAGTGTCTCAAGAAAATGTGATTGGAACTATTTCCAAATATTTTTTTAGGAAACTCTTCAGAAAGCATGAACACATTTAAAATTATAAAAAAAGAGTAGATTTGGAAATGCTTATCTAACAGAATCTAATTTACCTGGAACAAAATTGTGTCTTGCCATACAACTTCTCTATCCGGGAACAGTGTAAGTAGGAAACTGCGTAGTTATTTCTGCAGACATACCTTGCTTTGACAGTGAGTAGCTTTATGATGACCCATGTGGACCAGAAATGAAAGAATGCTTACTAGGGATTAGAAGACTCACACTTACTCCTAAAGCAGGAACAAATTTCACACTGTCTTGCTGCTAAGAAGAATAAACTCAATATGGTCCCTAGTTGTTTAAAAAAAGCTCTAATCTCTAATAAATTACTTCTAATTTCAGTACTACAGGATATATTTGTTCTTGTTTTTTTTTTTAGTTTTTTCTTGATTTTTCTTGTTGTTGTTGTTTGGTTTTTTTTTTACTAAACAGATTATATTACTCACTAATTTAAGGGATACTTAAAATACCCAATACAATACTAGGTACAAATGCACAAGTTAACAACTTAATCCCTTTTTCACTCTTACTTCACAGTGTTGCACTACACAGCTCTCTCAGTTTGTTGATCTGTGAAATAAAATGAAACGTGACCTCCTGGGAAATATGAGGAATTGCTGTTGTCAATTTGTTTCTTGTCTTTCCCTGCCACCTTGTGGTTGCTTAGAACAGGGCACTGCTCACTACTGACAAGTGATCAATTCACAGGCTGTGAAAGCTGTTCCTCTGACACTCCCTAACCCTCCTGGCCTCTTTCATGTACTTTAAAGCCCTTACTGTCCAATTCTGTGCATGGCACACTGGGATCTCTGATCTAACACTCTGAGCGTGACATTGAAATTTACAGATTAAATAATACTTACCTGCAATTAATGTTTTTTTTCTCTCACAAAACTGTAGTTCAAAATACTTTATAAAACAGCTGGAAAAATAATTCAAGGGTGTCTTAGCATGTCCAAAGGCCTCCAAGATACAGTTTACCTGCAAAACAATATTAAAGAAGTAAAAAGAGAGGAAATAAAAAGGAAGATATTTCAAGAAACATCTGTGAGGTTTGCTTGTGATAATTAAATGGGGGAAAAAAAAGAAGACCATTTTTCATCTTGGAATTTAAAAACATACTTGGCAGGTTTTTTTCCAAAATAGAAATTAAAGTAAGACAGCTCAAAACAAATATATTCCAAAAAAGCAATGTCAGAATAGTGGAAGTTTTAAGTGAAAGGTTCACATATGAGCTGTGCTCCTACCAGTAGTTTGGATATGAGTGACTGGAGTCATATTCCTGGAGCTGGCATATTTGGCAAAAATATTAAAGTCTTTGGCAGCTTGTGAAGCTACAGTCAGTCAATACTAATACCACAACATAGGAATTTACAAGTTTTATATAATGTCAGAAATGGCATAAATTATTGATTTCAAATAGAATTATTTCAGGATTATACTAGTGAAAAACTGAAGGAAAAAAACAGTTTCAGACATTTTTATGGCATGTCTCACTAATGCATTTCCATGTTAGGCTTTCATGGTCACAGCCATTGTATTTAGCTTTTTTGTGTATAATTTGTTGCTTACACTCCTTACACTCTGACAGATTCCCTTCAGAACCTTGCTCTATGCATCCTTGAAGCTGATAGCAATGTGGTGCATATACACTTGTTCAGACATCACTCTTTTCATGAAGCTGGATGAACCAGCTGGGGAGGGAAGAGGTCTGTGGAGTGGCACAGAAGCTCTAAAAATGAAACCATTCACAATTATTAATTAAACCAGATGTCTGTGCAGTAGGTGGCAGCAGAAAACTAGTCAGCCAAGTTTTGGTTCCAGTTCCACTCTAGTAGTGATGTTTAGGATGTATTTGCTTTTAGACTAATTCAGCACTTGCTTTAACCTGTGTGACTTTATTAATTTAATGGTGCTATGCACAACTGCAGCAGGAATGAATCCAGACAGCTCTGTTCATTAAGGCACCTTAAAAAGCAACTAAATTGGAATTTCTGCTCTATTTCCTATGGGTGAGATCTGATACATTTACCATCTAAACTCAAATATCCTATCTAAGCTACTTTTCAAGGATCTTTCTATAACCAAAATTTGATAATGCTTTTCCACCTCCATTAAGACCCATTGATAGCTGTCTGAGTTGATATCACAGGTGAGAAGTTTCATCAGGAAAGGTAATTTCTATAAAGAACTTGAATTGGCAATCCAGGGTTCAGCATAATTTAAAATGTCAGTGTGAACCTTTCTAGGGAATTAAATATGGGTACATGGAAACATATACCATATTTTGGAAATTAAATATGACTGAACAAAAATTCAGAACTCTTACTTGTTTCTTAAATATATTTAGCATGCAGATATTGAGCCATATGACTTCATTCAACCCTTGCAGTTTTCCTGCAAGTTTGCAGTTTGTGTTGCATACGATTACTTCAGATGTCTCAACACTTATACTGTCCAGCAAGTACCATACAGGCAAATTTATTTATTTATTTACTGAAGGCAATTAATTTTATGTTTAGAAAACAGTTCCTTATCACAGAAATTGTGATATACGCTGCAATACTGATTTTCAAAGTGACCAAAACATAGAAACAAAACTGTCTCCACTTTGGAGATTCTTCTTATCAGATCAATGTGAGCTTAATCCCATTCCCATTCATGGAAAAAAACTTTCTTTGACTTCAAAGGTGAAAACAAGCCATTTATGAATCTCTACAGAGCTGACACCTTTTTCCATACATTTCAAATATCTCTGTCTATCCAAAAGGCCAAGGTGTTACTTCATTCCACACAGTGGTCGGAATGCTACTTACATGTTTTATCTTTGTATCAAAGGTATTTCTGCTGCAGCTGGCTCTGCAAGTGAGGTGTTTCACTATCTGTTTGCAGGCTTCAGTCTTCCCAGAACCACTTTCTCCACTGCAAGATGACAGGCAAGGAAGAGAGGGAGGAATTAGTGCTAGTTTCACAGTTGAAATATTATTTATATTTTCTGCTAGCTTTGTTTGAATGGATTGAAGGTACCTCCATCAAACCTTTATTTCAAATAACAGAAGATTTCTGGATGACAAATAAAGAAGAGAACATAGGAGATTGACTGACTGACTGTCTATGTACATGAAGGCTGTCAGAGCTGTCTAGATACATTGTCTTGTACCACAGGTCAAACCAATCAAATCTAATGCTTTCAAGTCTTTTTGAAGGTACTTATAGCACAGATTTTATGTTTTCCTTTATCTTTTGTCCAGCAAAGGAGCTCACTAATGCTGCCTGGTTTACTTTCAGACAGGGAAATTACTTTTGTGGTAATGATGGGAAATCAGAAGAAATGGAAAGTGAAGAATACAGTAGGAAGAATGGAAAGAAAATACAAAAGGAACAGGAAGGAAAATAAAAAGCTGATTGATTTTACAACCTGCCCAGTTTCTGCAATACACTCTGATTTTAGTGGTTCTATCTAGATCACTGTGATTTCTTGTTTGTGATATGGAATAAATATTCAAAAGAATGAGAATTTCTGACAGGGAAAGTGACCAAAGTAGATAAGGTAAAAGGCAATAGAATGATGAAGATGGAAAGAAACAATAGAAAAGTGGTGGGATGGAGGAAGGAAGCAAAATCCCCGACAGGGAAGCCAAAGTGGGACTCTTAGTCAGGAACTGTAGTGAAAGGACAAGGAATAATGGTGCAAACTGAAGGAGGGGAAATTTGGGTGAGATGTTAGGAAGAAACATGAAGTTTAGTTAGGGAGTCCATGAAGTTTTCTCACTCTTCCTCCTTTGTCTTTACAGCTTTTCTTTATAACTACCTGATGGAGGGCCTGTTTCCTACTATTGCTTTATAAATATTTTGTTAGTACAACTTTAATTAGAGCTCAAATCTTTCTATCTTCAAATACTATGAATAATTAAAAAAATGGGTTCTGTTTTGAAATTTAAAAAAAAATTAAAATCTAAATTTGTTAGGAAAAAGACCAATTGAAAGTGTGAAAATACCAAAGTCATGTGAAGCAAAGAACATGAGCCATAATACACTCAGGGAAAATAAAGAATCTACAATTGTCAAATCCACAGCATTTGGATTATCATCTATTATCATATATATTGCATGAAGGGGGACTTGGAAATAGACAGAACCATCACATGGAAGCAGTTAATCAAGGAAGCCCAGGTAAAAGAGTCAGAAAACAGCCAACCCCAGGCAATTTTTAAGAAATACTTTCTGCAAGTACTGAGAAGTACTCGCTTACCCCCAGTTTCTGCGTCTTAGGCAGGTTTGTCTATACTTTTATGATTTCAAAACAGTGGATCATAATTGGATCGTTACTGTTTGGTAAACAACAGTCCCATTATAAAGAAATTCTGTAAATCATCTATTTAGATGAATTCTATAATTCTATAAATCATCTATTCAAAATAAAAAACATGTAAGGAGCAATATACCTATCATTACAGATGTTGTAAATGACGGGGTTTTATTTTTTGTGCTTCATTTTCAATTCTGACCAAAGATACCACACTCATACCATACTTAACAAAAAAACCTTACTCCTGCAGCACTTGAACTTTAATCAGAAGTGATGGAAAACTGCTGACGGAATGTGTTCGTATAAGATTTCTATCAGATTTAAGGGAAGACAGGTATGCTGTTCTGCATGAATTTTTGAAATAAATCTCTTATTGTACTGTAGGGAGCATTACTACTCCAAATTCCCATTAATATAGTAACATATATCCAGGGAAGAGTGACTAAGTTCGCACACTTTTGGGGGTCAGAATAATCTATTTCTTCTCCATTTTCAGAGTCGGTAAGTGAGACACTGAGTCTTGCTCCCAGTGATTGAGGTTTCTAGATTTGAAATAAATATAGCACAGATATAGCACAAGCAAAACTGTTAAATACAAAATAATGAGTTTTGTATTTACAGTAATGTTATCTGTAACTGATCAGTCTTTCACGTTAGTTGGAAATTATATTTCTAAAATTAAGCTGAATTGGACAGTGTATTTCTAAACAATGTTTCAACACAAATATGTAACTGTACTGCAGCAGTCCACTGCATTTAAAATACATAGAATTATACTTTCAAAAAATATTAAATGGAACAGAATGCTTTTGGTGATGCTAAACTGAGGAAATCCAAAGCTTTCAATGAATTCCACTGTAAAACACAGGACTTCTCTCCATTCCAGATTATTTGGCTTAAAAATGTGATTTATGTCACAACAGTATCATTGGATATTGACATCCCTCCCTGGCTGTTAACAAGATAGACCATTTCATTTTATGTATTCATTATGACTTTTTGACTCACAAATTAGCAATCAGCATGCCATAAATCTTTAGTTTGATTTACTAAGGATCCTTAGCTTTTAACAGGACTACATTTAGGCTCCCTAGACAGCTCTTTACTTATCTTGTCAGTGCTTAATGTATTTTCATATCCTGAAAAGCAGAAGTAAAATGCAGTCAGAATGAAGCTAATAATGACAAGTCCACCTACTGGCTATTTAAGAGCATGACTAATAATATTATTTTAATCTGTAACTTCCATTAGAAGTTTGTACAAAGACAGCTCTTGGTGTTTAACATACATGAATAAAGCTGGGTTGCTACAAACTGAAAATAATTGTGAATAACTGATAGTAAGTTTTTCAGTGATTTGGCCAAATGCTTTCTTGTAAAATGCTCTATTTCGGTGAGTGAGCTTTTGATTAGATGTGAAGTGACTGGGGGAAAAATAGTATTGTAAAATGGTAATGAATTTGGCTGCACCTCAAATCCTGTGCCCAGTTCTGGTCTCCCTACTTCAAGAAAGCATATTCAAGTTCTGGAGGGAGTCTAGAGAAGGGCAACAGAGCTGGTCAAGGGTTTGGAGCATCAAGTCCGATGAAGAGCAGCTGAGGGAGCTGGGGTTGTTTAGGCTGGAGAAAAGGAGGGTTAGAGGAGACCTGATCGCTCTCTTCAACTGCCTGAAAGGAGGCTGTAGCCAGGTGGGAATCGGCATCTTCTCCCAGGCAACCAGCGACAAAACAGTGAGGAAATAGCCTCAAGCTGCACCAGGGGAGGTTTAGGTTGGTGCCCTAGAGTGACTTTATGATGCTCATATCCCCATTCATCTGTTTAGCCCAGAAATAAGTTTTACACCTTTAAGACTAGTTCCAAGAGCGAAGTGGGGGAGAGAAGAAGTGCAGAGTTTGTAATCAGGGACTGCGTTTGCTCCCCCACATCCTTCTCCTGGACTGTGTTGTCTGCAGAACAGACAGATGGTGAGAGAGACTTCTCCTTGCTTTTAGTTAGTTTTAGCTAGCTGAGCCAGAGAAGTTCCCTGGACTGTTGTTTTTTCTTTTTCTTGGAACTGTTCAAACCAGCTCTAGACTGAACACCCAGAAGAGCACCAGCAGCTCACACCTGTGGCCCACCAGGCTGGGCTGGGCCCGGGCCACGGCTTTTCCAGCGCCGGAGGGGCTGACAGGAGACTGAGTTTGTCATCTCTTCAAATTGGCAAGAGATTTTATTGCTTAATATTATTCATATTTTGTGCTAGTGAATGCTTTGCCTGTTGAACAATTTAACAAAAATAAACAATTTTTTTCCACTTTTTGCCAAAGAAATTGTTTCCCAATTTACTTTCTAGAAGAACCCTTTTACCCAAAACCAGGACAGTTGGACATCAGGTCTTTGCAGGAAGGGTGATTAGACACTGGAATGGGCTACTCAGGGAGGGGGGAGTCACCATCCCTGGAGGTGTTCAAGAAATGACTGGACATGGCACTCAGTGCCATGGTCTAGTTGACAAGTTGGTGTTCAGTCAAAGGTTGGACTTAATGATCTCAAAGGTCTTTTACAATCTCATTGAGTCTCTAATCCCATGGAGGATATTAAGATTAAAGATTCACAAGATATGAAAATAAGTAGAGGGTGAAAAGATAGAAAAGTGATGAGACTGAGCAACACATTCTTTGACTGACTACATCAAATTCACCAGATTCACTGTTTTCAAAGAGTTTGAGAAAAGAAGGATTAATAGATTTGGGGATTAAAACATTCCAGGTGAATGCCAAATTTCACAATTATAAAACCAGCATATTTGGATGAAACTTTTTTCACAGATTACTAATACAATTACTCACAATCTTGAAGTTATTTATCATTGAATCAATACTGTGAGTCAGGGTCAAAGGTTAAAATCCATTTTAAAATCCATTTCGAGCTTGGAGAGCTAAAGAACAAACTTATGGCCACAAAAACGTGAGGCAGAGTGCAAGCTCCAATACAAGCACATCATCACAGAGGCTTATAGTTTAGTCAAGGATTTATCATTTTTCTTGTCAATAGATTCTACTTCTAATCCTGATTCATGTAATATTAGCAAACATACACAGTGGTTTTGAATTCTTTACCATTGACTCTTGTTCCTAATTAGATGCAGCTACATGGAGTGGCAATTGCCCAAGAGAATTTATGAACTTGAGATGCAATTAAACCTTTTTCATTTCTATTTTGCTTTAATATATGATACAGAGATCAGTACACAAAAAAAAATCAGTTAGAGAAAAAATAAAATGGAAATCTCAACTGCTGAGGCCCAAGGGAAACTGCTGAAAGGCAGGAGGTACAAATTAATTAATAGAAAGATAAATTTTCACCTGAGGATAAAGCACTGGGGACGCTGCTCCTGGAATAGCATGTGGTAAGCTCTTTCAGCACAGGAAAATATATGTGGGGGAAGTGAGGAGCACAGTTTTCCAGAGTTACTTAAATAAAGCTGGGTGACCTGAAAAATTGTAGAAAGTTAAAATTATAAACACATTTAGAAACAGTTATGTTTCACCTCCTTAATCTTGGGTCTTTTGTAAAGCTTTCTAAGCATTATGAACAAAATCTTTCTATGTATAGAAGTGATACCTTTACAACAGCTATGAAGATCTTAATTACATAAAATAGGGCTTTAAACACAGAAGGTCTAATTAAGATACAAAATGAAACATAACTAGAGGACTTAACAGTACTGGTTTGTGCATTAAGTAAAACAAAACCTAGTAAGCTACTTTTTAATACCTTACATTTTTAGTTTTTCAGTGTCTTGACTTGAAAATTTACAAAATGAAATATGAACATCCCATGGAAAGTTAAAATAGGAATCAAAGGAATAATTTATAAACTAATCCATTCATTACATGACAGAGCACTCTCCTACAAATACTCTCTCTGCAATATAGAATAACTCCTGACACACATAGTTGGCAACACACATTACCCTTAAAGCCTGAGTAAATCAAATTTTTTTTTTCTTTTTTTTTCCCCTTTTTTTTTTTTCCCTGAGAGTATCCTGATGTATCACCTCTTTCTGTCCCAAGACTGACTTATTTATTTAGATATCAAACTATTCAGTCCTATTTACAACAGTGAAGCTGAATGAATCCTCCATGATATATTCTCAGTCAGGCCTTAAGGGCTACCTGAAAAAAAGAAGACTAAATCTACATCAATTCTCCAGGAATAATTTCAGAATTTCACAAAGTACAAAAAAAACCTTCATAAAAGTATGCTTAATGCAAAATGTTGCAAGTTTACATATTTTCCTAATATGAACTTCAAGAATGTATTTGTCCTAATTGGGAAGAAGTAAATTCTGGAGGAATGTAATGTAGAAGTGCATTTTAGTGCACTTCTACAGTCACTAAAATATCTTCCAAGTTGTACTTGCATGTTCCTTGTATAATGCTATTACAATGAGTAGTGTAGTTGTACAGTGTATTTCCATGTAAAAATGCAATAACATTATCATCTAGCAATTGCATGGAATTTCGTAAGAGGCAAAGTACATCAGTGTCCATTAATGCGTGATTCTTTGTCATCTCAGAGTGAATAATTTCTTATAAAATATTTATTTTAGCAGTATTCTATTGGAACAAAGTGTGGGCTATCAGTGCACAAAACAAAATTGTTTGTCAAGAAGTTATATACAATATTTTTTATAAAAAGGAAACATAAAATGTCACTGTTATTAAAAGATTTATATGATAATATTTTTGTTGCTTCATCCTTGTTTTAAAAATAGTATCATGCTCAATACATGTTTGCATTCCTTTTCTTTTTGACAGGTAACAAACTACATACCTCAAACAAAAAGGCTAACTAATGAGCCACACCATATAGCATGTCAGCATTTAGTGAGGAATTGACATCTTCACTTTTTATTACTTTAATACATAGACCATCTAACACTTAGAGACTTTAATACACTATCAGCTAAGCTGCTGCAGTATACTGGAGCATTTCAAAAACAAAGTGGTTTTACAACCATGGTTTCTTGATCATCTGGGAAATACCTGCATAATACACAATAGTGTGTAGATTACAAAGATGGAGTGAAAGCAATTATTATCCAAGGTCACCCAAACAATTACAGGATAAAAAGTGTCTCTTGATGAACTTAATTAAATAGATCTATCACAGAGAAGTAAAGATGCAACAAACATTCGGGAAACATTTTAATATATAAACTCTTCCTCTTCTCAGTTCTCTCACAAAATCATGTATCTAATATAAAATACACAGTGACAGGAAAAAATACCATCATCTAAAACTTTGGGGATGATGGATGATTTCCATTTCTGAAATAAATTCAGACTCCGTACTTTGAATCTGCTGCTTCTACCATAAACATCACAGCGTTTCTTTCTCTTAGATTTACTACTGTTACACACCAAGCTATGTGATACAGCACAGTCACAAATTACAATTGGCTTACCAAATTTTTAACCTTTTATAATTCTTGTAAGTTAAACAGACATATTTGGACATTCCCTGTCAGGGAGGCTGAGCTCTGTGATCTCCATGCATTAATGAGAAGATAAGAGGGGAGGATAAATTAAGTTATACTAACACTGTATCTCTAAAATGTCTGGGTGAAGTTGAAGGAGAGATCAAAACACTTGAATGCTTTCATATGGCTCGATCCCCCTTGCTGAAATGCTGCCTGTGCCTGGCACAAGCCCCTTCCCTGTGCCCAACCCAGGGCAGAGCTCAGCTGGTGCTGAGTGCATTGCTCTCTGCAGTGTCCCAGATGAGGAGCCTGGTGTGGAGCACACACAGACATTTTGAGCCTCTGTGCACCATCCAAGAATGTTATCTCCTTAATCATGCTTTGGGCAAGGGGGTGTGAACTGAAACAACCACTGTATGAAATATGCATCTATTTCTATAAGCTTGACTGCAGCAGAAAACACCAACGTCACCAGGAACTATTTTTAAACAACCAAAAGAACTCCTGATCATTCAAAGTGCTATCAAAATGGCTGTCTTACCAATAAGACACAGTAAAAATAGTTGTACCTTGGAAGAAATTTTTAAGGTTTTGCTAAAGTACTAAAACTGAGATGCTCTCCACATAAAATGGCCATATACATTAATTCATTTTAGAGGTTTGACCGTCAAATGAACTACATGAATTGTGAAAAAATATCCTCAAACTTTTAAAAAGAGAATGCTTACCATGGTAGAATAAATAGGAAGTTCTTTAAATGGGTTAACAAGCAACAGTATATTACCAATGTAGGTCTGAAAAAAAGAAGACATAATTACTTTATTAAGTAATAAATTAAAATTTTAAGGAGGCTTTCTTCCAAAAAGAATTCTCAGCAAAGCCTCTTAAATCTAGCTAACAACATGCTAAACATAATTCATGAGTTCTGAGCTTTTAACTCCACGGTTTGAATTTGAGATCTAAATTTACATTTTGAACAGAATTAATTAGTATTTTTGTAATAAAACTGAATTCTTCAAAACTGAAAATTATTCAGAGAAAAATTGCACTACATATATTATTGGTAGATTATTTGAAAGTTAATTTGTAACTTACCACTTGCTAAACTAAAAAAAATGTCACAGAAGCTGCTGAGTTGGAAGGGACCACAAGGAACATTAAGTCTAACTCCCAGCACACCTACCACATAAAAAAGCTCCTCAAGAGATTTTTTATGGAATAGGTGACATAATTTAGAAATGCTATACTGGTTATCCAGAGCCAATACAGTAAAATATGTTGCTTGTGGGGTAAGATTGAACAATTGATACATATACAAGTGTTTATGCAAGTGTATGTGTATAGGAACATATGAGCATGCACCTAGAAAAACTATCCTGACCATATCAGAAAGAGTAAATCATTTAATGATTGCACGTTTGCAAGATTTTACTATTTCATATTTAGGTCTATTGATGGATGAGAGGCTGGACATGAACCAGCACTGCACTCTTTCAGCCCATAAAGCCAATTGTGGCCTGGGCTGCACCACAAGCAGCATGGGGAGCAGGGTGAGGGAGGGGATTCTGCCCCTCTGCTCTGCTCTGGTGAGAGCCCACCTGGAGCACTGCATCCAGCTCTGGGGTCCCAGCACAGGAAGGACATGGACCTGTTAGGACAAAATGAGGGCCACAAAGATGATCAAAGTCCTGGAGCACCTCTGCTGTGAAGATAGGCTGAGAAGTTGAGACAGTTTAGCCTGGAGAAGACTCCAGGGAGAACTTAGAGCAACCTTCCATTACCTAAAGGAGGCTACAAGAAAGATAGGGAGGGACTCTTTATCAGGGATTGTAGTGACAGAATGAGGAGGAATGGTTTTAAGCTGAAAGGAAAAAGATTTAGAATAGCTACTAGGAGAAAAATGTTTACTGTGACAGCGGTGAGGCACTAGAAGAGGTTGCCCAGAGGATTCCTCATGACTGGAAATATGTAAGGACAGGCTGGATGGGGCCCTGAGTTCAACATCTTCTACTGGAAGATGCCTCTGGCCATGACTGAAGGGTTGGAATCAGATTATCTTAAAGGTCCTTTCCAACTCAAATCATTCTACAATGTGCATTTAAGTGCAAGATTGTAGGCCACTCTTGCTGCTATACTTTTCACTCCACATAAATAACTGCTGCTATTAGAACACAAAAATTGCCAGACTTCTGTCTCTGAAGAGGTCAGACAGTAAAGCATCATGTGAACAGTTCTAGTCGTGTTGTCTTTTTCAAGATGAAGCATTTTGATTTGGGGAGGTGGGAAATATAGTCTTTCATAGTAAATGTACTGATTTTCTTCTAAAATGCATCAATTTATTTCCCTTCTCTCACCCACCTTGACTTCACTGTTGGGTTTTCCAGTAGAATGAAACTTTATAAAGCTTCAAAAAGAACATGAAGCCGGAAGTGTTTAGTGCTAATGAGAACTTTGGCTTGGAATTGGAGCCCAAGGAATTTTCCTTCTAAGTCTAAGAACCAAGTCAAGATGAAAGCATCTTCAGCAATGATGCTGACACTCTACCAAAGCACAGTGGCTGCTGTTGAGCAGAATACTAGTGATCACTGCCTAAAAATTCTATTAAGCTAAGAGAATTCCAGAGTAGAAAATTCTTTCAGATGAAATCTTCAGTATCTTAAAATAAAAGACTTCCTCTGTGAATCTTCATTAATTCAGTTTGTTATCTGGTATCTTATTTGAAAGTGAGATAAAGAAAAACAAATACTCATATAATGAATATTTTTTAGCATTTGATCCATGATTCCAAACCCCAGATTTTTTTTAACATTGAATGTCATAACACCTAAAATTGCAATTCCCATAATTTCAAATGGATTCACAGCAACATAACAGTTCCCCATATTCCTTTAGTCAAAATAGTGTAATCAACTTATATATTTTAAAATAATATGCATATTTCACATTTACATTCCACTCAGCTGTTTAGTAAGTTAGTAATAAGTTATGGGCAAGATATGGACAGGGATACAAAAATTTATTTTGGTATTTAGATGATTAACCCTACTATATGATTATTTCTCTGATGCTGGAAGAAATGAATAATTAAAACTCCCATGTAGAATTCTAAGCTTTTTAAATCTAAATTTCTTTTACATTTCCAGTAATTATGCTCTGTTAAATTAACATAGCACTGAAAATGGAAGTCTCTTTTGGTGGTTTGAGAAGGAAGATTACAAATCATGGTGGTACACTCCTGCCCCAAACACACTGTGATCTAAGTGACCTTAAAACACTCATTTGTGACAAGTATGTTCATCAATGTTTACCAACTTACTTCCTCCATGAAATAAACACACATAAATTGCATTCAAACCTGTCTGAAGTGATATTTTATTTTTTCTTTCTCCTTTTTCCTACACAAACTCGAGGAACTGCAGGGCTTACACACACACATGCCCTCATCTATTTAAAACTAGTCATGAGTTCGAGGCAGGTTACTGTCTAGTAGTTATGATAATAATCCTATTTTTCATATTCTCATTTGGTCTTTTCTGAAAGCTTACTGTTGATAGGTGAATAGCAACTCACATATATCTGATTATTGTTGAAACGCTTCTGAATCTCATAAAGCAGGCTGCTGTCTGTTAGCTCACTCAGAGAAGCCAGGTCATCATTTGGAGCTGGAGGCATTAGCTTGATCTAGAAAACACAGATTAGAGAAATAAAGTAACTTCACAATGAATCATTCTTTACCATAATATTCTAACTTACAGTATAAACCAAGACCACTAGAATTTATGGGAAAAAAATGCATTAGGAAATTGGAAAGTTGTGACTCCTGATAAATCCACATCATTAACTGTAATCAAGGGAAGAATATAAAAATTATTGTCAACATTATGGTGTATAACTGCATAAGTCTGATGGGCTCTTAAGAAGATACCAGAGTGCCATTTGCAGTCCTTAAACCCATAAAGATTCTTGGATCAAATGCAATTTTCCTGCTCTCTTCATTAAATGTTTATAGAAGAAGAAATCAAGAAATTAGTTACTGGACTTGTAAAGTATTTCTTGCAGGATTTAATGAAGCTCTCAGACCACTCTTTATCATATGGAATTTGAAATTGTACTTGAATTTTTCTTGCAGAATAGAAGTAAATTAGTAAGAAATTGAAAATGTGCTGTTATGGAAACCAGAAGATAATCAGAATAGTCCACTGTAGCCAAAACTGGTGAGTAAAATTGTTTAACACTTTTGAGATTAGGGTGAATAATATAAACTCTGCAAGGGTAAGTAAAAACCTAATGAAATAAAAAAGATCCAAAAGACTGAGATAGGAGACAGAAGAAGAAAGAATCAGTGATAATGGAAATTTGATTAAAAACAAGATAAACACTGACACATTAAGCAGTGTGCTTATAAATAGTGGTCTATGCTTAAAATGTAGTTTGATTCATTTTTTATGTCAGCAAAATACCCAGAAACAGAAAATTCTCAAATGAACAGCAATAGAATTAAACATTTTGTTCAGAATTTACTATAATAACTCAGGGTCTATTTTAAGAATGGCCAATCAAGATGAAATTTCTTTCTCCTATTGTTCTTCTTAAAATGAAGACTCAAGAGAAAAGCAGACACTGCCCTTTTTGGTGAACACTTCAGCAACTTCAGCTTTTGCCAGTGACAGGAGATAGAATCAGAAGCAGACTGGGAGATACTGGAGGGAACATGGAGCATGCTTCTGTCATGGGGAAGAGCCCAAAGACTATGGATGCTTGTATTTAGTACTGGAGATCTGACACAGAACTTCTAAGCTGCAGCTCAATTGCCATGGGTTCAAAGTCAAGTTCAGAAAACCTGATACTCAGATTTCACTACCTGCGCCTTACAGGTGTAAGGCATCGATTCTCTACCTATTGGAGAGGTTTGTTCCTCACCCCATTAAAGTGAAGATTCCTCAGTCACACAGAAGATGGCATTTCTTGCTCTTTTTGTTTTTAATCATGGCAGTTGGATGTACAGCTGACTCAAAAACAACAATTCCACTTGGCAGGCAAAACAAAAAATTAAATTACATTTTGGCATTTGTCTTTGATGATGTACATTGGAATAGAAAAAAAAATAACCAAAGAATTCCATGATATTTTTAAGTGTCTTGTAGACAGAGAGTAGAGAGACAAGTCTGTGGTGTCCTTTCCTTAGCAGTGTGCTCACCTGGCATGAAGGAATAAAACAGGAATCGGCCTTCACTGTGTGCTATCAAAACTCAGAATATCTGTGCCATAGAATGAGCTTCTTTTAATCTATCTCAAAGACTAAACCTCTGCTAGGTATCTGTAAATAAAAGCAAGGTTTGGATAAAAGTACTGCCCTGGGATTCTCCATATTTTCTGAACTTTTAACACACTTCTTTATACATTCCTGCTTCCTATCAGCTAGCACACATGCAGATGAAACCTGGATATCATTCAGGTCACATGACAATAATCATTTTCCATAGGTCATTTGGACATGGCCCCATCTCTGGAGGGAGAAAAATTTTGCCTTACAGATGTCTATGGACTCATCCCACACAGCCCTAGACCAGCAAACAGGCATTGGCTTGCATTTATTTCATAATCTAGGCATGACCAAAAATGCTCATTCTGTAGGTATGGTTAGAAATGTGAAGTGCTTAGTAAAACTCCAAGTAAGGAAATAAAAATATTTTCAAGTTTTTTCTACAAAGTTTAAGATTTGAAGTTTCAGCATTTTCTACCTGACTCATTGCATCAAATTCCATAGTTCAAGAAGTAAATAGCCACATAGAAATAAGATACTCTAAATCCCTTAAACTCACAACTGATTTGACTTAAACATTATGTACCTTATTAATATCTTATTTATGAGCACTTTAAACTTCCATTCTCATCCACTTTTCTGAGTATACAGTGTTTTTTAGCTCAATGCATCCATCTGCCTATCATTAATTGCATCATGTATATATTATGAGACATAAAAACAAAAATAGCTATACATACAGCATATGTTCCAATATAACTATGTCTCTGGGAGTGATTAGTTTTTAGATTTGTGCAATGCTTACAATGAAGATTTCTATTTACTTTATTCAATTGCATATATTTAAGAACATTCAGAATCTGCTCATATAATAGTCTTTAGCTATATATAGTTTTATAATTATATATATTATTAATTATATATAGTTATATATATATATATATATAATTTAGTTATATATATTATTTGGTTTTTTACATACTTGTGTCACTGAAATATATATACATTCCAGCTCTTATGTGTAATATTATGTTATGCACAGCTGAGCCTTATCTGCGTCATACTCTATCACACAATTCATGTGGCCAACAATACATAAACAAGAACTATAAGAAAATTTTCTTTTTTAAAAAAATATTCAATTAAGAGAAAAAATATTTAATTTGTATTTATTTGCAGCATGAAGCATGTAATTCAATTTCAAACCATTAATTTGAATCTGCTATCAAAAAATATCCTTTCCAGATGAGAGGAAGATAAATTGAGAATATAAAAAAATTCTGAAAATTATTCATGCTCCTTTCTTTGTTTGGCAGCACAGATCTTGACATTACTGATGATCAAAGAACACCTTTTACCTAGGAAAAAAGCAAAAGCTAATACAAGCCAAAAAAGGTCCAAAATGCTTTATTGAAGTAGCCACTTCATCCCCATCTCCTATACTTCAATTAATAAAAATCTACATGGGAAATAATATTTTCTTAAGTTTCTTTTTCAGCATTTTTGCAATTATATAAACCTGAAGCAATATATAAATTTGAACAGTTATTTCTTTCCAAACTAGAAAATTACAGGCTTTTTCTATTAAAAATGCATGTCTGAAATGTGCTAGGATGAATTTTTTTTTTTTGATCCCCCAATAAAGGCCTAATCTGCATGCCATATTGCCTAAGAATGTGTGGAATTTCTGACATAAAGCATACAAAATATCATCCTGATATATTTCAATAATATATGAACATAAAATCCACGTAATGACACCACATAACCTATTGAAAAATTAAACAGAACATGATTACTTTGAGTGTAGTTTGAATGCAACTAGTAAGAATAAAAGACAACTCATTAGAAACTCAGTAGAATTAAGATACCCAAAAGGCAGGAATAGCGGGAAGGGGTTGTTCAAATATTTCCTTTTGTATCAGCTCTAAATAAATAATTGATAATAAATAATCTAACTATAATAAGTAATAAATATGATAATAATAATTTATTATAAAATTTAATAAATTATCTAACTTCCCAAATTGTGAAATTAAAAGATCATAATAAAGTGTTAAATGGATAGATTTAATCTTTAGAAATGAAAGTCTAAATATTATTAAGACAAATACAGATATGATACACATTTACCTACAGTTCTTAATGCATGGCAAATAGTAGAGAATACAATCCCTCTACTTCTAGGATCACAATTGCATCAAAAGAAAAAAAATATTACATATTTTAATTTGACAAAATCTAGAGACTCTTTACTTTCCTAAAATTTAACTGTTTCCTGAAGTAATTAAAGTAGTTTACTCTCCTTCATGAGAGCAAAAGCTCATTAAGCCCTTGCCAACTGAAAAGTTGTATTAATTCTTTTCTAATGCAAGCAGTCATTTAAAAACCCACTAAAGATAGCACCATTTCTAACCTATCCCATGTTATTGATAATTTCTCAGACAGGACTCTTCCTATCCTTCCATGCTAAGGAGCATCACTCCAAATTCAACAACTACAGATATTTTCTAGTTTTCCCTGTTCCTAAAAAAACATAGGATACAGACTCCTGGCTAGTTTAGAGCAGAATTTCAGACTGTTTCCTGCAGAAATTTCTCAAATGAAAGAGCTAAAAGAGATTCGTCTTTAAGTCTGCTCTCTTGTCTTTGAATTGTAACTATTGTGGGAAGTTCCACTGTAGTAAACAGTGAAACAACAGGAGTGCTTTTGTAAATCTGCCCTGGGTCATTGAAGAAACTCAAGGTCATGGTGGACAATGAAATTATCAGCATAAAGACTTCTGTTTGTTCATTTTCATCTGGAAGATTGAAATTAATCTGTTAATCTGATCAGTTTGTGTGTATGTCTTAGTGCACAAACTATAAAGCAAAGGTTTAGCTTATGGATAATGAAAACCTGAATAATTTTGGCTAGGCTTACATCAAAATTATTCAGGCAGAAAGAAGTATCTGTGTTCTTTTATGCACTTCTGTTGAACATCTAGAAGCAAGCAATACTCTTGGCAAGACTGTAAGCTAAACGCTCCCCTCTTTTCCTACAATTACAGGAGGATTCCTCCTTAAAGGGTTGCAAGCATTCACTTTTCTGACCAGCAGTGCTTATTTCCATCAAATCACATCAGTCAGCAACATCAGAAACTGCATGACATGAAAACAAAATGTAAGCCAAGTGCAAAACTTGTGGTATCCACTGACTGGATAGGGAACTGAGCACTCCACAGGATTCCAAAGCTGAAGTTCTTTCACAGATTGACTCATATCATTTACATATGGATGCATTGATTGATCTCATGTGATCAAGCCATTCCTCTGAAACACATCCAAATAAAAAACAGAGGAGCATGCCTTCTTCTGCCAAGATAGAGATGCAGTTTCTTTGAATCAAACTTGGCTTAAATCAAACCAGTATCTTGCTCCTTTGTTATGCTTCAAATTCACAGTAAATTATTTTTAATGGAAATGCTCCCCTCCCCCCTCCCTTGATCCTAAAGTAGCTTTTTCTTAAATAGCTAAATATTTCTGGAATATGTGTTTCCCAAATGCATGCAACAGAAAATAAACCCCTTTGTATCACAAAAAAATCCAAACAAAACAAAAACCAAACCAAACACAAAGAACAACCTAAAAAAAATTAAGTCTTAAACATTCAAATCTGGGATGTGCTAGATTTATAAGCAATAGATAATTGTCTCCTTTTGCATTCTTCCTATATACTGAATGAGATTTTCCTCCTGTAGAGAAAACTGTGAAGTGTATCCAAATAATCAGTGCTGATACTCTAATGCATTATCACAAGAAAGGGAATTAACACTGCAGCTGTAAATCTGGCAATTCCTAGCTTTGAATTACAGTTGTTTACTTCGCAACTTGATATTCCTTAGACATTCTTTCTGTTTTTTCAGTCTCCTAGGCTGTGTTTCTTTTGTAACTCGAAGTTTGAGACAAGCACTGGGCAGCACCAACAGTGGTCCCTCCCCTGTTGTCATCCATGAATAGAATTTGAGGGGCTCCAAGCCCTCCCCACAGCCCCTGACCTGCCACCAGTAGCTGGCAGGAAGCAGCTGTTCAATTTGCACAGGAAACAGACAGACTGCAGGGAGTGATCAAGGTGACAAGGTTCCACAGTGCAAATGATAGCACTGTATGGTGAGGGGGAAAAAATGCTGTGGTCTTCAGCTTCATTAAGGTTACAATTTCCAGACCTAAGCACTAATGAAAATTTCAAGACTGCATTCTATTACCTGCTCAAGTTTGGTTGTGGTGTTCACAGTGATATTTTCAGATGCACTGTCTTGAGATTGCTGCTTACATAAGCCTTTAGCTGCATCTTTGAACATGGTATCTTTCTCCAGCAAACTGTCTTGCTTGGCAATCGGCAAAGCCAGGGGATTGCTACAAAGAGAATCAATAAAGCAATTAGACTCCTACTGAAGATGACAGGCAATCAAATGTGGACGGCACAAGCACAGAACTGAGATACAACTCAGGGCTGAAACACAAGCTCCTGGTCCAAGTACTGAAAAGAAATTGGTGAGAAGCAAACTGTTCACATATGCTGGTCTGTTCCCAAAGACACAGAACAACATACTTTGATTTAAAATTCACCTTTATGCAAGTCTTTTCTGAAGCAGAATTGAGCAAGACAAAGAGAATATGCATGAATCTGCTGGTGACAGCACTTGGTTGGCAAATCAATAACCAATTTTGCAACTGAATTTAAAAAGCACAGTTAAACTACACAACACTATTTTGAAAAATAGTACGTTTAAACGTAACAAGACATATATTGCCATTGCAGTTATTAAAATGAAATTCCATCACTTTTTATCTTACTTTTAATCCAGCAATATGCAAGATAAATTTTATGACCAGAAGCATCTCTGAAATTGTGCTAAGGTAAAAATAACCAAGCAAACAAGTAAGCAAATAGCAGGCTCCTGAAATTACTCAAGCAGCGTTTAGTAGTCTTCATCCACATAAAAGTTTAAACTATTCTTATACAAATGGACTTGTTTTCCCTACTGGCGGTTCAGACAATATGACACGTGTGGAAAATGGCAATGCCAAAATCTTGGATCATTTTTCAGAGTTGTACATCCAAGGAATTAGCAAGGAATCAGCTGTAGGAGTTGAGAATACAAATATATTAAAAAATAATAGCCTGCATTCTGACAGTGCAAATGAGGCAATCTCATGGAGTGTACATCAGCTCCTTGCCAAAATGCATACATAATTTCTTTGAAAGCAAATGTGAACTCAATAGACTCAATATGGGAATGTCGAAATAGTGTGTTCCACTATGGAATAAAGCCCAAACTTAGTTAAAATAAATCTCATATTTACTCTAAGTTACTTGAGTTTAATCATGATTATAAAAAAAAAACCAACATGATTATACTGTTAACTCAAATGAATACTCACAGCTAACACTGAGAGCAATGTGGGGCAAGAGCTGCTCTTGGAAACAGAACTGAAATACACACATAATTTTAGAAATAAAGTATAAAACACCTTCTAGACAGAATTAATTGAAAAACAAGACAAAGTAGTTTCCCACTGTATAAAAGATAGACAAACAAAACTTTTCATAAAACTGTAAGTCTGCAAATATTGAAAGAATTAGTTTAAACATTTTATAATGAAATACAAATGTTTTTTGCCTCAATATGTTTTACTTCAGATATTTAAATGTAAAATATCTAGAGGAATATAGGTGAAAATAAAAATTTCTATTTACTGCTTACATTTACCACGGATAATTGTGTGACAAACTTATCAAATGTCACAAGGACAAAAGATGTACCCTCATTTTTTTCAGTATGAACTGCAAAGCAGAACTTGGCAATTAGAATAAGACATGTTAGTGATTAGACTGTAGAAGAAATTAAACACCTGTGACACAAACATAAATGACAAATATTAATTCACATTTTACCCAGACTCAGAATTGAGCAAAACATAATTAAATATGAAGATTTCTTTCTAAGTAGGCCTTTGCTACTATGCAAAACTGTGCACATTTCTCTAATTACAGACAAAGAAAGATTTTAAGAAAGTGTAAGCAAAATTCAATGTGATGTTTCTTTTAAATTGTGAAGATCTAGTGTTTTTTTGCTGTGAAGTTGAACCTTACCCATTCAGTCTTGCCCTTTTGTGGTAACTACACAACACACATTAGAAACACTTCTTAAAATTCAGCTATAAACTCCTCACAACGAAATAAACCTCTCAGGTGTCACAAAAGGAGAAGTAGGTTGTAAATCACTGAAAGTGTGGGGAAAAATGAGGGCCTACTGTTTTGACAGATGCATTTTGAACTTAAGAGGATAATAATAACCTAATTTGAAAGGCACCTTTCATGTACTGATATACACAAGAATAGCCTTTAAATTACACATATTTATGTGATATTAATATAATTCATGTGATGGAAAGGATGACAAATAATTCATATTAAAACAAAAATGTGAATGATTCTGTGGAAGAAAAGACATATTAAAATTACTCCAACAATTCATTCTAACTCAGGTTCAAGAAGATAGTATGAAAAATAAACTGAAATAAAATGTTTCCAGAAAACACTGGCTCTTTAGAGAAGTATTTCTACTAGTCACAAGATTAAGTCAAGCAATGCCTCTGAAAGCTCAACTATAGAACAGTGCAAGGGAAGATTTTATGTTAATGTAGGCAAGTAGATTAGCATAAACTGTCTTCTTTTATGAAAATTAATGGATAATTAATAAATAATTAACCACAAAGGAAGACTTATGCCAAAATAATGTTGCACAGTAGACAAGAAGAAGTGTTATCTAGGGTAATATTTGAATGTGGTAGGACTTTCTATCTGCCTATCTGACTAGAAAAAATACTGAATGTTATATGGAGGAAATTTTAATTTTTATGCAAAGAAGCCTTCATGTATGGAATTAATTTGAAATAGTGTGTATTTTTATTGGACCTTTTTTAGATAAAGTGAGAAGGTTTTCTGTAAATTGCCATCCTCTACCATGTCATTTTAAAAGGAAAAAAAAGGAAATAATATGAAACATAAGAGCTGACAATCAAATAATTGGAAGTTTTATCATCAATACTGGAAGCACTTGGGCACTTTCTAAGTTGATAAGAGAATTATATCAAGGCAAAATCTGCAGTAATATTTTCATGGGCCCTTCGAGCTTATGGCTCTTGTTGGAGGAAATTTCTGTAATCCTTCACAGGCAATTCTGAGATGCTTCAAACAATTTCTAAGCCAGCTGACACAGGTAAAGTGCATAATCTTTGAAATTTCAGTCTAAAAAACTTCTTAAAGTTACATAAAAGAAACTTCAGAATAGATTAAACATTAGAAGAGTGTTTGAAAACACTAGAATAATTAAAAGGCACTACTACATAAATGGTTACATAGAAAATAAGAATTGAAACGTAAGAAAAATTGAATCTCTTTTCTGTTTTGCTGCCTTGAACACATCTATTTTAATTTTATTTCACATTCTTGTTCTGACTTTGAAACACATAATTACTATAATTAATATTTACTTAAATATGCATCAGAAAATGTACAATGTTATTAAGTTAACATTACTTTGAGAATAAGTTCTTAATCTTTTATTATTTATCACTACTTAGATGACTGCACTATCTGTGCTCTACAGGCAGATGTACTGGAGTCGAAGTACAGTGATCATTGTGACCACAGCATGATCCTAAAGCCACTTTTAAACAGATATGGCCAATGTAATGTTCTGAACTGTAAACTATGTCAATTAATGTATTCTCAGCTGGTATTTTTGCCAGTGGAGTAATAAATTTTCTTTTGAATGTATCGTCAGAATTAAGACTGGCAAAACTTTCCAGCATAGAGCTTAGGTTTGCTGCAATGGTCAACCTTCAAATAACTCCATGACATTACTAAAATTCTGTCCTTCAGCTAATTTACTTGGTCAATTATAGCCAAGGAACTGTGGTGGAGCAGGTATGGCCTCAAAGGTGCTGCAGCTTGTGAAGGGCCTGTGTAAAGCACAAGAAAATAGCAAGACAAGAGGAGTAACAAAGAGGAATAACAGCAACCCCGCCCTGTGCTACCCACACCTCACTGATGAGATTGAGTGCAATGCAGAAAGCCAGGTTTGCTTTCAAATATACTGACTACTAAATTTTGTTTCCTCTCCTGCTTTTTAATTAATCTCTTCACAGTGTTCTTCCAGAAATCAATGCTGTAATTTAAATTTCAACCAGCAAACCTAGATTTGCTGACAAAACACATCTATTTATAATTGCTTGTTCATCATCTTTGAGTCTGCTTTTGAATACTGTTTTCTTCTGAGAAATGGCCACAAATCAATATGGCCACAACAAAGAGTTACTACGAACTATTGTAAAGACTACAAAAAGATTAAGAACTTTCCACCTCAGATTACTTTCTTACATCTAGAGAGTTGATGAAGAATGGATGCAATATATATAATAAAGCAAAGGTACATGTGGATCATTGTGGCAAGCACATTTCTCTCTCTCTCAGGATTTTTCATAGAGGTGCACAGAGAGAAAGAAAGAGAAAACAATTTCTATTTCTGCTCCTTGTTTTTCCTATGTGGAATGTGTTTGGAGAATTGTTTACCTGGGGTGATTGCTTGACTGGATTCTGGTGAGGATTGTTTGAGCCTGATGGCCAATAAAATCCACCTGTGTCTGGACTCTCGCAAACAGGGTCACAAGTTGTTAGTTAGATATGGTAGTTAGAAAAGTAGGTATGTAGTTTTAGTATCTTCCTTTATATAGTATATTAATGTATTATAGCATAGTTATAATAAAGAAATCATTCAGCCTTCTGAACTGGAGTTGGACATTGTCATTTCTTCCCACTGGGTTCGCCTGCATTTTACAATAGATCATTATTGACTACTCCTCTTCAGCACTAAAAAATTGGTTTGGTACACAAAAATAGCACAGATATTTATCTTCAAACTAACATAGTATACATCTCTCTACAGATTCTTAACAGAGCATAAAGGATGAAACTCTTTGTTTTCAACATTAGCCATTGGAAAAACAAAAATGTTGAAACCAGGCATCTAGGCTGCCTCTCTGCCAGGAAGCATGGAGCCACTCTGGAGGATAATTCATTATATCCTAAGAATATGTCTACTATCATTTGGAATAATACCTCTCTGCAAAGGTTTTGGGTTTCACAATTATAAGCATGATACTGTAAAGCTGAGATAACTAACTTTGAGATGACACCTGATTTTCAGCCACTTTAAGGTTAGAGGATTTATAAGTAACATGGAACTCTGTGTGGTATGGTTCACCAACAGTTTTCCATATTCAGTAGTGATAGCTGAGACATGCATGAGCAAAATACATCAATAATTTAGCCTTCCAAGAATGCTCCCATCTCCGAATAGCTGGCTGGCCAGCTGATACTTCACTGCACTGACAGCAGAACTGATAGATAGGTACTGCAGAGCTCTGGCTGAGGAAGTCTCTAAACCTAAGAGACTCTCAAATTCTCAAGAACATGCCAAAGTGGCATTACTTCAAGCTTACTGTATCCTAATAATGGCCCCCTGGCTATGTGCAAAGGATCACTGCCAAAGTCTGTGCACAGAGCTGAACAGGGCTTTGGCTTTGCCTCATGCTATATTCTCATGCAAGCACCGCTAACTAGATGCAGTCCCACACTGGGATACATTGGCAATAGCAGCTAAACTTATCCAATTCCACACATATATCAATTTTCTATGTTTTTCTCTTCAGTGGGCTTTGCTTTTTCAAAACTTCCAGTGAAGGCTTTTACACATGGCGGGTTGCGTTATTGTCATATAAAGAGTCACTATATGGAAAACTCTCAAAAAATAGCTATCCTAATCTATGTATTACAGGAAGGAAAGAGTAGAGAAGAAATATTTTCAGACCACTTAAAATATGTGCAGGTCACGTCTTCCAGAGGTTAATGAGTGTTAGCATTAAAACCAGTATGCAGTACAATATGTGCACCGCAGTACAAACTTCTGGAATATAAAATACATGGAAATGCATCATCTAGATACAAGAATGATGACTAAGTTCTCAAAGTCTCTAAAACCTCTATGATTAACTTTTGCTAGGCATCATTACATAAGTACATGTGCGACCTACCATCTAGTATTGCAACATATCAATAATTAATAATAAAAGTTTTAGCTACATTTCAGAATCCAAAGGCTTAGTTTCATGCCTCAAAATTAAAATTTTCCATTTAAAAGACAGTTGAAGGCCACATAAATTTGAGGAGTATGATCTCTTTTCACATAGGCATAGGAATCTTTTTTTAAGGTTGAGAAGGAAATACAAAAGTATCAACATTTACAATTTAAGACAAAAACTGACTCTTCAATACTGAGTTTTAAGTCCTCACTGCTAAATGCTACTTGATTCCACTTGAATTTTAAGCAGTAAAAATCTAAATATAAATTTGTAAATGTAATTTTGACCAGTATAATTTGATCTGCAATCACATATCTGATTTTTCTCTTGTCAGGATTTGTCCTTGATTGTCTCATAGGCAATAATAGTTTTACTTACACTATACCCACCTACAAAAGGATGTTCAAGTCTACAGTATTAACCTCTAATAATTCTGCTAAGGCAAGCCCAAGTAATTTCTGCTGGCAATTGCAATAATATATTTTATTATTCATAATCTATAATTATAAAACTAAGATTGACAAAAAGACATGAGAGATAAAAATGCAAAAGATTATTCAGAAGATTTCAAAAAGGAAAGTTACTTGATCCATCAAATCACACAGAATCACAAAATGGCTGGGGGTGGAAGTGACTTCCTAGAGGGCACCTGGTCCATTCATCCTGCTCAGACAGGGACGTGTAAAGACAGTTACCCAGGACCATGTCCAGGTGGGATTTAAATATCTCCAAGTACACACAGCTAGGATTCACTGATTGACAGATATGGTTCAAAGGATAATTTGGCTGCAGGGAATTGTTCCATAAGCACTTACTTACAGTTTATTAGAAATTGTGGGCAAATCATGGATGATCTCTTCATATGGCTCTTCTTGAGATAAAGTAGAAACAGCTAAAGGGTCTTTCTTTTTTTCTTCCCAAACAATTTCAGCCTTCAGAAGCATTTCCTCAATAAAATCAGAAGCTGCAACATCTAAGACATTGGAACACCAAGGTATGAGACAAGAAAATGGTGCAGAAAAGCTCCTTTGAATTAAAATCTCTACATCAGATTAAGACTAAACATGTGGCTAGACAACACAAAAGGAATTGCTCAGATATCAAACATAAAATAATATTTGAAATTACTAGGAAAACAAAGGCAAAGTAAATTCAGTACAAACTTAAGCTGTCATATGCAAAACCTCAAAACTATTCTTTCTGTGTAGCAAACCAAAATATTCAATAATTTACAGGACTTCAGGAAAAACCATGCAACCCTTTTCAACACTTTATTTCTGTGAAAACATGCACCTAAAACCTTTTAAAATGTTTTACATTTCTACAAACTAAATTTATATGTTTTATACATACAGAAGTGCTGAAAACAATTCTGTTTGCAGACCAGAAAGACAGTTAACTGTGTTAAATACCTACTAAAATTGGTTATTTAACTGTATTGTTAGATTATCTAAGTTTAGTTCACAGCCCTTTTTACAAATAAAAACTCTATCTAACCACAAACAACTCTTCTAAGGTTAAGTGTCATGAAGTTCCCTGTATTTGTAGGCACTTGAAGCAGAACATGTTTTGCTTTATTATGCAAGGGAAGTTTCACCCACAATCTGACAGGAAGTTTCTATTATCTACATTACTGAGTTCTTCATTTTATCCTAGGCATATAATGTTGAACAACTGTGTGTTTCTTCTTTTCCACACTGCTAGCTAGCATTACTGACATTAGCTCTGCTTTGGTCTCTGCGTTAGACCAGCTGATCTGAAGTCCCTTCCAACCTAACAGACTCTACAATTCTATTACCTTTAGAGCCAGTGTTTCAGCTCCCTGTTGCTATCTGGTTTAAGAATGTGCCTTCTGCAGTAAACAATAGCAGCTACATTTCAAAACTAGGTGTTGAATTTGTTTTCAGATAATAGCTATAGAAATTCAACTCAAGAGGCCTTGTACTACAAGCAGTTGAGACAGAAAGGAACTCAGTGAGAAAACACCAAAAATGTGTAAATGCAGCTACCACCAAGGCAGGGAAGAACTCTCAAGTAAGAAACAGCTAAAAATAAACAGGGAATTAAACAAGTGGAAGGACATGCTGTCATTCCATATGATATCCTGCATTACCATGACCAGCAGTTTTCAGCAATGTATGTAAGAATGTACGGACATGTACGTGTATATAACTCTACACACTAAATAAGCTATAGCTAAGAAAGAAGGAAGGAAAGAAAACAGTGTCACAAAAGCTAATACATACACAATGTACATGGATTTTCACCTACCTGAAGGCTTTTCATTATTGCAGTTAAGAAGATTGGGGTTTGCCTGGTGCATCAAAAGCAGCTTCACAAGATTGGTCTAAAATGGGCAAAACCAGAGGTATTTGAAATGGGAGAAGTAGGACAGGTGCCTGTCACTCAGTTTATTCCTTCCTTCCTGCACTATCTGAAATAATGTGATAAACCACAGGCAGTACCTCCCAACCCCCACCTTCTTCAGCTACTAAAAACATTTCTATAAATCACAAGTGGCAGAGTAAAATTCAATTCTCCTGCAATTTCAGGATACCCTTGGCAAAACTCCACCCCCAAATCACCTTCCATGCACACATGTGTAAACAAATTCACAAAGGAACAAACCTACCACTCATCACCACCTGTTAAGACTTAGATCACAAATATTTCTTCATGCCTAACTAATCCAACAACTGTGTGCCAGCACTGTCAAAGGCGTCTGACTCACAGCCACCATGACAGAAGTAAATCTGTTCTCAGTCAGTAGTAGAAATTGGCACATTTATCTTATGTTCACCAAAATCATCTAATCTATTACTAAAGATAAAAATTATAGCACAGTAGGAGAGGGTAGAGTATCATATAATGACAAAGTCTAAAACCTATTTTTCAATTCCTTCAAGGAACTGTTTTTAGTGAGTTCTTCTATGGCTGCACCAAAGTCTCTAGAGACACTTTCCCATCAAAGGCTGTAGCAATGTCTATCCTGATAAACTGGTCAGAAATGGGTGAAAGGCTGCATAAGGAACAAAAAATACTTTCAGAATATGAATGTAGAGCCCAACTAAATGGCAGAACTATATGCATTTTTGAATATATGTTAAAGCAAATAGACAGGAGAGACAAGGATGAGCACAGGGGGGAAAATGCTGTGAAGGAAAGAAAGGATTTTTCAGAGAAGAAGAACACATCTAGAGATAAATGAGACCTGACCTGGAAGTCAGTTAAGGAAAAGGATAGTCATTTGGCATAAATGCAAGTAATAAATAAATAAATAGGAAAGAAATCATTGTAATAAAAACAAAAATCAATTTGGATTCAGTACACAGGAGGAAAATTACTAGAAAACACCATGATAATGAGGAATCCATTAAAACCCAAGCTTCAAAGCATAGAAAACCAGGAAAATATTGTTGCAAATTTCTATAAAATAAAAAGGTCTTGCTCTCCTCAGATTTCTAATGCTGGCTTTCTTTTCTTGCAGTAACAGCAGAAAATTCAGCAAACTCCAAGAAGTGGGGAAGCCATAAAAGGTTTATTTCCAAATCCAATTATCCCTGCTTTCCACTGAGAAATTACAACACATTTAAAAATATACACATATATGTCTTTATTCGGAAAAAATGAACATTCTTAGTTATGGAGCTATTGAATAATCTCTGAAAAGTGGTAGTAGTTGTATTAAAGGAAGGAGGCTTTAAATGCATTTTCAGTTTAGTAATAATACACAGCTTTTTGGGTTATCAAAGGTTTGGATTCATATCACAAGAAATACCATGCTCCAATATCAGTGCTTCCTGCTGCCAATGAAATATCTCCTGCTGGGATTCCTTGATGCATGCCACCAAGACTAAGGTATTTGGGTCACCGACAATTTCAGTAACCTGATTTTGGATACACAACTCTCTTGTGTCAGAATTTAACTCATTCACTAGTGTTTTAGAAGGAGTATTTTAAAATACAATTTAGATTGTAATGTAAAAATACATATCTTCAGAACCATGTCTAACAAAAGAAATATTTGAAGAATAACTACAGCAAATTACCACTAAGCAGAGTTACAAATAACATACATATGGCCAGGTCAAGAAATAACAAGTTACCTAATGAATTGTTGTAGAACCTATGAATAAAATTTGTGTGCATATATATATATATATATATATATTTTCCTGTTTTCCCAGTGTAGACTTTGCCTATTCATGTAAATTTTAAAAAATAGAGTGTCATGACTCACTGTGCAGAAAATGCCACAGTAATTGTAGTTATTTAAAATATCTGCTTATAAAATATCATTTGTCTTGCTTCTCCTTTTACACCCTTAACTATTTATTCAGTACCTTTAAAAAGAACACCAGGAAACATCTCAGACCTTAATTTTCTCCTTTTAGATCTTATCTCTGAATATCCTCCTTCCCAAAATACAAAATTAATTACCTTTTCTGTATTCATAAAGCATGGCTATCTCTCTTTTCCTGGTATTCTGCTCAAATTGCAATATTTCTATATTTCTGTGACATCTCTTACTGGATATCTTATCCTCTGTTTGTTGAGAATGCTACTGCAAAGAATATTTTCCTCTCTCACGCTTTAATCTGAAAGTCCCACCTTTCAGGTTCCCCTGGCTCCTTCTTTTCTCCCCAGGCCAGAAGATCCTTGCCCTCATTTTCAAAGGACTTCAGAGATTCTCCACCATTTATGTATTCCCATTCATGCACCATTCTGGCTTCAGTTCCCACTGCACATGGGACTGAGACTTTGGCCATCACATTTTAAGATACCTATTTCTGTACTTTTTTGAGGCTGCTCCTTATACTAATGAGGAAGCCTTGAAAATATTGGTGAAGCTAGAATGTGAACATCCATTCACCACCTGTTCTGATGTGATGCTTGCCGAAGAGACACAGTTGATTCCACCACTCAGATGAACTGAAAAATGGCCCAATGGCTGGGCCCAGAGGCTGCTGATGAGTGGCCAGCAGACTAGGTGGAGGCCAGTAACCAGCACCCCAGGGAACAGTAATGGGGCCTGTTTCACATCCCCGTTAAAGATCTGGTTGATGGGGCAAAGTTCTCTGTTGGCACTAAATGTGGGGAGTGGCTGATATGCAAGAGGGTTGTGCTGCCATCCTGAGGGACCTCAACAGACCAGAGAAATGGGCAGATAAGAACCTCATGAAGCTCAACATGGCCAAGTGCAAAAGAACAACTCCAGGCACCAGTACATGCTGAGGGCTACCCAACTGGAAAGGAGCTTTGCAGAAAAGGATCTGGGGTTTCTGGTAAATATCTTGCTGCACATGAGTGAGCAATGTGTTTTAGCTAGGCAGGAAGCAAATGGTTCCCTGAACAGCATTTAGGAAGAGTGTTGCCCATACTTGACCTGTGGTGAACCTTCCTCACTACTCAGCACAGATGAGGTCACACCTGCAGTTCTGGGCCCATTTCTGAACTTCTTAATACAAAAGTGACATGGAAGAGTCTAGCAAAAGGCCATTAAGATAATTAAGAGACTGGAGCACCTCACATATGAGGAAAAACCGGAAGAGCTGGAATTATCCAACCTGAAGAAACAAAGGTTCAGGGGAATCTTATCCATGTGGGTAAATACCTGAAGGGAGGGTATAAAGATGACAGAGACAAGCTCTTTTCAGTGGTGCCTAGTGACAGGGCAGTAGGGTACTGAGGCATCTCCCTTGCACAGATGGATTGAGGGAGTTGGGCCTGTTCAGTCTGGAGATGAGAAGACTGGGAGGGGACCACATCAATCTCTGTCAGTATCTGAAGGGAGGGTGTCAAGAGGATGGAGCCAGGCTCTGCTCCATGGTTCTGAGCAACAAGACAAGAAGCAATGGGCAGAAAATTATTCACAAGAAGTTTCACCTGAACATGAGGAATAACTTCTTTAAATTCAGGTGACCATGCACTGGAAGCAATCACTCACAGTGGTTATGGAGTTTTCCTCACTGGAGATATTCAAGAACTGTCTGGACATAATCCTGTGCCCTGTGTTCTGGGATGATCCTGCTTGAGCAGGGGGGTTGAACCATATGATGCACTGTGGTCCCTTCCAATCTTATCCCTTCTGTGATATACAATTTCCCTGTACTGAAAAAGAGGCTAAGTTTTACCATGCATTAAATGCTATCTAAAAAAAAAAAAAAAAAAAAAAAAAAACCCACAAAAACAAAACAAACAAACAAAAAACCCAACAAACAAACAAGCAAACAAAATAAAAACAAAATAAAACAAAAAAAATGCTGAGTTTCATAAAACAAAGGCTCAGGAGCACGATTGTTGGCAAGATTGCAAGGCCTCTTGCCACAGACATGTAACTGCAGTGACAGAGAAGGAAATATGGGACATGAAGGTGTAACAGAGATTCCTGAAGAATCTCCCCATGCACTTGAGCCTGCCAAGGCATCTCCAAACTGCTCTCAAACCATGCTATTTTTTACTAGTAATTAATTAGCTGTAGAGAAGAAGCAGTATTCCTGAGAAGTGTCTTCCTTCCTCTCTTGTCTGGTCAGATATTTTCCTCTGAAGCCATGGACATTAGATGTGTATGAGCACCTGCAAAGGATAAACTGCTGGCTCTGCCTGAGCTTTTAGCTCTTATTATCCAAGTAGTAATCCCAGAGCCACTAACTCAGATCATTTATTCTCTTTTCTTTATCATCAGAGGGATACCTGCTTAAGACCTAAATTCAGAAAGCTTTCAGGAGGTTCTTTGCAGGAGGTTTTATGCAAATGTCCTCATGTGCTGTTTTGCACAGCAATGAATATGCATGTTCCAATTTGTATGAATCCCCAACAGTAAATTCCTTCAGTCTTTCATCTTCTTCCCTACCATCATCAAAATTTCTCTCCACTTCTCCACTCCACTCTGTCTGTTTCAACATTGGACATATTCTGTAATATCTAAGGGACCTGGTTCACCATCAACCTTTTGGCTCCTAACGTCCTTCTCCATTTTTAATTCCCCAGACACTTTTTCATATCCACTCCTCAGTTCTCTCAGGCTGAGTCCTCAGCACCTTCTTCTGGCAATTTTGTTCTACCTGCTGACACTTCTCATTTTAGCACCGGATATTGTCCCATCATTTTTACTGGATATGGTCCCCATCATGTGCTCATCCACAGTGAGACAGATGTACAATAAGAAACTAGTGGAACAGCAATCTTAAATCAAAATCAGTATTATTTTTGTCCATCAGTCTCACACTATTGTGTGAAATACAGTAAAATCACCAAACATATCTAAGGTATATGTTCACAAAACACAGCAAAACCTCTAGACAGAACACAAGAAATATCACTGATTACACCATTATAATCTGCAGTCTTCACCACTGAGTAAGATGACCTATCTCTGCACTCATAAGGACCAGTTTTCTATTGCTCATATAAGTAAAATTTAACTGACTGAGTTAAAAAAAAGTGCATGTTTACTTGTGTGATTTTTGTTAGGCAGTTTGCTAGGACTGCTGCCTGTGAATGCTTATGATTTTTCAGGGTTTTTGTTTTGTTTTGTTTTTTGGGGTTTTGTTTGTTTGTTTGTTTTTTGTTTTTGTTTGTTTGTCTTTTTCTTTATTAATTAGACAGAAAAATAAAGCAACCAAAAATGAAGCACTTCTGGTAGCCAGCTGTGGAAAAATATTTTACTTGTCCTTGTGAGCTCCAGTGATTGTATGATTTGAAGACTTTTATTAGGTAGAAGATGAATTCCATAGCCTGAGAATATTTTTTTGTTGTTGTTGTCTGCTTGGAAAATCATCAAAACTTAGCCATGTTTCAAAACTTTGAAAAAAATCAGCTACCCAATGCTTGTAAAACAGTTTTTTTTTATTCTAATGGATAAATCAGGGAGCCCTCTTTTGCTAGTACAGCCTACTTTAGGTCTACATGTTAACAGAACCAGCAACAGCTGCTTTATTTGAATATACAGTTGGATGTTCAAAAGATTTGCAATAAAAAGAATAAAAAATCAGTTTCCATTTTTATTAGTACTGTTATTGTAATTACTAAGCTTCTTTGACAGAAGTTCTGTAGTTTAATGCTAACCATATATTCCATAGATCGAATAAATAAGATCAGATAAGTCATGGAACAATATAACTCTTTAGAATAACACTGGAGACTATTTAACTAATTAAATAGGGTGATAATAGGCACTTTACCAAGCATCAAGGACATAAAAAAGAAAAATATAGGTTAGGAACCTTACTCCTGGGGAGTGAAACAAATTCCAAGACAGAGACTCCCAACATTAGGGAGTAAGGTAACTATTAAGCCATTAGAGTTTTGTGAGCTGAGCTTCTAAAATCATGTATTTGTTCTCCATTACATAATAGTATGCCTTAGATAACTGTGTGTCCCTTACAGAAAAAAATTCATAGGTAAAGCCCTAAAAAAGAGCAATAGTGTTCAAAAGGCTAAATAGTATTTCCTCTGCAATTGCAAATCTGATCCACGGTACCACTCTAAACACAGGAAATTATGTCTGAAACTAATTACAGATCTCCATTCTTAATACAATATAGATTAGGAAGATTTTTTAATTTTCTATTTGAGTGCAGAGAAAAGGGGACCAAAACCAACTGTGGTCAGCAAAGTGGAACAGATCAGGAAAAGTAGGTTGTGGGAATAAGACTAGCAGCAGGTAGAAAGCATTGAGGGGGAGCATGTGGAATGGAAGAAGGCATAGATAAAAAGCTGGAATCTGGAACTAACAGCATGAAATAAATGAAGTGAAAGGGAAGAAGAGAAATGTGGCAAGGAGCCAGGATGTAGGTAGAGTCAGACTAATCAGAAAAATGAAAGAAGAAAGTGACATGTGAGGAAAAAACCACTGAGATTGAACAAGGGAGATCAGGACTGTAAGCAAGTGGGACAGAAGGGCAGGAAGGTTGGCATGGAGTCAAAGTAGAAAAAAAATGAAAGCTTGGATGAGAACCGGGAAAAGAAGGAGGGGCAGAAGCTGACTGTGCAAGGCATCATGATTCAGAGAAAACGTGTCAGGAAAGGACATGAAGCCAGGCAAATGAATCGGACAATAAGGCAATGGAATAAGGACAAGAATGGAACAGACTGGAGGCAATGGGACAAATCAGGCTATGTGTGGGAGGAATGAACCGTAAATACTGCGTCTGTTCAGGCACAGAGCCTGGAATGGAACCCAAGCTCCCCAAGTGTCACCACTACCTTTCTGCAGTCAGCAAGTTTAACCTAGATGGTTTAAGAAGACGCTTCTTTAACCTCTGGAACAGTTCCAGCAAAAAAAGGGAAGCCTAATGCTGTTTTCAGCTGTTAAAGCAAGTGACAAAGGTCATGTAAATGGTTTTCTACAGCTGATGTAAAAACTGCATCAGTCTTTACTTGAGGACTGATAACCTACATTTCTATTTTTCATTCCACCAGGAAATGTGACAGAGAAAAATAAAATAAATCAGGGAAAATATGTGATCTTGTGATTAAAGATGCTTGTAATTTATGGTTCTACAAGTTATATATTTATATTACAGAGATCAGAAATCTTCCACTTCTCAAAGTTTGTGCCTGAAAAACCTTGTTAGACATCTTTTTTCATTCTTGCCTCTCATATATGAAAGTCACTATAAACAGTATTTTAAGGAAAATAAAATTTATATCGATCTGAGAGATCCTGCAATAACCGAGTATACAGTGTAGACTGTGCACACCTCAGCTTTAAAAACACACACGTAAACACTGAGAATTTTATAGTAATTTTGTAAATTGAGATTTTTCTTAGTCTGTATATGAAATTCAAATTCATTTGTTATCATTTGGTATTGTGTGAATCTCAGATTCCTTATGCTCTCAGCCCACAATTAGCATTTGAATCATCTATAGAAATCTTGTGAATATATTGGGAGTGAAAAAAAGATATCACAAGCAAAAATCCTAAAGCGAACTCTCTGTTTAAGGAAACTCAGTGTAATTTGATCTGAAGGGAAATACAGCTCTTCTACCTGAGTACAATCAGATATGCCAAATATGAACAAAAATACTCAAGAAAAAAGAGTGAGATATGTCTGGATAAAATGTATTGAGATATGTCTGGATGCTCTAGAGGATTTTCTGACCATAAATTAAAGTCTCCAACTACTTGACAGGGACAATATTTATTCCTTGTGTGACTATAATCTATTCTTTTTGAAACACTAAAAAAACACCCCCTTCTTTAGGCTTTTCTCACTGAAAGCATTTGTGGAGTGTGGTTGCAGAAGTTCAGAAACTGCATTCAAAGGAACTCCTGTGGCAATGGCCAAACTTCATGAGATTAAGTATCATCTCCCACAATGAGTTCATATATCCATCTACACTGAAGCAAATTCGAGCAACAGATGTGAATTTTTTTGTTTGTTTGTTTCGAGTGCAACATGCACTTGAAGAAAAAAAAGGTCATGGTTGAGTGCTAATCTGTTTTGGTAATGATGAGCAAATTAGTTCCTATAGTAAGAGGGTATATAATCTGAATTTAATCAAGGAGCAGAGTCCCTTTTACAATCTGAAATAAATGTTGTGTTTTGATGAACTGATGAATCAGAGGGGTATGATCCAGATCAACCAAATGTGTGTAAGGGAGAATATACTTAGAGAATGACAATTTGAAAATGACACAGGAATTATATAAATTGCTAAGAAACATGAGGTAGGCCTGATGATATCTATAATGTTTTTTTTTATTTAGGTGGAATATTTCCAATTTATATTGGAAGAAATCCTTTCTAGTACAGGAGTTACTCTTGCAGAGATTCAGTCAGCAGTTGAAAAAATGTCCTGTCTTTTTTTTTTTTTTTGACATCATGAAGCCCTTTAAACCTCAAAGCCAGAGGCTAAATCTGTCTTACTAAGTAGGAGAGTGCATTGAAGCAAGCTTAAGTATCCCTTATAATCCACACTGCTTAACTGTTAGCTCTCCCCCTGACTCTCCTTTGGACCACTCCAACCAGCTCTCTACAAACATGACTAATCTCCTATAGAGGAACCTAGCTTTAAACAATATGAATGTGAGCCAGGCTGTTGCCTGGCTTAATCCCTAGTCCTCTTTTATTTAGTGATTTAACAGTTTAGACATAGGCATCATCCCCCAAGGATGAAATTTTGGGAGAGGTAGTGTTTAAGCTACTGCAGAGTCAGCTCTGACCTGCATGTCTCTGATAGCTGTTTGAAAGGTGACATTTCTGTGATAAACAGCAAAGAAACAGCTTGTGCCTGGGAATTGTGCCAAAGTACCCAAGGCAAATGTCAGAGCTGCAGCCTATTCCCACAATGGGGAGGGCGAGTATGCGCTCTCCTGATCACAGCAGCTGGAAGACGTCCAGCAGGGACAGCACTACCAGTGCCAGATTGCTAGCTGTCCACAAAGTAAATTCAAATTAAGGGGCCAGCCTGAGAAACACAAGTTGCCCTTCTGCAGCTGGCACCAGTGCCAGCACGGGCAGGGTGGTACCCAAGCGATGACGACGTGTGCCCTGCGCTGGTGTGCACAGACAGCAACCACAAATACACCAGCACTGCCCCTGCTGCGTGAGAGGGACACAGAGCAGTTCCAGCTGCCATCAAAAACAGGGTTAAACATGTCAAGGTCCAAAAGGCCCTGTTAAATTTACATAGGCAACCCTGACATATTCTAATTTCTTGAGGCTATCTTTGTTGGCTTGATAATCTTATTTTGCAGAGGTTTTTGTGTGTCACAGGTGCAAATTTGGGTGTGTGTTATTTTCTATCATTTTATTAGGGTAAAATGATTAAGGTAAGCAACTATGATCTTAATACCTCAATAATATCAATTTTTTGGATATAATGTTAATATGCATTAAAAACACAAAATTGCCTTTAGCCTTAATACTTATTGGGGGCAGAAGGGAGGAAATTACAGCAGTTCTAGGAACTCAGAATAACATTGTTTAAAAATTGATCTATTTTTTAATGTTTGCAGACTGGTATTATTTTAATTAACAGTCTATTACACTCAGTAATAATGTAATCTGTTTCTGTAAAGCAGATTCTTGTCTTACAGAGACTGACCTTCAGGCAGTAGTCTCAGCTGTCCTATTCTGTACTCAGTAGCCATATCCTGTACACAAGCCTCAAACTCTCCAGCAATATCCTGTACCCCTATGCAAGAAAAATATTCTACTCTGGATGATCTCTGGATCATTCTGTCACAGGACAATTCATTTATTATTCATCCATGCTCTGTTTTAATATTCAGACTAATAATGCTTTTACATGGTAAATTTATCCATTAAACTGGTTTTCTTTACAAATATTTGTAAAGATAGACACAGATACTATTTTTTTTTCAACATCAGGTAATACATACTGACACTTAAAACTCTTATTCATTCCCTCTCTGGAAACAATACAACAGCATTCTGCTACATTTTGCTTGTGATAAGATTGGTTTTGTTTTAAGTATCTAATTCTACTCCTCTTCTAGGATTCCCTCTGTACAACTTTATATTTTCTAAATATAAGGCATCAACTCCATGCCCCCTTAATGATGACTGGGGGCATCCAGAACACCAGTGGGCAGTTGCCTCATCCTTTAGCCCCACACTTTGATCTGGATTCCTCATGAAAGATTTAAAACTATTCAGATTACACTTCTGACATATGCTAGTTGCCCATGATTTCTATAACCAAGGAGGTTCAGACCTATAAGCAATGAATCATCTCCCCTGTTTTAAATGCATCCCCTAGAATTCTCTGAGTTGTCTTCTAGAGGTGATTCTTCCCAGTAGACAAGAAAAAGCTTTGACTTTGTCCTTAAGTTTAGTCGGCTAAATTTGGTTGAGAAGAACCCCATCCGAAATAAAAATGGATTTGCCATTACCAAGGAATCTCTACAGCCAGGTTTATTATAAGGTGTGGATGCAATGTCTTTCACATTATTAGTTCACTCAGATTGATGTATCTTTCACCAGTAATTTTTCATATAAATTACTCTAGAAGATGGAGCAGGAAGAGTTTTATAATCCACTTCATTCACAACTTGAGATTTGTAACAAGAAGCTTACAGTGCCTTTATTCTTTACAACTTTCCTCCTGTGCAGAAGCAAATTAAATTTCCTCACTATAAATTTAAAACTTACACAGTTCTTTGGGGGTTTTTTTGTCTTCTTTTTTTTTTTTCTCCAGGAAATGTAAATTAGTACTATCTCTATTATTGCTATGCTCTTACAAATAGCCAAATGTATGGGTTTTTTCCCATTTTGTCTATTTACAAATATAGAATAATATATGTAGAGAGCTGAAGTGCTTCAATTTAGTCTGGATGTTACTCTAAAATAGAGTAACACTTTCTTCATATCACAACTTTTTTTTTTTTGTGATATGTAAAATATATGTATGTAAGGTATGTACCATAAAATAGCTCAAAAACTAAATCTGTAATTTGTATAACTAATTTAATAGCATTTTATTAAGGTGGGATGTTTCTCCACATGAAAAATACATCTGCAGCTATTTTATAAACAGGAAAAACTATCAGTCCTTAAGACTCCTGGAATGTAATATTATTCCAATATTGGATGGGGTTTGGTTGCAGGTAGTGCAGCACCAGTGCTAGAAAATTATTCAATGACAATAGTTTACAACAGGTTTTCTGAAATTTCTGTGACCACTCATTAAAGGATCGTTGCTTATTAGACAAGCCATAAAACAAGTAAAGATTATTTTGGTGTTCAAATACATTTCTGAAAGGAAAGAAATCCTCCCAAGAACTTAAAAAGACAGCAAACTAAAACAAAATAAACTTTATGAGAGTCTTCCAGTACAAGATATTTATCACTCTAGCAAGTTTTTTAAGTGTGACTTTTTAAAAAAATATGCCACAAGTACGTGTTAGAGGAGTGTGAAACTGTAAGGGATCAAGTCCAGAATTTATATTAATTGCTTTTTCAGGGAACATTAAAATTTTTGGCTAAAAAATAACCATTTCCTCATAAATATATTTTACTTTAAAAGACACTATCCAATTCATGTCTTGTCTAAGGTTATTTCCTTTCTGCCAAATTACTTTTACCCAAAATAGGAACAATGCTCATATTAGTCTATAATTAATTACTCAAATGGAATTATAAATATGGTATGCATGAGAATTCATTCTAAGGCTAAAAGATATTTCAAAATTATCATCATAAGAAAGGAAATTTTAAAAACACCCTGATGGTGTAGTTACCAGAAAGAAGTAGAAGATATGTAATAAATCCCTTTAATAATGGAATTTAAATTATTTACTTGTTTCTTACAAACAGAATCACAGAAAAGCTGTATTAATCTGCTTAATAACATTGAGAAAATATATATAGTGATAACAGGATATTTCTAAACTTTGTTATTTACTAACACTACAGAGGGAAAATATTTAGTCTGTATTTAGCTAATTTTAATGAAGAAGAATACAATGTTTCTTCATGGCCTTTGTCTGTGCGTACCCATGCTGGTTGTATAGAGACTAGAGCAGCTGGTCCCTTACTCCTCACTGAAAACTCCTGAAATAGTAAGAATTGTCATCTGGGACATAAGGGAGATGCAATCCAACAAAAGTGCCAACAAGAAGGATCATTTCAAAAATAGCAATCTGTCCTCTTAGAATTCTTCTATAGGAAAGACATTTTTTCCATTAGCCACTTTCAACTACAAACTTTACATGTACAGGCCTGTTTCTAAAAGAAAAATACCTATCTTCATAAGAAAAAGAGTATTTCAAGTCATCCAGAGTTAGTGTTGCAAACATATGCATGATACACATATATAAGGAAAGGTAAGTCCTTTCCCAGCCCTTTCAAGTGACTTCTTTAAAGTCCTCTTGAATTAAACTTGGGTTTAGCTTTACAGTAGAAGAAATGGACAGCTGTAGTACAACAACCACATTGTGGCAGTACAAAGCCCTAACTTGTAAGCCATCCTGAAATTAGGAACAAGAAGCTCAAGACTGCATCACTGCTATCCCTTACTTCTGAGTAAGAGCTTTCCTGCCCTACTGAAGTCTGAAGATAGACAGAGTGAGTGCAGAGGGATAAGTGAGATTAGTAGAACTGTAGCAGAATTACAGAACGGCATAGGATAAGACAGGATGAGAAAATTAAATCTACAGTAAATTCAAAAGACCCCTGATACCTCACTGGCTAACAAACCTTTGGTTCAGTATATCTCTGTGTGAAATTTTTCTCTGTAAATTTACATTACCTGAAGTTGTTGAGGAGACACTTCAGGCCATATATATGTATATATATATATATATATATATATATATATATATATATATATAACTAAATTACTTAATCTGTTATGAAAATATGCATATCTTTGACACTCTATAAAAGAGCAGGCATGGGGTATCTCAGTAGGAGAAATCTATTACCCAGCAGAACAAACTCATCTAAATAAACACATCTACTTTTACTATTTTACTATAACTTTTGCTACATTTTTTGCTGTTTTCTTGTTGTAAAGTGTATTATTTATTTTCTGAAGTCTGTGCTAAGATGTATCCCAGAGATTTTTAGCAGACACCTATGGGTAAGTGGTGATTTGTATGCCCTGAGGTGGGTAGAGAGCTGTGAAGAACTCTCCTAAAGTGGTCAAACTGTAACAAAGACTCACTGAACATGTCTAGGGAGACTGAGGATGAAGGAGCATTGAAAAGGTAAGAAAACTGAAAACTGGAAAAGTATTAAGAGGGACAAGTCATGTTTAGGCATGGCCTCTAAATTACAAACCCAGGACACACTTCCATACCTCAATGACTGGAAAACTTTGAATACAGCTGCTAGATGAATCCTGGAAATTTATTCACAGAAATCCACACAGCAAAAAATGAAATAAACTTTGATATTAGATTGTAAAAAAATAACAGACAGAGTGTTTATTTTGTCTTCCTTTCAAATGTCAGTGCAAACCTAGTTTTTGCTGTAGACAAACTGCTGCTGGTGGTAGATTGAGCTGTACTGGGTTAATACCTTTACAAAGCTCATTCTCTGTTATCTGAGATGCCAATCTGTACTACAGGAATGAGGCAGTTTTTTGCATTAAAGTAAGAATAGTCTCTCAGACTTGAAAGCATTTGCTATCGCTACAGAAGACTACAATAAAGGAAAGAGAAGCAGGTGAAAAATCATGCTTTACCTGTCCATACTTTGCAGCCAAATGTAGGGGTGTCCAGTACTGATTATCCACTACATTGAGATCAGCCTCATGATCTAGTATCAGAGATGCAACATTCTTGTATCCATTAGCACAGGCCACATGCAGCTGTAATATAAAAGTTAATTTTTGCATATGTTAATAATTTAAAGAACTCATCCATGGTGTAGTACTTCATGTCTTTACTAAATCACAGTTACAGCAACCACAAAATGCAAATGTGATTACGACAGGCTCGAAAACCACTGCAAAATCTTTTTTAGCATTTATAAACAAGATAACACCTGAAAAAAATAATTCTAGCTTTTTGTGAGGTACTCAACAATCTAGTCTATCACTTTTCATATATATGTTCAAGAGAACATGCTTTCAAACACATTCAAGACTCCATTAGCCAAGGTAAAATCATAGATTTCAACAGAGCTTGGGCTCTCTTTGAGCCTAGAACTAACTTTCTTTTGTATCAGTTCAAGTATCCCAGATTTAAGCTGACACTACTCCAAAATGAATTAATTAGCACATAATCAAACCAAGCACATTGACATTGCAGCACAAAATTAGTGACAAAAATACTTTTTCAGTTTTGAACCACAAAGATTTTATTTTCTATACTTGCATTTCTTCCTTAGATACTTAATTATTTTAATTGGTAATTATTTAAACAATTTTAGTTGATATTCTGTATATCTAAACTTCATTTAAGAGTCAAAGTAGAATAGAAGGAGGGTGGGAAATGCAGTAACAGAGTGAGAGAAACTCAGGTCAGCAGTAACCTCAGGAGGTCAAGTAGCACAACCTGCTGCTAAAACAGGGATAACTCCAAAGGTAGCTGTGTTTGCTCAGGGCTTGTCATTCTGAGTAGCAAATACTGTAAGAGTGATAAAGTATGAAAACTGTAATGACAAGAAAATAAAAAGAGAAATTTAAAAATATCTTTATTAATGGTTGATTTGAGGAGCTCGACATTATCTTTTGCAATGTATTATTATTTAAGGCTCTGTACATGTTTGGCATTTATATCAGCAATCAATTCCACTATATGTTATTTATAAGATGAGATTTTTTTAATATAAAAAACCCTAACAGCTATGTGTAGTTTTATTTAAAACAAATAGGAAATATGCAAAATAAATATAAAAACAATATAATACCAAACAGGTCTTGTGAACAGAGAATAAGGGAAAGACATAATAGGGCAATAAAATTATTTTCTCTCATAATAATCAAATAGAAGAATAAAATCCAATAAGGAATCCTATATCAGGGAAAAAAAAATGTAATTTGCAGGTTTTGATGGAAATTGTTTCTTATATGTGGTGAATATCTGTTGAGGCATGTATTTCATATGATGAGATTGATCCAGGTTATGGTTTAGTGGTCTTTCCTTTCTCATAGTCCTCTGCTGTGATTTCAATCATTCCCTTTGCTTCTAGGAACAAGGGGGACAAGGCCTGAATTTGGAATTTGGCAAAATATAACTCATCATCCCCAGTCAGAAGAACTTAATACTCATGGTCAGTAAGAATAGGGCATAGGAATATTGCAGAAACTGAGAAGTCAGATTGTAGTTGGTCCCTATATCCCCAGACTGTACAGCCCAACTGCATGACTTTTTCTCCTCGGAGCATAGTTAGCAGAAGATGATTTTCTGGTGATTGAAATGGATGGATAATGGCAATAAAAAGGTCTTGCAATAAACCTGCTACTACAACTATGGAGTTCCAAAGTCACTGTAAGAATAGGAGACACTAAAATGAGAGTTTGGGATATAATTTCCCTTACCTGCTATTTCTGGTTCAGCTGCACATGCAGAGCATACATAAAGTTTTCACTATGAACATGATTGATGCAGAGGGAAGGAATACAGTAAACTCATCCAAAATCTTCCCCTGGAAAGGGTGCAAAACTCTCCTGGGGGCAGAACTTTGATTCTGCATGCTATGATTTCCAATGTAGAAAACTCTCAAATTTTTCCTGTAATTTGACATAGCTTCACGGTGGAGGGAGGGTGTGTTTTAACAGGAGAAATTACATTTTCTATTCAGAATCAACTTGACAAGTGCTATTTTCAAGCAGTGAAAAAGCTCCTAGGAAATATTTTATGGCTGGAGTCTTTTAAAGAAAAACTATTAGAGGAGAATACAGCAGAAAAAAAATCGTTTGTTGGTATTGCATGTGCACAAATGTAGGTGTTATGAGTCAATGAGAATGTGTGTATTTATATATTTAAAACAATAATTTCTTGCTTGATTCATCTTAATTTACACATGGATTTAGAGATATATATATCCAAACAAAATTGATTTGAGATTTAAAACAGAGATACTTGTCTTTTTTGTACAGATAGATGTAGAGGAACAAAATACTATTCAAAACCCTCTGATGTCCATACAACTATCACAGACTGGCTGATACAACACCCATGAATAAAGAGGTAGTTGTTTAACAAATACTGTATTTTCCACCAGTTTGTCAAACAAAAGTTTCACATAATAGAAATCTCAAAGAAAAGCAAAATCGCCTACTTTTTATCTATTTTTTGAAAAAATCAGATTTCAGCATAAAAACTGTTTATGCAAAAAGTATCCCTTTTGTCAACATTCTACTAAGAAAATAGCAAAAACCCCAAAGTATCTACAGTGTTCTTCTCCCAGTATTTGCAGTTCTGTTAAACATCTTTCAGAAATGTATTTCAACTATTCCAGCTAACTATAGGAAAAATTTTATACAGTAAGATTTATTTAAATTTATAACTCAGTTTAACTCAGACAATTCTGACTAAAATAGCAATAGAAGTACAATAGCTATGTGATTTAGCAGCTTAGATAAAAGAAGGTAATTTAATGCTTTTATGAAATAAACTAAAACTTGTGCTGTTTCTTCCCACCCTTCCCTGCTATCCTCCTGTTTTTAAATACAGTTAACTGCCTTGGAGTTGTCACCCCAAAAGTCACAGCGTTCAGTTTCTATAGACAGCCAGTGGCTGGATTCAATCCAGGTACTGAGGCTGATCACTTTTTCAGTTATAGCTTAAACACTCCACAGGTATGAAAATATGGAATAATTTAGTAAATTAATTCAGTATCAGGCAATGTAATTCAATGTAAATGTAGAAATGATAGCAATAATTATTAGTGCTCTAATTATATTTGTACACTATTTGCAGAAAAAACCCAAGGTACTTTTCAAAATGTATTCAATATATTAATGGTGCTCATTTACCATTCATTGATTGAATGATTGATTGATTGATTGATTGATAATGGTGTTGAAGATTTTATATGCAAAGGGAACATTCCACAGACATGCTATGGAAATACACATGAAATTAGAATTATTTGACAGCTGAAGAAATTGAAGTCCTGACAAAACAAATGGATAGAAGATCTATTTGCAGGGAAAAAAAAGTATAATAAACCCCAGTGACTATAAATAACATGTAAATTTGTGAGTAGGAGTACTTTTCTATGTATATGGTGAATGCTTCAGTACACTGAATCAAGATTGGATTGCTACAGGAAACAGTGTTTTAGTAGGGCTCAGCTAGAGGATACGAGCCAAAACCAGGGATCATTGAGTGAAGTTTCAGCCCCTCTCACACAGAATGTCAGAGACCACATGTATTTCCTGCAGCTTTAAACTATGGCTTTAATATTTTTGCTATTAAATTTTATGTTTCATATTTGTTGGCCAGGAGAAAAAAAGCCATCATTGAGATGTTGCACTACCCTATTTTAAAATCTGTATTATGTATGGAATTGACATACATCTGTTTTCAAAATACCAGGTAGAACCAAAACCTTCCTAAGAGAATTGCCTTGCAAACATGCTGAACTTGTTGCACCACATGCATATTCCCCGGGTGATGATTACATGTTGCCACTCACCAGGGTAACTCCTTCATCATTCTTTTGATTCACGCTCCCTCCACTTGAGATAAGCTGTCGGACGTCTGTAAGCATTGTCATAGCTCTCTGAATCTTCATTTGGCGTAAGGAATTCAGCTCTACACCTGGAAAAAGAAAAGGATAAACCTTCTGCTATTTTATTCATCACTAAAGAGCAGATATATGATTTTGTGTTCTGGGTTTTTAAAAGCTTAATCAACATTTAAATAGATTTTAGTATATATTTTTGAGTGTTTACTTACCTACAGTTACCAGAAAGTCTACTCCTATATTTATCAGTGGATACATAGATGATTTAAGTCAGTGAGCAATATCCAATAAACCACCCTGGTCTCCTACTGACTGCAAGAGCAGTTGCAGGTAAAGCAGCTAAAATATCATGAAACCCACTGAAAGTGTGAAATAGTTGTGACTGGGAAAATAATTAAAAAATCTAAGGAAGCCACTCAAATGTTTGGGACTTAATTTTTTTGTTGTTGCATTCTTTCAGCCTGCTTCACAGTATCCAGACCAGTCCCTCAAATTTGGTGCGTGAACTGCTTGAGAGATCGTGAAGTCAAGCAAATGACATTAAAACTCAACACTTTTTGATGTGCCTGAGTTATTTTTAACTGGGATTAGTTTTCCAGCTGAGCCAAGATCATTTCAAGGTCCCACAAACCAAGAGGAAATGTGGTGTGGCAGTAGGAACAACTAGAAGTGGATGAGAGGAATGAAGAGTGTGGGATTGCTTGTGTCAGCATTGCTAATGAAACAATTGTCAAAGTACAGTATTAAAAAGAAGATAAAAAAGGCAGTTTATAACCAAAAGAAAGCATAGTCTCCAGTCTGAAGAGGTTTAAAATAAGAACCAGGATACAACAAAAGTAAGAAGTGGTTAAATTAGCAACTGGCTGTGGCTTGATTGGAATAAATAACCAAAACTACTGGGGCTTCATTCTTCTGCTTCTAGTTCCATATTATTTAAATGCATATATAGAAAATGAAATTTGAGTATAAAAATTCTATTCTGGCCATGACATAGCAAAAAATCATATGAAAAAATGATTTTTTGTTTCTCTTCTACATTTGTCACTGAGTTGAAAAATGACAAACTATAAATTAATTTAATTAATATGTATTTAACAATGTTTTACCTTCAACAGTTCTTGAAGTTCTTTACATTACCAAAACAATTGAAGCATGTTTAAGGGTAAAACATATTTTGAGTTTCTTATTTTTAATCTGCCCTGTATAAATGGGTACACATTTATACCCTTGTATAAATGGGTGCACAACATGTAGTTCATCAAAGAATTCAATTTTTTCCCAACATGCCACTGTACATATGCTTTATGTTCTGTTGCCCGCAACACTTGTAAGAGTTTCAGCTCTGAAGTGAAATGTTCAGTGTGAGCACTGTCTTCCTATTCTCTTATTTTTAGACCTGTCACCTACATGATACTGAAGAACACCAAACGTAAAACAAATATACAAATATGAGATGGATAAAATTATGCTTTTTGTATCTGGATCCACCCTGTAATCGTTCATGTGAATGTAATTTAGACAAACACATACATATATCTACATATATCTGCATCTATTTGTCTGCATATATGTGTCTGTATATATATGGTACTGATCGATTAAATCAGACAATGTCCCCAAAGGAGAATGTGTTTAACATCCTACTACCTGAAAGTTGCTAGACCAGAACACAATGCCAATTTCACATAATGTTCTCAGTGTGTCCTAATAATCAATGTTTTTTTGTCAGAACTAAAGGTTTTATCCCTTCATCACATTTCAAAATAATGATTTGAAACTACCTGATGACATTTACAGACTACCAATGCCACATGATGTAAATTAAATCTTTTTTTTTTTCTTTCTGTTACTATCCATTTCCTGCTTTTTGCAACAGTAAATGAATGGCTTAACACTCTTGCCCAGTGACAGAACTCTCCCAAATACCTAAGGGCAATACATCCAAAATTAATTTATCATTTACAGTGTTGACTTTACATTTTAAATACTCAATCTCGAAGATTGAGCAAAATTAAACTTCACTGGTTCAGATGAAGTTTTTTCTAATGTTCTCAGGTAAGGAAGATTAAAGTTTAAAAAAAGATGAAGGATTTTATATCTGATGAAGGCAGACATGCTTAAGTACGGCTAACAGAACTTATGTCAATTTTTATTTCTCTTGATATGTCTGGTAAACAGTTAGAACAAGTTTTGGGTTTCAAGTAGAGAGGAAATGGGTGGAAATTAATTTACTACCTCTTTGTCTGAGAATACCTCAAACACTCAAAACTGAAAACTAAGTTCACAATCCACAGATTAGAAATACAGCTTCTGATTGTCCCAAGAAGAAAAAATGAAAAATAAAAAAAAAAACTGAGAGTGAAACACAATTATTATGAGTTTGTTTCCTTCATAATTTTTAACATAAATAACAGTAATGCCTACGTGTTGAGGGCAGAGGCCAGCTGAGTCCACTCAGCCTTTTCTAGCAATTTACTACTGACTTACACCCAGCATAGTCAGAGAATTAACATATCAGTACGTTGTTATATTAACAGTGAAATATTGATCCTTACTTCCTGTAAATTGCCTTTTATAGAACCTTGGTGTGACTTATCTGAGGCCACAAAAAACCTAGTCATTGAAAGATTTACTCTGTTCATATTTAAGAGGAAATCAAGAAAAGCATTCAGTTGCATTAATTGCTGCTAATAATTATTGTCTATCATAAATGTAATGCAGCCATGAGCTCACAGAAAATACAAAAACCATGCCACAGAGCAACAAAAGTCACAGTCTGTGTGAATCTGAAACCTATTCAAGGCAGCTTTACTGGCTTCAAACTAATAGTTGTATAAATGAATGATACATATTTCACTAAACAAACAGAAGTAAATCAGCATGGCAAGAGAGGTACCAAAGTGACATGGTTTCACAGACTTCAATTTTAAATATCCAGAGCAGTTTTGAAAATGCTACAGAAACAATAGAGTTTCCATTTCTCTACCTTTAAATTAAAAAATATAATGAAAACATGCAAAAATAATCTAAGTTTCAGTCTTAGAAGCATAGTTTTGAATTCCAAGAACTCAGGAGCTATTAGTCTTCAAGCAAAGATTTCTCTGGTGGGGAGCTGAGAAGTAGATTTATCAAGCATGCACATGTATCATTCTGTGAGGCTCAACCAAGGAGACCTTGTCAATAAGTGCTTTCCTTTAATAAAGTTCATAATTCTGGGGAGTTTGCTCTCCCTCCCCAGAGTGTGATACTTTCCAGGAATTTAGATGAAACAAAAAAATGCTACTCATACAGTAAGTAACTCTCACTGCCTGAATCAAAGAGTGACCTTCACGTTGCTTTTCAAAGGGGAAATGTGGTTTAGATATTCAGCTGAAATGGGACGACAGCCAGCGTGAATGAAAAGAGGAAGAAAAATACATTGGCATCTACTATGGGAATGTATTCATATTTCAAAAACTGGAAAGTAAAAAAAAAAAAAAAAAAAAAAAAAAGCATATGATGCAAAAATCACTCCAAATACCCTGTAAAATCAGAAAAGCTATATGTTCATGAATTCTGCGGGAGATAAGATGGAGGAGGAACAGTTAAAACATCAGTGACCCTACAGGGCACACATTTGGTGATAAGTATCAGCACTGATGTCAGGCAGGAGCATAACCTAAAAGCTACAGAATAAATTATCTCTCACTGTTTAAGAAAAACACCTGACAAGGCTATTCCATGTGCTCTGGCTGTCTCACCTTCTGTGGCATATGATTATAGAACTGTCAACCAAAAGGAAGAGAAAAACCTCAGATAAATAATGAAAAAGTAACTTTCCAAAAGTTTCATTGATAAAGAAATACAAGGCAAACAGAACTGAGGGTTGCTATTAAACACGTTTTCCTCACAAATGTCCAGTACAAAGAAGTGTGCAAGGGGAACACCCATTCCTGGGACAAAGGAAAACCTGAAGCCCTCTGGCAAACACCCATTGCACACACCCCCAGCAGCCACTCTTGCTGTAGCATGCAGGAGGTCTCATTCTCCAATGGGCTTAACATTCTTAAGGAGAGGTATCAACAACAGCATCGAGAGGTATCGACAACAGCATCTTGTCTTGCAAACACAAATGTAGATAAAAACTTGCAATGGCTTTGAGAAGCTGATCTCTCTTCTCATACTTGCATCTTCTCTCACTCTTATCTATATATCTGCCCTTCCTGCACAGAGCTGTAGATACATCAAGGCTCTTCACCCCATGTATGATGAGCCTCTTTTGCCCTTCTATAATTCGGGGGATACCACAGTTTAGAATTTGTATTTTTCTTCTGTGTGGCATAGAATAGGATAGGCATGTTAAAAAAAATAAATCACAGTACAGTTCTTTAAACAGTAATTTTAATTATTTGAAATATCTGGATGTATCTATTATTTTATTTGCTTAATTTTTTAGAAAGACTTTTCTGGCTGCTTACTAGATATCTTTGTAAAAAGCATTATTTTTGTGAGATTACATTGTTCAATAGCCCTTGTGCATATCACTTGGCATTACGAGAATCTGATTTTCAAAGGTCACCATATAAACAGATCCGTGCCAGCAACATTTACTATGTGAGAAGGGAAGCCAATATTTTCAAATTCTTCAAAATAATGTATACTTGTAAAACTACTGAGGCCTATAGCTCTAACTCACTGCAGCAGTACTGACTGATTGTTGCTGGAGGGTTTTGCCTGTCTGCCTTTAAAGATATCATTACATATGTTTAGTGAAGCATCTTTAGTTTCATAGATTGGCTTGGGTTGGAAGAAGCCTTAAAAATCATCTAGTTCAATCACCCTGCAATGGGCAGAGACACCTTTCACTAGGCCACGTTGCTCAGAGTCCCATTCAACCTGGCCTTGAGTACTCCCATGGATGGGGCATCCACATTGCCAAGCTTCTCTTGGCAGCCTGTTCTGTGCCTCACCACCTTCACAGTAAGGAATTTCTCCCTAACATCTAATCTAAACCTACTCTCTTTCAGTTTAAAATGATTGTTGCTGTCCTGTCACATGCCCATGTAAACAGTCTCTGTCCACCTTTCCTATAGGTTCCCCTCAGGTACTGGAAGACTGCAACTAGGTCATGGCAAACCCTCCTCTTTTCCAAGCTGAACAAGCACAATTCTCTCAGCCTTTCCTCATGGGAGAGATTCTCTATCCCTCTAATTATCTTGGTGGCCTCCTCTGTACTCGTTTCAACAGCTCCATGTCCTTCCTGTGCTGGGGACCCAGGCTGCTGCTGGATGCAGCGCTGGGGCCTCACCAGAGTGGAGTAGTGGGGCAGAACCACCTCCCTTGACCTGCTACCCACACTGCTTTGGATGCAGTCCAAGGCACAGTTGGCTTCCTGGGCTGATTAGGTTTATCTGTTTCTAGTCTGAATATGCTATCAGAAGTGAAGTTCCCACCTCCTCCTCGTGTAGATATCAGAGTGACAATTCTCCCACTCTAGTAAACATGCTTTTATTCCTCTCTCTTCTACAATAAGGACATTGATGATCCTTTCAGCTAAAATTAGTTAAGTGAACTGTCTCTTAACTTGCATGAAAACAAAAATAATTTTTGTAATTTATTTCAAAAAGCTGGCACAATTTCAAGGCTTTATATTAATGCATTCATTTGTGGATATATATTGCATGCTTATTATTTTGTTATATTAATACTTGAACACAGAAGAAAAATAATTATATCGCTGTCTCCAGCTACTTGTGGTAAATATCATGTCTGAAATGAGATCATCACAGATGGTATTTCTACACTACAGATTTTACTGCAAGGTTTTAATATGTTATAGTTAACATTTTTTTTTGTGAGAGAGCAATAAACGCAGCCTACCCAACACATGCAAGGAGGGTGAGCACAGGCCAGGCAGGTCACCATCCTTGCTGACCAGGGCACAGTCCCACAATACCCAAAAAACAAAATTGAGCAGGTCTGGTGATGGGAATCAGGGATAACAGAAGTTCTCTGATTGCCAGAAAAGCCTCCACTGACAAATCCAGGTAAATCAGATGAAGCAAGGAATCAAGTCAGTGGTCCAGGTTTGGGGTCAGCAAGAATCATGACTGGGCACAGGATTGCCTCAAGCAAGGACTTAAGACTAAATGTGGCTCCAGAGACAAAGGATGAGTGAAAAATCATGACAATGCTGCTCCCAGCTTTGCCTCTCAGCTTAGCTCCTTCCCATCCAACAGCTCCCAGGTCACAAGGCCACCACAGCTGACCTTGAGCTCAGGCAGCCAAACCCCTGGGAGCAGGGGTGGAGGAGAGGTCACAGGGCCTGTGGATGCACTGTGGGCACTGACAATTTCTTCCATCTTGATTGATTAAGGTTATAGTTTTAGGAATTCTATAAAAAAAGTGATAATATGGTTCTGATGGTAATGAAATAGATTATTTCTTGATAAGTTGTTTAAAAGGATACTGAAAGGACATCCCCAGTTTCTGATGTTCTTCACAACCTTTTTTCAAGTCTTAGCAAAGCCTGTTTTCCTTCTAGCATCTGTTAGAAAACTAGATCATAAACTACTGGCTATAATTTTAAATGTTCATTTCAGTGTCAAAAGTCTGCACAGTGAATTTAAAGGTTTTCCCTTCGACAGAAACTTATGGGTGACATGCTGGAAGCACAAAAATATTAAGAAAAATCTAAGACTTCAAAGGCCCCCAAAAACTATAAAAAATTAAAAATTAAGGTAATTCATTCACACTTATATTAGAAAACACAAAGGCCAAAGGAAAATTAACATTCTCAACTATGACATTTTCCAATGTGTCACATTTTCCATGTGCTTCATTTTTTGAAAGGACCTACTGAAACATTTCATTTATTCCTTTGTTTTCACTGGCAACACTAACACCTAACTCCTACCATCAATTAATCAGGCTCTCTTCAGAAAATAGACATTTTTGTGTGTGCTAATCATATGGGTAGGTAGTTCCCAATCAACAAGAATCAAAGGGAAAAAACTTTGAGCCACCCCAAGGCTGTTTTGTTTTGATTGCCTATTTTTCTGTCAACCTACTGCATCAATATTGTTGAAAGAAAATTTGTAAGCATAAATCAAAATCATGGTGCATATGGTTCTAAAACAGAAAATATATTAGGGAATTTAATTTTAGCTGAAGATTGCTGATCTTTAGTGCTTACAATTTGTATGTGTTGGCATTTTAGTCAGTTCATCAGTTCTTATTGCAGTATATTAGCAATAATTCCTTAATGTCTGTGAAATAGTTTGAAATATTAAAGTCTAGACCAGTATTTTTCTGAAATAATATTGATTTATATCCCTTTATTTTCTTGACTGCACTGAAGAAATTCTAAGGGTTTTTGTCCCCTCATTGGATTACTAGACCTCTTTAAGGGTTTCTTTACCACAACCTCAATACTAAAACATTTTGGTGTACACATTCATTCTTTTTAAGCAAAAACAAATAATCCCAGTGAAAGACACACACAACGAGGATCTTTATTTTGATCTTATTCTCACAACAAGTGCCAGAGTATTGAGAAACATACAAGGAGTTGTACTGTCCGGGTGTTGGCAGTTGTGGGGCTGTAGGGATGGGTTGTGTGGGGAGAGACAGGGGCTGTCCTATCAACTCTAGCAGACCCTCAGCAAGACAGCTGAACCTGGCAGCCAAGTGTGACCCATGGCAAAGCAGATAGACACTCCTAAAGGAGCTCCATACCTGAAAAAAAACCCAGAATGGAGCAGAGGAGAAGTGTGAAGAAAAGGGCAGAGAGGGAGACTGCCATGTACCAACTCCCCCACTTCCATGTGCTGCTTGTGATGGTAGAAGAGTTTGGAGTGAAGAAGTGAAGCCTGAAAAGTGTTGTTCTAATTTTTGTCTTTCTGTTTCTCACTACCTGAGCCTATTTCAGTTGACAAATTCCACCAAGTTGAATGTTTAGCCTGTGACAGTAACTGGTAAGCAATCTTGCTGTCCTTGTCAGGAAAGGAATGGGTGAGCAGCTTTGTGGGAGATTTTAGTGCAACCACACCAGATTTTATGGATAGCTTCAAATTAACTTACAGTTTAAATAAAAAATATTTTTGGTATATCTTCCTACCACATTCTAGATTACTGTAAAGTGTCAGGTTTGCAGTAAATGCCCACTACTTTTCTAAATTAGATTTTTCTGCACGTCATATATCCCATATGTTGTTAACTGTTGGCTTCAGGGAAATTCTCCTTATTGTAGTAATTGACAAGTTGGCTATTTCTGGCTAATGTTAAAAGCTGTCTTCTGTGTAGGATTCTGTACTAAGATTTAGCTTTTTTTTTTTTTTTTTTCTTTATTCTACCTACTGCTGCAAGGCAGAAAAATAAATTTATTTCTTTTATTTTGCATCTGAAGAGTAAGGCTTAATTCACTTGCTAGTAAGAATTACAATGGTCTATATTTGCAAAATCTGCACAATATTTTAATTTATTTAAACCATACAAAGCCACCTAAATAGATAGGGCTTGCACATGATTTTTGCTCTATATGCAGTTTTCTGAGACACCTGAATATGATCCTTTTAATATTCAGGGAACAAAACAGACCCATTATTCCCCCAGCTTGGAATGGCATAATACATTTTGCTTAAGTGCATGAAATCTCCGTTACCATCAAAGGTCAATAACCTTTAACCAGGTATTTTAAATTCATTTGCCCGCACAGAAAGTGAATAAATGTGTAAAATACTGTGTAAAATACTGTGTAAAATACTGTGTAAAATACTTTGCAGAAAAGCAATACCCATTTTTTCTCATGTACCTGTGTCACAGTAGAAAAAGGAATACCACCCATACCTTTGAGTAAATATGTTATTTAAATATAGCCAATCTTCAAAAAAATAAAATCACAACAGATGGTTTTCTTTTGCTTAAGTAATTATCTGCTACTGTATGAAACTCTCACTACACGACAGAAAATAAAGCCATTAAATCTGCTTTGAAATCCGTGTGATATGTAGACAGTTCTTTAAAAAAAAAAAAGTAAACTTCCAAATATTCTTTTCTCAGATTCAACAACAAGGATGATGTTCTCGGAGTGCACAGTTATCCTACTGAAAACTGAAGCCTGAGACCTTTGAGGACAAAAGAAAATATTTTTTTTGGAAATGAATTACAGTGAATGTGTCACCTCCTATGACTTGGCAAATACAGAACCAAGAACTATCTGTCAGTCATTTTTAGTTCATAGCTGAGTGATAGAATCCACTATACAACTAAATACCAAGTAATGAAATGAACAAAAAAGTTGCATTCCTCAAAGTATTAAATACTTAAAACAGACTAATGGAAAGGGAGGAAACAAGGATCATATACCATGATCAGAGTTTCACTGACACAGTTCTATACAATAGAACATTCTGCCTCCAAAATCAGAGAATGCACTGGCAGTCATTTAATGTTTGATTGTTTCAAAATGCACTTAATTACTCAAAAGATTTGCCCTAAAATATAAAGCTATTATTAACCAAAACAAATGTTATGGAAGGTGCTGGGTGGGCTTTCTTGATGATTTCAATTATCACTCAGGTTTAGAATAAAGCAGGACAAATAGTGGAAAAACTATCACCTTTTTACATTATGTCCTAGGGTGACTTTATGATGCTCGTATCCCTAATTGTCTGTTCTGTTTATGCTGGATATTAAGTTCTGCACCTTAAGACTGGTTCCAAGAGAGAAGTGGGGGGAGAAGAAGCACGGTGTTTATTATCAGGAACTGCACTTGTGTCCCCACATCTTTGTTCTGGACTGTGTTGCCTGCAGTGGGGAGTGGGAGAGAGCTCTTCTTGCTCTTAGTTAGTTTTTAGCTAGCTGAGGCAGAGAAGTTCCCCAGACTGTGGTTTCTCTTTTTCTTGGAACTGATCGGCTCTGCTTGACTGAAAACCCAGAAAAACACCAGGAGCTCGCACCTGTGGCCCACCGGGGCCCAGGACATGGAATTTTCCAGCACAGGAGGGACTGATAAGAGACTGAGTGAGCTGAGCTACACCCCATGACAAGGACTTTCTGAATTTGCCATCTCTTCAGAACAGCGAGAGGTTTTATTGCTTAATATTACTCATTTTATATGCTTCTGAATACTTTGCTTGTTAAACAAACAGGTTTTTTCCATTTTTCTCCAAGGAAATCTTTTCCCAACCAGTTGGAGGAGGGGCCACTTGAATCTGCTTTCTAGAGGGACACCTTTAGAAGTTTTCTCCCAAATTTACCCTAAACCAGGACACATTCTTTTCATTTTACCTCTGAAGGGAGACACGTTCTGAAAGTAAACAGTGAATGGATATGAAGCTGAAGGTGTAAGGGGCAACAAAGAAAATTTCAAATGAAAACAAAATGAAAAGAAATTACATAAAGATGGATTAGCACTGGAATGGGAGCCTAGAGAGAAGTAGAATCTGCAGTCCCACCTGGCCTACTCTCAGTTGGCCTTGCCTCGGCACATGTTGAAGTCCTTAAGTCATGACTTTCTTTTCACAGCAAAACAGGAACACCAGTAACATGGTAAACCGATGACATCTTGGCACAGAGCAAATTTAACAGCTTTTAGTGGTGTTTTCCTTGTAGCTGGTCAAATTAATAACCCTTCTGTTCTCTATAGTCAGCATTTCCTAGAACTGCACTGTTGGTGATAGGAGTATAGACTACTGAATAGGCACCTACACACAGACCTGTAAATTTAAATATCCTAAAAGTCATCCTACTCAGCATGGTCCCAGCTGGCCATTCTGAGCTCCCTCCATAGCACATGGAAAGAAGCAGGCAGTTTAAATCCTAATTCATGTGCCTCATTACAGATGCCTAGTTTCAAAGCATCTCTTCTGCTCTAAGAAGGGTTTGTTATAGAGTGGTTACCAGACATGAGATTTAGACAAATCAATCCAAATAGTGTCCTTGAGCTCATGAACCCACGTGGCTCCTGAATGCCCCTTGGACATAATCTAATATGATACAGTTAAGCTGTTTCACATACTTTCCTAAACATAAAGCAGGTTGGTTACTTTATTTTCCCTTCCGTCCGCAATTAGAGATATCTTAAATGAAGCTTACAATACGCCAGAATTATTACTGAGCAGAAACAATGCTCTTAATATACAGAGGATGTGTACTTCAAATTGTGTTCTCTTAGGTAACTGAAGTCTGCTAATGTCTTTCTTCAGTCAATAATTACTTTCAGTATACAATGTAACATTACTTATATAATATAACAGCAGAGAAAGCTAATTTCTGTACAGGAAAAGAGAATATTTTAATGAAATTGTAATAATTTCATTAGGTTTCAGTAATAAAATCTCCACAAAACAGCCTCATATGTCATATTCCATAACAGTAAAATATATATGGAAGCTTTCTGGCAGTTGCTAGATGATTACAATAAGCTGTACTTGTGGTACTCCTGTTGCCCTAACAGATCATTTACAAGCAGAATTCAAAGAACTAACTCCCGTTTTAAAATATATAAGTCATTAAAGGCATCCAAGGCTATTGTTATCACTTATGGCTTCAGGTCTTCCGCAGAGTAAATTAAGTTACTTCAAACAATGAAGAGTAGTTCAGTCACTAAGATCTGCAGTGAAATTAAACAGATACAGTGAACTACCACAATAGTAAAATCTGTAAGAAGTTATATACACACTAGACTTCTAAGAACTCTAATGTTTCCAATTAACAATGTTTTCTGTGGCTTCAAAGCTACTTGTTCCAATCTTTGTTTCATCAAAGTAAATTGATAGCTTCTGATTTTCTCATTAGCTAAGCTATAAGGCACCTAATTTTACTTTTCTCCGTGATCTCTGCAATTAGAGGCAATGATTAGAGTATAGTCTATTCTACACACAAATCTCTTTTTAATACTGTGTCTCTTCTTAATATGCACAGCTGAATGGAGAATTGAAACATGAAAATGAAATTAAAACATTTTAGGAATGCAGGGAAGTTCAGAGAATAGGGAAATATTCCTTATACATTGTATTTAAAGGCTGAGACTATGGCTGGGTGTTTCTTAATACGACAGGCTGAAGATGGTTTTTACTACAGGATCAGCTAATCTTGTATAAAGAGGCTTAGTCCTGACATTGCTCTGTGTTGAGGTATTCATATGCAGGTGTGCATGGGGATTGCTCTCACGAGGAAAAATTCACCAAAACAATCCACAGAGAAACACTCAGGCTGGGAAATTCAAAGTAATTAATACTTACTCATACAGCTTAATTTCCATCCAGAATCTCCTTCTCAGTTATTTTTAATCTTGGTAGGTTATACAAACATTTCATAGGTACAAACTAAATTTCAAAAGTCAAGTGCAAAATAAGGATACTTTGAGATGTCTATTGTTACAAGAATAATTTTAGCAGACCAAGCAAAGCTGATGAGAATTTTGACACCGATCACACAAAGACCAAGTTTTCATGCACTACTGCAGTTAAGGGGTAGGATTAATCAATCCTAACAATCTAACCCTAAAATTTGTCAACTTCAGGTTTTATTAGTCAGCAGAAAGAAACAGTCCTGGAAGTCGATTCTCCTCACCTAGCCAGGTTAGAACTAGATGGAGCAATGCATGCATTTCTTCTTTCTCTCTATTGACCTAAAGGTCTGCATTAACTTAAGCTTATTTACCTAAAGTTAGTAGAGGTAGATGTCAAACTCAAAATATTTAAGTTTTTTAATTTGGTAACTTCCAGTATTCACAGAATCACTATTTAATAAGGAATAACGCCTCTCCTCTCTACTGTAAAAGAGATACCACTATAAGCAGACTATGTCTTGTATGCTACAGGAGTTTTGCGTGTTACCTGTTAAATAGGAGTCAAAGTATGTGGAACATTTAGACAAATATCTGTGTTTTTCAAGGCAATCAAGCTTTTAGAAGCAAATAGCTGCTTTGCCATTAGAAAAATGGAAAACCAGAGCTGTGAAGGCCCTGCTACACACTGAGGAAACAAAATTATAAAACAGGCAATACACTGGATGTGTACAGTATAGGACTTGACACTGTGATTTCCTTGACACTTTCCTTACAAATTCATCAACAGAATATAATTTAACTTACTTTGTGTTAAAAAGATTCCTTATATGGAGGCAATGTTGAAAATACAATTTTTTATATTTTTACTCATTATATTTGCTTAATGCCTTTTCCTTCGTGTTAAGATGAGCCACATACAATGTTAAGACAACCTCTCATAGTCAAAGGCAATGTTAGAAATCTCACTTCAGAACTCTTATCTAAGTTTGGAACTGATGAGCAACAAACCCAGTTTTTCAATACAAGTCCTGTCATCTATAACATATTAAATATAATTCATAATAGAAATCTTGCTACAGTATTTTCACAATTTAAAAAATCCCTAAACCAATACTAGTATTTCTGAATGAGGAATACAGTATCAGTCAGAATGCATTTTCATTAAAATTATTTGCAAAGATTTATTTATTTAGTAGTCTGTCACTTGAAAAAAAAATTCTCTGAGACTATAGATGGGAAAATGAAACAAAATGTGAAACCTAGTCCTTGAATAGTTAAATTACTTGTTTTAAAATCTTCTCTATTGCTGCAGTTTCTCTACTTTGAATTAACATTCTAACATCTCCATACAAAAGGTCAAAAGTAGTTTTGAAAATGACAACTGCCATTAACCTTTGTTAGTTGTTCCAATTTAAACACACTGAAAACATATGTCATTGCAAATCATCTTCCTCCCCTTCATCCCCAAACTGATATAGTTCAATTGGCTTTGGTGTGACTTTCATCAGCTCAATACACATCTTTATTATTTTTATGACATGTTCAATAAAAGCATTCCAAAAGTTGAAGAGCTGACTTACCATTTTCTTCCAAGTACATCAGAAGGATGCTGCTAGATTCAGTCCCTTCTACAGCATAATCAAGTGCAATATTTCCATTAACATCTTGCAGAAGCACATTTGCTCCAGCCTACAGACAAGAATTAAAAGCACTTTAGGTTTTTGTACTGAAATCTCAAAACACAACTGGGGTTCTTACACAGTCTTATTCAAAAACATTTCAAAGCTGAAATTCTTAGACAGCAGGCTGATTATAACCTGAAACAAAACCAAACATACAAAAAGGCAAAGAGAAAATGAAGGACTCGTGAATGTCAAAAAGGCTGCCTTTGTCTGAGACAGCTGACACTGTTGCCACACTAGCTGTCCAGTCTGGCTTTGCTACACAGGTGTCTGAGCTGCTCATCAGTGAGTTCTGGAACCACCACCATTTGCAGTACAACACTTTAAAGTCAGCTGTCACTGACTACAGTCTGCTTTAAAACACTCCATCAGTAACCAGCAGTGGTCAAAAGCTGACAGACAAGCAGCATGGACACCCCTGCAGCAGGGATGGGCAGACAGCTGCTCTGGGTAACCTTGTCAGCTGGCCTGACCTCTTAAAGCCTCATACATCAATCCAACCTCAAAGAGAACCATCCATTGCTAAATAAAATTGCCATTTATCACCAACTGGGGACAATGAAAATGAGCTTAATAATTTCAACTGTAGTCTCTAAAGAAGCCAGGCTGAAATTTCTCTAAGTTTCATTCAAAATTCAATATAAATGAGTGACAAGTGAGAAGAGCCCTTGGGGTTGAGGAGTAGTGAAATGAACAGATTCATGAGAAGCTTGAAAAGAAACCACCAGCATGATTGTATTTTCTATGTTAAAGATTATTAATGTAAGAATTTATAGGAAAATTTTTTTTTTTTTTAGTAAGAAAGCTCTCATCCTTGAAAATATCATAAATGTCTGATGGACATAGAAGCTTACATTACTAATGTTACAATACTAGTGTTACATCAGTAGAAGTTACATTACTAGCAAATTGTCATGTATCTTCTTTAAGAGGTTGTAACATTAATTAATTTCAAATTTCTCTCTATGGCTTTTAGTGGCAAGGAATTATGAAATAAGTGTGACTTCAGGTAAATTTAATTACTTTTCTTAACAGCTTGTATGATAAAGCGTTTAGTTAATAAAAATGAGAAGTGCCAAGGACTGCTTTTCTTAAAACCACAGCAGCAGAGGTCAAATGCCATATGAAATTATTAATAGAAGACATGACTGCTTTTTTCAGGAGCTCTCTCTGTAAGTATTGTATCAAAGAAAAACTTGTAATAAGCTCAGGTTCTGGCTCAGCTTGTAATATGACACAAAAAATGAGCAAGTTTATATAAGCTTTATGTTATCAAACTTGAAGCTGAACTGTTAGTCTGAGGTGATCTGAGTTTCCAATATAGTGACCAAAGGACAGACAGGCATCAAAAAATTCCTCGCCTGTCTCAAACATCTCTTACATCCAATTAGATCATATGCAGCAAAATAATCTGTCCTCTTACAAAACACACTACTTTCTTCTAGTCTTACCTTGTTGTACTGACTGTAAGGGGAGCCCAGAGAGCAAATTTAGATTAGATGTATTTCTTATGAATTTTTAAATGAAATTAGATGAGAGGATTTGACTCTCATGCTTAGTGAAAAGGAATGGAAGGAGACTTACACGTGTAAAATCTTACATTCATTATAGTGCTATGAAAATAAATTTCTACTGTCTGTCCTACCAGATAAAATAAAAAAGATGGTAGGAAATCAAATAAAGGGTGGATTTGAAGATCATAGTATCTTTAGGGGATGGTTTAACAACTATTTATTGCACTTGTTCCACTACTAGGAAGTATGATTTTTATTTTGCTTTCTACTCACTGACCCATGAGAGTTTTTTGGTGAAGGTAGAATTATGAAAGCAAAACAATTTCATATCTCATTACTTTGCATATAAAAAACCCCCACAAAGTCTTGCAGGTATCTATTCTTCCTTGCATGTCAATAAACTCCAGGTAATGTCAAAAGACCATTTTCTACCTTGTTGAGTTAAGAAACCAAAAGACCTTTGACATATCAAATTCAGGAAAAGTAGGATAATTCCTTTGGTCAGCAGCACACTTTTAATTCATTTCTAAGATGTAATATCACAGAAGGAAGGATACAATATGGAATTACTCATCTCCAAGTAATTTTTATAGGGTATTTCTATATTAATTTCTTGAGAAATGTTTGCAATGCTCCCAAAAAGTTTATTTTATGGGTCTAACAATAGTGATTTTTAATATGGTGTATCATCCTTGCCTCCCAGCTCTGCACCATCTGTGAGCTTACTGAGGGTGTGCTCTGTCTCACTGCCCACATCAGGAATGAAGACTTTGAACAGGATTAGACCACGACTAACCAGGGGCTACACCACTAGTGTATTTTTTAGTGTATAAATTGGAGCTAATTTAGGATAGTACAGAGAATACTGCTTTTGCTTTACAGGATGCCATACGAGCTGAACTCTTCCCCCTCAAATAACCTTGGGGAGAAAATGGGGAAGGAACCAGAAAGTCTAAGCACTACTGGAAGTTTTGATTTGCAAGAATTTACAATAACTAGCAACTGCATGACATCATCACATGTGAACAATCCTCTACAGTGTTCTGTCCCTATAGTAGCTACCCCTTGCCCCTTGGGACAGGCACCCAAGTAAAAATGCAGTCACAAACTCTTAAGGCTATGTTGCTCCAGCTGTATCCTGTGGATCAATGTCTAAATTCCACTAGTAAGCTAAAAGTTGAGTTTAGTCCACATTCTACAGTTTGAAAGCCTAATTAGTGATACTGTTAACTCAGAAGCAATCAATAAACAATCAATCTCTCAACTTTTTTTTTTTTTAATAAATAACTGATTCCAAAACTCAAATTATGATGTGCAGGGGCAAATTTTTCATTAAGTATTTAATTTTTTAGAAAGTCCTAAAACTTCCTTCTCTACTATTTATTATCTGGCCAATATTCCTTCCTACTCTTTCTTATTTCCAGTGTTATGATACAATGATACAACTTATGATTCCCAAATGAAAAATATATCTAACTACCATTACTCAAAAAACAAAACAAAACAACCCCCCCCCCCAAAAAAAAAAAAAAAAAAACCAAAAAAAAACCAAACCAAAACAAAACAAAACAAAAAAAAAAAAACCACAAAAAACAAGGGCCCAGGAATCTCCATTCTGAGGAATGTGTCCTTATTCAAAGATTTTAAATTATTTATTTCCTTCTGTGTCTCTGAAATCCACAATATTTTTTGTATCAACAGTCTAACTTTATCAGGATAGGTGAAAACCATATGAAAAGCTGTGAGCTTAGACCTTCTCCAGCCATCTCCAGTATTCAGGGACAGAGCTCTAACCACTGGGTTGTATGCCCAGAAATTCAATGATATCACAACAATATGGACAGGAGTGACTTAGGCATTGTTTGAGGACTCCTGACTTACCAAGGTTCCCCAAGGACTTGGGAGAGATTTGGGCATCACACTGCCTAGGTACTACCTCTTGCTTACCTTCCCAGCTAGGATGTCACAGATTTTGCACCCAGACAACATTTTGCTCAGAAGGGTTTCCTGCTGGAACTGTTTTCTGAACCAGAGCCAGCATCAATCTACTTTAGGTGAAATCGGGCAGATTCCTGAAAGTCTGACTATGATTCACTGAAATTCTTGAAATCCTTTCTTGTGTTGCATACCTTAAATTATTCTCTCAAACCTGTGGGCCATGCAGGTTATTTAAATATTTGAAATAACTAAGTAATTTAGCTTTATTAATATAGTAGAAAGTCCTAGGTGCATTATAAAATATTTTTAATACAGAAATGATGACCCAGCAATTGCCTCTGTCACCTAGGATTACCACCATTGGCTTCATGAGGTTTTTTAAAGGCAATCAGAAATACAGTAGACCCTGAGGAATATGTGAATATGTGTGGATATTAAAAAAAAAAAAAGAGAAAAAAAAAAAAGATGAACAGAGGCAGAAAAAAATTAATACACTTGTTGCTATGGAAAAGAAAAAACAAACCCAAAATTTTCTCCTACTAGGAGGCTCCTGCACAGTTCTTACAATGGTTGAATTGTTCTACAGTATGCTAGCTGTGTGCAAATTGTGTAGTCACCTGTCAACCCCATCACAAAACCTGACTTTTTTATACCTACTTATATTCTTATATTAGTAATCTATTTTTATTCAATTCCACATATTCCATATGTATATAACAATATACACTTATACACATGCAAATGTATAAATATTTACATACTATTCTCTCACCTATGTTCATCAATTTCCTGCAGGGATAGGCTAGCATTTTTTCATTAATAGCTTGAACAATTAATATTTTTCATATTTTTTTTAAATATAACCACATTATTTACACACCACACCATTTTTAAATGTCATTAACCAAGATTAAATGTAGCTCTTCATAAAACATTTGTGGCATTTCACTCCTGTGACATGCGTAGTTTAGTTTTTCCCCCTTTATTGACCTACTTTTTCACATTAATTCCATGAGAAGGTTTTGCTCGTTGAAGGATACCCAAGGTTTACATACACACAAGTGCATGTTCTCACGCATGCCACAGCTACTGTGCTAATCCTACATCCTTGCCAAAGTCCTTAGTACAGGAACAGTTAAAAAGAAAACAAAAGTAATCAGGATATAAAGCTCTATTTGTTTAACAATAAAGAAACATACAGGAAATCCCACATGCTCATGGCTCCATGGTGCCAAGCAATCTTGCTCTCCAACCTCAATGGCTTACATAAATTTTCATTTAAGATACCAAATCCCACAAATCTAGCTGGCTCCTCTTTGTGGCTCCTATTAAACTTATTTGAATCTCATTCATTAACAAAGCAAAAGAAATAAAATTGCTCTACACAGTGCTGTGGTTTAGGTCATTAGCACTGGATACCACTTTACACAAATTCACGATGCTGAACAGATGAAGAGCAGTTTTCAAGGCAAAGCTCAAAAAAAAAAAAAAGCTAAAGACTTCACCACATTAGGAAACCACAGACAAAGAACTAAAAGATTAAGTGAGATTGAGCAGCTGCTCTCAGTTCAAAAGCATGTCTTCCTTCCAACTCATTTCAACAACAGATTTTCTGAAGGCAGAAAATGATTTCACAGAAATCACAATACAGCTACTAGAAGAGATGGGGGGAAAGTGATTACAATTATAGATCCTCCACTGAAAGTTCCTCTACCTGCTGCCATCATAATTGAGTTTTGCCTGCTTAGTAAGAAGAAAACTGACAGACACAAACTGAGTAACCTCTTTTATATTCTCTTTATGAGCACAAAATGATCTAGAAAATATTTTACTAAATCTAAATATTGTCTCTCATAACACTGATTGCAGACTTAATATTTTCATTTTAACTTTTTTCCACATAAACCTTTAAGGAAGACCTTTCCCCATGATACCATAGATTCTTAAGATATTTGGGAGATAGATAATCAATATCTACACACTCCAGAGTAAATAAAAGATTCCTTTTCCAGAAAAAGACATCAAAAGAAACCCATGAAAAAGGCTGATTCAGGACTAGAAGTCTACCATGAAGGATATCTATTTCTAAATGTTTACTTTTACTCCTCCACCCCCAGGCTTGACAAAGAAATGGAAAGGAATCACAAACATTTATAAGCTATCTACAAAGATATGGAAGTTCAGTACACCCATGGCAAATAGTACAGTCACCTCAAAGATGCTGTAGCTGCAGTTTTGTCTTTATTGACCCTTAATGTAGCTTGCCAAAAGAAAAGGGGAAAAAAAAGACAACATACTTCCCTTATGGAAGACAAGAGTGTGTCTGATGGAAAAGCATTCTCCAAATAGGGATATCTTCTGCACAGTTAACCCTAGTACCCTCCTTCCTTTCGTACATCTTGAAGAAGAGCAAGGAAGTGGAAATTTCACCTGTACAAAAGCAATCCTTTAAAATTCCATTCTTCATCCTTTACAGGAGAATTCCCATCACTGCAGTCTGTGGGGGACACCTGATATTTTATTAAATGGGAATTTCAGTAACTCCAGACTGATGATTTGAGCTTAAAAGTATTATGTTTTACAAATAATAAACTACATCTTCTCTTGGGCAGTTAAGTTACTTGCATTTAATTAAGTTCCATATCAAAACACCATCATCCCTCAACCATAATGGATGCCATAACTTTTCCAAAATAAAAAGTTTTTGTCAATAAATTCTTATGTACTGAAATCTGAACTCCTAAAAGTATTGAAGAAATGCAAACATGGGCCTCATTAAGTGGGAGTTTCTAAACAGAATTTTTTTTTATCCTTTCTTTCCAGAGTATCTCTTAGCAAAATAACAAGGACCCAAACTCCATATCTATACATATAAGTTCAGAATTAAAATCTATGGATCACAAATCAAAGTAACAATTGTTAGGTACACTAACAATTGTTTCATGCATGCCTTACATGGGCTCATGTAGCTATGGAGAAAATGCAGGGAACAAATCCTCCTGCTCAGTGGATTTCCTTCATAGTAGGGCATCATGTTAAGGTGTCCACATGAAAACAAATTCTCCCTTAATACAAATAGAAAAGCCTCTCACTTCCTTTTACTGGGACTTGCAGAGAGCACAGCTCTGCCAGCTCGGCTGGCCTAGTGCACCATTTACAGGATCCCTTCCATAACCATGAATCAATAGTTACTGCAGCAGGAGTTTCCACCTCTCACACAGGAAAGGCTGCAATATTACTGTCTGCAATATTTGCTCTATTTCAAGGCTTTCAACTCTCTAAGAGTTGAGTTATACTGTCTATAAACCCATGCCTGTCACATTACCAAAACTATTCTTTCACACAGTAGGAACTGTCTGCCATCTGGATGAGCTTAACTGTGATATAATAAAGGTCTGAATTCATTTTCAGCATGCCTGATCCCACCCACATCATAAAAATACAAACACAAAGTTCAATCCCTTATGTCTGTGACAACACAGCCTACAGAATCAAAGATGACTTCAGAGCCTTATAAGTGCCCTCCAGACATATAAAATAAACTGAACTGGATAAAACACACCTTTCCAAAAAAAGCACTTTCAATAAATCAGGAGATAATGCAGTGCTGAAAATTTTATGCCAATATTTTTACATAATTGCAAAAATAGATGCATTTCTGTTATTACAAATTTATGTTATGCCACTATTATTCACTTATTTCCATTATACGTACATGCTAAACCAATCAAGGAATGATCATATAAATGCAGTTTGCTATTCACACATCCTTGTGTGAGTAAAGTATTTCAGTTTCTTTGTGGATAAAATTCCTTTAATTCATGGTTCTTCTGGGTTCCATGTTGCAAAAATGGGCACCAAAATCTGAATATACAACTTAATTGCTCATGAAAAGAGATTTACTTTCCTGTTACAGTCTAGAAATTAAGATTTATGGGTGCATGCCAGTGTGCATAAAAACATCATAGTATTCCAAAAATCCCAGATGTGTATCTCTCTGACATGCTGGGTAAAAATGGATAAAAGTATGTGCCAATACAGTGTCTGTTCATAAAAAACATCGTATAGTTGTATATATATAGGATCACCAATGCCTACAAAAATCCCCAATTGTGTTTGAAAATGTACTTCTTGGTTGTTGAATTACTTCACAAAATAGTAAAAAAATAGTACTTTAAAATGGTCCAAGTTCCACAACCATTTTGGCAATCATTTAGTTCACGAATAAAGCATTTTCCTCCTTAAACTAATAGAATGTAGGCAATATCAGTTCACAGAAAAGATTTTCAGTACAGTTAAAAAAAAAAAAAGGCTGTCATGGCACATATTACAGATTGCTTGACAGGCATAGTCTGTTTGACTAATGCATGCAGAAGATAAAAGAATTAGCACTGATGACTGAAAACGAAAGACCAACATTTTCCCATCTGTTTGTGCACCATGGGGACTTAAATTCCTCCCATCAGCTGGAAGGCATGAAAAAGGCAGAGAAAATCCCACTCAGTTCCAGTATTGAACACTTCTGAAAACACTCAAAGTGTAACGCTTGCAACAGCATCTTTCAAAGTAAAATACAACTAAGTACGCAGTTATGAAATAAAAATTTAAAACCTACTTACAGAAGTGGTCAAATAAAAAAAAGTAATGTACATTTCTCAAGTTACCAGTATTTCCATGCCTAGAACTACAATATTCATGAGAATTGGGGAACATTCTATTAATTCTAAAGTCATACAGATTTGTACTTGGATCTTAATCAGACAGCAAGTTGTCTTTCATGGTGGTTCTTCAGATTCTGAATCCTAGTATAAACCACCAAGGTTTCTCAGAATTTGAGGTCTTAATTTCTAAACTAAATATAGTCTAATTTCCTTGATTTAGGATTGATTCTCTCTTCTCCCACACAAATATCTGGAAACGCTGAGAATCATCCAGCTAGTTTGACTAGGAATTGGAAGAACGGAATTATTTTTGTTGTATCCATTTCTGTTTCTTATCTTCCATGCTTCATTCTGAAGTTTTTTCAACAGCTTCAACTGATCATTCTTAATGTCATGAAAATCTGTACCTCAAATGCATGATTGAATCTTGCCATACAATTTGAGCACTAATTGCCTCAGCCTCAATGTGTCTTCATATGTAACCACTGCTCGTTTTATAACTGTGAGGAATTAGGTCTTAACAACAATACTTTTGCTTTTATTTGCTATATGTGCATTCAAGCATGAGACATTTTAGTTTAGCCACAGTGTAGTGCAAATGAATCTAGAGTTTCTGGTGGGACAGACCATGGGCAGAACATATTCAGTTCTGGGCTCCCACATAACTATGAGTTTAAACATCCAATTCTCCAGTCTGTGCACATATGTTTTATTCAACCAGAAATTACAGGAAGCAATCTTACTCTCAAGATATGCACTTGTCTTAATACGATATCAATATTTCAATATTTTACCTGCCAAAAAATTTCCTTCCATTGAAAAAAAAGGTGTTACATTAAAGAGCAGTTAATGAAGAATTATATGATTTTCATCTCCAAAGTCAAATATGACAAAAAAAGAAAACAATAATTGTGTTTATTTCTAACTTTTCTACTTTATGAAGGCACCTTTTGGTTCAAAATACATGTTGCACAGTTTCAGTGAGGGCTTCTCAGAAAACAGAGAAAAATATGAGACATTAGGGTACCAGAAGGTCTCTAAGAGCATGAAGACACTCTTTTTAGCTTATTATGCAAAAAAAAGAATTTTATTTGGAAAAATTATATTAATTGGATGTACCTGTTTGAATGTCACAAAAATAAGTTGACATACTTTTAACTCTTTTAAAATCATTTTATCTGAAAGCATGAAAAAAAATCAGAATGTATTTTCTCACTGAAATTTTGCATTTTTATTGAAAGTTGAGGTACAATAAAGAATTGAAGAAATTATAGAAAACTCGACTTGCATGCTATATATAACAAAAAGTTTTCTTTGCCTAGAATAGCATTCTCATTCTGTTTTATTATTAAGACACTGCAGCAAAAATCCAAAAGATCAGAATGAGGTCAAAAAAAGGATAGTTGAAGTACAGAAGGAGGGGTATTTGACTTGATATTGCCAGCTCTCAAATTATTTGGCAAGAAAAGGGAATTAGAAAGGAAACTTCAAAGAGCATTGATGACTAAAGACGAAAATTTTCCCATCTGTTTCTGCACATGGGACTTGCAAACTTCCCATCAGTAGCAGAGCTTATGGAAAAAAAAGAAATTATTCGAGCACTGAATGTCTCTGATAACAGTATAGAAGCATGCTTTCTTCTAATTTTATTTTAATTGTAATCATTAAAAATTATGACAGGCACACAGAAAAATGATAAGTTCCTCTTATATAATACTCCAACAAAAGGTCACTTTTTGAAATTATTGCCTTTTATTTTTAGAACACACAGAAAGAAAATCTCCTTCACCCAACAGGGAGTGAGCCTTTGGAATTGTCTGTCAAAAAGTCTTTTAATCTGACACCACAGTTAGAGTTAACAGTTACTTCATAACCATTAAGAAAGCTTGCAATTACATAAGGTCAAACAAATCTCATACTTTAGGAATTAAAAAGATCATTCCCTGGGGTTAGCAAGAACAGTCACTTGTGTACAAAATTGGACAGTTAGTAAGGCATAGCTTTATTGTAAGCAAAATGGAGATGAGAAACATCCTCTGTACTGATAAGTACAAATAAAAGACATCAAGGTTAAAGTTTTATTAATACATTTCCTTACAAAGTTCTATGTGTTTGTATGTATATACATGTATATATGCATGCATATATATGAGAAAGTAGTCAGACACATACACACACACACACACACACATATATACATACATATACATATTTATACACACATAGACTCCAAACAAAACTGTGGGAGAAACTTCTGCCTAGCAGCTTCACTTGAAAGAGTTTCCACCCCTGGCACACCACAGATGAAGGCAGAACAAAAAAAAAAAAAAAAAACAACCACACCGCTGCAAATAAATGAATTTGATTTTGATAGCTCAGTAAAGATTGCAAGTTGTTTTTTGAAGAGCTTGTAGTTTACAGGTTCAATGTAAATAATATAAATGTAGAAAGTCTATCTAGGGGCAAAACTTAAGGCCCTGTTTAACCTGATGGTCTTCTCCTTAATCCCCACAGTTTGGAAAGCCATCTTTCCTTCCTTGCCATATCCATGTCTATGTATTTATGTAACTTGGGAAATTGCTGAATGTTGAGATGCTGAATGTTTTGATTTTCATTCTGCAGTCCATTTTGAGATAACATACACACGTGTGTGTGCCTATAGTGTGTATATATATGTGTATGTGTGTAAATTAAATACACTTGAAATGGAACACCCGAATAAACAGCACCACTTCAGGTATGACATCAGATCTTACCATTTTATTAATGCAAAGAAAAAAGTCAGAGCCCATGTTAATGCATATACACACACAGTAAAAAGAAAGAAAATCTGTATTACATGTCTCTGGTGTAAAAAGCAGGAGATTAAACAGTGTGCAATAAACAATAGCTGTGTACAGCACATAGTTTCTGCAAAGATAAATGTATCATGCAAGGAAGTAAGAGTACAAAACTGCAATTTTAACTCAGCTAATCTGCATTTTTGTTATGAGACAGATTAATTGTGTTGATTGATAACATCAACATGCTCCCAAGTGTACAGGGAAGGGACTGTACAGTAGCTTAATCTGCACTCAGGGTGATGCTGTCTTGCTGGTTAGTAATTAAATCTAGATCTTCTAGAAACAAATCATTGTGTGAAATACCAAACCTGTTTAGGGATTTTAGTATGCCAGTCACCTTAACACAAACCAGGCTTCTCAGAACATCAGCATATAATTAGAGAACTCATGAGAAAAGCAGAAAACTCTATTATTTTCCTGTGCTTGGGTAATGAATAAAGTGAAGTAGACAAGAAAATCTTCCTGTCATAGTCAGTAGTAACTTGCTATGTGGGACTGCAGCAAGTTAGTCCCTAATATTACAGTGGGGGAAATATACATTCCATGCTAAAGTTTGAAATTGATTATATGAAAAGAAAAACATATGCTTATAAATCCTAGCAATACAAGTATAACCAGAGCTGACATTTATATATTAAAAAAACATAAGCCTCCAGGTCTATTTGCAATAGTTGGTCTTTGTGGATTAATATATATATTGGAAAAGTGATGAAATTTTACACAAAATTGAAATAAATACTTCAAAGACATAATGCTGTGCCATCCATCAAGGATTTGTCGATGTGTTTTATCAGACAAATTTTTTTCCTGATGTCCATAAAGTGTAATTTTTGCAGTCGATGTTGAAGTGATAGGCATTAATCTATCAACTGCCTATTACCTTGCAAAGAAACAACTGTCCATAATCAATCCCTTAGCATTCTCTGGTCTTCATTCCAGAAAATGAATTTTTCCACCTTCCAGTACCATCATAATTTTAAGGAACATCCATCCTTCTTCCCAAAAAATGCAAGTCAGTAATCTTGCAGTATTCACTAATTCAACAAATACTTTCCATTATTTAACATTTGGAAAAATATTATTTAGTGTGTTTTAAAAATTCACAATATATCATTGTTTCTAATTGGAGTCAATTGAAATTCAAGACAAGTCTGATTTCATAAACTTCAACTTCAAATAGCTGAAGATACAGCTGTTACTTAGAAGTAATATAAAGGCTAGTTTTCTCCTGTGCTTTCATAAGCCAGCTTTTATACATTTTCCAACATCTCTTTAGTCTTTCATCCTTGCAGGCAGCAACCACATCTTGCTTAAACTCATTATCAAAACAGAAAAAAATAAAGTACACTGAACCTTCCTTTTCTTTATATGACTTTAACTCTTACACTTCACTATCCAAACCAGTCTCATTATTTTATATTGTTCTACACTGAACCGGATTACCTACTTTTTCCACACATAGTCCACACCAATTATTCTAGATTTGGAAAATCAATGTTTTTTCTCCACCTTTCCTATTCTAACTGAAAAGTCTTCAAACACATGTGCAAACCTGAGTGTTTTAATGACCTTCATGCCACCTCATTTATTAGTTCCAGTAACCCTGCACTGTTACATTTTACCTAAACCATCTGTTTTCGATATGTAAGCCAGTTTTTCCTGCAGCAGTTTTCTTTACAATGACTTTACATCAGTCTTTATGGTGGCATATCAAGGTAAGTTGTCCTTGAACTTTTGATAAATTGTATCAGTGCTGCAATTTCCCCTTCTGGCTCACTCACAAATTCAAGAATTCATGAACGTTCATTTGATGGTTCTTTTTTCACAGGTTCATGCTCCCAAGCCCATCTAAATTATGCATTACAAACTATGCCATAGTGATATTTCATTCCAGTATTTCTGAAATGAAAATACACAAAAAGCCGTATACAACTGAGAGAGGAGGCTATTGGTTTGAATGGTTTGGGGATTTTTTTTAGGAAAATTCAGGGACAGCTCTTATCCAAATAAATAATATGTTAAATAATATATTAAAACATATTTTATTCATTAAAGGTACAAATTTTTAAAAAATATACTACTATTATATTTTTAATGAGAAAAATTGCATTGAATACTTCATTAAAAAAATTTGCTTAAATCCTAGTGATATGGTGATTCAAGGTCTGGTTCTAAGTTCAGTTTACTTCAGTACTTGATGTCAAAATCAAGTCAAAATCTGTCACAGTTGGAAAACATTGCTCAAAAAAACATATAGATCCAAATAAAAGTAGTGTATTGTTTGTCATGATTATGAAATTATACTGACTTTCCAATCCCATATACCAATTAAATACATGGTTTATATTTAAATTTGGCTAGGAAATGTCCATCTTCCCTGATGCCAGCCCTTTGAAAACAGCATTTCCTAGCATAAAAAAAAAAAAAAAAAAAAAAACCACGAAAAAAAAAACGCTTGTCCCAATGAAAATCCAGAATATTTTTTTAATAATAAATACTTCTGAGGATCACAGTTAATTACCGATCTAAATGCCATTCTCAACTTACTTCCAGAGACTAAACATCTAGCTGTTGTGGCTTCTTTTTGTAAGAAAAAAAAGCCCTTTTTTTTTTTTTTTTTTTTCTCCCTTTGATTTCATCCTATTTGGCCATTATGTATTTTGCTTTCAGATATCTGGAAACAGTATTAAAAACAAACAAAAAGAAATATTTCAAGTGCTTGGAAAATGGTTTATTTGCCCTGTACTGTACTTCTCTTTCTGAACTGTGTTCTTTCATAAACTTTTCTCCTGTCTGTTTTTGGGCTATAAAAATTTAGCATAGTCTGACAGGCATCAAATATCTACCATGTAACTTTACTTGCTATTTATTTTTCACAATATTACATTTTTAATATCCTCTGTATGTTACTTTATTGTCTTAAGAACACAATCAGAATAATTATATCCACACAGCCTTCTGAACAGCTATCATGTGGAAATATAATACTAGAATGTATCTCATGAAGCATCACTTGGGTAATGCAGGTAACACATAACCCATAATCTCATTCACAGTTTTAAGATCAATTTTAAAGCCAATTAGGGATCAAGTTTGGGGTTTTTTAATCCCTATTACTCCTGCATGGAATGCTGCTTTCCAACATGTGTCTCCTAACATTAAGAAAGCTTAGTTTAATTTCTGTCTTTATTGTTAGACACCTTTGCAATCATTTACTTTCATGCTAGCAGTAACTTCAGGTTTCAAAAGCTTTTTCTTACCCTTCCCCTATCCTGATATATTTAGAGAAAATTTTACAATCTCCCTGATTTGATTTTTTTAAGTAGAACATATTATTTTTACTCCCTTCTCTTAAGATAAGATTCTTACTCTCTTATCCTTGCAGGTTTCCTTGGTAAAAATTCCCATTCCTGAATGTGGTTGTAGACAGCTAACTGCAGGCTGTCATTACTTGGACAGTAGCAAAACCACTCTTCCCTTTCTCTTGGCAACATCTTCATTCTGACAGATCCAAGAATCTGTTTTTCCCCACCTGCAGTTACATGTTTGCAGCATAAAATTGTCTTAATATTTACTAAAGCTCTGAGTTATTTTTTCCAAATTTCCAGCTGATGGTTCCTAAGCATATCACAGAAATGTCTGTTGCTCAGAGCATGACCTTGTATTTGTACTCTGAAATTTCAAGCCATTTTTATTACTTAGGTCTTCAGAGATACCTTATGGTTTCTGCACAACATTATAATCCTCACCCTAGCAGATAAGACATTGCAGCATTGTCTTTGACATATTTCATTATCATACCTTTATTTTTCCTCTCAAGGTTATCACTCAAAACTCTAAATAAAATAATGTCATAGGACCAATCCTAATGAAAATTCAGGAGCTCTCAGGCCCATTTCTCTATTAATAGCTAGGCTGTTGTCTTGTTACCAAATTCTTCACTACCAAGCAACTTTTCACTTCTGCAATTTAACTAAGAGTTTTCCTCAATTCCCTAGCTACTCCATGAGCAACTCACAGAGTAATTACGTCAGTGATTCAAGCAGAGGCCACTTGGCATGAAGAATGAATTTCACCTTCTACAAATATCCCCCAGTGGTGGAACATCCCCAAACTATGAAGAAGACTTCATAGCACAAAACTATGTTTACTGAAGATCAAAGCCAGGTGTTGATTTTCATTATCTTTTCATTCCTTGATCCTCTTTCTCTGGGGAAAAAGAGAATCAGAGTGAAGTTTATGCAAAATTCCTCATTTTTGTGCATGTTGTCCATCTCTCAGCATACTTTTCCTGATCTGCTCCAGCCAAAACTGGGATTTATATTTTTTCCAATAGGTCTAACTCTCTTTTGCCTCCAGGAGCTTTTGTTTTCTGGAAATGCTCTGATCTAAGAACTCCAGAGTATAGAGATCTGCTGCTTAATAGCCATGGTCTGCATCCTAAGTCTCATCCCCAATCCCAATTGTTTTCCACCTGGACAGAGGGAGGGAGGATGAGACAGGGGGAGGGACAAAGGGAGGCAGAGAGGGAAAGTGTATGTGTGTGTGTGAGATTTCTAGAGATCAAAGAAGTATTTACAGACTCTTACATCTTACTTTTTGTGTCTACTTCCCATGTAAAAAGGCTTTGATTTATATAATGATTTAGCATTCTTTGTACAGTGAACTGCAGATTCTATTTCACTGGTTATTTCTGCTGTCAATTGAAGTTCAATGCTATTTCTTTTCTCTTTATATTATCCTAATTTCTTTTCTAGGCTATCTCATTACTTTCATGGTAGTGCTCAAAGTTAAATGCTTTGACCATTTTGCTGTATCCAGTTAAGTTCCTGTACTTATCTCTCCTTAAACCACCTTTAGTGCTGCATGACTAGCTAGCTTCATCACTTTTTGCCAGTCTTTATGGAGGACTAATATTTCTACAATTTCCCATGAGTGTTGCCATCTGGTGTTCAGCAACTAATTAAAAGACATCACCTAGATTAGTTAATTAGTGGCCTCCATCTAGGTTAGTTTTATGTTATCCCAGCTAGTGATGATGCAAGGCTATAAGCCAGTAGTACACACTCTCTGGAAGTTCCCTCCTACACTTCTCACACATCCACCAGCCTCTGCAAACCGAGTGAATTCAAATAGATACCCACAGCTTCCACAGAAAAAAAATGCTATTTAAATTTCCTTACTACAAATATTGGTAACTGCCTCTAGAAAGACAGAAGAATAATTTTTCTTTTGGACTACATGATCATTTATACTATAAACTGTTAGCCACTGTCTCCTGATGGCCTCTAACTGCTCTTTATTCTTTCCCCTTCCCTGCTTCCTCTCACATTGACTCAAAGGAGGAAGTCATACTGAGCAAGATTGAGTGGGAGAACAGAATTGCTTCCACTGAGAAAGGAATTGTTTCTGGAACTGTGAAATAGAAAAACCTTTCTTTAAGTTTTAAAGATAATGGCATTTTGATAGTTCATCTCTGCTTGCTAACACAGCCTGATGCAGTTGCAAAGAACAAGGGCAACATAACTATGTGACAGCTGTCTGATTATATGCCTTCAGATATGTGCTATTCTCAACTGCATGGGGGAGCAGAAAAGAGCGTACAGCCCCATAAAGACTTCCTTTCTACTCCCACCAGGAAGTCAGTTCATGTAAATTTTTTCCAGTAAAAATATATCTAGTTTTGGAAAGGGGATTTTACACCGAAATCAAACATGGCTTACACATACAGTGGATAGTATTACATACCTGACACTGCTCATCTATTGTTGCTGTAAATCTAATGAATGATTTTATGGCAACTCCCTTTTGCACACTGCCAAGCACAGATTTTCCTAAGTTCTTAAATAGGGGAGTGAAAAAATATTCAGCCTCATTTTTTTTTTAATTTGTACTTTTAGCTCTCTATGCCAGATTTGCATTTTGTGCTTCAATTCCAGGTTCCAAAAAGTACACAATGAAACATTTAATTAGTTAGCAGACAGAAGGTACACTTACTTTTCCTTGTAAGGTCAGTTTTACAAAATGTATTAAGAATGTTCTGAAGATGTAGTACTGACCTCTTCTTTTCTAGTTAATTAAGTGCCAGGTTTATCACAGTAATGCTTTCAGTTCTATGAATGAATAAATAAAGACTAAATGTCTACTGTGCCACATACTGTACAAACACCAAAATACCATCTCCCTCTTCCTAGTTTCATTTGACAAGACCTGCATTGAAGATGGGGAAACTCTAACATTCATGTTGCCCACTAAAAAGTGCCTCCTGACAACAGTAAAGTAAGTGAAGTGCACTATAAAAACACAAATCTCATCAACTTTCTTTTTCATTGTTGTTCTCAACCTCAGGTCAGTCAACATCAAAATATTTCATGATTCTTTCGGAGTGCAAGAAGGGAAAAAAAAACCACCCCCAAAACCAAAATCAAAGAAGCCTCAGCCCACTCCCAACCTCGTGTGGACGAAAGTGGCAACGGGACTGGGGGGGGAGCGGGATGATATAGGGGTGGGACAGGGAGGACGGGGAGTCCTCCCGCCCAATGAATACAGATGCCGTGGCGATGACTGTACCACAGTGACCAATGGGAACACGGCAGGGGCGGACATGGGGCTTCGGGGCCAGTGGGATTGAGGGAACGGGGTGACAGACGCGGAATCCTCAGGAGTTGGCAGGGAGTGGTTACAAGAGTGACAGGGGGACACTCCAATGGCAGGCAGCCTGGAGATAACCATCGCGGGGTGGGGGAAACACGGGGGATGCATGAGGGTACACAGAACCAGCAAATTAACAAAGATCAGAACCCCTAATCTGTACCCAAACCCGGGATGCAACAATCAAAGGTACAGTAGAAAAGAAAAATCATAGTAATCAACTTGTAATGTGTGGGCCAAACTGTACAACTCCATGGTGATTACCTGTGCTGTGCTCTGAAATTAGTGTAAACAGCAAATCATAAAGAAACCTGTGGTTTGCAATACAACCATAGTTATCTTGAGAAAAAGAACTGAACATAGGAGCTCAATATGACTGTGAATCAGTGCTGATCCTCTAAACCACATAATTCATGATGAAAAATAATGCAGTCAGAGTAAACAAAAATTTAAAAAAAAGAAAATACAAGGTTCTACAAAGTGGTATTTTTATCTACCCACCCTACTGCCTGAGTAGCCAAGGTTAATATACAAACCTGCAAGAGTATCAATGTTTATTCCACCACATGTGTGCATGTTCTGGCTGGGATTGAGTAATTTTCCTCCCAGTAGCCAGTGTGAGTTTTGGATTTGTGTTGAAGATGGTGTTGATAACACCGAGATATTTTAACTGTTGCTGAGCAGCCCTTACACAGAGCCAAGGCCATTTCTGTTCTCACCTCACCACTGCAGGCTGGGGGTGCAAAGGAGCTGGGAGGGGACACAGCAGGGACAGCTAGCCACCCAACCCTTCAGAGGGATGTCCCACACCATATGGCTCATGCTCAGTATATAAAGCTGGGGAAAGAAGGAGGAAGGAGGAGGATGTTCAAGTGATGGCATTTATCTTCCTAAGACACTCTTACACATGGTGGAGCCCAGCTTCCCCAGAGATGGCTGAACACCTGCCTGCTGATAGGACAGGGTGAATTAATTTTTCTTTTGCTTTGCTTATGTGTGCAGCTTTTGTTTTCCCTATTAAACTGTCTTTATCTCAACCCAAAAGTTTTCTCACTTTTACCCTTGTGATCCTGACCTGGGGGGAGTGAATGAGAAACTGTGTGGGGCTGAGCTATCATGACAAGAAGACAGTTTGAACAGTGCATGAGCAAAGTAAAGGTTACCCACTCTTATGTAGCAATTAAAATTATTTGAAGCTAAAAATTTGTGTCTCTTGTGGAGGAACAATTAGACTGTAAGTGATGGGTACAAGTTTAAAGCTGTAGCCATTTAAAGGCCACTTGCTACAGCTAACAGAGCAGGAGCAGCACCTAAATGCTGGTTCTTGGACTTTCTGCAACTCTGGTAGCATGGGACAAAGAACATTGGACATGAAGGTACAAATCTTGGCTAGTGTTTCAATGCAATATAGAACAAGTGCAGGGAATTAATAAAAAATACAATGTTGCAATGCACTCCAAATGATGAAAAAGACCACACCCCAACCGGACAGAACTGCAGCGCATCCAGTCCTGAGCCTTCAAAAGGCAGTGTGAGGCAAGACAGAGCAGATCCTTCCAATAAATCTGGTTGCTGTTCACATTCTTAAGAGATTTAATGTATATAAGTCTACACATCTCGGTTCTTAAATGAAAGACACTTCAGCATTCTCTTCAACCTGCTACAGGAGCCTCCTGCATACAAAATCTATGAAGAGCAATTCCCTATGCCACAGGGAGAACACACAAGGCTGATGTGGTCGAGCAGTGACTGATGAACATGACCTTTCCCACCTCATCAGCGTGTATGGCAGGCAGACCCCCATGGACCACCTCTGATCTCTGCATCTCCATGTGCCAGTGGCCGCCCGGGGGTGGGCTCCTCACTGACCGCCTGCTCAGCAGACACAGGATGTCTCTCCTGGCTGATCATTCCAGTGCCCCCCTCCCCTTGCTGACAGCTAAAAAACTGAGAAGACATAAATATGTCCCTGGAAAGCTATACCACCTAAGGTAAAGTGTTGGAAATTATGGAAAGAAATAGCTTCAAGCATTTCATTCTGCATCCATTCCAAAAAAAGCATTTACAATTCCAATAGCCTTCCAACAGGACACAACAGAAGATTACCACATTGCAAACAGCTATGGCCCCTCCTAATTTGCAGTGAATGAGCTTTGATTTTGTCATAGCTATCTACCAGAGGAAAGAAATTGTGAGTTACCTGTTTAGATGGTAAATGACAAGACAATATCTTGTCTCAGCCAGAAAAAAATGAAGACCCTACCAAAAGTGGGGTGAAGTCAGAAACTGGGAGTGTTTAAGCAAATCTTCATTGATATCCTTCTGGGATCTAAATATACAATTTTAAATTTTTTTTTTCCTATTTCCCTCTCAATAAATGTTTTAAGTCCTTAATGAGGAAATCTCTACTGGATTCTGTGACAGTTTTCCAGAAATCAGAATTGAAAAATTAAAGGATCATGCTGTTACCTTTTAGGTCATATCTTTAGAACAGAAAATATGGTATTACCTGGACTATAAATTCAGTCCAGAAGAAATGTTTATTTAGAAGTAATTTCTGAGGTTACAAGAAGCATTATTTTTTCTTCCAATGAAAAACTGTGGCATAATAGAAGCTGACTGTAGCTCATATTGGCATTATCGAGGTTCATGCTACACATTAGACATGGTCCATGAAACACTAACCTCAAGGCAAAGTAATTTCTAATATGAATTGCTCACACAAAGGCAATTCAGAATTGTGAAAAATAAGTCTCTCCAACCTCAATTTTCATCTTCACATTGTCAAATGTTATCAAAGAGAACATTAATGTGATGGTTCAAATCCTACTGTTTACCTAAGAATATTTCCCTTCCTCTGCCATCTCCTTAAAAATCTTTAAATCTCAAAATTTCAAATTCTTTATTTTGACTCTAGAAGGGAGAGTATAAAGATATTATTTATCTAGTCAAGGAAACTCTGCCTTTAAAAGTGCTGGCTACCTAAACGTGAGCAGATTTTCCAGAAGTTATCACAAATAAGATGAACAATTCAAACTTTATCTGCAAAAATCCACTTGTGTGTACCCCTGCTTATTGAAATTTGAATATATTAAGCAACCAAGTTATCAGAAAATACTTACAACCTTCAGATGAAGGCAGCTTGTAACAAATAGAGACCAAAAATCATTCAGATGATGGACGCAGGAAAATTATTTTGGACATAACCCTGTATAGCAACACTTGAAGCTTAATTAGATTGAGCTTCTTGCAGAAATGGTCAAGGAAAATTTTGCAAAAGCCCTCTATAAGCTAAACTGCTCCTACTAATGACAACAGCATTGTATTTAGAATTTCTGAAAATTCCCCCCATTACAAGAGTTTCCCACAGTACAAGAGTTTTTTTATAAACAAACTGCTCTGTTCTAATTTGTTTATCAGTCTAGGAGCACACGCAGAATACAAAGGATACATAGGCTTCAGAGGTATCTACACTGGACAGATTGAGGTACACAAGAGATAAAACACAACCTGGAAATTTTATCCTTTATTTGCCAAGAGTAATTACAATGTTTAAAAACAGACGTATCTCTGATATTTTTTTTGGTTTTTTAGTTCTCTGGTTTTTTTTTTTTTTTTTTGTTGTTGTTGTTTTGTGGGTTGTTTCTTTTTTCTTTTTTTTTTTTTTTTTTTTACTATACAGGTTGCCCAGTTGTCCGACCTGGACAACTCAGGTTGTCCAGTGAGTTTGTAGACTTTCCGTCCTTGAAGACTTGGTCCTGGGCAAACTGGTGTGCCTAGCTCTTGTCTGAGCAGAGGGAATGGACTAAATGTCCCAAAGAGATTTCATTAAATGTATTATCAAGGATACAGTCTAAAAATATATCTCCCTTCCCTTTACCTGTAACATTGAAATACAATTATAAGCATGACAAGAAACTCTGACCTTGCAATGACCTATTTAAAACATAAAAATTTTAAAATTATACAAAAAGACTAAAAAACTTTAAGTCAGACTGTGAACTGTTTCTGCACTACTGTTTTAAAGAGCAATATCACATGAACTGAGAGAATGAGCTGCATCAGTACCATTGCATAAAACTAAAGTTTGTGGTCCTAGGCATGGAAGCACAAAACAGAGCCAAAGAATCATTTAGGGTAGAAAGGACATTTAAGATCATCGAGTTCATCACTAAACCATGTCCATATCTGTCACATCTACACAAATTTTAAATACTTCTAGGGACATTGACTCTGCCACTTCTATGGGCAGCCTATTCCAATGCTGACTGGTCTTTCAGAATGTTTTTCTGAATATGCAATCTAAACTTCCCCTGGTGCGACTTGAGGCCATTTCTTCTTGTCCTGTGGCTTGCTACCTGGTGGGAGAGGCCAGCCCCCACATTGCTACAACCTTCTTTCAGGTTTTCTCTGGGCCTTTTCTTCTCCATCCTAAATAACACCCACTCCTGCAGCTGCTCCTCATAGGACTTCTGCTCCAGACCCTTCCCCAGCTTCACTGCTCTTCTCTGGACAGGCTCCAGCCCCTCAGTGTCTTTCTTGTAGTGAGTGGCCCAAAACTGAGCACAGGATTTGAGGTATGGCCTCACCAGTGCTGAATACAGGAGGACAATCACTGCCCTGGTCCTGCTGGCCACTACTGCTGATACAGGCCACGAAGCCATTGGCTTTCTTGGCCACCTGGGCACACTACTGCTCTCTAAAAAGGCTGAATGCCATATTGATTACTATACTGAGCAAACTCAGCATTAAAAAGTCAAAGTTGTTCATATAAATATTAAATTTGTCTCATTTTGACCATGTCCACAAATATTTTTTTATGAACACGGAGCATAAGTGAGCCAATACTTGCTTTTCAGAGGAAGCTTTTTATAAGATTGTCTGAGAACTCAACCTCTAACCAAAAGTGACAAGGAGAAAAGAAAAGAAATTATCTGAATATCCCATTTGGGACTGAATGCTTATCAGAGATATAAGCTCTGGACCACAGGGGAGAAATAGGAGATACTTGACATTGATGCTTGCAATTTATTCTCATTGAAGTCCTAAAAATGCCTTATAAAAATCCTGAACACAAAAACAATGTCAAGAAAAACAAAACACTGTACATGCTTTCTCTGATATGATTAGTAGAAATATGTTGCATTCATACAGCAGTTTCAGACCTTAGGGTGCTCCATTCTGTCTCCTTTTCAAGCACACAATGCATTGGCTTGCTTTACTTACTAGTAGCAGTAGCAGGACAATATCAGGATTATCACAGGCACAGGCTACATGCATTGATGTCCAAAAATCCTCATCTTGATGATTTACATTTACTCCTCTGTCAATTAGAATTTCTGCAGCAAATGCATTATCGTAGCGAGCACACTGGAAGGAAAAAGAGCAGATTAGGGATGGTGTTTTCCTCAGTGTACAACTAAATTTATTACATACAATTTAAATTGGGCAGATGACGCATTGTAGTTAAGCTGCTGTGTTTGTAGGGAGCAACAGCTGAGGAATCTATAGAAATAATTGTGTGGAGATTTCCAGTTCCATGTGCATGATTCACAGAATCCCCTATTTCCTTTTGAAATCTGCTGAATCTACAATAAGGATGAGGCTTTTTTTCCTCAATACTACCATTCCAAATCAGTGCACACGCACCAATGCATGATGATCCCAACATGAATAGTGGTATCTAAGTATATGCGCACCCACACAAGCATATGTCCATGCATACGTGAATTTCTGCGTTTTATGCAGCTCAGGGCAATAATACAGTCCTTTTCATACCCCACTTCTATTTCCAATCCACTAACTATACTGATTCCTGTTCGAATCTCTCTGCCAGATAAATACTCTGCACACTGAGGGTGTTATTGTGGGGTGGAGGCAGGCACATGTTTGTGTATATGCGTGTGTGTGTGCATGTTTCTATACCTTGGTCATGGTCACAATTTTAGAAGGGAAGAAGAAAATGGCCTGGACATTGTGTTGACCTTACTCCTCTGTCACATCTGTGACTTTTTATGCATAAGGTTATAGGTAATACCTTAAAAGACAACCAGGAGAATTAAAGTTAAGATCCTGACTCTGGCCTCACACACAATCTCAGTAACTCTTTAGAGAAGGAACCTATCTCTTTCCCCATGGGGGAGAGGTTATGGGGGGGACTAATTTTAATCTGGCATGGAAGCCAGGATACAAAAGGAAGTGTGGAAGAAGGAAAAGTGTAACTGGATTCGACTGTGAAGTCAAGATATATCTGAGATCTTCAGCAGAATGCAGCAGCTGCATGTACCACTAAATCATATAGATAACCCAAAATATTAATATTAAATTCTATCAGGACAAAAAAGCAATCCCTCCTTAATCATTTCCAAATACACTGACCATTAAATTATAAAAGAGAAAATAAATTCTGATGTATTTATTTTAGCTCGTGTAACTTATCCAGCAGCTCTAGAAACAGTTTTGTTTTATTGCATTGGTATCATTCTTTGTATCAATACAACTTAAATTAGCTGTTCTGTGCTGAAATTTAACAAATCAGAGGTAAGACATTTTATATTACAGATCAGCATAATCTAACATCAACCATATTTCAAAGACATTGTTAAGCAAAAAAAAAAAAAAAAAAAAAAAAAAACAAACCAAAACCAAATAGTTCTAGAGATGACAGGTATCACTGAGCCATTTTGTGTATTAATAATAGACATAGAGCCTTTTGTGACTAGTTGCAGCTTAGATTTGTTGCTGCTTAGTGATTCTTCTTTAATAGATTTTGTGAACAACTGGACAAGTTCAATTAAGGTTCCAGAATAAAACTGTGACACGTATACTTTGTTATGAGGGTGGGGGTGGGTGGTTGCCTGTGTGAATTGACATGACACCATGTGCTTCATACTGCATGGGCAGCTCAGACTCAGACACCTACTCACTTTTTATTGTACTTCTCCTGTCATGGGACCTAAAGAGAGTTCAGTGAATATTTTTGAAGTTTCCATAGCTTGCCTAGATTCAACCATATTGGGATACTCTCTACAGAGACAAAACCAGAATCTTTATCAAGTGTCACATTTGTTTTGCTTTTTAAAGAATTATATCACATTTTGGAAGTTAACAGATATGAAAAAAGGAAAATGGAATTATATAATAAATCAGACTTAAAGAAGAATATCAGGATACATATGTTTTCCATCCATTCTGACACAAAAAAATCAGCCTAGAAGTGGAAAGAATAAACACTAAGTTCCCCTTTGGACCAAGTAGCTTCACAGTTGTAAAACTAACACTTAGAATGGATCTGAGTGGGCTTTAAGAATAAACACAGGTGCATGTTAAATTACTAGTTTCAATTATTTGGCTTATCTTGTTTCCCTGTATCATGATTCTCCTCTCCTGTCTGTATTGCTCCCAAATCAGGGTAAAATCCAAATTTCATTGAGTTCAGGTTTGCCTCTATCTCCAGTAGGATGAGCATTTTCCTGTAAATGAATTATGAGTACTTACAAGTAACTCTGACTAAACTAAGGCAGTAGGTTACACATGGCTCTCTACTGCAAATTTCTTACTGCAGAAAGCTTTCCTTCCTTTGAAAGCATATGTGTGTCTGTGAAGCAGCAGGCACTAGTTGAGAGATACTGACTGTGACAGTGAATTGGGGCGTGATGCAGATCAAGAAACCTAAAATAGCACAGTTCAACTGCAGATTTTATCTGCAGTTGAAAACTGCATCAGCTAAACTAGATAAAGGAACTTAAAATCCCTGAAGATTAATTTTTCTTTCTTTTATTTTAAAATGTCTGACACTTATGTCAAATCATCCACACTGAAGGTAACGATTGTCTCCCAGGGCTTTTGGCACAGGGTAAGATTCAGGATGCCTTTGTTTTGGGAATCCCAAAAATAACATTTCATTTGGACTGCCTTTTTAAAGAGTGGTTGAGCATCCTTACAGCAGACAAATAGTTGGAGAAGGGAAAAGAGAAATAAAATTTTCCCTCTTCCAAATAAGTATTGCACTTTCCCCTTACCTTGGCCTCTATTTCCTAAAGTCCTTGGTTAAATAGGATGGCCATGGAGGATGGAAAACTAGAATTAATTACATAAGAGAAACATCGTATCTTGCAAGAGCATGGTCACAGTTGTGCTGAAGTCCAGTAATATTACAGGGGCTCTTTCTCATCAATAAATTACTGTAGTTTGTATACATACTCTGAGAAACGTAATTTTAGAACAGCTGTTCTAAAATAAAGCACTCTGCCAGCAGACTTTTTGTTACTTTGCTCAGTTGCATTTCTTTGAGCCACAGTTTGCAACAAAGTTGGATCCAAATGTCTTAAAAGAGTTTCATAGACATCATGTCTGCAACTGAAGCATCACAGACCAGGATCATAAGATGTAGGAATTATTTGTGAGTTTTGCTACTGGCTTCAGCAATGCCAAAATTCTACTCCTGTGGTATTTTCTTTCTGTCTGCCTGTCATGTCCTTACCTCTTGCTTTTACTTTCATTATTATATACAAATTATTTTTCTTTTATCTTCTTGTTACTTAATCTGAATTGCCATGCAAATAATGAAAAACTAAATGCAGATAATGTGTTAAATATCCACATGTAGGAAACTGGTGCAGGAAAGTATCACAAAAACAAAAGGAAAAATGCTAAATCATGGGGTCTTTTTCATGTAGGACCTGTGAATCTTTGAACCATATAATTTTGTATTTGAAATCAAGGAGTCTTTCCTTTGCTCTTTCTTGCTGCACAGATAATTTATAAATAAAACACTTCATTCTCCTTTGTTAGCTACCGCTCCTATGACATGATCCATTCTTTTGTAAGCAATTTGAAAATGACCATTTATTTAAAATGAATGGCTGGATGCAATCACAGCCATGGCAGAGCTCGGTGCAGATTAAAAAAATTGCCAAACCTTTCTTTTTTTGTTAACATGCCAAATCTGCTACTCACTTTCCCACTTTGTTTATCCACAGCCACTAACAATAATCTTCAATCACTCTTACCAGATGGAGCAAGGAGCCTCCTGAGGAGAGAAGCATATGAGGGTCAGCACCATCCTTCAACAGCCGTAGCACTGAAATATCAAAGAAAAGAGGAACACGAGTTAATATAACTAATATAACAGCAATACACCTAATTCTGAACTGTTAATAGGCTGATTCTTAATCATCTTAATCAGGAGATTTAATAATACATTCTCTCTTATGTAACTGCAAAACTGTCATGTCAGCATTTGCCATCTCACCTGTTTTAATAGCTAAGCCTGTAAAGAAAAAGACCTTTGATAATGAACAGTAAATATCAACAGCATCAAGGACTTTTCAAGTGTACAGATGAGCATGACAATTTTATACATATGAGAGGGGAAGGCTGGAGGAAAGAGCCATGTCAAGGTCACAATCACCTGATTAGTCCATTTGGGAGCAAAATCATAGCTAACTGGTGTTATTTTACTTTTCAAAGTTCCCATGCGATATATTGGCTTTTTCAGTAAATACTTGAAACTAGTATTCATAACTGATATCGCTTGAAATTAATCATCATACCAAAGCTAAATGATCTGCACTTGATTTTACCTTTCCAGTGCATTGTCAGATCACTGATGCAGCACAATCTTTAAAACTTTATTTGGAGCTACACTCTACTCCCAGTTACATGTATCAAACCCCTCTGAAATGAAAACAGGCTTATAAGTGCAAGCAAAACTACAACCCTTCACACTGGTGCTCACTCAAGTGTGAACATTTCAGCACTTTTCCCCCATGGTCTTTATTGCCTTTATAACCTTTTCAGTCTGAATCAAAGCCCTGACTAACTCACAGAAACAGTGCTCATTCCTTGAACAGAATTGCACAGCAGCAATGCCTGGCAGTACCTGGGGACTCCACAACGGCATTACAACCCTATCTTCATTAAACTGGCATGAAAAACCCTTTTGAAAGGCCTCTCTCCATGAGAATAGCTGCCAATAATATTTCCTGAGTAGGAGCACAGGCAGTTCTGTCTTCATCATCTGGAAATCTTGAGTTAAATTCTCAGTTAAGATCCTGGATGGACTTGTGCAAACAAGTGCAAAGAAATTTTAAGTTGTGAAATGGGTTCCACTGAGATGTCTGTCCTATAGCAGGGCCAGAGATTTGTCCTAAGGTCTCCTGTGAATCTGTCAACAGTCTCATGACCAACACCTCATTCCTATCTATACATTTTCTGTATCTGTTTTCTTTCTCCCAAGGATATATTGCAACTCCATTTTCACTGTACATTTAAGTTTCTTACAGCAGTCAGACACTTAACCTATTTGAAAGAGGTCAGTTTTCTTTTCAAATACTGTCAATTTAGAGAAGCAATGTTTTCTGAATGTGCTGAATTATTTTTGATCAGGTGCCCTGGAAAAATTTCTCCTAGGAAAGAGTATTTGGTTAAATAGTTTCAAGCCTGTAAAATTAGAGTGAAATACTTGGTATTATCATCTTTAAATACATCATATAGCAAAGACACTGATGTAATGGACAAATATTTACAATAGTTATGCAAATATATTTAATCTTTTGCTCTTTTTTAAACTTTGAAAATCAAAGGTAAATCAAAAGTACTGTATAGATTTTTACTTTATGAATAATTCCATGGTACCTATTTCTCTTCACCAAAGGTCTCACCTCATTTTATTTACATAATTGTGAAAGACTTATATGTTCTGGCAAATGCCACTTTGAAAGTTAACCATTATTAGAAGTCCCTGTCATCCCCAGCACATCCACTAAAAGTAGAGTGGGAGCATTAGGTAACATATAATAAAAAAAACCTGCACAGCACCTACTAAGCAAGATGAACAGCACAGCACTAGAGAGGGAAGGTACAGAATTATTTACAAAATTTCATAAAGTCAGGAGAAGCAGATGAACAATAAAAAGCATTCCTTTCTGCTCTCTCAGATCCACAAATCTCATACTGAAGCATACACTTTTTCTCATCCAGAGAGAGACCATTAAAATCGAGGTTCAGAACTAAGTTCTTTCTTTTTTTTTAATACCTGAATTTCTGACCACTTATGGAGATGCTCTCTCTGCCTCAGGTTTAAAGCGAATAAAGAGTTTCCTTAAATAGCTATGCAACTGCATCCTCCTTGAGAGTTAATATTTCCAATGTTCCTATGTTATGCCATTTCTTTAGTAGGGCAGAAAATATTATTTCCATATCACAGAATATTTCTTAAGGCTCTGAAAAGAATTTCATTCTACCAATCCCATCAGGATTTCACCTGAAGAAATTAACACTCCAAAGTGTTCCCTTTCCTCCATGCCCTGTTTTCCGGGGGGGGAAAAAAAAATCACACATCATGTGGTGGCAGAGCAAGCACACTGTGGTTTGGTGTCAGAAGTCTTACACTAGGACTCATATGAAACAGCATCCTCAGTCTGTGTTTCTGCAAGATGGGATAAGACAGCTAAGGTGTTAACCAAAGGAGTCTGTTCCCTTCTCCCATTCACTAAGGGACTTACACACCTCTACTTCTGGCTAAATAACACCTGCAAAAATCAATTGTGGAATTTCTTTTTGGGTCACTGAGATGAACTCAGTTATTTTGAGCCTTGGGATCACCAAAATAGGCTTTAGAATAGGTCCTTCTATGCAAAGACAGAGGATGAAGACTTCTCTCTTTTGGCAGAAGCAGGACACATGGGAAGGTCAGTGGGTTGAGAAAATGCATTTTTAACAGTATTCCACAAGAATTTCATCTGGAGACTAAAACAGTAATGGGAAATTTTTTTGGATATCTTCCTCCCCCAAAGACTTGATTCTCATAGAGAAGCTATGAAAAATGAAGTAATGCCTTTCCAGATCCATTTTTCAACTCCTTGCTGTTGAAACCAAAAGAACAACAGACCATTTCTGGATCTGAGTTTGAAATCCATTAGATTTAATTGGTTTTCCTTGTTTTTTTTCTACCACCAGAAATGTAGACCAAGATTACAGCACAAAGAATTAATATGTTAACTCCAATCTTCAAGTAGAATATTAAATAATTGTGACCATAAACAAATTACTGAATCACATACAAAAACATTTGGGAATGTGGATAAAAGATCAGTAGCTTTTTCCTTTTTTTGGGTCTGGTGCCTTTTTCCTCATTATTTCACACAGCTTGATCAGACTTCACACAGACTAGGAGGGCAAGATATGCAAACTCTCCTTACAACTGAGCAAAAGTCTATGTCCTGAATCAGTATTATGTGCTACATGCCTCTGTATTTAAAAAATAAGTAAGAAAAAAAATTCTTTCCTTGAATTTATCCCCTTTGCAAAACACAATAAAAAAAAGAAAACCAAGAAAAGATCACAGAAACAAATCTCTCTTCCCACTAGACCACTCACTTAGATCATTTACTTAAGACTTCTGTTGTTCATATTTTCCTTTTGATAGTACTACTACCTAGAAGTAATTAGATAGTAAATATACTAGCTACTGGGATACTAGTATACTAGATACTAGTTTGGGATTTAATGCCCTAATGAGGACAGAAAGTAATACAAAACTCTATTCAAGAAATGGTAAATATGTCTTAATGCAATTTTAATGAAGCTTTCACAAGACTTTCTTTTAAAACTTGTTTTACTTGCAATCATTCATGTAAGGAAAGTTTACAGGAAAGATGAGACTAAAAACTGACTTAAAAGTAGGAAGTTGACATTTACCTGAAAACAAACAAACAAACAAACAACCCCAGAGTAAAAGACTTTCAGCAAACTCTGAAGCCCTTCCTGTGTGGGTATAAACAGGTCCATCCATTCTTTGATATCTTTTAGAATTGACATACAAAATTACTGACAACTTAGAACAGAATTTCATACCTAATTTCATATCTAATAAAGGTGTTTTAGAAAGTATTGGATGCACTGAATTCTCATCAGAAAAGAAAGGTGATAATCAATGGAGCTTTTTACGTATCATTGATGTTGTAATTTTAACAAAATTATTCCAGAGAGCTGAATACCTTTTCACTTCCCATTGATTTTATTGACTAGGTTATGACTTATAATATAGCCTTATGATGCAGTACAGTCATTATTGCCATGCCTGTTACTAGGCACAGGTCTTGTACTAACTTTGCCTGTGGAACTAGGGCTGTAAGGCTTTACTTTTCCTGGGCTTGTCTTGGCTTGCTTTGAGCTTTGTTTTAGTTGTTATAGCAACTGGCTGATGACAAGGTGACAATTACCTAACACAGTTTTGTTTAGCTTTGTGTAACTGTGGTGCATAATGCATGAAGATTTTGATATACTTGGCAGCAACTAGCACTTACACTGCACTGTGGTTATAATCCAGCTATGCAGGCATAGAGAGCTATCTGTGACCTCATGTACACTGCAGGCAAAAGGAATACTGATCTGAAGTCACAGCAGAGCCTGAAAGGTGAATTCAGAGGGCCCAGGGCTATCAGTAACTTACCAGAGATCTGCTATGGATGGCAACACTTAGGCACTGGCCAATGTCACATTCACAGCAAACTCAGTTTAGGCAGCAACAGAACAGACCAAAATAAAGGCACCTAACATATGTAAAACCTAACATTTGGCCATCTACTGTGCTATATGTAGAGTACCAGTGTATGCTCCTATTAACTGTTCCTCTGGGGAACAGCAGCCAGCAAGTGTAAACTTTATTCCTGTTAACATCTATTTTTGTTGTCTTTAGTTTAGCAGGAGTAACTCCAGCTGGAAGGCTTTACTTGTTCATGATGTCCATAAACATGACTTACTGCTGCAAAAGCAGAGCTAAAATTCTGCTGATTCTGGAGTGGATTATCACATTCTCCTCCTACCCCAGGCTGCACATTTTTGTCACTTGGCACACAGCAAAGATTAATATCCCATCTAGACCAAGGATCAAAGAATGTGGCACTGGGTAATGGGTATGAGTAGGGAGAATGGTGTAGCCACCACTTTCCACCAATAGCTGAGAGAAGTTTGGGCATAAACTGACCATGAAATTGAATCACAAGAGAAGTGATACAGAAAGGTGTGTAATAGCATCCTTCCACTCCTTCCACTTCCACCAGTTAAGAGTCATGTTTTTCCTATTATTTCCTCCACAGTCAGATATTTGGTCCACCGCTGGTATCTTAAACTCTGTACAGATTAATCACTTAGAATTCTCTACACATTCATACATCTTTAGGTCTCTTTTCTCATTCCTCAGCAGTCACTCCATACTTTTCAGCTTGTACCAAAAGTGTTTATGAGAAACCTGCTACACAATTCAGCTGCATGTGAAAACAGATGAATGCTAGTTTCTGGTAATTTCTTAATCATAACACCAAATGAAATAATGCAAGATGTCATAAATGTTTGGTTAATATAGTCTTAGAAAAAATATTTATCTCATGCCTTTGCTATGAGTAGTTAAAAATTAAATTTTAAAACCCAAGTACTAGTGTTGGTAATTTAATCATTCTTTTAAGGTGTCTTTTTTAGGTGTTTACCTAACAAAGACATTTGCTATCACTATCACTAGTGCAATGTCTCAGGCTTTCCTTCAGAACAAGCTCAGTGCTTATTCAGAGCAGTCATGCCCTTAATGAGCTTTGCAAACAATTGATTCGTAATCCTACTGCTTTTTACATAAAATATTTCCAGAGTTCATTGGCAACATCTGTCTGACTTGTTCAGATCTCCTCATTTTCAGGAGAACTCTTGGAAATAAATTCCCATCTTTGCTGCAAAAGATTAAAGGCAGCAAACCATAAACAAAATATGCACATTTGGACAGATAAGTGTGCCATTCACAAACTTCAGAAATGAAGAGAGGGAAATTACTCTTTCCATACTGGTTGAATTTGAGAGTATTAGCCTTGCATATCCAAGCGATAGTGCCTACTTCTAGAACAGAGCAGTGATAAGGGCTGACATTTCCATCCTCCCCTGTCAGAGTTCCCATGGTTTATAATTTTTTTCAGGTAGCCAAGAATCCTGATACCTTAACCCCAAAGCAAATGGGTCATTGATTTGCTTCTGAAATTAAAAGCTTGATGTGAAATGTCAGGCTGATTTCTGTGCTCCATTGGACATAATATTACCTTTAATAGAAACAAACCAAGCCACCAATGAAACAGACTGACCCAGGTAGTCCTACTGCCCCATTCAGCATCTCTCCCAGCTTTAATGCTGGAAGATCAAAACACATGGTAGTTCTTTCCCATACTCTCTTTGTGGAGAAATCAGATCACAGCCTTGGAAACAGCTGAAGGGCTTGATCACTGGGAGCGACCTTCAAACAGCACATGACAAGCATGTGACAAGTCCCTTTCTTTCTGCCTAGTCTTGTGCCACTTTCCTACCAGGCCTTGTGCCATCAACTGTGGTATGTCCATGCCCAGGCACTCTCCAGCCCTGACAGCTTCCTGCCATGCACTATCATGCTGGAGGTGGAGGGCACAGCCCTCCTCTTACCTGAGGTATCTTGAACTGGAAAACCATATGGAAAATAATGGTTATGTCTCTGAGCCACATGCTCACTAAGTCGAACTTCAGTGAGATCCATGAGGAGAGTCACAGTTCTCTCATGGGACAGACATTTCTATCATTGTAGACACAGCCAGAATAATTTATGAGTTAGGGACTACACTTATTCAAGAACTGCTACATTTAAAACTTTTCCTTCAGGCAAATCCCCCCTCTTTCATTTCTGTGTACATTAAGTATAATGCAGTCTGTGTCTCAACTTAAAATATTAAGTCCACAAACCCAGTGGCTTAAAAAATCCTGGTGTGTGTCTCTTCCAATGCCCAAGCAGTAACAAATTAACCTATCTCCTTACATAAAACTGACAATGGGCAGCAATCAAATGTAACACGCTTGAGTTAAGCTGTGATGTGGAAGGCAGAACAGTGCTGTAAATCAATAATTTTGAGAAGACTGGAAGTAGCCATTCAGTTCTATGGCCCAAAGACACTGCTACAAGGGGCACACCCAGGATCAAAAATCAGTTGTGGTGACCCACGGTTTGGCCTCCATTTAGAGCTTTGGCCAGGCCAGAGGCAGAGAACTATTGTGACAAGGTCTTAATTGCTAATAAAGATGTGATTTTATCTCACTGCACCTACAACACGTGTATGTAACAGAAGTGTTGCTAAAATCATTCAACTCCACCTTACAAAATAACACATGTTTAGCTAAAAGTACTGGGTCTATCATCACAGCTAATAACACAGCCAGGGTTTTGCCAGCATAGCTTCTTCTGGGGGCTAAATAACTATGTCAACAAAAACTGGTAGCACAGACCTCACTAAATCCAGAATGTCTGTTAGTGAGATAAAATTACAATAAAACGAAGCTTTGTAACGTTTACTGGAAGTTGAACACTCTAAAATGAACCTTAGAGAAAAGCAGCTGACCATAGAGTAAAAACATAGCTTTTCTTACAATTTTCACTTCCAGCTAATTAATGAGATTTATTTATTTCAATGTTATGAAAAAAAAAGGAATTAAATATTTTAGCATTTAGATAATGTATTTCATTTTTTACACATATTTTATCTGTCTCCCATTTTCCTGGAGTTCCTGACAAAGGTGACTAAAACCAATAAGAACTTTATCATCAGGCTACAGTCAAGAACTCACAACCCACTACGTTCACCTTAGAGATATGTTTGAAAGCTCTTTAAATTACCATTATAATTTTTAGGCCAACTTTTCAGCTACAGAAACACCTGATTGTACATTCAAATGTTTGTAAAATTGAGTAAAAAACTCAGATCTTACAGCATCTTACTAAATAAGTTAAATTTATTTCAGAATTTGCAAATTTCCATGTCTTATATAGTCATTAAATGATAAACACTAAAACACACATCAGCAAAATAACTCATTCTGTGGTCAGTACCTTAATTTGAAAACCATTGTCATACCCATGCTTTTTCTTAGTTGTAACAGTTACAAAATTTGCATACAAGACAAATTTTCATCTGAACAGACTGTACACCCCCTCTGTTTCACCAACATTTATGTTGATCCTATGCCAACGCTACTTAATTGGCATAAATCAGATTACTACTGACTTATATATTCCTTATGAAGCAAAAGTCAGTCCCTCTTTAACTCCCACAACATGCAGAGCAAGTTTATGCCAGCTGGCTTAGAAGCCTTGTAAGCAACTCATTATGATTTGTGTTAGAGATCTTCAAGGATAACAGACTTCTATCCTGCTCAGCAGCTGCTAAATGGTACTAATTACCAGCTGTTGGACCACTGGCTGTTAGCTCCCGTGTGTCTCCTGGAATTCCCTGGGTGTGCAGTGCACAAGAAAGCAAACTTAAACCAGGCAGTACAGAACAAACTAGGGTCATTACTAATCCATGCATTTATCCAAAATAGTTGTGTGTGTGGCATATGAGTGACCAAAACTATGAAGAAAATGTGTAGCTCCAGGCATCTCTCACGACTTGACATCTGTGGCTCAGGCACCACCTTTCACAGCGTGTGATCTGTGACAGTTTGCATTGTCAAAACCAGAGCTGCTTCCCTCTTGCTCATGCATTAATTGACATGCTCCTGCCCTCATCTTTGCATAGCAGCACCACTTGTCATGCTGCCATGAGCTGGGATGGAGAGTTAAACCAGCTGAAGACCAACCTTGTGAAAAGCAGTTTCCAGATGGTTCATCTCCCTGCCTCATTCCAAAATGAGCATAAAGATGGGAAGACAAAAGGATGGGACAGAAGAGCCAGACAGAAAGGAGAACAACCAATGGCAGCCTCAATTTTAGCTTAAACTGTGCTAGAAACACACTTTGTAAATGTCATTTGATATTAGAAATATCATTAGGGACCTGTTAAAATCAGTGTTTCCAAGACATCTGAATATTTCCTTTCTTTCTCTTTATCAGCCTCAGCAGCTGTGTACCAGGAAAGTGAATTGGTTCAGAGACGTGACACAGAATTTAGCAGTTGATTCTAGGGGGTGATGCACTTTCTTTTGAATCACTTTGCTGAACTGACTTACTCTGCAGCTACAGAATTGCTAAATCTGATACAAAAAGCCTGCAGCAAAAATGGTGGTAGGAACAGCATCATATGATGAATGAAATTTTCTGAATTAGAAAAATATAACATTGACATAACATCCAACAAGGGCAGTGGGACAGGCCTCAGCTCCCAGACCCTGTCCAGCTGCCCTAGGGTGGCCCCCATGCTCCCAGTGGCCCACAGAGCAGCTGGGAGCAGCTGGCCCTCATGGTGCCCTTGCAGCATTTACCAGTATTTAATTAATTTTGAACAAACTATCACTTCCAGAAGGATTTCAAATCCCTGCCACACTTCCATAGGTTTCATGGGAGCAGAGTCAAGTCTCGGCTGTTTTACCTGGGCAGTTTGAATGTCCACATAATTAAGTTTTCCTAACTAAAATCCTGTTTATCTATATATGTCATTTTACAGCACATTAAAACTGGTGTGCTGTGAAACACTTTCTAGTTGAGACATATCCTGCTGTATGGTGAACCCTGAACGATCAACACACTTCAAACTACTGACACTAGCATCCTCTGTCAGACATCTCAGGGGTGGTCAAGAGATGTGAAGAGCAATGCACAAATGAAATCATTCCCCTCTTCACTTTTACAGAGTTTTAAGATAGACAGAGAACATTTGGATTTTGGTGTGTTCATGTCACACATTTTTCAATAATATCAGCATTCAGTCATAGTCTTTTATGGTTTGCCAAAACCAAGTGACAATAACATATTAAACTTCTTAATGGCTCTTTTCTACTTCACAGTGCACACACTCACCTCTCAATTTCTTTTTCTTTTCCTAACACAATTCATGACGTTTGCAAAGATTTACTTCTCCTTGCACGTATGGACAGAATGACACCTCCTATCCAGGTGATGGAATAGGATTTGCATTCTTTGTCAACTCAGAGATGGAATCACCACATCCAGAAAACAGAGCTTCTGGCAAAGCAGTGTGAAGCCTCTCCTACTCTGCTAAGAATTGGTGACTGAGAAACTGGTACAAGAGGTCTGGAGAGATTATCTGCACTGTTCAGCCATGATCACTGCAGGAAAGCTGTTGCATCTTGGGTTTGGGTTTAGATTAGGGGTTCTAATTTATGTTAGCTAGCCGAGTCCTGTGTACCCCCGAGCATCCCCCGTGTTTCCCCCCCCCCGCGGTGGTTAGCCTCAGGCTGCCCGCCATTGGAGTGTCCCCCGTCACTCCTGTGACCACTCCACTGTCCAGTCCCGGGAGTTCAGTGTCTGTCATCCCGATCCCGCAACCCCGTTCGCCCCGGAGCCCCGTGTCCACCCCTGCTGCGCTCCTGTTGGTCATTGTAGTCGATGTCACTGCCACGGCACCTGCCCCATTGGCCGGGGGCGCTCCTGCTCCCCTCGCCCTGCCCCTGATAAAACCCCGCATCTCCCCGGTCCCGGTGCCATTTCCCCCATGCGTGCGCTGGAAGCGCAGGTCGTGGCCCCCCCCACCGCAGCTCTCCGTGACCAATAAAACCTTCCTGCCTTCCTCGTGGGTGATTTGGACAATTCCTTTCCTCTGTGCCTCGGACCCTCACGCGGGCGACAGAACCCGGCAAGCCCCGACTGGCGTGCACGCGGGAGAGAAGCAGCAAGCCTGAGCTCTGGAGGGAAGTGGTGCCGAAAGGTGCCGGAGCTGCCCGGAGCCGGGAGAAACAACGCACTGTCGCAGAAAGCAGCATATAAGGTCCTGTCCTGAGTCTCCCATATAAATATGAACATAAAAAGCATGCATGCTGAACAAATGCTTCAGTTTGGGTAAACTCACAAGTATTACCTTACAATTCTATTCAGCACTTACTGCATTGGTTGCAACATGATGGTTACCAAGTCCTTCTATTAACCTGTGCACTACATATAACAAATATGAACGTTTTCACATATTGGTTACATGAAAGACTTGTGCCACAAGTCTTCAAATAAAATAGCTATGCCTGTGCACCTAGCTCAAAGATGTTTTCATTTCTCTTTACTTGTTTTCCAGAATTTGATTTATCTGAATTGCTGCATTCTTGAAATTAATTATATTTTCTCTAAAGGTATTTCAAGCTGATATACCCACTGATGTCTAAATCTTCTTCAGTTTTTTCTATTTTTTTGCCTCTTTCCATGATATGAAGGGTCTGACAGTTATAGTTAGAACCTCTCTTAGGTTTTGTCTCCCAAACTCACAATCTGCAAGGAATTCTTTCACACTTGGCAAAGGGAAAACTTGTCACATTTCAAAATATAACACAACAATGTTTTTAGTCCTCATTCATTTCTGACAAAGGGGTCCAAATGACAACTTTCACACTTGCCAGCTGTGTATTCTTTGTGCAGTCTAGAAGTCTTCTGTCAGTAGTGACTACAACAAAGGTGCAACCAAAAGACAACTGTTAAGTGTTCTAACAACACTAAGGGACTAAGGGTCATGTTTTACCTAAATTTGTTTTAATACATTCTGGAATCATTATTAGTCTCCCTGGTAACTGATGGGTGGAGGTCCAGCTAGGAGAGCAAATTGCCCACAGACAAGTCCAGACAGGAGACATAATCTCTTCCAGTCAGGGCTGCTCTGACTGCACAAGCGCAGCCTCCTGGAAATCATCCTGCTTCCACTCACTCACATCCTACAGCTGTTTCTGAAGGCTTCCAACTCCAGTGCATTCTGGCTAACACCTTCATTTTCCCACACCAGTAACAGCAACAACCACCACTACCAATATGCCAACAAAAAGAAGTTGAAAAATAAGCAATGAATACATTATCACCCCAAGAACAACAGATCATGTGTATAAAGCCAGCATGGAAGGAAAGAGCTATCAAACTTGAAAACTGTGGCTGACACTTTCTTAAATCACCTCAGAATAAGCAAAGGAAAACATCTCCATATATCTGCTTTGAGAAAAGGCTGTCAGACTTGGTCAGCTGAAGATTGCAGTGATGTAGACTTCACTTGATTTCAAAGTTCAGTATGAAATGAAAAAACCACACTGGGACACATGGGATTGAAATTACAGATTTATAGCAGTTCATCTGAAAGAAGTGTGCAACCAAAGAGACAAACTTGAAGCACAAACCATTCTGCAGTCAATATTACCAAGGTTACAGACAGCTAAATCTACATACCAATCTTATGTAAGGTGAACCTACATGGAGTTACCAGTGAAGCATTTGAGGATCTGGGGAACACAGGATGTGATGCATGACAGACCTCTGCCTCCTCTTCTCTGATACCAGTCAGCCACTAGAATAGCAAAGTTATTATTCCAAAGCTGGAGCAACCAACACAAAGCAAATTTTGCTTTATTTATGTTTTACTTCATTTTTTACAGGTATGGGTTGCCACAGTGTGAACTGGAGTTATAGGCCAGCATGGAGAGGAGAAAATTACACTCACAGAGTACCTGGTATAATTGCCTCTTTTTCATGGTTTGTGGAAGGCAAAAGTCTGACATAAAAGTTGACGGCTTAATTTGGCTTTGAAGCAGATTTATTAGTTGCTCTCCACAGGGATTTCTCTGCTTTGCTTAGTCTGCTCTTGCACTACAATAATAAGAGCTGCCTTTGTTCAATACCTGAGTTGTCTCATTCCTCTACAAAGTCAGCATGATATTGGACTATTGGACCTTCTGAGGTCATTCTAGCCAGACTGGTCTTTTAACTCTGTGAATTTAATCTTGATGTCAGCAAGGGGAAGGAGAAACCAACATCACCTAACAGAAGAGGGGCTCTCAATTCTGAGTCATACCAATGAATCCATGTTCATATCATGGTACATAAATCTGGTAAATCAAGGAGAACCCAGAGAGAACTCCACTTTAGAAGTGCCTAAATTCAGAAAGATATAAGAACTAATCCAGAAGCACCAGTAGAACTGCATATATTTGGACTTTACATCTGTCCTTTTCTGTGCAACTTGTATAATTCTAAATATGTGATCCACCAGATTTTTAGGGAGAGGCTTGAAAGCAAAAGAGATCTAACATTCACCCTGTACAGGATCTGAGAAGCCAGTGAAGTTCAGGTGGCCATTATTAAAATGATAGTTGGTACTCTCTTATAGGATGTCCTTTTAGTAGACTAAGAAACAAAGCAGCAGTTCAAATTTCACACAGATACTTCCAGCTTTAAGAACACTTCAAGTCATATTTTCTGTACTGTCAATGGGTAAATGTGGAAGTCTGAAAAAAACCTACCATTTTATGTCAGTAGTTGTGATTGCTAAAATCTGGAGGACTGACCCTAACTTAAGGATTTTCTGCTACAGCTGTCATATTTGTCTTTTGAGCCCAAATGTAATCAAAACCCTAAAAAGTGCATGGTGTGAGAAATTACCTCCTCTAACCATCTCATTGTCCTGTAAAATCACTGCTGCTTCAAGGTCATGTTTATACTGCATTGTAATAGAGAGTCATCAGAAAGAAACATAATAAGAAAGCAGTATGTGTTTCCAGGCTGACTGAATTCTACCTTGAACCTTTTGCACATGCATATGCTTGCTCAAAGGAAGACATTTAGAAATATTGTGAATTTCATCTTAACTACCTCCATTCTTTGATGTAATTCACACAGAAACACAACCTAAATTAGCCATTCCCTTAGATTTATTGTCTATATTCTTGAAACCTTCAATTCTTCTGCTTTTGCAGCCTACTAGTGTAAAGGCTGCAATTAATGATAATCAAGAATAATCAGTTTTCTATACATTATGCCATATAAGCTTTCTACTAATTTCTATCACAGCTATAGAGTTTGTTCACTGTCAATTTGAACTGAAAAAGGTTTTAACAGCTAAAAAGCCTTGCATACTGAGTTAGGATGATACCTCAGTGCACTGAGAAGAAAGAATTCACCAACTCATGCCTCAGAGAACAGAAAGATGACTGAAATAATAAGCAGTATATGTAGTTTGTGTTTTGAATCTGTACTGAGGAAGAAAAACCACTAGTCACTATATAAATAAATCTATTTCATTCTCAGATATATTTGTGATTTTACTGGGAAAGATACTATGATTCAGACAGAATGAAAGCATCATAGAATATGCTGAGTTGGAAAGGACCCATAAGGATCATCGAGTCCAACTCCTGGTCCTGCACAGGACATCCCAAGAGTCACACCATCTATTTGAGAGCATTGTTTAAAAGCTTCTTGAATTCTGACAGGCTGGTGCTGTGACCACTACCCCAGGGAGCCTATTTCAGTGCCCAAACACTCTCTGAGTGGAAAATCTTTTCCCAATATCCAACCTGAACCTCCTCTGACACAACATCAGGCCAGTTCTTTGGGTCCTGTCACTGATCACCGCAGAGAAGAGATCAATGTCTGCCCCTTCTCTTCCCCTCATGAGGAAGCTGTAACTGCAATAAGGTCTGTCTTCAGCCTTCTCTTCTCCAGGCTGAACAGACCAAGTGACCTCAGCCCATACGGCTTCCCCTCAAGGCCCTTCACCATCTTTGTGCCTTCCTTTGGACACTCTCTAACAGTTCAGTATCTTTCTTTTATTGTGGCACCCAAAACTGCCCCAGCACTTGAGGTGAGGCCGCCCCAGCTCAGAGCAGAGCAGGACAATCCCCTCCCTTGCCTGGCTGGCCATGCTGTCCCTGATGCCCTCCAGGACATGGGTGGCCCTCCTGGCTGCCAGGGCTCTGCTGATTCTTGTTCAACTTGCCACTGACCAGGACCCCCAGGTCCCTTTCCAAAGCACTGCTCTGCAGCCTCTCACTCCCCAGTCTATACTCACAGCCAGGGCTGCCCAATCACAGGTGCACAATTTGGTACACGCTCTTGTTAAAAAAGACAAGAATAACAGAAAAGCCCTAAAAATTTTAGCAATTAAATTATTTGCTGAATTTAGTGGCCCTGGTTATATTAATTATGCCTTTGATGGTTATAGAGAAAGTTATTCCACTTAGTTATGCCATTCCACAAAACCTCCAAATAAACTCCACTTTTTAGAAATTTTGCAGGAATGTTCTTCTCAAACTGGCAACTAATTTGATAGTCATAAAATAAAGTCTGCATGTTGCAAGATATCAGAATAAGGTCTTTTCCCAGTCTTATGCTTAAGTATTCTATTTTATTTTGTTTTATGCTCCAGTGTAGCAATTTGAATATGCCCTGGTAGAAAAATGCTAAAGTTGAATTTAAAAAATTTAAAACATTTTTAAAGACTTATTTAAGTTCATTTTTTGTAAAGAACTGTATTATTGCTACAAAGGTTTGCTCGTAAAAAAGAAAAACAAAACAACAGAAAAGGTTTTTCTCTACTGATTTCTGTAGTTCTCCATCTTAATTTTTATCATAATGTAATTTATGATTGAAATGAAAGCATTTTAAAGTAAGTAATATTGAAAGATAGGTACTGAAAAGTTTCCCTATTTTCTCTATTAGTTTCTCTATTACAATATTTGTACTGAAATATTATTGGAAATCAATATGAAGCACAATAATTACACTGGAGATTAAATCAAAAGCAAATTGCATAGAAAATAATTCTGTTCTTGTTCTCTTTTTATTTCATAAGAATAGACTGGGATCTTTGGCCATTGCAGCATTATTTTTTTTAATCAGTGACTTAGAACAATAACCAGAGAATGTCAGCAGTACCTGCTACTCAGTGGATACCATCTTTCACAGAGAGAATAGACTTCTGATTGCTGCCAATTTAGAGTCTTGCATCCCACTGTGGATGTCCTTTCAAACGAATAGGAAGAACTGCCAGGTGCCAATTTGTAGGTTGCTAATGGCTTAACGAACCTTTATTGGCATGACAGCGAATTTGTGAGTGATTAGTCCTTGTGTTTCTTCATACTTCATACTTGAATGCCGGAGCATGCTGTGCTGGTTTCAGCCAGGGCAAAGATAATTTTCTTCACAGTGGCTGGTAGGGGGCCATGTTTTGGATTTGTGCTGAACACAGGGCCAGTAACATAAAGATGTTTTTGCTATCACTGAGCAGAGCTTGCACAGAGCCAAGGCCTGTTCTGCTCCTTGTACAACAACACTGGAGAGGGAGTTTTTGGCTCATGGGAGGTTGGGAGGAGACACAGCCAGGACAGGTGACCCCAACTGACCAAAGGGATGTTCCAGATCATAGGACATCGTGCTCAGTATGTGAAAAGGGGGGAAGAAGGAGAAAGGGTGTACATTTAGAGCATTGGAATTTGTCTTCACAAGTCACCATTGCATGTGATGAGGCCCTGCTCTCCTGGAGGTGGCTGAACACCTGCCTGCCCATGGGAAGCAATTAATTCATTCCTTGTTTTTCACTGCTTGTGTGTGTGGCATTTGCTTTCCCTATTAAATTGTCTCTATCTCAGCTCACAAGTTCTCTTCTACTCTTCTGATTCTCTCCCTGATCCTGCTGGTGAGGGAATGAGTGAGCGGCTGCATGGAGCTTGGCTGCTGGCCATGTGTTGGGTTAAGCCACAACACATGCTCAAGTGAAAAACTTTTTATTATTAAGTGAAAAGGAAGGTCTTATGGGGGAAAAAAACATGAGCATGGAACTATGAATAAACTTAATAGGTTTAAAATGTAATAAAAAAGGAACAGATAGATACGTGTCTATCCGTTCAGATTACACTCTTAAAAAGCTGGATTCTTGTTTAGGAGTAATGGTCTTCAAAATAGATTTTCTTGACATTTTAATTTGCAAAAGCCTTTTGAATAAGTCTGATAGTAATGAATAGTATACATACTGATTTTTCCAACTGCAGAAAGTCTTCATATCATAGTCCACCAAAATAAATATTTGAGAATTTTTAGAATGTGTTCAGAAGTAAATTAAAAAAAAAAATATAGGGAAAATGTGTGTTGTTACAAAGGTTCTCTCATAAACACTATGTTTTACATTTGTGATTCAAGCAACATTTATGATTTCTAGTTAATCAAATGGGGTTTTTTTCGATATGTAGTGTTAAAGTTCAAGAATGGACTTACCTGCATAGAAAACAAGCAACTAAGTACCTACATTTCAGAAATCTGTGATTCAAATAAAAATCCGAAAGTTGAGTTTATAGAAAGTCTCTATATCAGTAAGAAAAAGGCACGCTTTTCAACAAATCCTTTAGGGTGGAACTTACAGACACCCTAAACTATCAAAAGAGAATCACGAAGTTCAAATACATATCTCAGTTTTTATTTTTTCAAAGCTTAAGCATGTGAAACAGGACTGCAAATAGCCCAGGATATACTCCTGTTTTCAAAACAGTTAGTAGCAGCCATAATGATAGCATTGAGATTTTTGTACAACAGTTTACTATTCATTCAACTTTCTACAGTTTACAGTAATGTAAGCAAGACCAGCCAGATCCAATTTGCCTCTCAGGTCCTTCCCCAGGAGAAAGACATGTCAGGCTGGACACTGCTTGAGATCCTTGAGGTGTGTGGACAGAAGGGCACAGAAGAGTCAGCGGGACACACAAAAAATGGCTTTCAAAGCAACCCACAGGCAAAACCAGTGGGCATGCAAAAATGGGTGGCTCACAGCTCCGAGTTCAGTTTTTATGGAAAGAAGGAGAACATAATAACTCTGTTTGATCAAAAGACAGATAAATTACACTTGGTTTGAATCTCTCTACTGAGGGGGACCCAAAATAGAGGGATGCTTTTTCTTTATTTCCCCACTTGGTACAGGCAGAGGATAGCTGTTCAAATCAAGGTAATTCTGGACATATGCAGAGACAAAACTGCAGCTGAAACAAACCAGGAAAATTTCACAGCTAAGAGAAAAGTAGTCGTGGAGCAGAAGCACTCCTGTGGTTAGACAGTCCACATGGAGAACAAAATGATAGATTAAATCTACACCCTTAAGTCTATTCTTCACTTTTTAACATGTCATACCTTTTACGGCGAGTCTTACTTTTTCCAATTAAATAAGTGTTGTATACTAGCAATCATACATTTTTATCAACAGCAAAACATTTAATATTCAGTTCTCAGCTTCACCAAATTACTAAAAATGTAAACACATGGACAAAAAGCACATATGGAATCCTGTAGGAATTCAGATGGATTCAAATTTCATCTCCCTGTGATTTTATGATTGCTTTTGAAATGGGCTGCTTTAATTACTAAACATCTGTTACCCAATAACTAAAGGCAATATGTTTCCCTGTGTCATAACAAAAAGATGCCCTGTGTTGCTGAATTCAGCACACATGGAGCCAAAGAAAGTTAACAACCATGCTGAATCTATAGGATCGAAGCCTTGCCCTGGTTTGAAAGGTCTCTACCTCCTGGGCCTTTGAAAAAGCTTCTTCATCAATGGGTGGATTGAGATGGTTGATTGATGCTTCATTTTCCTTTCATTACAGAGGACAGAGTAATCACCAGCAGCGTGTTGGACAGTCAGCTGCATCAGTGTCATTCAGAGTTACAGACATGATTCCCACTCCAGAATGCATGAATTTGTCTTGTGAAAGCATTCATTTACAGTATATACTTTTCCTTCTTTCCAAAAACCCCAGTTCACAAATTTTCTGTGTACTTCATTAATTTCATATGCTGTGATTAGGATCTTGACTCCACTATTCACTGTCTATTGCTCATGTCTCTTAGGGATTGGACAATAAATATTAAATTGAATAAATTATCATACATGTGTGTTGTGATTTCTTCTACAATAGTTCCCAGCAAATCAACATTTGTAAATAGTTTTAGATTACTGTCTAATGTACATTTTCCTCCTCTGATTCAAGGGAAACACTGTAAAATCCAAAATAGCTCTGTATGGGGAAGTCTCTCTATTATTACATGCATAATGAAATCCATTTGCTTCCCTGGAAAGATAAAAAATAGGCTTTAATTAAGTTTAGAATGAGAGTAAATAGTAATCTGAAATTAAAATATATTAAATAATGCTAGAACAATCTGAAACAAAGCACTACAAAATCTGAGAAATCCTTGATTTAAATTTTAAAAAGGACTGAGTCTGCTAAAACAAGGTAATACAGAGTATGCAATACATTTTTGTTCTGTTCTGGATCTTCTTGACCATTCAGAGTTTTAAATTCCTCAAACTGAAATCAGATTAAATTGATTTTTTGGGGAGGCTCCCTCTTCATGACATCACTACACAGATCATATTAATTGGTGTTACTTGTCTCATTTCCTATTAATTCAGGTTTTGATCCAAGGTTTATTTATTTTTATTTTTTTTTTAAATCTGGGAGATTTCTTTTGTCATGAAGGTTCCTGTGCATGTTAAACACACTACAACTATTTGTCATTTTATCCTTCTCACAGCTGGAATAACTGGTAAAAGTGAGGTTTCCCAAAAGAGAGTGTAAAATCAAGAGTGCATGGAAAACTGGGGAAAGTTATTCAGATTACACAATAAAATTCTGATTTGCCAACTCTGTTTGTATTTCTGGCCTTTATGCCTTTGGTATAATGCATGTATAAAAAGTGTATATATATATATATATATATATATATATATATCCCATGAATTTAATTTTCCTCATTTATTATTAGTTATTATTATTCATTATGATTTTAGCCCTGCCTCTTCAGAAGGCTGTAGCTGCAACCTCCAGTATACAAAAGAAATGCTAATTAAAGTACCTTTGGGAGGAGAATGGAAGGAAAGAAGGTGATATTAAATATTAATCATAAGAAACAAGGCAGGAAGATTTTTAAAGGTGGAAGCGAATAAGAGTGTGTCTGTACCACAGATTATGGTAATCCGTGATGGCACAGAAGATTAATCTGCACTTTCACACAGAGATCCTTCTCTTTTCCTTTATTTTAAACTCAAGATGGAGTTATTTTTGCCTAATTTAAGGAAATTCTGCCTTAATGATAAGGACCTAACATGAGAGATTTAATGTTACACCTGTTTTTCATCTCTTTCCTAAACATTAAACATAATAATGTGCTTTATTACTTTGTATTTCTGTAAAACTCTTCTGTTACTAAAATTCTCTGTCTTTAGTAAACATATTTTTCTATCTTTCAGTCTCTTCTAGTAGCAAAGATTCCTCTGAACTTCTGGCACACAAAAATGCAATCCTCATCCAAGAGTCTGGTGAATTTTAAAAACCAGGCATTGCCATGCTCAGAGCCTTGCTTTCTCACCATTCATCCCTGAACATGCAATACGTGAAAATCAGAAAAGTTGCCTGAAATCAGTTTGACAAGGGGAGGTATCATCAAACCTCTAAAAAAGGTAGTCTGAAAGTCAGAATCCCAACAGCAGACAGGCTATCTGAATATGTTCCCATTATTCTTAATTATAAAGCTGTTTGCCTGGAAGAGTCTATGTTCCACACTGTTGCCTGACAACAGGTTTCATATAATGGAGCCCTGCTCTCACCAACCTGTCACTGCTGCCCACAACTTGCTTCTTCCAGCTTTTCAAAAACAATGCTGCCAATGTTGAAACTGATAGTTGAGGATCAGTTAGTTTGCCCTGAGATGTTTGCCAGACACAGTCAGTGCAATCCACTGTTTTACAGAACATCTATACAATCAACCAAGCTGTTTCTACTGGAAAAAGGACAGTAAAGCATAACCAAGCCTAATGTAATAGAATGCAAAACTAAGAAGTTGGTTAGAAGATTTAAAAACAATGCAAGGAAATAATAAAAAATTGGTTTATTTCTGCTCAGTTTCAGCCTCAGTTTTCTGTTTCAGATTATTTATTTTTTCCACGAATAGGAAGGGTTATTATAAAATCTCTGACACATTCTCCTAACGAAAGTTAATGGTCAACTCATCTGCCAACTTAAATTAAAGATACATTCTTCTTCTGAATGGATTTTGTTTCCCCTCCCCTGAGCCCTCTTTATAGCCCAAAGTTGTTCAGATGTAAATTACAGTTCAGCACCAGCCCCACCTGTACCCCCTTTATGCTCACTTACACACCCTTTTAATTAACATAACTGAAATTTATCATAATGTTGTACAGTGCTTATTAAAATAATTAATGATACTAAACCCTTCCAATATATTGATTATTCCAACCTTTCAAATATCATGATACTACCAATCTCACAATACTATTACATCTTTTAAACAGCTAGAGATACTGGCATCAGAGGAAGGGAAGTGAGATAGGATTTCTTTTTTCTTTCCTACACTATGAAACTCCTTGGCAGTCAATCAGCTGGGGCTAGGACCCAGTCCCGGGAGACTTGCCTTGGCAGTGAACGCTGCAGGTAAAGTAGGATATTGGTAACATCTTCTTTTTAAATCACCTTTTCCTGACATACCGTGGTGAGAGAAAGGAGAGTAAGGATGTCCCCAGCCACCATATGCCAACATTCTATCTCTAAAGGCAAAGTCACACCGGCAACTCTGCAGGGTATGGAAGAAGCTCTGTGAGAATTGAGGAGGACTGACTAAAACAGGGAGTCACTACAAAAGGACAAAGAATCAATGCTAGAGACTCAGCATTATGCTAATACTCACTCACCCTGGTATCGCTACTATTTAGAATCACAATGCTGTCACAGAATCAGCATATTGCTCATCAGAAGGATGAAATGGGCATTAAATAGGTTTAGGGAATCTGCATTTCCCCTTTATAATGCTGATTTGCACAGGAGTACCTCTTTTGTCTCCAGACTGAATTTGATGGCTCTCTGCACTTTGTACCCTGACCTAGCACCACCTGCCAGCCCGGCAGACTTTATGGTACACATCATGACTGCCTTAGGACTGAGAGGTTTTACAACAAAAGATACTTGCCACATACAAAGATTTTCTGACAATCCTACATCTCGAGCAATTCTGCAGGATGACTGAGAAGGTGGGTTACAGAATATACTGAAACATGATAGAAACTAAAGCCAGTCCTTTAGTTTCCTCCATTTTAGATTTCAGGTACAGCACTGTCACGTCCACTTTTAGCTACTGTTTTCAATGTAGCAAGCTTACCTATCAGCTCACATTCCAAAAATCACATATTTCAAAACAGCCACTGTTTCTCAGTGCTGTCAGTGCCAATAACTGCACTTTTGCCTCAGGAGCAATGCATGCCCTTTATTCTCACGAGGCCCAAGTACTAAGGATCCACTTGACTACCTTGTATTTGAAGCAGAAACTCAGACTGAGACTGGCTTAGTTTATTTCCTGAGTGTTGGGTTAATTTCCTAATTGCTTGTAGATTAGTCTCAGCTGATGTGTAGGCTCAGGAAATACTGATTATGGTTTGTGTGTGTTCTAGAAAAGATCTGAGTCCACATGGTAATGCCACATGTAGGTGCAAGCACACCCAGTTCACAGTGGGAAGGAATGGGTTGCAAAAGCCTACTTGGCTACCTCTCCCATTCTGAAGTACATTTATATGACTGATGCCAGCAAGACAAATTTTCTGCTGTCCATTTTTGTTAGGGATTTAATATCTCACAGAAGAAAAATATATAGTATTTAAAGGAAAATTAACCAAAAGGTATTCCCTTGTCAGCAGCAAAGATGTACAAAAATCAGTGTTAAAAAAGACTGCACTCACTTATTCATCAGCTTCTGCTTCTATACAAGTCAACACTGAGAATAATAGTTGCAGAATCTCCCAAAATGATCACTGCTAGTGGTGTGGGTGGATGTGGCCCATCAACAGCAGTAAAAACATATTGCTTTAAAACAGAGAAAATACAGGATGCTGCAAGGAGACAGAGAAGGAGGATTCCCCTTCAATCTCCCTGGGTCAGATAAAATACTAAAGAACAGTTACAAATACAATTAATTTAAAAATATAGTTAATAAAAAAGAGCAAAGACACATCATTTCACTAATTTTTAGCTTATTGAGAAATCAAATGAGCTTATATTTCATTTATAAATTTGATACAAAGCCAGTCACTAGTAAAAATTTCTCAAAGCCTGTTCTAAAATTAATTTTAGAGCAAACTAATGGTCACTCCTGTTAGCATGCAGTAACAGCAATGCATTTTGTGCCCAGTAGCAGCTTCTATAGTAACTTTGGAGAAGACTTTTCATGAATAACAAAGATAATGAATTTATAAGAGTGAAATTCTGACCAGACTCAATTGTGAAATGTCTCTGCATCAGCCACATTATAAATTCATCTTTCTATATATATTAATGGTATCCAATTTATCTCACGTACCAAACCAGAACTACAACTCACCACTTCAAAATGATGTGCTGTCCACTCTGTATAATTTATGATACTTCAGAAAAATTGAACCCCTGAACTTCACTTAGACAACTACTTCTATCCCTTTGTTGTGCCCTCTTTCCACTTTCTATACCACATTTTTTTGCATTTCATTCATATAACTGCAAAACACCTTTCTTAGCTGTCTTTTACACCTATCCAATGCTGTTGATTGTTGAGCACATTGTAAAATATGATTAAATAGAGAAACAGGTTGTAGCAAAAGCCCAACTTCCTCAGCTACACCCCCCTACTTCCATTGGATTACTCCAGGTTCTGTCTAGCCGAGCCTTACGGACTGAAAGCTCATTACTGTTTTGGGGCACTAGCTGTACTTCCAGACCACATCTTCCAGTACAGCTTTGCCTGAAAGGAATCTCCATTACATGCTCCATAAAACACGACCAAACATAGTAAATGAATGTGATATTTATTACAAAAGCATATGTATAATTTGAACATAAATTCTAATGTAGGTGTATTCACCGAGGAGTCATGGTTGTTATGTTCCACTCAGCAACAATATCAGGAAAGCAGCTTTCATGTCTGTGAGTTTAAACTTTGTTGTTGTTGTTCTGGTTTGGGGTTTTTTGGATGATAACAATTCTTAATATAGCATTTTTTACCCCAAAGCAAACAGTCTCTGGGAACATTTGGCTAAAAACACAACGGACAGGCACTTGCAGGTCCCCAAGCTGCCTAAAGGCATCACACATTTTCATAGTGCTGGGAAAGAACCACAGGCAACAAATTCAGGACTATGTTATCAGTGGGCTATTTGATCTCCTTGCTTATGGAGACCTGTTTCATCTGTTTCATCTGTTTCAAGTGCAGGACAACATTCCTGGTTTTCCTCCATTTGACTTTCCTCTGCCTGAGATATCTTCCCTTTCTGCTTACGTTATTCAGTCTCAGCACTCGCTGAACTTTATATTCTGATTCAGGTGCAGCTCAAGGCCAAGTATAGGTAACACTAAACACTGTTGATGCCCTTCCACCAATGCAATAAGCAACCTACATTTCTTCAGTGTGAATGTCAAAAATAGCCTCAAGTATCTGAATTTTACAGAATGTTAAGAGTAATGCCTTGCATTCTGCTTGGTTTTTAAAGAAAGCTGGAGCTATGGGAACATGGAGGAAAATCTTGCTTATAATTCCTGCTAGAAGCAGGAGAGTGGAATGAAATGTGAATTTTATTTACCATTTATGGCAAGGCAAATGATGCCTTGTGCACCCACTTTAAAAGAAGAACATTTTGATTCATTTCTTCTAAAGATCTAAATGTGTAGGACTATACCTGAGTGATAAACAATGGTTTATAGAGCAAATGCACAATAAAATGAAGATTCAGGAGTGAATAAAAAAGGCATACCTAATCAAACTGATAAAAATTAGGCGAAACTTGTCAAGTTCTTTGCATGATGTGTGTCTGTCTCAGAATTTCCCCTTTTTACACTAATGTGATTACAATGAACTGACATAAACTCTGTTTGCAAAGGAGTTGCCAACAACATTGCATCAGTTCTTTTCTTATATCCCTCCCTACCACACAACAGTATGGGGATTTCTGGGGACTTCTAAAAGTTGGGAGATTCTTACTGCAAGGTTTGGTTCACTTCTGAGGAGTAAATTACAAATTCCTCAGGTTACTATCAGCTGAACCAGGGATTCACACAATGCCAGGAAGCTAAAACCAGAACACTAAAGTGTGGTTACATATTTCAAAAGGACATAAACATAATTTCACAGGCAGAAAGATGACTTTATATCTGGTGTGACTATGGGTCAACACAATTTCCTTTCTCTAGAAACGCCAATGTCACTAACAGCAGCATCCCTTACTCCAAATTTTGGCTAAAAATGAGAACCCAATTTTCAAAATAACTTGTGTTAAATTCTATGGCTCATGTATGTATGTGAGAGGCCAGGCATAATCATAGATTCATAGTCCTTATTTGTTTTGAAATATATTAGTTTATATTAATCTCAAAATAAATTCATTAGGTTTCTGAAGGTTTACTCTCCATACCTTATTCATTTCAGTAAGAAGTTGCAATGCAGAAGTTGTTGCAATAGATGCCTGCATATTTCATTGAGACAATCACTTTATGATCAGTGTTTTGTATTTTACCTAGAGATAGATGAGCAGAACAAGAAAGCTTTTCCTCTGAAACTTTTACTGTACAAAGGAAAATATTATACAAGATTAATAATACGTACCTTCTTTATCATCATGACGTATGATTGCATCCTGTATCATATCAGCAAGATTAAAACAAACTCGTTGATTCTTTCCATGTTTCAGCTTCTTCCCGTAGCCCTCCCGTTTCTGGAAAGCTTTTTCTCGCTCGTAGTACGCCTTTATTTGGTCACAGCGCATGCGCTTGACCAGCCGCTGCCGCTGGCCGAGGGGAAGGGACTCCAGCAAGCACTGCTCAATTTCCATCTCATGGGTCCGAAAAACATTACATAGCTGGAAACAGCCTGCAAGGAATTAAACACAAGCAAATTTAGATCTTGCTTTCAAATGTGCCATGAAACCTCCACCAATTATTTTGTTGTTCTAACCATGTGCAAGTCCATCATGTAAGCTCCTCCTACTTGACCAAGGCTGACTACAGAGAGTCTATGTCATTATCATTTACTTTTTGAAAATAACACATCACTCATTCTGTTAAATCACTGATGCATTTTTTAAAAGCTGGCTCAGTTCATATGAACAAATGTGAATAGAAAGAAGTCTGAAAGTGTGAGATGGGCAAAATACCTAAATATTTCAGTACAATTCAAGTGGCTAGTATTTGCTTACAAACAAGAAACTACTGTGAAGACTAATGCTAGTTTGATGCCCATACCTCTTTTTTATTCATTTTCATCTTGCTTTAGGTTGGCAAATTCCTGTATTCAGTGATAAGAAAAATTATCGTATCATCCACATCCATCAACAATGTGCCCACTATCCCGCACTAAGGCGATTCGATGTGGTGGCTACAGATCACCCCATCACTTCTGAATCTCATGTTCTACTTTATGTATATGAAGTTCCTTCATATGGGGGCTAAGGGCTCAAATTTGTAATTTCTAAGGGCTGACAGCAGCCCAGATGAAGGAAGTTTTCTCTCCACAGTTTGAAGTAAGACCTCTTGAAGGAAATACAGACTCAATTCACCTTGGGTAGTTAAGAAATACCATAATTAGCCTCACTCTGCAACTCAATAAGCAGTTTTTTTTCTACCTGTTTTGTATAGTCACATCATCAAAGGATCCCTACCTCATTGAGGGCACACCCGAGTACTGCTGACTAAATGACCACTTTGTTTTCTCCTTGTGGTTTGACATGTGTTTAATCTATTGAATTCCATTCAAACCCTGCTCTGGAAGCACAATTAACAATCTCCTGACAGGGTTTTGTAAAGCTCATGTCATCACAACACGTAAAAGTATCATAAATATTTATTTATTTTCATTTAAAAAAAGGACAACAGAGTATTCTTATCTGCATTCTCTACAAAGGAAGTGAAAACCAAAGATTTTCTTTTTAAATTACTCACTGATTTTGGGTGTCCCATTCAAGAACCTTGTGTTGTTTTTTTAACATGTTTTGTTTGCTTTAAAGACATAGTATTCTATAAACTATTATGTATCACAATTCCATAATAAAGTATAAAATGATAGTCTTAAGTCTGCATGCAAATAATTTTATAAATTCTATGTATAATGTCATATATTTATTTGCTAAATTATTTGTTATTTCATAAATTACAGATAATACAAATATTATATATTTTATTAAATATTATGTGTATTCACTATAAACTACAACCTATGGTCTCAAACCAGACTTCAAGAAACTCTGGAACAAACATTTATCCAAAAAAGTGCCCAGAGTGTGTCATTGGGAAACTCTATGACAGAAGCAGACACAGAGTACAATTCTACAGGTCAAGTTAAGTCAATTACTTTTAACATAGGCTACCCTCTCTCTATAATTTCTGTTCCTTTCTTAGCATGCTCTTCTAATTAGAAGAAAATTAGCTGTCAAACTAAAAACTGGATGCAATTATTGGCTTGCATTAAGGCAAAACACAAACTCTTTCTTCTTGCATGTCAAAGCCAACAACTCCTGCTGTATAACACAAAATTTTCCACTTGACCTTAAATTATATCTTATTTCATAACAAAAATTATATGTTTCATTTCTTTTATTTCCTTGTTGGAAGACACAACAAAATGAAAGGGTAACTCTGTAACACTGCAGAAGATGTAACTTTATGCTTGGCTTCAATCCCAGCACTCAGAGCATTCAATCCCACAGAAGAGCAGCACTCAGACCATCCTGCTCAGTCTGAGGTATTTGCAAGTGACATCTTCTTTTTCTCATGATAGGACTGCAGAATAAGCAAACTTCAAATCTTTGCTGTTAGAATTGTTCTGCTGTGTATAAAATATTTCAGCAGCCAAGCCTTTAGGTTTGTAACACCCTAAGTTTACACCCTAACACTTCTAAATGTGGCTATAATGCCTGCCAGCAAGACTCATAGCCACAGAAGGAAAACCCGCTCACTGTGTTAAACCGTGTTTGCCTGCAGCTGGGAGCCCACCCCTGCTCTGCTCATTCCTTCTCCTTCATGAAGGGAAGAAGGGGCAGCCATGCACTTGAGCTCCAACAGGCTGCAGCTGAACGTGCTGTTTACATTTGAAAACTCACCTGAGGCTGAGAATTGTGGCTACTATCTTAGTCATAACCATAACTCTGCACTGTCTGCTAACCAAAGACTTTAATGGTATCTTTGCTTTTCATCAGCTTAGCTCATGGGCAGTCTCTGTTCTTAGGAGGAACTGGTAGTGTTTGCTGCCGTATCACAAATGAGACTGATGCAAGCTGTAGGACATCTTCGCCATCACACTGCTCTCCTCTTCCAAGGCAAGAAATCAAACAAATCAGCTCAGTGTCTTGGTCAAACACAGCACAGCAAAGATGTTCTCACAGGAATATTCCAGTTTCAGGAAGGATGTTCCTGGCTTAGTGTCCTCTGCCTCTCCACTGGAATGACTTTCAGCTTGTATGAGTCTTTGACTATTGGCCCTATGTGGAAAAGTGCTTGACTACCACAACTGGCCTCACAAAGCAGTTCCCAGTGTGTGACCAGAGACAAAGCAGTTCAGGCCAATTGAGAAAAGGCCTCTTGATCCATCTGGTCACTGGTCTCAGCTGAGAATTAATGAATAGAAGATGAAATTTATTTTCTCAGCAGATCTGGAACCTGATACACCTGATACACAACAGATCAGTATCTGACTGTGGATGTAACAGCTACAGGTCAGCAACCTCATTAGATTAAGCCTTGATTAAGAAACAGTATAAATGCAGACAAGGCAAACTCCCTGAACCAATCTTTCAGGCACTCATCTCTAAGGAATGTACCATTGAGTCTCAGTTTTAGAACCAGGCAGAGCTCTGCTCTGTGGTCCTACTAAGCACAGTAACTGGTGATGGCACAAGAAGCAGAGCTTCTTTCACACCTCAGGAGAGCTCACCTCAAACACAGGATGATTATAGACATGCTTCTGGAGGAAATTCTGTGGATGGCTTAATACACATGAAGCATGGGGTAATTCATTAACACTGGATCAGATAACTTCGTCTTGTCTACCAGTCTTGAAAGCCTCTGTTAACAGATTCTACAAGTTGTCTGGGTAAGCTGTTTAAGTGCTGCACTGACTTCTATCAAAAATGCCTTGAGCTCTTTTGGTGGCCATTATCCCTTGTTACTACTATCACTATTGAGAAGACTTCAGCTTTGTAATTTCTGCTAGTTGTCCTGGTTACCTCCTATTGCTCTCATCCTATTGCCTCAGTATCCATCTTAGACTGGTGGGATCAAGACCACATATTTGTAGATGCAGCTTCAGTAGCCACAAGTAGCAGCAGACAATAAGTTCCCTCCATCTGCTGGCCAAACTCCTCTGAACACAGTCCCCTGTGTGGTTTGCCTGATTTATCGTCAGCACATATGGCTAGCTTCCATTCAACCCTGTGTCCATTGTAACCCCTGCACACTCTTCAGCAGGATTGCAGCTCAAGTCAGTCAGTTCCCAGCCTGTACCGAGGTATAGGGTTAATCTGCCTCAGGCATGAAAAATATGCACTTCCTCTCTTGAACTGCTCAAAGTTTCTATCAAACCAATTCCCAGGATTAAGCTCTCCCATTTGAAGTATGCCAACTACTCTGTCCTAAGTGACCATTGCCAACAGCAGCAACAACTTCAGCTGTAAAGAAATCCTCCAGGAACAAATAGCTGCTAAAATCCACAACTTTATTAGGCAGATGTAAACAGTTACTGCTTAGAGAATGACAACTGAACCACAGTTAGACTCCAAAGAAAAGCTATTAGAGCCTCCTGAAAAGGTAACTTGTGCAGCAGGTAACATGTCCATCCTTTCCTTCCCCATATATGGGAAAACTGGCACAAACTGCCACACTGATTTGGTATAAGAACACTATATGACCCCCATTCAACAGCAGAAGATAGATGGAAAACATGATCTCAAACAGAGCTGGTTTTGAGCGTGCTACTCAGGAGGCAGTATGGTAAAGATTTGTGGATAGGGAAAAAGGTTGCCTTCTGAATATATTTTCTTGAGAGTTTCTATCTCATTACATAAAATACCAGATTTGAAGATTATTTCATGTGGTTTTTGCCTCAGTGCCTGACAAATTACACTAATGTAATAAGGCCACTGTGATGGTCATGGTAGACTGCAGTGGAGAACACCTTGCAATGTCACCCACGAAAAAGCTGACAAGGTTTACTGGGTCATTATTTATTTAATGGGATGTTCTGGACAAAAACGACTAGATTAAAGATGATTGTCAGTATGCATATAGTTTTAAGGTCTGCATCTTCTGTATAAGCACACAATGTAGAAACCTCTATAGAATACTGAAATATCAAAACCAGAGAAACTTTTACCACATTACATTGATTACTAATTAGTACAGGACCACCATCATTACCACTGTAACCAACAGAAAAAAAAGTGTTTCAATGATATTTGCTAGTGAAAATCTGCTTCATTGACTGGGTCTGCCATGCACCATAAGAAAGAGAAGAATCGCTGCTTTAAAACAACAGCTTCATAAAATTGTAGCAATTTACTCGCAATCGGAGAGTATGACATCCACATCACAAGACAAATTACAGTTTGATCCTGCCTGTATAAACAAGAGATTTCTGAGTAAAGAGGAATGGAATTCAATTTGCTTTGAATTGTCACTGGTTCTCACTGTGAAGATGAGAGAAGGAATATTTTGTGACATTACAAGCACCAGCTCCTGAACAAAATGAAGAGCAAAGGAAGGGTGATGGGACATAAACAGAGAGGAAGAATGTGATTGTTACAGAAATATTCTTCCATCTTCTGAAGGTGATTTGAGCTCATGTAACTTTACAGTATGCAGGGACATTTTTGCCATATCTCTTTTCAGAAACCATATTGATATAGCTTTCCCTTATACTGCTTCTTATGGCTTTATGTCTAATAACTTTAGTCACTTGGTCTGGCATTTAAATTGGGAGACTAGTCACCCTAAAAACTGCACCTCAGATGGTAATTCACATTACATGGGGGTGATTATGCCCCTGAATAATCTGGGTGACAGGTCAAGAGGCATTTACAGAAAATAAAGCTGAATGCCTACATACATGTGCACACAGGCTCACCTCTCTGCTCAGACGTATTTTATTTTGAAATTGCATGTGACTTTTCATTAAAGGCAAGCAAACAATCAAACTTTTGACATTGTTTAATGCAGCAAGCATCTCAAATAAGGTGACATGGAATGAGGGTGCATAATGCTTAAAATTGCAAATTTCGAAATAATAAGAGACATGTTTACCTTTATTTATGCAAACATGATTATTTTTATGCTATTTTAAACAATGAATAATTAAAGTTCTGGGTATTTGAAAGACTATGGTCTCTATAGCATTGAAACAAAATGTAGAGGATTTAAAGTACCTGGAAAAATGGTAATCTGAGATTCTGAGAATGTATGCTGCTACCAAAACAATAGTCTTTAAGCAGTTTAATCTCACTAAAGAAAAAAGGGTAAAAAAACCCTCCAAAATAGATACAGTGTTTAGTTTGGGTCCTCTGACACTTAGCCCTTACCTTGGTCTATTCTTGCTAAAGATATGATATCAGACCATTTTCACAACTGCAATTAAACATCTACATTCTAATTTAGATAACTGAAATAGTCCTGAATTGCAGAAAGATAAAATATTTCAAAATTTCAACAACTTCAATAAAGCTTTAAATAGATTAGCATTCATTCAACAAATTAAAAAAGTCTTTTTTTTTTTCACAAAGACAGTACTATTGTACAACATTTTTAAAGCTGGCTAGCTAACCATAACCACACTACTAACAAAGATATGTGGGAAAGGCATGCAATGAGCAGCAAGTGCTTGGCACTTACAGATTCAGATACACAGATGGTGTAAATCAGTGCAGCTTCATCCAGTTCAAAAAGCTACATTGATGTGCACTCCATGTTTGCTAACAGTAGTCAGACCAGAAATTTAAGCACTGGCCCTTTTAGTAATGCACTTTGCTGTTATACATAAAAATGACATTATTATACAGGAGGTTTTTCTTCTACCAACAATGTATATTATTTAAATTTATTATGTTGAATTAGAAATAACAATTTATTAGTATTTATGAAGCTGAGATGACTTTCTTATGAAATCAGTGATATAAATACTATAACATAATTGAAGCCATTGTGTCTGAAATGCAGATCAATACATTTTTTACAGGTGCTCTCTTCAGAAATCAAAAGTTACTATGTATCTTCTACAGATATTACAGTTTCCAAAAGGAATGTGGCTAAGAACAGCCACAGGAAAAGCTAGCTTAAATCCATCTCAAATTGAAACATTAAGGTCAGCATCAAAATACTTGGATTTGAAAATCTTTTGTTCAGCACAGGGAAAATTACTTACCATTTGAACAGCCTCTCCATTAAATTTATTAAGCTGTGAGTGAAGCGTGGTGCTTGCAACCACTCAGCCTGACATCCACAGCTGAAACCCTTCCATCAGGTCAGTACGGATCTGCTCACTGTAGCAATGGACTTCATCCTTTTCCTTTTTTCTTGTTTTCCCTTCCCACCCCAAAAGCAGATAATCATGAGGGAGCAGTATAAATGTAAACTATTTACCTTGTAAAGAATGTAAAGAATTCAATTAATGCCAAGTCCTCTGAGAATAAATCACATTGCAGTAAAGGAGCTGATGTGTTTCTACTATTCTTGGCTCCATAGAGCCTCTTTTAGATGTAATTAGAAAGTTAGGGCTCTTAAATGACACAATAAAGCTTCCTCAATTTCTGCTTAACACCCAATTCTGTCTTTGCTGAAGAGCAATCCTGAGCGCATTCAGGCAGCCACCCTCTTATAAAACCCTACTCCCGTATGCTGCTCTTCAAGAGCCTTTCGATGTGACTAGACTGGTAAGTAGGAGCTGCAATCAATTTCCAGCTTGATACCAAGGAAAAGTTACTTATGAGAAGCTATTTATCAACTCTACAAGCTTCCTAATAGACTCTATTATCTATCTATCAGCAATTCAGTGAAGTTACACTGGCATTTTCTAAAAATTTATTATATTTAAATCAAAGAACCAACTAGTTTGGGATCTTGCCATTGTAGTGATAGAAGAAAGTCTGAATAATACCTAATTAAATATAACAGAGGGCTCTGCACTGTCATTTGTGATTTATGCCATGTAGCAGTCTGTGACATACAGAGATTTTATGTTCTAGGTAAAATTCATTAACTGTTTGCCAGCTTATTCAACAAAAGCAGCCAAACTGCTTGCCTGTGCATTAACCTTCAGTGTAATGAAATACAGGTTTCAAATACATATGTATGGGGTTCTTCTCATTTTTTAGAAACACAAAGAAATTATTTTCATTTGTCTGTTTTTGATGTACAAGGAATTCACAGGTATGAATGGTCTGAAAGAAAGTCTGTATGTCCCAGAGCAGTAGTCCTCATCTGTGTATCACATCCAGAAAATAAAGGAATGCAAGCAAAATGAACATACATGATCTGGTCAAGCTTATACTGTTTATTTTGGTAAAGCTGCTATCTCCATCTCCTTTCTGCTGCCATTATCCTTCTGTACTCCCTTGGAGGATGAGACAAAGGTACAGTCTGAATTCCCACAAACCACAGCATATTTCAAGTAATTTCTCCTGCAAACATCAGAACCTTTTGTGAAACAAACTAAGACACCATTGTCTGCTCTGGAGCACAAGAGTTTCCAACTAGAAAGACTGCACAGTCTGGGATATGAGTAAAACACATTAACCCATTCATCTCATAGAATATCTCAGGTGGGCTTTTTGGAGATGAAAATCTGTGCTCTTTTTTTTCACAAAGAATGGGCTTGTTTAATTTCAGGGCTTTATTGTAACCTCTTTAAATAATGAATATTCAGACAATAGGTTGAACTACTGCTCTTTTGGAATTTAAGTAAGTTTTTTGAGCAATCAGCACAAAGCTTAGAAGTATTCCCTGACAAAAAAAAAAAAAAAAAAAAAAAAAAAAAAAAAAAAAAAAAAAAGGCAAAAAAAAAAGCTTGTCAGGTAAATGTTGTACACCAGATACTCCTAGTTCTCCTTTTATTTTGCTGAGCTCTTGTGCTCTAAGATATAATTATCTATTTTTGTGGCTTCTAAATTTCACAGTGTCTAAAATGAAGACTGCACTGCAACATAGGAGAAAGGTATTTTACAACATAAACCCAAAAGTGTTTATATATGCTCTAGTAAGTAGTAGGAGGGTATATGTAGGCAGGGAACAGTATTTGAGGATAAAAACTATTTGAAATAGATTAAAGACTGCACAGGAAATAGAACACACAATCTGAGGGTGTTTCATCTGCCCTCTCTATTGGGAGGGGTCTCTAGATACCATCCATAGCCTTTGCCATAGAGAGAACTAGTAGGGACACTTCAAAAATGATCCAGCAAGCTAAATAACAATGCTGTAGATCATCAGCAGTCCAATACCTTTCATTGTTTATGAAGTGTAGAAACACCCTCTGAAGCTTGTCCCACCAACACCTTATCTTCTGCTTGCAGCAAGGTAAGTGGTGCAAAGTGTGCATGGCATTGCTTTTCACCCAAGCACTGTGGTTTGACTCCAGCCAGCAAACCCTACACAGCAGCTCAGTCCCTGCTCCACCAGCAGGACTGGGGAAAGAATACGAAGGGTAAAAGAGGACTCATGGGTTGAAATACAGTTTAACAGGGAAAGCTAAAGCTGCACACAAAGCAAAGCAAAAAGGAATTAATTTACTGCTTCCCATGATTTGGCAGATGTTCAGCTATCTCCAGGAGTGCAGGACCCCATCATGTGCAACAGTTACTTGGGAAGACAAACATCATCACTCCAAATGCGCTCCCTTCCTCCTTCTTCCTCCCTACTTTCTATAATAAGCATGAGGTCCTGTGATCTGGAATATCCCTTTGGTCAGTTGGGGTCACCTGTCCTGGCTGTGTCTCCTCCCAGCCTCTCATGCACCAACAACTCCCTCCCTGGTGTGGTTGTATGAGAAGCAGAAAAATCCTTGGCTCTGTGTTAGCCCTCCTCAGCAATTAACAAAAACATCTCTACAATTATCAGCCTTGTGTTCAGCACAAATCTAAACCAGAGCCCTGTACTAGACACTGTGAAGAAAATTAACTCTACCCCATCTGCAACCAGCACACCAAGAAGAAGAAACTTGGAGCATGCTGAAATTTCCTTGCAAGACTTGACATGGTGCCTTGTGTGACCAGAGATAATGGCTTGGACTCTAAACCTGACATCCTTATGGTAGAAAAGCCACATTATAATTTCTAACCATAATGAAATTGTTGTACAACACTACTAGGCAATGTAGTATTCACTTGTTTGAATAAATCATGTCATGATTAACCTGGTTTTGAAACATTTTACTGCAACTGGGTAACAGGTTTGGTAATTATCATGGGGAGAAAACCTACAAGATGCACACACACAAGTAACATAATCACAAAGACTGTGTTTCCTTAGAAAGATCAAAGCAAAATACGCTTATGTGTTCCCCAAAGCTTAATGGTAAAGCAGCTAATTTTTTCTTTTTTAAGAAATAGCTCAAGTCCCTATGTCAGGATCTGAAGAGAGAATTTAAAGAAATCAGAAAACAACAGTCATCTGATTAACACTGACTACACTAACACATTTTTATTTTTAATATATATCTATATATAGACAACTTAGGAGAGAAAACAAATTGACTGTTTGCACTAACACAACTTTTGGATCTATGAATTTATGTCACTTTTTATTTGGCTTTTTTCAGAAGCAAGCAATGTATATTTCTTAGAATAATGTACTAATTAATGCTCGTCACTTGCAAAGCCTGTGAGGAATAGCATCAGAATATTTGAATAATCCAAATTGCTGTAAATCACACCCAAAAGCAAGTAAAACAAGAAGATCTAAATCAGAAGGTAGAATGAGAATGAAGAAGAGCTGGGCTTGTCAAATGACAATCAAGAAAGATAAGAAAGAATAGATGAGAAGTCCTCCAGAAAAAAATAACTCCTTCTAGTCCTTGCACAGACCTAGCTGTCTTTATTTGGTTGCAGTACAAGACTTATGAAGTGACAATTAAGTTTTGACAATATTAGTTATTTCCTTACAGTGCATTAAATGAATATGTAATAATACATGGATCTCTAGCCCACACTTTCAGGTATAGGATAGAGAGAAGGGAAGCACATGCACCCAGGAAGAGATGCACTGGAAAATTCTTCCTGCCATCACAGTAAAATATAAAAGTTTTGTTACACAGGTACTTAACACAATAAACAGTGAAAAACACTAAGACTGTTGTTAATACTTGTAAATCTGAAATTTGGGAAAGTGAATTAACACATTAGTGCACAGTGAGAGGAAGCCAGAATTACAGATGCTACACCTCAAGGGTACCGAAAAGGTTGAACAGCAGCAGCAACAACCTACTGCTTGAATTAAGAAACAAGAAATCAGATTGTTTCAAAACCTGGGGCAGTTCTTTTATCACAGACATTCTCAGATATCATTATTTAGTCAGCAAATATACCAGGGCTCAAGAGTCATACAACATATAAGAATTACAGAAAAACACATTAAAAAAAAACACATAAATCAAAATTTGCAAAAACCTGCACATATAAAAGCTAGTTAAGGATTATGTGAATCAAGACAAAGGGGATATTTAGTATCATACATCATGGGGAGTTAAAAGTCAAAAAGGAAGCAGTGCTTCACAGACCTAGCCATAAGGACTGGCAAGCACACAGGAAAGGAAATCCTATGCCAAGTGAACTGTGGTTCTACACGCAATCTAATAATTTACAGAGATTACTGTAAAGTAAAAGCAGATGGAAAAATAGTTTACCACACAGTGGAGCTAAGAAAAAATCTGCAGCAGGGCTAATATGCAGGTCACTGTTCTGTGCACATCAAGGGACTGCCATCTCAGTTTTCAAATAGCAAGAGGACTGGAAACTGCCCTCCTCCATTCTGCAGAAAGGCAACTTATCTGGAATATTGCATTCAATTCTAGACAGTCAAATTGGAGCAGTTCAAAAGAAACTACCACAAATGGTTTTGGGGCCCAAGGGACTGATTTATGAGGAAAGATGAAAAGAATTAAATATGCATAGCTTAGCTAAGCAGTGACTAAGGAGAGAAAAGTTAACAGAAATTTAAAGAGTGAAAAGGAAAAAAGAGATGTTATATACCATAAAAATGAAGAGAATATGGAACAATAAAATGAATTTAATATAGTGCAAATTTAGGCAGAGTACCAAGACAAAAATAGCATATATGGATGATATTAACAGGTGAGGTCACAAAATTCCTTGTTTGGTGTACTGAGTGGACAGCCACACAAAAGCAACAACACAGGCACAGCAGCTCTGTGTTCCTGGCACTTAAGTCAGCTCCTTCACTCAGTTCTGAAATCTCCAAATGACCCTGTAAAGCTCTGTAAAGAGAACCCCTCAGTAAAGTGAAGAACCAACCCATGAGAATTTCTAGCATGTGAAGTCACACCACTGGCATCTGAAAGGCTTCTCTCCCTTGCACTGGTGGGGTAATTATTGGGTATGTCCTAGGTAAGGCTGGCTAAGGCTAGAAGAGCAAGGATGATTGCTAGTGAGAACTGGATCTTCATGGGTAAGTGAAAATGAAAGCAGGTTTAGTGGTTTTCCTGACACCAGTGTTTACAACAGTCTCTAAGGTCACCTTCCACATCTACCATCAAGAATTACACTTGTGTCCATATGCTACTATAGCTGTAGGGGCATGGAAACGGAAGTGAAGATAAGCATTATAACGCTTGATTGTGAAAATGTGCAGCAATGTCCTTTCTGGGTTAAATTAAAATGGGGAAATATGGTTGATAATTTGAAAAAGAGAAAGAAGAAGAGAAAGAAGAAGAAACCAAACAGCTTGATCTCATTTGAAAAAAAAAAAAGCAGTGTCAAAGGCTGGACTCCTAGGCAGGCACTTTTACTGAAGAAATAACTGGATGAACATAAATGGATTTTACAGATGTTGAAAAAACTGAAGCAGAAATCAAACAGAAATTATTATTGCAACTCTGGCATTACTGTTCACAAGAAAGAAAAACGTCACTCCAAGACAAAATAAATCTATGTATTCATCTTCTGATTAAGAAGAATTAAGTAATTTAGTTTGCCTTAAAAGCCTTACTTTTCATAACTATGTCTATATAATTTACATATGCCACTTCTGCAACTAACATTAGTACTGCACCTAACAGAATCAAATGATTGTGTTGAAAGAAAAGCAACTGAAAAACAAGCTGTTCAATTCATGTGAAATCTGAATATAAAATGTCTCTCCTTTTACATAAAATGATTGTTAAGTAAGGAATATATTGTTCTAACATTTTTTAGAGCTTCCTGCAATAAGCTACCTACAAATACTATTCTTCCCACAAAGAAATAAAAAAAGAGGAAATTTCTACATGCCTGCTTCCCTCCTTTCTCAGTTTAGATGTCAACATTTACGAAACTTTTCACAGGAGAAAGCTTTGATTCCTTTTATGGGAAAGGGATCACATTTGAAAGCTATCGATTAACTCTCCAAATATGACCTTAACACAATGCTCTATTTTCTGCAGATGCCTTTACAAGGTCCCATATATATTTTATGCGTTCTACTTCATAACAGGATTTGCACCAAATGGGACCACAGCAGGAGTCAACCAACCTGAGGTGGTATGGCCCAGATCTACTTCCTGTCTGTGTGTTCTGAACACTGCTTCCATCTCCTCTGAAATGTCATACTGCACAGAGAGACATTCACAGTAAGATTTACAGCGTAAGATATCAGATTTTATCTCTCTCTTTGTTTCTGAGAATGAGATTTTTGTTTTAAAATCCAGTATGAAATGAAAGAGAGTAAAGTACACTTCCAACAGGAATGTCCATATTCTAGCTGGATGAAAAGCTAGTAATAAATGACCAAGTGCTCTTCCACTGTGTGTGGTGCCCTCCTGTCCACACTCCTTGCCAGGTCCCATCCTTACATCAAAAAGAGGTTTAAACTGGACTAAGTCAGGGCTCTCTGAATCACCTTATAGTTGGGGGGAAGTTGTGAGGGACTGTTGTCTTTCAATGTACAAGAATGGCACTGACAAGAAAACCAGTTCTGGCCATACTGCGCACATGTGTGTTTCTGCAATTGATACCACACTGACCCATCTGTTGGCTGAAGGGATGTGCAGTAGTCAAAACTTGCAGATTTCTCTTAGTAGGTCTTATATTGCTGTTGTTTTCACTGAAAGCATTTGCTCAAAATCAAACAAATGGAAAATATCTCTTGTATTAAACAAACAGCTTTTCCTTAATTGGTGGTGTTCCTTTATGATATATTAAAAAGCTTACATTAGGACAGCTCTTTATTTGCTCCAAATCAAACTAAGCTTTTGCTGAATTAATTATTTTTGTGTGTTTAAGAACAAATTAAAATTAGTTCCATTTCAGATTTCACTTGCTTTAAAATAATCATGTTTATACTGTTGCAATTTTGATTCAGGTGTCAACTGAATTATCTAAAAATATTTTCTGTTTGGTTTCATAACTTAGAAACTGCAAAATTCAGCATGATGCAGTATATTAATTTGTACGGAACAAGAAAAAGAAATAAATGTGATTATTTGAAGCAAGAAGCTACATCAGGGTTGAAAAGTGGCTATATCACTACAGTTTCATAAATGGAAATAAAGAGTTAGGGAGGGTTGTGCTGTTGTGTGGGATGCTTTTCTGCTCTCTGTTCCTGCAGCAATCTTCTCAAAAAATGTAGTATCGGAATCTGAAGCTTCACACATGCTGTGCCAATATGGTGAGAAAATATGGTACTTTGACCTTTATAATCTTCTTTCATCTAATTTTTAGGGTGGATAGATTCTTTGCTGTTTGCAGAGTAACTAGAAGAAAAAAGCTCCAGATACCAAAATTATAAGGAGTTTCTTCAGTAAAGTTTTCCACAGAAAGTGCTGATTCTTGTCTTTACTGATGGATTTTTTAGAGTAGCAAACAAAATAATGACAAAAAATAATTGGTGGATGACTGTGATTTCCACTAAACTACTATAAATAAAACCTATTCTTAGCTGAATGCAAAGTTGGAAATGTTATAGTCTTCAGTTGTCCAAGTTAATACTGTTCCTTTTGCTATTATTTTAAAGTGTATTTTTCCAAGTTTAATATAAATTTAACATAAAAATGCATCTTGATAAAATTATTAAATGCTATTCTATGTGATTGGGAAAGTTGTTACTGCGAGGTAAGTTTTATTTACTGGAAACACACTTAGCAAATTATTAGACTACTACTACAAGTGTGCCAAGTTAATTGGCTTATTGACAGCTCAAAATATGTTTTTCTAAGTATAACTTCCCTACATACTGATATAATTTTTTTTATCTCTTTCCTTGCACCCAGAGTCATGAATATCAAACTTGTTAATATTTAGATTAGGTAAAAAAATTAGTTCAAATTAAAAAATTCATATAGCATTTCTGTCATTGTCACATGAACTCATGATCTGGAGAAGAGATAGATAAACACATCTAACTGGTACAGAGATACTGGCATTCATAGGTGGTGAATAATATCCTGTTTTCCTGTTGGCCTGCAATTATCCTGTGATCACAGGGAGAGACAGAGAGCTAAAAAGTGTGGTAGAAGAATATTCTAGCTGTGGCTCTATTTGTTTTAAGGTTAGCAAGATAAAACCCATTTGGTCTTCACTGAATAATTAAAAACCTTGGTTTTTAGATATCTTTCATGACACCTGAATTATCATATAACTTTTCAAAAAAAAGTTTGCATTGCATATCACTGATACATCAGACACATTCAGTCTGTCAAAATGGGATACAAAATCTAATGTATTGTATTAGCATTCTCTTACACATTTTTACAATATAAGTGTCTCAAACAAATACCTTTCATCAAAATCTCTTTACTCCTCCAGACTTGCTTTATGTGCCTTCACAGGACCTTAAAACTCCCAAGCAGTGGTTCATTTCACAGAGCCACTCCTCCCTCTCTTTCAGGATTCCCAGGGCAGATGACTCTTGACTCTGCCTCCCAGTTTCATTTCCAGCAGGCAGGATCACTCAGCCATGCCAGGCATCTCATTTCAGTAATAATCTTAACCTCATGCCACAGGTCACAGTGTTATAAGCATGTACAAGGGAAAGGAATTTTTCCCTGCAGCCAAGGTGTACTTAGCTCTGTTACTGCAGAAATAAACCATGACACAAGAGTTAGCAGACACTATCATGAATTCTCAACTTCGACAGGATAAGGACTGTCACAGACATCGTGCTTCTGCTTACAGCTCTCATTTCCACCACCTGCATATTTTTACTCTTTTGTTCCTAGAGCTCCTTATTGGATGCAGAAGACATGTCCAAGAAGATAGGAGAAGTCTCTGGGACACCAGAGTATACAATAAATAAATAATTACCACCTCCTGCCTAGCCCTGGAATAGAAGGAATCCTGTTCATTGGAAGGAGAAAACACTTCAAAAATTTGCTAGTTCTCTTATGTCACCAGCCATTTAGTGTGACAGAACACCTGTGTGCCACTGTTACTTGGGCCATCGCACATCCAGCACATGCTGCCACAGAGGTAAATGGTTCCTGCATCACAGAGTGACCACGAGTCTCCAATTTTTCTTTTCAGGCTCCTCCTCTCTTATTTGGTCTAACCTACAGTAACTCACTCTACTGAGGCACAGATCAAAGTTTCACAGGCTGTCTCACAGTAAGAAAGCTGATACAAACATATCGTGTTTTACCCCCAGTATTACTTCTTCATCCATGGGAGAATCAAGTTCAAGTCTCCATCCTCTGAAAACTGAAACTAATGTATCATATCACATCTTTCCCCCACCTTTTCCAAGCTCCATAAGGTTCAGGTAGAGCTACTGCTTCATGGGCAATCCTTGCCATGTAATCAGGTCCTGAAGGTAATAATGTATAGATATTGAATAAAATTATTATGTTTATTTTCTATCTTGTTTCAAATCCTGGATTAAATTTTTCAATAAACATCTAACTAGTATTTCCATCCCAGATGACTGTAGGTATTGGTCTGTCACAGAGCACAATTCAGTGTGTTTTAATTCATACAAAGGATTTAAAGGAATTGGAAACAGATAAACCAGAAAGAAGTAGAAGCTGATGTCCAGATTTTATCATCCTAATATTTGGATAAATTCAGTTGGCTTGGACTTCCACCAGGCATGATTATAACTCCTTCTAGCAAGGTTTTTATTTTGTTTGCACTTATGCACCTCTACAGCATTTGCAGTGGAAATCAGACTCTGTAGTAACAAACTTAATCTTTGCTAAAGTACTGCTTTTGTTAGTTACCTTTGCAGATCCCTCAGAGGACGTCCAGAGCAAAGGTAGAAAACCACTGCCATAACATGTAAATGATGATATATATATCATAACTAGATATAAAAGGGACAGAAGACAGCAGCAAGGTGTTGCCTAATTTGCAAAATTACATTAATTTGTGCAATCTGTCACAAAAATCATCAAGATAAAATGGTACCCTGCAGCTGGCAGATAATATGTGATACTCTCCTACAAACCACTATTCTCTTTTCTAAATACTCACACTCACAGATTGCCAAGGATAAGCTACCAGCACAGACAGGGACAGCTCTGAGCAGCAGCAATACTTGGCTGCAAAAAGGAGATGGGCACGAGTAGTGACAACATGAGCTGCTCCAGCAGGCAGACACACATTCGGCTTAGTGTTAAATGCTGCAGGTGCCAGCTAAAGACAACATGATGGTTGCAGCAGGCGCAGTTCCAGAGTATTAGTGGGATGAAAGACCTCACTGGGCATGGTCCCAGAAAATCTGGTTTGACCACACAGCTACCCCTGCTCAGAGCAGGAGAGAATATCCAGAGAATGGCAACAGAGCTGGAGAAGGGTTAGGAGCACAAGTCTTACAAGGAGCAACTGAGGGAGCTGGGGTTGTTTAACTTGGAGGAAAGGATGCTCAGGAGACACCTTATCACTCTCTGCAATTGTCTTAAAGGAGCCTGTAATTAGTCTCTTCTCCCAGGTAACAAGAGATAGGACAAGAAAAATGGCCTCATATTGTGCCAGAGAAGGTTTAGATTGGATATTAGGAAAAATTACTTCACTGAAAGTGTGGTCAACACTGGAACAGTCTGCCCTGGGAATTGGTTGACTTGCAATCCCTGGAACTGTCAAAAAAACATGTAGATATGGTGCTTGGGGCTGTGGTTTAGTGCTGGATATGGCAGTGTTAGTACAATGGCTGGACTCCATGATCTTAGAGGTCTTTTCCAACATTAATGATTTTATGAGTCTGTAGTGGACTGAAGAGCTTTCAAAGTTGGATCTTTCCAGACAGAAAACGCTTGTGACTATATGGTGACTTATATGGTGAAGTATATTTGATTTTCACAGCTTTCTAATGGGAGCAATGCAATGAAAAAATGAAAAAATATTATTAAAATTGTAGTAACATCATCGAAGAATAGCTATAGCCCTTCTCAGCTCACATTCCCACACCCAACTTCTGCAAAGATTTCAAAAAAGCAAGATGCAAACATATGCAAAAGCTAGGTACATAGCACTATAGCTCATAAAACACTAGCTTTTAAGTCTTATTAACATATGCCTTTTAGATATTTCCTCTCTACCCAAAGTAGTCCAAGAGACAGTGCTCTAGCTCTGCTCTGGATCAGTGTCTTTTCTTTCTGATACAGAAATCATCGGTGAAATGAGTTAAAAACAAAGTGGGCTGTGAAGAGTCACGTTCCAACCACTGTGAGATTCAGCTGTTCTCAGCACATCTCAGAATACTGCTGGTGCTGCAACTGCGCACGCAGCCCTGGCCCATCTTTGGTCCCAGCTGTCTGCCAAACACAAATATCTGCAACATATTGGCATGTTAAGTCAGATCATAATGCTCAGGGGAGCATCACAGAGGAAGTGCTTCTCCTTCACTAATTACAGGTGGAAATGGAAGCACTTCTGTCAATTCTGAGAAGCACGGGCAGTGAAAAAAGCTCCTGTCAGGCTCCAGCCAGCATCTGTTGTCTTCTAAAGGACACTATTTGGAAAGAAAAGAGCTTTGTGGTAAAAACCCCAATTTACTCAGAATTCACTAATCAAAATTCCAAATCTGAAAAACAGGAAAAAATATTATTGACAAAATTGATGATGTACATTCACCTTTCCCTCTGCTGTGTTTTAGTCCTTCATCTCTGCAGTCAATGCAATGAACATCCCAATTAGTCATAATTTACTTTCTTTTAACAGAAGAACCTCAGGGTCATCCTCATATCTTTCCTATAGTTTCACTGAAGAGTTACTTATTTAGTATGCTATTGACACTCACATGCCTATCTAGATTTGCTACAATTTCACTGTAAGAGTAATTTAAAAGTGAATAAAAACCAAACAATACTTTTTTGACATCTTCAAGATAGTTATATTGCAAATTCCTCTTTTGCATTTATCAAATCTCAATAGAAGCTCAAAGATTTATTCCTTGAATGCACCTCTAAAACTGTGCAGTAAAACTACTCTGCTTCTCCATATGAACAGGGAATTTTAACCCCCACTAGTATTAAAAGCAGTCCATACACCAGTCCCATTGAATGCAGACAAGAGGAATACCATATAAATAATTTTTCTTGAAGTACTAAAATACTTTCAGGGCACCTTAATTTCATATTAAGACAGCAAAGAACCACATTATTTGTTTATTAACTATAACACAATGTTTTAAAAATAGTTTCAAAGTGTCCTTGGTGCACTTAAGTCATTAAAGACCATGATCTACAGAGAAAAACCTTTTACAGCAGTCTGCTATTTGACATGTAAAAACTGTGCCATACTCACTGAAGTCTGAAGTTTTCTAAGTCCTTAAAGTAAAAAACATCTATGGCTATTTAACTACTGTTGGCTGTCCAAAACAAGTATTTAAAGAATAATTCATTTCTCTGATGTAAACCCAGTAATTTCTACTCAGACCCTGGATGCTTTCAAAGGCAAATCCTATAAGACTGAAAAATGTGCAGCTAGGAAGACAAGCAACCTTGAAAAAGAAAAAATGCTGTTAGGAATTTCCTCTGCAATGAATCAAATACATTTAGCATAGATCCCAATTTCAGGATGTCTTTAAGGAGGCAAGCTTTCATGATTCAAGGTTAAAAGTTCATTGTTATTTTTTTAAATCTATCACAACAAATAGCTAAATATTCTGACAAGGAGGGGATACAAGCATTTGATCTACAGCAGATGATGAGCTGGGCTCACAATTATAAAGCTATTCTCATTTGTATATCCTTGCAAAGTGTGAGAGCCATGTTCCAAGGTTGTCCTTAAAGGCGTCCTTAACATAATGCTGTCAATGACGTTTCTTCTTTTCGGACATTACATTCTTCAGTGATTAATTTAAACAAAAGTTTTAAAAGCTGATCATTATGAAGTTCAGAATGAGAGCATTATTAGACACACAATGAAGTTACCTCTGAACAGAGGAGAGAAAGAAACACTGGGCTCTGCCAATATATTCACATGCAAAGTAACAACTCCCCTTCCCCACTACTATGTTGACATCATGCAGCATCTGCATTCGACTTTTTGCATATGTAATGAAAGGCACACCTCAGAAAATAAAGACAGTTTTAAAAGCAAAATAACCATTTTGTTACTTACAGCATTTGATAAAATGGTAATGAGACATTCTTTCATCTCAGGCTGTAGTCTTGCTACAGGTTTCAGCATTCTCTTCTGCTACAACTGTCATGCCCAGAAAATGCATTATTTAAAGCCCTTCCTCAGGTATCCAGTACACCTCAGAATACATTATTCAGCGTAGTTTCTGTTCCAGGATCTTGCAGAGGCTTCCAAGTCACCCTCACCCGGCTGCTGGAGTTACGATAAACCTCTGTGCGTCTTGAACCATGACTACTGCACGTGCTATTGTAGCACAATTGATTGACACCGCTCCTAATCCCACATCCCCAGGAATAGAAGGATTTAATTGGTGTGCACTTGCAGCCACATTCTTCCAGCACTGAGGTGTGCTGCTGCACTGCGGCTTTCACAGTCCTGCCAGTTAATGGCTTTTCAATAGCTTTCAAATGGCAGCAAACTAAGCTTGATGAGTGGGCTCGAATGAAATAGCAGAACAGGGGACCTTAAATTTTATTTGTGCATGTTGTTCGTGTGCCAAATGCGACCAGATTTTTAGCTAGTACTAAACCGGCATTATTTTTAGTTGCCACCAGTTGCTGTGTGAATAAGAAATTGATATAGGCTTCCAAGAATAACCATCTTTTAGCATCACAGATAATTTTTCAGTATATTATAAGGTAAAAATCAGGATAGAGCTTACAGCCATCTTCAGACTCTCATGGTTTATGCACGGATTAATGTACATTGAACTAAAAACATGCATGTGTGTACATTTCTTGATATGTTCCTGTTCTATCATTTCTTTGTATTGCAATGCATCTTTTTCACAGATGGAATATTTATGCAAGGAGACAAAAACTGCAAGCTCTGCATGGTTTTTATCATGATTATGCGCATGTTATCTAATGACATTTAAATCACTGATTTTAAGACAAAAAGCCTAAGAAAATGCATCACTAAGAACAAGTCCATACAATTATTTATCACATTGTAGAATAACAAGTCAATGTACACTGACGCATTACCCGGTTTCAGATTAAGGGCACACAAAAGGCAGACCTGCATTGTATTTTAAACACCCAGGCTGCAGCATCCTCTGAGAACAATTTTTGCATTACTTTGCCAGGAACAGTTACCCATGAATTTGGCTACTACTTCTGTGAGATAAAACCCATTTGGCTACCACTGTAAGAAACCTACAGCTGAACTGCAGTAAAATATTTTTATAGTATCAAAAAATAATTTAAGAAAACTGTACTCAGTGAAGACCTCCATTTGCTTACTATGCCTCATGCTTACCATAGTCAACACTTCACTGAGTGAGAGCTCTTGTAAAGGAAAACTGATAGCCCAGCCATATTTAAATCTTTTATTCATCTGAAAGGGTTCTCACCTACTATTTTGTATACATAACATTTTAACAGCTACAAAGTGTTAAAAGGACTACAAAGGAAAGAGGGTCTAACTAATTAGTGAGGATCACTAATTCAGATTCTATTAACTATTCTGCAAAGTTCCCATAAGAGCAGAAAGATATATATTCACAGGCTTCCAGTGATCCATTAGCAAAACCCTTAGGTGAAATCTCTCAGCTCCTAATAGCCACATATTTCACATCTGGTTTAAAGTCAAATATGCACAGCAATTCTTTTGCAGAACTAATAATTTAGGTGTTTTGGTTTTCTTCCTGAAAACATAGTTTTCCAGAAGAAAGTGAAAAAAAAATCAAGTAGTAACCAGAGGGACATAGGGATAAATTACATAAAACACAATACAGTAATTACATTACCATGGAAACTTTTTTTTACTGTAAAGCTCGGAAGTCCAAAGTAATTAAATCTATCCAGACTGTCTTTCACACCTATACAACACTAAGCCAGTTTGGGCCATATGGCTTATAAAATAAATATACAGAGTGTTTTAAGAGGCAATGTTAGTCATAGTTCATGAGCAAGTGTCAAGTAATCTGACAAAAAGGCCTTAGAGCAATATTTTTTGGTGGAGACATTCCTGACAGGTTCATCTCTGGTGGCACTGTCAGGCAAACAGGCTGCCATGTCTAATAACATCACACTTCACCATCCCACACTGGTTAAAACCAGGAGCACCTTGGTAAACAATGGTGAGTGAGAGAAATTGACAAATGATGTTTTTCAGCAGACAGACATAAAAGGAAGAAAAAGTACCTGATTTTGGCTTGAACAGAATGTGAAGGAAAAGTATTTGGATCTGTCTCATTTTAGATTGCAATATATGTGATTACGCATTGCATTGTCATAGTAAAAATTTTCGATGGTGGAACTTGATAGAATTTATGTGACAGGCTAGACTACATCCTCCATCCTGCAAGGAATGGGAGAGAGAATTCAACAACTCTAAGTGCATGGTCCTGCACCTGGCTGGAAGCAACCCCCAGTATCAATACAGTCTGAGGGATCAAGGGATTGGGAACAGCCCTGCTGAGAAGGACTGGGAGTTACTCATAAAAAGCTGGACACGAGCCAGCAACATGTGCTTGCGGCCCAGAAAGCCAACTGTGTCCTGGGCTGCTTCAAAAGAAATATGACAGGTCAAGGGAGGTGATCCTGCCCCTCTCCTCTGCCCTTATGAGATCCCCAACCCTGGAAACATTCAAGGTCGGGATGGACAGGGCTCTGAGCAACCTGATCAAGTTGAAGGTGACACTGCTCATTGCAGAATAGGCTTGAACTAGATGACTTTTAAAGGTCCCTTTCAATCCAAAATGTTCTATGATTCTACATCCTTTACAAAGAGTGTTTAGGTACAGGAGAGACTCTTGAATGCAGCAAGCTGTTGACTTGATATTTGCATCAGACAGACTGGAACAGTGCTGTTCTCTATATACTCTGATTTCTTCTCTCCTAACGTGCGCTGGTCCATGTCATCAGGGAAGAATGCGAGACTGTTTGACAAAGGGGGGTTGCACTGCTACACCATAGCTTGGGTCTGTGCCCTTCAGCTTGACTGCTGGACTAATCAAGTCCATGAGCACCATGTGGCCACCTGCAGCAGGGCACTGTGCACTTTCCCACCCTCCAGGAGTCTGTATGACAAAAATATGTGGTCAGTTACTCAAGTAAGAATAACAGTCCCTAGACAAATGGAAAAAAGGCACAAACTTTTCAAGAGGTGGCACCTGGCAGATGGCAACCTCGACAGGCCTTTTATTTTAGAAAACTGTGTTGTTTTGTTTTTTTATTTTAATTTTGTAACGTAACTAGTTTTATTATGTGGGTAATTATCATTAATGGGTTTGAAAAAGCAGTGAAAGCATAAATGGAAAGAAAACACGGAAAGCAATGTATATTGCTATCAGCAGGAAGTTCTGACATATTGAAGGGCAGCATCAAAGAGAATTAAGAACAACAGATAACTGCAAATGCAGAGACAGGATGACCCTTCAGGAGAAGGGGCAGCTGAATTTGAGGTAAAAGGAAGCCACAATACTTACCTCTGGAATACTTAAGAAGCCAAAATCTGTTTCAGCTGCTGGAAAGACATTATTTCCAGTGCAATCTTTTGCTAGGTTGGAGAGTAGAGGAAGAACAGAAAGAAACCACTATGGTGGTGGGCTGTCGATGTCATAAACAAGGATTTCAAGTGTAAGAAAAAAAAATAGTTTTTTGGAATGACTCTGAAAGAGGGAATACTTAATTGTAGGTGATTTTACAAAACAAATTGTACTATTTGGTTATTCACAAGAAAGGGATATTAACTATGTTAGGTATTATCTCCTGATTGAACTCCAGCAAAATAATCAAAAGAGAAAAAACATATAAACAACACACAATCTGACCATAAGAACTATGGAATTATACATAGACAGGCTCTGTAACATTGGCAAGTTTTCAATCACAGCTCCAGTGGTTCTCTAAAGACTACACTGGTGTTTAAGTCTACAAAAAGGCACAAATGCTCTTGAGCTGGTACTAAATCTGGTGATAAAACACTTAATGTATTTGATTTTTCCAGCTAAGCAAAAATATAGATTAAATAGAGTCAAGGTGAGAAAACAAGCTATTCTGGAAAAAAATCATTGCCACCTCTCCCTATAGAGAGAAAACAGCCAAATTCATTCTTTGTAGAAATTCAGCATTCAATGAAATTACAGAGTTATTTAAAGAGAATCTTGGAGCCAGTCAGCCATCACTAGGATAGTTCTATTTCCTAGGATAAACACCCATCTAGGGATCACCATATCAGAGTAGACGCTGCTTTCATATCTCAGTTTCCAAGGCTCAGACTTAGAAATGCATCTATGAAGTGTTTCCTAAAACAACCCAGCAAACAAGAATACTTTAAAATAAGGTTCTGCTGTCAAGAACTGACACACGTATTGCATCCATGTCATGTAAATATCCTGTTACTCTTCCAGTGTCTCCTGGTTTCACAAACAACTGAACATTTAATAATTTTATCATCTTAGTATTTTGCAATTCATATATAACTGAAAGATTTGATAGAGGTATGGAGAACTACCCAGAAGCAATTTGAATAATGAGAAAAAAACCGTGGCTACTGGTTTTAAATACATGACAGATGCTCCCCATTTATGCCATTTTTGCTCAGTGCAGCAAAGCTTGTTATATTCCTTCAGATGTTACAACTTCATTGCACTACTTATGGGTTTGGGACTGCAGACAAAAAAAGTGGAATGCAGAGTAGCACTGACATGGCTCATTGACAAGTGATACTGCTTAGCAATCAAACCTCGGCCATCCTATCCAGCTGCCAACAAGCCACTCTTCAGATAACATCTGGTAGCTCTATGCTTTATCAGGAAGCTGGAATGAGCCCTAGCAGATGCAGATACTTAGCAAGAAGGACTGTACTAATTTTCTCTACATGAGTCACAGCAGAACAAAACACAGCAGTTTCTCAAAATCATTTTTTCTATGAACTTGCATGTCAGATGGATATGAGGTTTGCTACAGAGATTGCAGCAACAAATCAAATCTTATAATTCAATCAATCACTCAGTGTGGTTAACTTCTAGAGGACCCGATGACTTTTTGTCTTCTCTTCCCTCTTCACTTCCTCCAACTTTTGCATCCTTTCCTTGTTTTTCCATTTCACAGGAAATGCCTTGATTTTTCAGGAAGCTGGCAACCTTCCCCCCATTCTTCTACCTAGAGATTGAAAAAAAGTGAAAAAAAAAAACCTTTTTCTTCTTCCCTATATACTGTTGTAACTGAATAAATATAGGTGGACTAATCTGTAATTATTCCTTAATGAATTGAAAACAGGATATTATTATCCACTACTGATGAAGTTTGCAAAATTACCAGTAGAAGTCATGTGCCATTTGAAAGTATTACTCGCTTCCTGCCACACCCAAAATGACAGTTTTTCAGGTTGTGAGTAGGTCTGTCTGGCAGTTCCTTAACTGGATGAAATGAAGAAGCTCTCACTTGTTGTGGGAGAGCCTAGAGCTGAGGTAATAACAAAGCCAAATACAAGAAGAAATCCCAATAGTCTCATATATGGTTAGGCTTATGTTTGGCATTGGTAGTGACTCAATAATTAACTTCTTCACTACAATGTGTGAATGTGCTTTTTTAAATTAGATTTCTTAATAGATTTGATGAAAGACTGCTATCGAGAGAAGCTGCAGACATTTTGTATGGAAAGCCCCTTACGAGACTGAAAAGACACCAGCAAGACATGCTAAAATGGTAAGCAGAAAAACATAACAACACCCAGACATAAGAAAAAAATGAAAAAAAAAATCCATGAATTTCCATGTAATAAGTTATGATATGGTCAGAGAGATTTTTTTTAAGTTTTCTTGATATTTGGGAAAGAAAGAGGCAGGAAGACCAATTCAACATGAAAAATGTACTGCTATCCTCTTGATAATTAGCAAATGTGATGACCCTGTAATATATCCCTATTTTTTTTAATTGGTTTGATCATTTTCAAACCAGGAGTCAAATAATTACAATACTATTATATGCATAGAAAGTCAAGAGTAGACCAGAGGAATTGTGTATCTTTTTCCAGAGCAAAAGTTACTAAAATAACATAAATCTTGAAGTACAACAGCCTGAGAGGACTGCAGAAGGAGTCTTTGAAATAGAAGGTATTCCTAATTTAGGAAAAAAATTGACTTGGGCAGCTGCAAAAGCCAAAGAAGTAAGTGATAGAATAAGACTTTTGCAGGACTGTAGGACAGCACAGAGAACAGGGTGCCAATTACAAAAATTTTAGAAATTACTCCAGTATTTGGTGTCCCAAAAGGGAAAAAAAAAAGAATTGATGTTGAAGATTTGGAAGGGGTGGTGAAGTGTTAGTATTTTAAATTACTCATGTCATTCAAATGTCATTACTCATGTCATTCAAAAAACCTACCAAAACAAAACACATGTACCATATACAAGTGCTATAGACCAAGACCAGAATGAATTCAAGTTTAAACTAAAATTACAAGATACTAAGGTTCTGTAGATACAACATGAACATTAGACAACTGACAATTATTGTGCTGAAAATTATGTTGTACATAACAGTTTCAATATAGACACTGTAAGTAAAATGCAACATTATTAAATTATATAAAAAATAATCTGAAAAGCAAAGACTAAATTTAGGCAAAGAAAGCTACCCAAGGCTTGTTTTATTTTCTGATTTCTCTACTGTACATTTTATCTCACACTAAATACAATACCACTTCTTTTCCCCAGACTTTCTGCACTTCTTTCTTCATGTGACTCAGCAGAGGTTGTTAATGCATATTTGTCTGACACTGTTTTCTTATGAAGCACAGAGAAAATGGGAGGGAAGGGGTGTAAGGTATGGAAAAGGACATGTCACTTTTATTAAATTGACTGTGCTGCCGTACGTGCACAATGTAGCAACATGCAGCTGGGGTGATCTCTGCTTCTGCACCTTCTTCAGTTTCTAATGCACATATTTACTTATTTCCTCTTTTTTCTTTGTCTGTGTCAACATGTAAAGAATTCATTATCCTGACCACAAAGACCAGGTGAGAGTCCAACTTGATAAGAAAAATAATCAAATCAAAGGGTATGATGGTAAGAACTTTTGACATGACATAAAATAACATGATATTGCTTGAAGATGATATGGACAAGTCCATAAGCTCACTGAACAAGAGCAGCATGCAGGATTTACTGCATTCTGTACAAGTGAGAGATGAAGAATCTACTGCACTCTGCTTGAACATAATAGAACTACATCTCATTCTCAAAATAGCAAAGAATGGATAAGAAGTTAACAAGAACTAGGCAGCTGATTTGGAAAGAAAGGGGTAATGAGAAAAATATTTGAAGAAGCAAGGAAACAGAGGTATAGTAAGATGACTACTAAAGGCACTGATTTATAGAGGTGTCCAAACAACATTGAGAAAGAAGTAAATCTATATAATTTTATTTATATTATCTGAGGTCAAAAAAAGGGCATTCAGTGAGGCAAGTTACAAACAAAGACAGTCAGAAAGATACTGGAAAAGAACTTCTCCAAGTGAGCAGTGGACAGGTCACAGCTGAGATGCCAGTGATCAAGAACAATAAAAGGGAGGATTCTCCAAACATAGACTAAGAATGATGTGAAGAGTGCTGAGGATTAATCAATAAACACAAGATGCTTGATAATCAGTTCTTTCAAACAGAAATAAATGAAATATCCAGTTCAGATCTCTGTGTTTTGTACCAACATGAATAATAAAGGCAAAAGCCATCAAGTCAGCAAACAGCTGGTTTACACGTGACCCAGTAAAGAGTAAGGCACCTTTGTACAGTTACTGCACATATCCCTAGAGCACCAATAACCATCAGCAAATGAGCTGAATTTTGTTAAAATTCAGATAGCTGAAACACAGTTTTCCAATTTTATAAAAATATACTCTTTGTATGTTTCATTCCCCGTGATCTGAAAACCTGTGGAACTTATTCTTAGAGCACATTCACTTTTTTCTCCAATGGCTGGTTGTTCATATCAAACAGAAGATTTATTTCTTTGCTCTCAAATGAACTTATTCTTTTAATCAAACACTGTATTACAAAAGTAGTTATTATTTTAGTTTTGTTTTCTTGAAAATACAGTAGTAATGACCTTTAATTTCAAACAGTAAAGGACACATGAGAAAGTAAGAAAAATAAATGGACAAGTATAATAGGGTAAAACACATCTATAAAGAAGAATTATCCTGCAGGGTAAATCATGGCATCCCAACAATTTATAAGGCTTTTTTGTTTGATTGGGTTTTTTGCTTTAATTTGTAGCAGAGTATTCCTCAGAAAGAAAAGAAGCATCCAGCACCTTGCCATCCTGTAAGAGGGCACAAGAAATCATTTCCTTCACCCATTAGCCAAAATACCTTAAGCTGAAATCACCATGGATTGCTACTTCTAGGCTGTAAATTCTTAGAAGAGAAAGCCACACAAGTTGGTGTTGACTATAAATCATTCTTTGATTCTTAGACTTTAACCTCAAAACCAGCAGGGGTTCTGTCACTGCCTTCAAAGGATGCAAAGTGAAACACTTAAAAGTGATGACCTAAGATTATTGGAAAATGACATAAATGAGCTATCTTGAAAAAAATAATTAGCAATTATGCATAGCACACACCAAGACTAATTTGCTTAACATCTCCCAAATGCTCCTGTTACAGTTGGTGTTAACTGGAGACCATGCATTCATCCATTTCTCAGTGTCTTTGTCATTTCAAAACCACTTTTCCTTATCATTGCCAACATATTTCTGTCATATTTGAGGACAACATAGCAGTAGGTAATGCCAATTTGACAAGAGAAATCAGTGAGATTTTTTTCATGAAATCTGGGTTCAACCTTTTATTGCCTTGGCTGAAGTCAAGAGAGGATCAGCACCTTTTACTATTAATCCTTATGGCTATTCCATCTATGTAAATCAAACATTTAGTTGCCATAGCTTTAATGAGTTAGGTTCTGTATGTCTTAAGGAGAAAAATAATTACATCTTCTAAAAAATATCAACATTTGCTAAACATAACTACAGTGTCTGAATATAACACACTCAGAGTATTTGCTAAGGACAGTTTTGAATTAGAATGCATTCAAATCATCAGAAGCAAATTTCAAAAAAGGACTTTGAACATATGAAAACAGCACACATGCATACCAACAATAAGATGGAAAGTTCAAATGCTTTGTGATATTAACATGTTTTTTATTGTGTGTTTCTGACTTTTTTTCTCCTTTTGATTTCAATACTATACATAATACAGAAGACGAGTTATAGACAATTTTTTGAGGTTCAATCTAAAATGCACAACCACATTTAGAATACTTCAAAATTGGCATAGCTAAAGAGTGAGTTAACAAGGTCTTTCAGAGACTAACTAAGGAGATCAGATAATCTATATAAAGGATGATAGGAAAATATGATTCAGTAGATACAGATTATTTCACAGTGAGCCTGGGGGTGACAAGGCAGGTGAGAAGATTTTCTTCACTGCATTAAGGTGCTGATGATGGACATATGAAAGACAGCTCCTGATGTGCCAAAGGGACACCATATCTCAGGAGCTTTGAGGAACTGCAACCTGGATAAGTGACATTAATATACCCCAAAGATTTATAAATGTGATTGTGACCCTGGCAAAGACAAAAAAAAAAAAAAAAAACCACACCCAAAACCAACAACAATAACAACAAAAAAAAATCCAACTAAAAGTTGGTGCAATCTCATGAATGCAATCTGAGACATTAGGACATTAGTGCCCTGAGTGCAGCTCAGGAAATCTGCAACAAATGAACGGGATAGAAGGAAGGAAGGTTTTCAGATTTCAACCCTTTTGAGAACAGAATTACTAGCTAATTTTTCTTGCTTATTGTTTCCTCTTTTTTTGGTATAAATATTTGAAACTATAACCTATTTTGCATGTTGTATTTCTGTTTACAATTATCTGAAACTAAAAGCAAGTTCATGGTAGTTAGCCAACATCAAAGAACTTCACATTAGTCAGCACGATTATGACTTTAATACAGGAGGTAAAAAGTCTCTGTTGAGACCTTAGTTGCCCTAAGTTGCCAGCATAGGCAAGCACACCAGTACAAGCCATGATGGTTACCTCACATTGTTCCTCAGAGGAGCTGCAGCCCCTGTGATCCTCCCCTGTAAACTGAGAGCCCTGCAGCTCCCCAAGATGCTCTCTGACACGTTGCAAACAATAACAATGAGCGGGAAAAGACCAAGGAGTTCAAAAATGCTTTCCTTGAAACAGATGCATGAAACGAGCAAGGAGCACCCAGATTGTTTCAGGTATTAAACACAGAGATCCTACTACTCTTCTCCAACAAATAAGCCAATGATAAACAGCTGGAAGCTACCACCTTCTTCACAGACCTTTTTCTTTCTCTTGATTTTCCTCACACTGCTCAGTGGAAAAAGAAATGCTTTCCTCCCCAAATATGGCTTTTTAAAGTCCAGCTTTTAAACAACCAGTGCTGGGGGTTTTAGCTATTCTCTGATTTGAAGCAGTTTGTATTGTACTCCTCTGGCTTTTTTTCATACGATCATGTCCTGGAGAGTCGACAATTCTTTTTTCCTCTTTTATCAGCAGGATACCAAGAAATGGTGATAGAGGAGAATGCTGGCAGCAGTGAGGATGACTATCAGAGAACTGAAGGCAATAAAATGAGAGGGCACTCAAGGTGCACTGCTTCCAGTCCTCCTGGTGAGTATGCCCTCAGTCAATCACAATGGAAGAGAAAGACAAATCGGCAGCTGCTCGTCGCCCCCCCCCACCAGCTGCTCGAAACACATCAAGGGTAGAGAAACCAGAGAGAAGGGTGAGCAGCTGCTGTCAGCTGTAGGGCTCTCACAAGCACATCCATCAGACCAGCTCCAGTTGGCCACCCCTGAGACACAATCTGGGAGGGCTGGCCCAGGATTGCAACGTCAGAGACAGCAGCCCTCAGGTGTTGGCTCAGCCCACACACAGGGTCTGCAAACACAGCAGCAGCACAGCAATGGCAGGCAGAGAGGTACAACAGAGACCTGCAGGCCCATGGCTCACAGTGCTGCTCCGTGTATTGCAGACAGGTGGTAGCTTATCAGTCCTTGACAATGATGTTTGATGGGAATCTTGCTGAAAGACAGAGGGGCAGACACCTGTCCCTACCAGACACCTCCTAGGGCAGTGGAAGGCTGGAACATAGGAATAGGCAAGACTGAGTGACTGCAAAAGGCCTTGGTGGATAAGGAGGGGCAGGGCTGTGCCTGACTGGAATGAGATCAGAGCTGGACAGCACACCAGTGCCACAGCTGGGGAGCTGCAGCAGCAGTTTCTATCCTGATTGATTTTTTTTTTCTTCTTCTCTCCAGTGAAAATCTGAGGGAGAGAAGACCAGATATTTGACAGCAGTAAGGTGAAGAAAATGCTGCTTTGACATGCATTAGCCTGAGACAGTCTTTGACTTTGCATGATATTGCCTTACATAATAGCATTTTCTTGTCCAAGCTTCATTTTCTAAAATGTCTCTTAAAGTCTTCCAGAATCCCTCAGCTTAATACCTGCACTCTGATCTTTCAGTGGTTTGGTGTCACTGAGTTTTTAGTTTTATTTTCTTCCTAGTATCCCTCTTAGCCAGAGAGACAGCTCCTTCCTGGTAAGGAACACAACACTTCTGCTTAGCTGTTTTGGCCACTCACTGTGTGGCTATGTACCAAGGTAATTCATGGAATATTTCTGCAGATTACAATGTTAAGTTAATAACATACTCTTCTAAAAATGAGCATCTCTACAGTACATTTCCTGTATCTCTTTGGGCTTTTTTATTAATATTCATACACATAAATTACAAGGAAACTCTTAAACAAAACCTGAGGACAAAATCTCTTGTGTAATTTGCTAAAACAGTAGGTTCATTGTGCAGAGAGGATTTGCTGGCAAATACACACAGGCTACTGTTTGAATAGGTAATGTCATGGTCCATCTACTGCTCTTGGATGACCCAATTGTACTTATTTCCCTGTAGGAACTCCACAAAGAACATCAGTGTTCATTTTTATAGAGTATGAAGTATTCAAGAAGAAAATCAGTGTGGGAGTTAGAATATATTCCTTTCAGTTACTGTTTAGAGCTAGATCTGAAAGGAATAATAACCCATCAAGGAAGACAATTTAACTATGACAATACTGAAGTTCTGAAAGGCAGCACAAAGACTCTCTATGGCACTGGAGCTTTTCTGTTGATAAACTAGGTAAGGAAAGCTTAGCTTTTTTTCAGATGATCTATGATTTAACTATACCTGAGAGATGAAGGACAGATGGTTCACAAATAAGATTTGCATATCAAGGGCTGGTTTTGCAACACAAATAACTGACATCAAAGTTTTACATGAAAATGGTATTAAAATATACGGAGATTTCAAGAAGAGTACTGAAGAACTAAATCACATTTTACAGGGATCAAATATTATCAAGAGGACATTATTTTCAAGAAGCTGAAAGCAAAAAAATTAATAGAGAGTGACATACAGAAGACATATTGGTAATCACAGAAATTAATATATAAATCATAAGCAATAGAAAGGTGTACCAAAAAAAAAAAATTGTGATGCTGCTAATCCACTGAAAATGTCTCTGGTGTATTAGCCATGTGTCTGGGAAAAAAAAAAAAAGTAGTTACCCTGAATTTAAGAGGAATTTTAAATTATTATTTTAATTATTATTTGTCTCCCTTACCATGATTGGGATTTTTCATTTCATGGATATGATCTGATCCACAGGAAAAGGATACTGGGCTTGAAACTTTTGGTGGTATAATCTTTCTCACCCCTTCTCTGAAACTTACACGTCTCTTCATGTGTCTTCCACAGAATTTATGATTAAATTTTTTGCTTCTGTCCTTAAGGAACAATGCAAATGTTTAGATAATTTCACTGATGTGGGGATCATACTGGGTGTTGTTCCCCTACAGTCGCTCTGCCTTGCCTGTCAACAACACTGGCACATGCAATTGAGTATCTGCAGTCTCCAAAGAGCAAGGGAGGACTCGTTTTGTTGTCATGCTGCCAGAGCTTCAGCTGAACTCCCAAACTGATGGACTTTAAAGTATGACATAGTGTTGCAACCTACGCCATCCAGATGTCCCAAGAGCCTGCTGAATTCAGAGCCCCATCAGAGGGTTCTACATCTCTGCCCTTAAGTACAGCACCACAACCTCCCCTCTGATTCTGCACATAGGTGCTCTGGCTACACCCGGGCAAGGGAGCAGCTACCCCAGTGGCCAGCCCATCCTGTCCCTCATGTTTCAGACTGAAAAGGCTGTATAAAAAATCACCTGAGACATATGAACAACCATACATAAGGATGAGGCACCAGATGAATTAATCTTCTAGTCCTTTAATCTGTTTGACCATGAAGAAAGAACACAGACCAATAAAAAATTATTTACTTCTGCATAGAGAAGACTGCTGTGAATTGAGTACAGCTTCTCCTGGTGCAGGTATGAACACTTGCAGTAATATGAGAAATGTCATCAATGGGAATATCTCACTCCACAATAACCTTGGCACAAAACATGAAAATCATAAGCACAAGGACACTACCCGTACATTTACAGAAAAAATGGTGTTCCAATCAGCTTCAATAGTATCTTTGAATATCTGAACAACTTGAAGAGCTTTGAAGAATCTTTAATTTTCTGAAAACACATAGGTTTGTTAAACACTCAAGTGTTCTTAAGCAAAATCCCTTATGCATGAAATCAAAGAAAACCTGTAAATTGTGTAACTTGATTTTCTAGCTTTATTTTTTATTATTTTAAAATGAAGAAAAAATAATTTCCTATTTCAAAAGTCACTGTATGAGTCCAGCATATGATATGTTCCTATAAAATATACAAACAGCTCTGACAGTGGATTACCACTGTCACTTATTTGCCACAAATCTAAAACATTAGGTATGTTTTCCCCATTGCTGTAAAAACTAAAATATTTTAAAACATGGAGTTCAGATTATTTGCTATATTCCATTTTGTACAGAAAGCACCAGGCATGACTCCAGCTGGTAGCAGGAGCAATACTGCTTCAGTTTATTTGACACTTTCAGCTCTGCCCTTCAAGTGTCCTCAGCCTGCTCTATATATTCTTAAACGTAAGAGCTGAAGCCACCTCCTTCCAGAAAGAACACTCTTTCATTCAGCATCCCCTGCTTATTTCTCACATGTTTAGCTCCCTTCAATTCACAAAGACTGGAAGAAAAACACAAACCACCATAAAAACCAGTACATTTGCATTTCATTTCTTTTCACCTAGTGTCTGACATTGCCAATATCTTTAAACCTGCATAAATTAATTTGCTTTCATGAATTATTGTCATTTACAGTGTTGACGAAGAATGTTTTATCTGATGGGATAGAAATCACTACCACATGACCAAAGGAAATGTTCATAATCTAAAGGACAAGCCAATGATGTCAGAGACTTTTCTACCTGACTAGGAGATTATTAACAACCCTTGATAAGAATTATGAATGGTGCCTAGAGAGCATAAGGAGAGATCTAAGAAGGAAAGAAAGATGTGCAAAATTCTGAGAATAAGGGAGAAAAAAGCATATGAGTGAAAACTTCTTTTCAATATACTTCATCAGAACTGCGATCAGGCCATTAAAGAGAAAGAGATGTGTCTGCAAAGACTAGAAAGAGACCTTCAGGAAAGAAAAAGCTTTTGAGTAATCCTGTCTATGGTGGGTCCATGTATTGGGAAAAGATTCTCTGCCTCAGATCATTAAACTCAGACTTTTTAGGATACCATTTTTGTAAAAGTGAAAGACTTATTTTTAGTTTGTTCTCTGTAAGACTATATTATTAGAATATGCAATAACAGCAAAAAATTAAAAGATCATATATTGAAAATACATGGGCAATTATTTCATTTGGAGTATATTACCTTGGAAAGAATGCCTGGACTGGAGTCAGGATAATATTAAATCAAATGTCGTAGCAGCAAACATAAGGCAAGAATGCTAACATGTACTGCTGAGGGGATTAGGTACAGCCTGTGTTACATATAAAATCTTGAGAAGTTATTTTACAAATCAAATTAATCCTCAATATTTGCTCTTATAAAAACAGTTTCTTATTTATTTGCTTGTTTTTAAAATCAAAATCTTTTTACAGCCAAAGAATTACAATGGAATGTATATTCAAGAATGGCCTTATTGTGTTCAGTCTCTAGTGTGAAATTCCCACAGATATAATGAGAGATCTGGGGTTGTGAGGGGAGCAAGGTCAGGCTGTGTAATCAAAAGGACAGAGATATCACCGGGACACCAGCTGTGCAGTGTACAAATTATATTAGATAATTGGCCTTAAAGTGAAAACATTTAACTTTTTGGTAAAACAAACAGCAACTCCTACAACATAACCTTGTGGCTTATGAATTTTTAAATAGACATTTAGTTTTAAAACATAATTACTAAAAGCCTGAATCAGTGTCAAGTAAAGCATCATGAAAATGTTTCCACTGACTAGAGGGTGTTAGATCCAGTGCAAGGTTTCTCAAATGTCTTACTGAAGACAGTTCCACTCCTAATATATTATGCAAACTTAGCAAGCACAGATACTGTCATTAGGGATATGTAAAATTAAAAGGTATGTTAAGATTAGGGTGCCAAGATCTAACACTGTATAAAAGGAGTAAAGGGTTTGGGGAAAGACTCAGCTTGCATTGGGAAGCTGGTAGTAAGTAGGTAGATAAAAGGTTCCTGAGATGAAGAACCTACTCCTCTTGGTCTGAGAACACAGAGATCTGTGGGGTTAGATGAACAATTTGGTCTCCAGATCTGTACAGGGCACAGCCTTGACACTTCATGGAACAAATTATGTGTATTCACAGCAGTTACACTCTTCCACTTGGTACGCTTGGTACAGGTGACAGCCACCTGAAACACATTGTGAAATCACCTTTCCAGACCATGTGAGTCTCTGCAAATGGCACCTAAATTTGTTTTACACCCAGGATGCAAGACAGGGTGATGAGGTCGGTTACTGGCTTAGTTACTGTCTGGATGTCATCTTGCAGTGGCATTTAGTACTTTTTACCTCAAGTCCTTTACTATCACTTTTCCTGACTAGTAACATTGTCTCAGTGAGGGAGATAGAAATGATTGTGCTAAATGATAGAAAATGTGTTCCTAAAGATATAATCTCAAAAGAAAACCAAAGTCTTCATTTTAGCAAGAAAATGAAAATGTGTGCCCTGGACCCTGTGGTGATCAGTGATGGTAGCTGTGACATACTCAATGTATTTTGCCTTCTGGTACCTGCCCAAAGTTATAGCCTTTCTTCAGTTCTGGGATCCTGTGCACCAGGCAAATCTGGCAAATGAAAGAAATAGCACCAGCAAAGTCTGGTAGAGGAAATCCATTCCTAGGACAGAAGGAGACTGATGCTACTAAAATCTGAAATACAGGTACCACGAGAAGGAAAATGGAACAGGGACTAGGAGTGTGCTTTTGCTATTCAAAGCCTGAGACTGGCCAAATCAGTAAGAGCTGCTTCACTAGGTTTAAATGCTCTGGCAGGGTGCTCTGAAGGTTACTTCAGCATTCCCAAGACCACCCAAAACTGTCTTAGCAGACTGAAGCTGTTGGCAGGTGGGCTTATACAAGGATGTTCTGAGCTCAAGAGTAATAAAGATATGAATAGAAACAGCATAGAGGAAATTTACAGCAGGTGGTCAGTTTTCCAAGGCACATGTCACATGCTTTTCTTTAAGTCTGACAGGAAAATCTGAAGCACAAGTTCTTTCATGCCACTATGCTACTCATAACATTGCAATTAAAAAATAAATCCAAGAGGAATATGCTCAGTTACAGTTAAAGAAATACAGCAGAGATTTCAGGATGCACACAAGCAAACCATTGTGAAAAAACCTAAAAATACATATAACAAAGTAAAACAGTAATGTTCATCTGTCCAATTAGAAAGAAGTTTATAAACTAGTTTATGAAACTGTACATTCAAATCTTTGCTGGCTGTGTTGGCAAGAAAGTGATTCTTGATCGTGGTAAGACTTGTATGTGGTCTAAAAGACAGCAAGAAATTATTTAAAGGGAATAAAAAAATCAAAACAGAAACAATATCTATATAAATAGACATACTCTATAAATACAGTAACAAAAAAAAACCAGAATCCTGATTCCTCATTACAAAGTATACATAAGGTAAAGATTAAGAAGGAAGTAAGAATGGATTTAAATATAGCTGCCAAAATAAATTCTAATTATAATGTCTTAATGTTAATCTCTCTGGCATAGTAAGGACTTGCTCACAGAAACAAATTTTCATTGTCAAATATTGATCACTGATGTTGTCTTTCTGGACTTTCTTTAAAACATGTTGCCAATCACGATTTTTTGCAGCAGCACTAGTTTTAGTTAAATGTCAATTGTGTGTTTTTTCCCCCGGCAATCAACAAAATCCATTTCCAACATCCATTCTGGCAACCCATCACAGTACCACTAAGCATCAGATATGGTTTGCTTTTGGGCTAGAAGCCACCTCTATAAAGACAATTTCACAAAAGGAAAATATCAGTCCTTCGCACTGTCATATTTGGGCAAACCCCAAAGATGCTGGGCTTCTATATCACCTTTAAAACTTCATTAGCACTCATGAAAAGAAACTAATAAAAAAACCCCAAGTCTATGGTTTTCCTGAAATTCATGTCTTGGGGACTGCTTATACAACTAGAGGTCTGATCTCTAACTTCAAGTAGAAGCAGTATTAAGTTTTAGGAAAAAAAGTGTGTGTCTGTGTCTAACACTATAAATACATAGAAGTGGGGGAAAAAAGTAAATATGAAAGTTAAATTAAGAAAATTGAGGGCTAGTTTTTGTATTAAAATTTAATGTAGCATAAGAAAGAAGCCTCACCAGGAAAGGTCAGTATTTTGATGTCAGACAGACACATCTGTACAGATAGCACCACACACAGAGATTACTTTCTGCTTAATTTCCAGATAGATCAAATGACAGTTTTTAAAACTGGCCTTTCTCTATAAAGAACTGTAGCTGATGGTCCTTTAGATATCCATTTTAGGAAGAGGATAAGGAGGAGTCTGGTAGGGTTTGGGGTACAGTGCCCAGGAAAATTTTGCGGAAACTTCCATCTATAATGGATGGAAGGACTCTTTTTTTGGAAAGGATTTCAGGTCCCAAAATAGATTTCCTGGTCAAAACACAACAAAACACCAGAACAGACAATGATCAATATATGACTTGGCTGCAAGAGGGGCAAGTCCTATCAAAAGCCTGCCAGGTTTCCTGCCAGCTTGGCTGGCGACCTGAAAGGGAACAAAGCCTGCAGTGTCTCCAGGCTGTCCTGCCATCTGGACTGCCTCCACATCATGAATCCTGAGGTCTCAAGTGACTGCAGTTCCAGGAAAACCCTCCCACAGAGGCATCTTGCAGGTCACTGTTTCAAGAATTCCCGGTGCTTGACGTCCTGGCTCCCAAGACTGTTTGACTCCCACTAGAGATGACAATGAGCAAGTGGCCTGAGAGAATATGAAGACAAAGCCTGAGCCAAGAAACTTAGTCTTGGGCTTGAAGCTTCCTACAGAAACTGAACAAATTATCTTATTCCTAACTAATTTTATCCCTTCTGCAGAAGGCTTGCTTCTGAAAGGTGCCCTTTTTTTTTTAGAAGAATATTTTTGAAAAGTTCCAGTGGATTATTCTAATTAAATCTAATCCAAGCTAAATATTATATCCATACTGTATCCCTAACAGCATCACTAAATCACAGAATATGCTGAGTTAGAGGGGATCCTCAAGGATCATCAAGTCCAACTTCTGGCTCTGTGCAGCCACATCCCCAAGAATCACACCCTGTGCCTGAGAGCATTATCTAAACACTTATTGAACTCTGTCAGGCTTGGTGCTGTGACCACTTCCTTGGGAAAACTGTTCCAGTGCCCAAATACCCTCTGGGTGAAGAACCCTTTTCTAATACCCAATTTAAATCCCCCTGGACAGAACTCCAAACCATTCCCTTGGGTCCTGTCACTGATCACCACAGAGAAGAGATCAATGTCTGCCCCTGCATTTCCCCTCATGAGGAAGCTGCAATTGCAGTGAGGTCTGCCCTCAGCCTCCTTTTCTCCAGGCTGAACAGACCAAGTAACCTCAGCCCATACGGCTTCCCCTCAATGCCCTTCACCATCTTTGTGCCTTCCTTTGGACACTCTCCAATAGTTCAATATCTTTCTTACTGTGACACCCAAAACTGCCCCAGCACTCGACGTAAGGCTGTCCCAGCTCAGAGCAGAGCAGGACAGGGTTGGCCCTCCTGGCTGCCAGGGCGCTGCTGACTCAAGTTCAACTTGCCATCAATCAGGACCCCCAGGTCCTTTTCTGCTGCACTGTTTTCCACCAGTGAAAAATTTCCATTGTGAAAAAGATGGAAGATCATGACAGAGAAGCAAAGAAATCCTATTTGTGTGAATAAAACTTTTATTCTTTGTTCAATGCAAGAGCAAGAGGAAATTATGCCAAGACCAATATACAAATACATTTTGGAAAACTCTCTGACAATCTGTTTCTTCCTTTTCACTACAATTCACTACAGCCTACCACTACCACCCCCCTTCCATTTAGGGTACAAGCATCTTTTCCCAGGATGGCTGCAAAATGGACATATCTTCACAGTAATGTGGCTTGGGTTTCTCTCCTTTTCAAAATCTAGTAATAATTTCTGTTAAAGTATCCCAAGCCCCGCTTTTTAGCTTTCAGCTCTACCAAGGAAATAAAAAACTTTGGTAGTCACTATGTGCTCTCAGAAATTATCTCTGGCCTGATGATTTTTCCTACTCTTTCTCATTACCTGAACAGGATAATAAATATGTGAGACCTTACAGCATTTTCTTACACAAAACATTCAAGTCTGTTCTAACTAGAAGATGACATGCCTATTTTCAGATTTATATCACTTTCAGACTCAAGTGAAATCACACATTCAAATGAAAATCACTGCAAAATTGGAGACAGGGTTTAATTAAAACTTGGGAGCATGTACATATCCCTTCTGCAAGCTGCCTGAGGCCTTTTTTTCGCACTGTATCCCATCAGATGCTTAAGCTCACAGTCTGTTTGCACACCCATTAAAATTTTATTTTTGGCTGGTAATGATGTCCCCACATACATGTCCCCACATACTCCAAAAGTATGTTCAAGGTTATAAAAAGATCCTCCTGTTCTCAGTGAAAGAATATTCAGAAAGAGCAAACAAAAAGTAGCAGAAGAATGAGAAAAATATACTCCAGCACCGAAAAAGTTGATTATTATTAAACACTGGTAATCCTATCCACTTCAAATGGGGCCTCAAGAAGTGATCAAAGCCACAGTGTATGGAAGACTGCAAGCACAGATGGGAGAGCAATCTTTTACCCTGATGTGTTGGGTGTCAGTGTCCAAAGACATGACAGTGTGCTAGATATAACCAAGTCCAAAAGGCAAAACAGTGAAACTAAACTGAACATAAAAATCCTAAACCACAGCAGAGCAGTTGCTTCCAACTACTACATGCCCAAAATCAAATCAACTTTGGGCCCCTGTCTGTTTCCAAAAAATTAACCTGCATTTTTCACTCCTTCAGCTAACAGACACCAAGTGTTAACCACTGCACAGCTATGAGAGTTTAGCATGTGGGATCCTCCGAGCTGACATGGTCATTGCCTCTTTTTAGCTCATTTTCTTTGCCAGGACCTGCTGCCAACCTGCCAGAAGCCGGCTGTTTCATCCCTGCTATAGAGCCAGTTGCCAAACAGCTGCCATGGCAAACAGCATTCAAAACTCTACTGCTAGTGAGTTAACTATACAAGTATTTTTTAAATGTGGGAGGGGTGATTTAAAACTATACATAATGCAGAACCACACACACTTATGTTTGCACTGGAATTATCATGCTTCGGAGACGCTTGAAGGAACATTAGGTCAGCAGCTATAACAAGTCGTGTCATTTGCTTTGCTGATTTTAATTCTCATGCAGTGATAGATATTCCTTGTCAGATGGCTTACTAGCTATTTTCCATCTTGTGTTTGGTACATTGCAATGTAATTCTCAATCCACATTAATTCTATACCACAGTTAATGACAAATGAGTTAATCATGATGAAATCTTTACAGAGGTTCCTTTGGGTTACCTACTTAAGCTACTGTCATCATTACACAGTCATCACACTCAAATTAAGGGATCATTATGGCATATATTGAATATTTGGCTGCACAGCAGGTAAATTCTGTTCAAAACATCTAGGATGCTGAGAAACAGTCTCCTTGATCCCCCCTCCAAAACAGCACCAGCAGGAGAAAACCCAATGGTATTACCACATTAAAATATTCCTAGAATGACCTGCTTTATATTTACTTCTAGAGTGCTCTTGAGACTGCTTCCTATTTCACATCAGTGCCCAGTAATAATATGATCACTTGGTACCCAGTAATCATATCACTCTTATGCTGCTACTCTTACTGCCACTCCCAATTCCCTGGTGCAAAAGACATTATAGCCTGTATTGCAACAACCCCAAAAGAAAAGACTGCAAGTTGTTTCTTTTCACTACCATCACCACCAGCTCTATCCTGACACACTGAGTAAATGGATGCTGCAGTCTGTTCTTTCTTCTGCCAAGTGTCCTCTGCAAGGCATGGTTAACTGCAGGTGCACTGAAAATGTTCCATGACACATGCTAAATAGTATCCTTAAGTGCACTTCCTAGGAGGCAGGCTACATATAGAGATGACTGCCCTCGAGGACCGCCAGGCAACACTCCTTACAACAGCACTGACATAAACACTAAAATCCTCAGTTCTTGGGGAAAAGTTGTCCAATTATCTCAATCCTTAGGGGACCATGGTATAATGTAACTGTGTGCTTCAATTCACTTCTCTGTATAGTTCTAACTTCACCTACTCTAGATTTGTACAAAGAAAAAGGTAGGGTATAAATGCCATAACTTGGCTTTCTGTTTAGCTGGACCAAGCAGAAACCCTGACAGTGGTACAAATCAGTGGAGGGAAGAATTGGGATCATGTCCCTACCTAACCCATTCTGAATTCCACAAAAGAAGTACCCAGATGCATGAAAAGTAAATTCAGGCCTCTCAGGGCTCATATTTTTTATGAATCCCATTGAAATGCTTTGTATCTGACCATATATGGAGGCCAGGGCCTTTAGCTCCCTGGAACATAAGCAGCTGCTTTGGCACCTGCTCCTTCATCAGCGCTCTCCACTTCCCCAGAAGCCAACTTTGCCCCACTCACAAAGCTGATGCCCAGAGCCCCTGGACACCCTGCATCCATCGGGTAGCCTGGTGCCCACCTCCCTTCCCTTGCCGTCCCTTGCACCACCGTCTCCTGCGCTCCTGATGACTGATTGCCACTCCTAAGGGTCTGACAGGTTATTCTGGAAATGAAGAAGAAAAATCCCTTCAGTGCTTCAAAGTATAGCAATATACTATGCCATACTAATTGACCCTACGAAATCTTCCTTTGTGACTGTTGCAAACAGCAACAGTGATGGGTAAGAGCAGAAAAGTAGAAAAGTTGAGGAACAAAAAATAAAAGTCAGTGCTCTTTTTTTCTTTCAGTTTGGGATACCCTCCAAATTAACAAAATTTTCTACAGATAAGATCCAATATTAAGAGGAAGGCCATACTGAATTAACAGCTTATGATTCAGGTGTTGTAGAAGTACTTGGCAGGAAGGAAACACAGGAAGCAGCCAAGGTGAGTGATTTCTCCTTAAATACAACTTCAGCAACAAGGTATGACTGTAATCAGAATGGAGTTGTTTGAGAGTGGCACACTTCAATACTTCTCCCTTATATAACAAATATTCATGCATTTAAAAATCTATTATGTACTTGTATGTGTTTGTGGGTATATTATTATTTTGAGTTTGTTTGTTTCTTTTTGAGACGATGTTGAAGCACTGGTATGAGCCTACTATGAACATTACAGTACTCTGAAAAAAATATTGGCTTAGAAGTGACCCGCTTATTGTGTTCTGGGTGAGTAGATTTAAACAGAACACAAATATTCCCATTGGGAACTACTTTCCTGGCTTAGCTTGAAAGAGTCCAGTGCCTGAATCTTGTTAAAAAAAAAATAGACCAAAGTCAAGAGTAGTCAAAGGAAAAGAGAATTTAAAAATAAAACAAAACAAAGACACCCAGCATGACCCATGGACTGCCCCAGAGACAGTTTCACAGCATTCTACAGTCACACTGTGACATACAGTTCTAACACTTTTCATTAACGAGAAGATACAATTTTTTTTTGTTCAATTGTGCCAAAAGAAGAAGAGAAAGAAGTTTTGGCTTTGAAAACATGGCTGTGAGTCCCAAACTGAGCTATATCATGAAGAACACTGTTAACACAATTATATCTACATTAGAAATCTACTTAAAAAAAAAAAAAGACAAGGAGATGAACTAACACTTTAAGGTGACTGAAGTACACACGCAATCACATAGCCTTTGAGAATTGCCATCACAGAAAGATAAAGTAGTAGAACAGATAAGAGATCATTGATTTGGAAAAAAAAATAACCCAAAAACCTAAATCTTTTTCCTCATTAAAAACAGTCTTGCAGAAACAGTCTTACTTCAAAGCTCTTTTGTTTACACAGTAGTAAAACTTGCATGTACTGTATTACTGGTCCACAGTTTTACAGCTACCAAAAATATTCTTTTATGTGTTTAAAAATCCAGTAACATACAAAATTACTAACTACATGTGAATTTATTAAATAATAATGACTGAGTGAGCATCATAAGCCAATGTAACAACACAAGCTTTTCAGCTTGCTATCTAAAAAAAAGAAAATGGAGGAAAGTGTTTGCCAAAGATGCGACAAATGTCCTTTTTCTCTGGTATTTTTCTACAAGTATTATTAACATAGAAAGTAAACACAAAGCCTTAAAATATGCCAAACAACATCCATGTAAGATAACTTTGCATTGTGTAGCACTTTTAAGACAAAATTCCAGCATAAGGCTGTCAGCGTAATAGCTCCAAAGGGCCCATTTACATTTTCCTAGCAACTAATGAATTGCCATGGAAAATGGCAGCAGGCAAGCTTATGGGAAGTGTCTTTAAATCTGTTTTTCCTCTTTCAAAACTATGAGCCCAAGTGCTTTGCTTAGGAGTGAAACACTCCCTGTTGGCTTCCAACAAAGACTGAAAGAATCCTTGTGTACCTTTGGAAGAAAAAAATCATGGAAGTACTATTCATTTGTCACACACAAAGGGAAAATGAAAGGAAAAGGGTAGGAAAATACACATGGACAGTTTAGCCTGCATTTTATAATGTCTACTATAGGTGCTTAAAAGAAAACTATATGCAACAGGAAAGAGTATTTACTATAATTTTTTAGGTGTCAATAGTTACTCTAAGACAGCAAACCTGACAGAATTGAACTTCATGAACTCCATTACAGTTGACGTGTACTCAAAGCCTCTGTACAAGACAATAACATATCCTAATACGCTCCAATAAAAGCTGCTTTAAAGGCACAGCTCTTCATAGCCCTCTTTTGACCTCCCAGTAAACAAAGGAGAATATGAATACTGGAAACAAATTAATTACATGACAAATTGCTTACTTTCTATCCAAATAGTATAAACGAGTTTAGTCTTAATAGGAAAAATAGAAACTGAACTTGCATAGTAGGAAAATGGGGTATAAAATAAAGACTGACTGCTTTTTGTATGTTGACACGAGGTCTGGGTCTCAAATTTACTTAGTCCAGGACATCTTGATAAGATGATTGCAAGACTGTAATAGTAAAACCTAAATATCATTAAACTGATGAAACACAGTTGATTAAAGATTTAACTAGCCAGAAGAACTTGGGACACATGAATGTTGGTGACAAAAGAAAGCTTATGTAAAGCTGATGACCTGGGATATGACCTAACACTATTAGTAAGGAAACAGCATAGCACATTTACAGGGAGAATAAAAAGAAATTTGGAGGGAGCAACTTAAAATCTTTCTTCCTGGGAGTTTCCACTGTAATTTAACAGTACACAGTGTAACTCACTCCTCGCTCTCCTCTCTCCCTCCCCCAACATTAGCTTCTATTGTTCAATCATCCAAAATCCCCAAGAAAAACTTTCTCACAAGAGCTCCAGAGAAAGAATCCAACGAATGAACAAGGGTCTTAGTGTCTGTGCTTCTCTTACACAGTTACCATTGTCCTTTCCTTTCTTAATCATAGGCAACAGACAAGATTCAAATATAAAGGAATGATTAAATTATCAAAGCAAATAGATTATGTCAGAACTGCAGAATACAGAAGCATGTCATGGCACTTAGGTCTGGGCAAGCACCTCTGCCGCATCATTACTATGCAATGGGATAAAACCTGAGTCTACAATAATCCTCACCCTCAGGAATAAACTCAAGTCCATTGCCTGCATGGGAATGACAGCATATTGTGGCCAGGTCGCTAAACAAAAAAATTAAGAGAGAAGGACTGTAGAAATATTACAACACAAGAGTATTCACTTAAGCACAACATCAACAATTTGATAAGCCATGCCTCATTGCACCTTTGTTCCTTTCCACCCAACCTTTCCTCACAGCCAAAGTGTTTGTGAAGACAGCCATATCCAAAGGTATGTAGGAGCACCCAGGTGAGACAAAGGTAGAGAGTACTGAGACAAAAAGATGACTTAATGTCATGTCACTGCTGTTTCAGTCCTAGTTTTGCAATTACAGAGAGCATAATTTTGATCATATGGTCACAACACCTGGGATTCCAAGCCACAGTCATCTTTTATTTTTTCCCTTTTCTGTTTTTCACAAAAAAACCTGTCAAGTTTCTAGGGACTGCAGCATCAATTTGTAATAGCACAGGCATCTTTCTTTTCAGCTGTCAAAAAAAGTATTCTGCTGAGAATTTGTGCTTCACTGCTTCCATTCTGTTATTTAACAATGATAAATAAGGATCAACATTTGACTCCACGGTCTGACTGAGACCCTTATTATTGTCATGCTGTTTTCCACTGATCAATTCTACTATAAAAGAATCCAAAGTAGCACAAGTACACCTGAGGTCCAAATTGATTCATGTCCCATCTTCAGCCACAATTCAGTGAACAGGAATTTAAGCAGTTTATATAAATTACATACATTTTATTCTCCAATGACAATTTTATAGAAAACTACTTTGCTCCCAGACTGATATTTGCCTTACACCCAAAAAGCATGTCCTTCTGGAGGAGAGACTATTCACCTAAAATTTTGAGCAAAAGACTTCTCTCAAGACTAGCATAAAAAGCAAGTTTGGACATTTTTACACTCCTATACATTTAAATCCATCCTCTAAGATCAGTTCTTCTGGGTAACATCTTATAAATTGCCACCTTGATGTTTCTAAATGAGATCCTATTTGTTTGAAAGCTCCCCTTTAAATTAAGTTCAAGAGTGGGAGTGTATTTTCCACACTGCTTGCTTTTCCAGGAAACATCATCTAAAAGTCTAACTCTATTGATTGTAGTTCCTGTTTTGCCTGAGACTAAATTGGCCATCTTTGTTTTACTCATCAAGAGTCATTCCCAGATGCCTGCTTTAGCCAGCATCTGAATTACAGACTACCAGCAACGTGCAGCACAAGCGTAACCGAGTTCCAACTAGTCTTGGACTCCCTACACCTTAAATTCCCTAATTCCTTCGAAGTACTACAAACCTTGAATGACTTCAGACAAGTCATTTCACTGTACCTTAGTCATCTTCCACAAAATTGAAATACTTACAAAAGCCTTCTACATAGGAGTTACACATGCAGCAGAAGCTCAGAGTTAAGTGCTCTGAGGTAGAGTTTCAGGGATTCTTTTAATAATGTTTCTGAGACAATTCTATTGAAGAACAACTTCGGTGGATAATTTTCATCAAAAAAATTTGTATTCTGAACAACCTACACAAGACAACGTATGCTCTAACAAATGAGAAGAATCATTACCCCCACCCTCTCATAATTGCCCTTACTTCTTTTGGGGAAACACAAGTTTCCCCAAAACACTGTCACTGTATTGATCTATTTAGCCCATTTAGCTCCAGCTGGGGCCATCAGTCTAAATAAAAACAAAAACATTGCAGGCACTCATTCTTCACCTGATACTTACTTTATCTCCAGCTGTTTTCAAAGCATTTCCTGAACCTTACATGATCTCTCATACTGCTACTGATGCTACTGAGTAACCTCCAGAGATTCCTCCTCAGAACACTTGATCTGCCTCCCTTTAAAGTCATGCAATTCAAAGGTGGGAGGGATATACTCCTCTTGCCTCCTCCCCTCAGAAAAAAAAAAAAAGAAAAAGGTGATTTCAAACACATTGTGCTAGCACATGTCCTGCCTCAGCAGAATGTTTTGAGTTTTTCAACTTAACTGCCAATATCTTTATGCTCCTGACCATAGTTCTCTCGAGAGAAGAATAAAGCCCCAAGTATTCAGTGCTGGACCCAAAACTCCAAAACCTCCTAAGCAAAAGATAATAACACCATAGTTAAAACCATGGTAAGTCATTAGAAACACTTCACTACTACTACTATGACAGAGAACTTGGCATAGTGTTAAAGTACAATGAACAAAGCAACAGAAAACACTCCCACAGTATTAAACAGTGGGAACAAAAACACACAGACAAACGATAGATTGTTCACAAAGCAGATTGCAATATTGTTTACAATTACAATCTCACACCGTTCCTCAAATGTTCTTCCTAACACTGCTGCCTGCTTGGCAGTGTGTTTATAACAAACTTTCTTGAAGGTCAAATTGTACCAGAAAAATCTCCTGGTATTAATGGAAGTTTGCATATTTGTTAAGCACCTCACATCTCACACCACTGATCTATCAGAAGAAAGTACTGATTATGAAGAATCCCTTTCATGATTTTTCTACTTATAATGATATAGATTAAAATTCAGTTAATCTGATGTAAATGATCTGGGTATAGGCATGATTATAAAGTTAACTTTTCAACCTTTTTTAAAAATCATTTGGTATAGAGCACAAATGCATCAAAAATCAAAAAAAGCTTTTTTATTTTCTTAATTAAAGTTCTTATTGAAAGTCAAGAAGTCTTAAGAAAGGGGCATTTCCATGGAATATTATCATATATATATATTCAGTCTGATACATAAGCTCTCTTTCTACTGTGAAAAGAACTTATAGATATGCTCTCTAAGCCATCACATTGCTACTTGAGGTCTTCCTTGTAACCAAGACTCAAGGAAAATGTGTAAGCCTGATTTATATTTCATGAGTTAACTAAATGTCAATAGAAGGAAAAAAATATAATTTTATTTAGTCAAAGAGAATTCAGGAAGCAAAATCAATAAAAGGCTATAGGAAATATAATAATGCATTAAAAATCTATTAAAGCTAATTAATGAAGAACTTTTTAACATGTCAGCAAACATGAAGAATCTTAGGCATCCAAAAATATGTTAAATGATCCTCTAGGGGAGTTGTACACAATGTGTAGCAGTTATGGCGGATGGGCTCATATGTGAAAGGTAGGAAAAAAGTTCTTTTGATTTAAAAATGAAAAAAGTAGTTTTGCAGCTACAGAAATGCCTCTGGACTTGCAAGTGTTTTTAAAATTAATAAGAATCTGAATTAATTATAGCAGAACATACAGAAGTAAAATGAAGAAACGGAAAAAATATGCATGATTTACAACACCTTATTGCAGGATAGTCATAAAAGGAATGAATGAAAAAAAAAATATTGAGGTTGGGGTTTTTTTTCAATTTAAAATACACTGCAATCTTTTCTTTTTTTTCAAGCCTGAGTGCCTTTTCCTGGTGTATTTCTACTGTAGCATTCTATTTGAGTTGCTGATGAGTTGCTTTTTATCTGTCTGGCCTTACCAAGACACAGTTCTCCATTACTAGAGTGTCATATGATAACAGCCCATTGCTGTTGTACAACCGTTAAAGTAATGACACAAGGGAATAACATGCATGACACGTGTCACCCTGTCCAATATCTTTTGAAACAGGCTTTATTATAATTTCAAGTAACTTCTTCCAACTTTTTTGCTTCCACTACTCTATTTTGGCAGCTACTTCAGAATAGCTTGAGGAATACTCACTTTTATGGTCAGAAACTGAGCCACTGAGAAACTCTCTGGCAAAACAAGAGTCACACCAGAAAGATTCATCAGCTGATTCTAATCTGATTTAATGAACCACCTTTCAAAGAACTGAAATGAAATCTTGCCTGACTTCCCAGTAGGTGGCTGGAAGTCTCAAGTACCAACATATCCAAAGTTGGAGTGGCTAGCCATGAGGAGGCACTTTTGACATCCCCATTACTTAACCTGTTCCAGTGCCAGAGATCCTGAAGCTTCTAATTATCTTGACTGCAGGTGTCCAGAGCTCTGACAGCTCAGGGAGTCTCTCACACCATGAGAAACCTGTTCTGGCTGCACAGCCTGAGCCACTTGAGGCTCCAATAGCCAGGCCAAGCAGCTTCACACGTGCTGGTGAAGTTCTTCGCATAGAATTAAGAGTTCCAACAGAGCAGGCCTAGCAAGCGGGCTAATACTGGAAAGGCAATATCATGCTTTTCCTCATCTGCCTTCTTTACTGGATTTACATGGCAAGATGCTATCAGTGGGCATGCTACTGGTCTGTTTTAACCCATGATGGTAACAGATATCCCTGTCCTTATCTGGACCCACTAGATTTGTTTTATTTTCTTCATTCCTGTTGAAAAAGGCAAGGGAAAGAGCAGCTGGGTGAGCATCCAGCAGGTAAACAAGGTCAACTCACCCCGTCTTCAGTGTGTTCTTTCCCAGAAATCTATTTTTAAGAAGTGGGGGAGATGTTAAAGAACCCCAATTCCAAGAGAGACATACAGTGTGACTGAAATTATTCTTTTCTCCTCCACAGTTAAACTTTACCAATTTCAATAATCTTTTCAGGAAAAATGGTAGCTTTTTATTTAACAGTCCTAGTAGAAGTAGTACTGCTGCCTACATTTACTAACAATAATTAACTACTAACATTTAGTAAGAATAATTAATTTCTAACAAGTAAAAAGTGATGACTGAAAGCTAGTAACCAGGACTAACAACACAACAGAATAGTTTTTAATTATCAAAATTTTCCTAGCTACTTTTTTATAATATAAGATACAATTTTCTTTTGATGAATCCACAAGGTGGCCACAGTTGCGTAGGAAACCCAATTTCTAAAGCATACAATAAAAAAAAAAAATCTAATGCATGATGTACCTAACATGAATTATACACCAAATGCAATACTCATTCATTTTGAAATAGACCCACATGAGAATATCAAATCCAAGACTACTAAATGTTTCCCTAAGTCTAGTATTGCATCTGGCCAGATTCAGATATCCAAACAAGTTCAAAGTCATAACTCATTTTGGTGCATAGAATAGTTGACTCCAGCTTCTGGTGTCCACCGATTGAGAAGCAAAAAGACCTTGAGGACCATGTGGGCATAATCACAGGATTGAAGCTCTATTCATGCCTTTTTATCCTCTTGCACTTAAGTTTTATGCTATTATTTCAACTTAATATTCTGGGCTTGCAACTAAGTCACGCTGTTTAAATTGTATTTTATTATTTTTGTGCACATCTTGTATACTCCATGAAATTGGATCACTACAACCACACAAACATGGGAAAGTTAGAAAACAAAAGTATTATACAAACCTCCATCCAAACTAGCAAGGAGACCCTTATGAACCATTAGTCTTTCTGTAATAAGATAGCAGTGCACTCAGTGAATAGTTTCATCACCAAAACTAGCTCTTTTTGGACTTGGCTTAAAGAAGGTAGATAAAGTTATATTCTCACTGTTCAGTGGACACTATAGATTGTATTCTTTTACTATATGTGGAACCCAGGTAGATGGTTAATATCTTGAAACATGTCCCAAAGGAGAGAGCAAAATAAAATCGTGAGGGATAGAATTGCAGTTCTGTGTCTCATAAGTAAAATTCTATTTAGTTAGTTTTTTCAAAACGTATTTATTGTCTTTCATAAAAACTTGGAAGTAAAACACAGACCTCAATAGACTCAAATAATCACACTGGGAAAATATGCAGATATTGCATGCAACAGCAATGCAACAAGACAGGCTGTGCGGGGAAGAAGAATATAGAAAGGAGGCAGTAATAAGGAAATTGCCTTAATGATACAAACCAAACATCAGCAGCCTCAATAGCCTGCTTCTTTTTAAGTCAGTGAAAGGGAGGTGAGGTTGGCTCTTGACTGTACTCTGTGTTTTCTACTATACAAGAGCTCCCAAACATGGATCAGGAAAGACGATTTCTAGTTCTTGATGGCTTTCAGATCTCTGGATACTTCACATCACACTGGGACTTTGATTTCCCATACAGATATGCTTTGATGACAACAATTTTCAAATTTATTGAACAAAGTTATGTTAAACAGTGGGTACACACCGCTATCATCTTCATCCTAAAGACTCAATAGTCTCTTGGATGGACTCAAGCAAAGAAGCACCCTGAACATAAATATCCTAGGATGATTGAAGAAGTCTCTGTGAACCAAGAGAGTAGGTACTGGTCTAAGACATTTGTAACAGTCTATTTTAAGAAAGGCATTCACTTCAGCCACTTGGTTACATTTCTGGGGATATTTCTTCCACATGAAGTAATACTCCACGAATTCAAATGCTGCAAACCACTTTTATTTTCCCTAAAAAAAATCTGTGGATTTAGTTTCAAACAACTGTCCTCCACTTATGAAATTATTTTAATCAATAATAAGACACCAATAACACTGATTCAACCAATGTAACATAGAGCAAAGAACCCTTGTTTAGTGTTTTGTGTTGCTGAAGTCTGTGTTGTCAAGTGATGCTAAAAAGTATCCAGGGAAAAACCTATTCTTAAGCATCTCCACAGCTGAAGGAATTCACAGCTCCTTGTTCTATATTCCCTTCCAGGGAAGGATGTTCATCATTAACCAGAATTTTGTTTAGATCCCAATACTCTCATACACACATTTGAAAAGTAGACATCTCATAGTCAGCAGTGGGAATTGTCATCACAATTCACTATAAGACAGTGCCTCTATAGGACTACCTCTGGTATGCAGCAGAAATAAAGCAAAACAAAAACCCATCCACTAACAAACAAGCAAAAAACCATCAAAAGCCCCAAAACAATAAATTAGCATCTTATAAGCAGTTTCAGACAGATGAAGTCTAGCACATTCTGGCACGAACACGTAATCAAAATTATTAAGTTACTCTAACCTGGTGTTTGTCACCACAGTTTTAGCCCTTCACACTGACTTCCAATGCATTTTACTTCGCATTTAGGAAGCCTACAAGTGCATACACTGATTTGGCTGATGGTGCCTTTCTATGTACTGCAATTGAATCACTTCAAACTGCATGCTCACAACTGCTGATAAGTTAACATAAAAACAGCTTCTTTGTCTAGCTTACTAGGGAGCAGAAGGATTGATATTTTGAGGAAGGTATATAGACTGCAACCTGTGAATCAAAGGTGACTTCTTTTAGTGTCTGGAATACAGTATTGTTTAAAAATCACAGTGTTTCACTATAAAAGGCAATGGCTCTTTTGGCCAAAAGCGATATCAGTTGCTCATTATTTGGTTTTGTGAATCAATAAAGAGTGTGAGTTAAACTGAATGGTTTTAGGCTGAGATTCCCTTACAGAGTAATTATGATGCCTACGAAAGCCCCCCAAATCCCTGTAATGAATGTCAGTCCCTGTGGTAGTTGGGAAGTTCTGAATTTGCAAAACCTGTCTCCTCAACCACTGTAAAAGGCTAGCATCACAGGAACCATCCTGAAGTGATCTTGGCATCTTCCTAGGCTGTTAAAAGGAAGATCACTATGACTTGCTATATTCTCTCAGCAGCATTTAGTTTCAAATCCTTTTTATCATCTGAACAAATTTATCATAAAACCCTTGTGACCACTGTGAGCAAACATGAAAAAAAAAATCAAAAAAGTTCAGACCACCTAGCACACCACTTTTTCTCTGCCACTGACTACTGAGGAGCTGTTTAGGCTTCCTGTCTTCCTTTCTCCCACCTACTTTAGCTTATTCTCTAAATAATCCCCTGCATTGGCCATCACATATCTAAGATTACTATAGTGTACTTCTGTCTATTCCTTTCAGTATTTGTTGGCCTACTGCCCATTAATTTGTTGATTTTCTGTTTCTTTTGGTTTTCTTCTTTTATAATGTCACATTATCTGCATTCACAAGCTCTTACAGTAAGGAAAAAAAAATTCTTTTCATTTGTTTTAAGCCTATCTCCTCCAAAGTTCAAATGCCATACAGCTCCAGTAGTAGCCCTATGATGTTAAACTTCACTCATCTTTTCCCTGTGACTCTAGCCCTTAAAGACAGCTGCTTCCCTTTCATCAATTTAGTGGCCCTCTCTGTTCCTCTACTATCCTTCCTGGGGTGTGAAACCAGACCTGCACACAACTGCCACACAACGGGCACATTAATGTTGTACAGCAGAGCAAAACATAGAGCAGACACTCTCTGTCTTGTTCTCAACACCCTTTGTGATGATGCCAAAGATTTTAACAACTTTTTTGACTGGTGCTGCCACAAACAAAGCTGATGATATTAGGGAATTGTTGATGATGACTCCAGGACCTTTAGAAGTGCAGCTGTCAAAATCCTAGTAGAACTCTCCCAGGGTGACATGCATGAGATCGTGTTTGTAAGTGGAATTGTAGCCTTGTTCTCTTTGGCTCTGGCTTTCTTTGCCAGACAAACAAATTCAAATGAAAATGTGATTCCTGACACAGTGATGTTGTCAGAAGAGGTAGCTGCAGTGTCACCTGCCTTTGTATCCTGCCTAGAACTAGCAAGATACACCATAAAGGTGCAGAAAGCTGAAACAAAGTTCTTCAGGACTGGCAGCATCAGGCAGGAAAGTCTTGATGATGCAGGTCTAGATGATGCAGGCTTAACAGTCTGTGATAGCCCTTTCATTAAGTGTCATCAGCCTTCTGAGTTTTCCTCTTTGTATTACTGAGCACAGCTCAAATATTAATATATCACATAGCATATATCATAATAGTGTTAAAGTTACCATCTGTAGAGATTGAGTATATAATGCTATTTCAAATTTCAATATTGTAAAATATTTTCAGTGTTTTATTTTGAATATTAAATAAATAAAACTGAAGTTACATTTAAAACTTCTGCCTTCTCACTGTCAGTCAGGTTGACTGAGTATTCACTTCAGATCACTCTAAAATGTCAATGACATGGCATTCTCCCTTCTTAGTGTCGTCTCCTTGCTTGCAGGTACTCCTTTTTCTTCATTAGGAACAGAATCCCAAGAAAAAATAATTCCTTTTACTAGAGTGAGAAGATGTTTCTAAAAGGTCATTGTTTACAGTGTTATTATAACTTCTTACAATCCAATCACTTAACAGGAAATTGAACCCATTAAAAAAAAAAATTTGATTCAAGGTATTTACATAGTATTTATATGCATTAACAAAGCATACAATAATTTAACTTTCTCCAGAATGGTTGAATTCATAGTAAAGTGAGTCAGATCATCATTACAGCAATATCCAGAGGATTAGCTATCCCCTATCTGAGGCTCATCAAAAAATATTATGAGATTGGAAAAGCCATCCAACAGCTGAGCTGAATTAAGTCAGTCTGTGTAAGAAAGTTGAGATGCATCAGCTACAGGCAGAAAGCTGGCAACGAGGAGCAGAAGTGAGTTGTAAGTCGAAGTGAACAGAACAGAAACCTCTGGGTAGTACAGATGGGTCTTCAGCAGAAGAAGCAAGGTTAGGAGAAAGTCTTGACTGGTTTTTGCACAGCCATGTGAAAAAGCTGAAGCCCAGAGAAAAAGAGTCTGGGCATGGTGCCATGCCTTCCTGAGCTCAGAGGGCAGCCTGCCAGCCTATACTTCTAAGTCACAACAGATCTCTCTTGACAGCATGTCTGTGAAAGAGGAGTATTATTAATTCTCTCATTTTAAGAAGGCACAATCTTACTCTCCTCAGGGTAAAAGGAAAGGCTTAGGGAAATATGATTAGGATCTTATATTTTATTCAGTTCTGAATAAAATTTCCTATTTAAACTAGGTCTCCCAGGATGTAAGATCGGGGGAGGGAGGGGCTCATAGGGAGCCTGGTTTTGGTGGAAGAAAGGGAAGATGGAGGAAGAAATCTCCTGAGTGTTTTTTCATTCAATCTTCAGAGAGAAAAATTGGCATCAATTTTGATTTTTCTCTTTGGGGAAAAAGAAGTAATTGTTGTGTTCTACTACATTATTTCAGCTTCAAAACTAAAATGCCCACTTTCTTCATCTATAAGTACCTATAATTTGATTTTTCACAGTATCAACAATTTGTGCAGAAAAAAAAATCAATGCCCTAAGAAAACAGAAGGAAGAAGGATAATTAAAAATGCACATATAAAAGAAAGTTTTACAGAATAAAACAATGTTGTTCTTCACTATCAACAACAAAAATTATATTGAAAAGGAATTTTATCCCTCTCATACCTCCAGAGCAACATAAAGCACTGATAAATATCCTCATGGGTACTTGATCTCGGCAGCTGCCCTGTTGTGGTATTGCCACTTCCTTGGAGAAGCATTTCCTCTCGGATGCACTGAGCAACTTACATAGTGGCTGATTCAGCTGTCCCAATTTCTGAACTACACTCTGATTATCTTTCACAATAATTAGAAGTAATTTTTATGCTTTATCCATAGCTAAAATAATCAGGACCAGGGATCACAGAATTGTGGAAGGGTTTAGGCTGGAAGGAAATTTAGAGATCACCCAGAGCAATCTCACTTCCATGGGCAGGGGTATTTTTAAGTCAGACTGCACAAAGTGCCTTCCAACCTGACTTCAAACAGGTCCAGGGATGAGGCTTCTGCAACCACCCTGTTCCGGTGTCTCACCAACCTAAGAGTGTCCTCTTTCTATTCAATCTAAATCAGCCTCCTTTCAGTGTAAAGACATTCCTCCTTGTCCTCTCTCATGCTCCAGTCCCTGGTAGAAAGTATTTTTTTTGTAGGCCCCTTTAGGTCCTGGAAAGCTGCTAGAAGGTCTCCCTGGAGAGTTTTCTTCTCCATGCTGAATAATTATTCTCACAAAAGAGGTGTTCCATCTCTCTGATCATATCTGTAGCCTCCCTCTAGACCCATTCAAAAAACCTCATGTTTGTCTTGTACTGGGAATGCACAAACTGGATGCAATACTCCAGATGAAATCTCATGAGAGCTTAGCAGAGGGTGAGAATCACTTTCCTCAACCTGCTGGTCACCTCTTTTTATCCAGTCCAGGAAACAATTGGGTTTTTTAGGCTGCCAGCTCATTGCCAGCTCATTTTGTGAGGAATGCATAGAATTTGGAAATGTTTGTGCCATTTGAAAAACAACAGCAACAATACTTTTCCATGAATACTCTAGTATGAAGTTATTCTGGGTTTCCAAATCCTATTTAGGTGCACAAGGAAGGGACTATATCACCCAGCTGCAACTGAAAGAACTACAACCTACTCAGAATGCTCAAAGCAACCATAACTTTTGTCCCAGCAGTCAAAGTGTGTATGCCAATGAACACCCATGGACATGTCAGTTAGCCTAAGGTTTAACTGCAGTGCTAAATACTACAGTAAAATATTCAACTGAATAAATTTATTGTAAAGCTTTATCTTCCAGAGATTTACAAACTTTATTTGGATGAGACAATGCTGAAGTTGTAAGTTCAGAAATTTCTGTAGAGAGGAAGCAGGCAAAAGTTGCTCTGTGAGAGGGAAATAACCCTATTAATTCTGTTAAATCTCACAAATAAACTACTTAATCCAAATGAAAATAAGTACCATTGTAGTTATTAGTACATGCCTCTAAGAAATATATACATATTCAGTGGTGACAGTAACTTCTCACCAACAATCTACATTAAAAACAATGACCTATTGAATATAATACATTTCAGCTGACTCAGCTGTGTTCATACACTGCAGTGTTAATATTTGTAAATATTAGGGTCTATACATGACAACCTGAATCTCCTAGGAAAAACTTTATTTACATACAAACACCTAATTTACATGGAAATCTCCAAGTCCTGTATGATTTTTACTAGAGGGAGAGAATCAGCCAAGCAATACATGGAACATGACAGGGTTTTATGAGCAATGGCAGTAGCTCACAATGCTTTAGTAACCATAAGTCTGCTATAGCCAACAGAAATAGTAAAGCAAAAATGTAATCAGGATGTAATTAAAGCAGTTGAAATTGATATAGGGTTACAGTCAAGAGTCCTGAGTTGGCAAAATCATGTCCTGCAATTTTTTTAATGCCAAGTAATCCAGGTCACACCTGCTACAACACTGACTAATAACACAGACAGCCCTGACCAGACATGACTAGATGGCTCCAAAAAAAAGAATGGTGGAGACTAGGTCATAGGTACAGTTTTTATTCATGGTCTCATCCTGCACTGAAGTGAATTGAAAATTGCCTTCACCTGAGTATCTTCTTTAACCTTAAAAATCTGCCCTTGAAACTTTCTAACAGCAAAAAGTTAGCTAAGGTACTCAAATAAGAAAATTTGTATTAAAAAATTCCTAAAGAGATGAATACTCATTTTTAAAATAAGAAAGACGTGAAACCAAAGAACAAAGAAAAATTACCTCAGTAACTTATGAAGCAGCAAGTTGATGTCTCAGTAGAAACTAATCCAAAGGATATCCTCTGAAAAAAAAAAATCTCGTGGTTAGACTCTGGTTTTTCCTCCTTTCTCTGTACACCAAAAAATAAAACCCACTGAAAATACAGACTAACTTTATGAGAAACAATGACTTGTACATAAAGACTTTTACATAAATAAGGGCTTTTAGAGGGTGTGATGTTGAATTGTGACAATGAATAAAATGGTTTTGAAGAAGCTGAAACCAATGAAGAAAGCCGAAGCCAACCTCAAACACAGAAAATGTGTAAGAAATTTACTCAAAATGCCACTTCCATCCTATTGAGTCTTGCAAAGTATACAGATCAGGATTTTCTGGACTGTATATGTAGTTAACTACTTGGGTAAAGACAGCATGCCTTTTTTTCTATGCATTTGTTGTTCCCATCTCCATGACTTTAATTGGATGGACTGACATGAAGGTAATTGACAGTGCAGAGCATCACACACCCAAAAACAGTTCAGAGGAGACATTTCCACGTCTCCAGGACCATATGATGTCCAGCTCCACTGCTTAAGAGAGATGCCTGGGTACATCTCTCCTAACATGCATCCTTTTGTTTCTGCATGTGCTGATACAGGTGTCTCTCTGGGCATCATGCAGTGCCATGAGAGCTGCCACCAAGGGCACCCTGATGCTGCTGAGGGACCATACAGGGACCATCACATCAGGCAGCACTTGAGATGCTACAAGAATGGACACAGGCTTCTGTTAAAATACACCCTCGTCACCATGTGCTTCAGAGGGCAGGAAGAGGGGGTACCAATAGTTTGAAGGAGTTTTTTCCACTCACAGCAGGGGACAGAAAGCTCTCTTGGCTTGCCTACTCAGAGGAGATAACCTGAGTGATTTCATTTCATAGAAGATAAAAAAGCTGAAGGTGTGGCAGTATGCATTGCTGAGAAAAGAAGCCCTTGATCTGGAGGGTTCCTCTGGGCTGCTGAAGAGACACTTCTTCCTTCCCCACCCCAAAGACTTGCTTCTTAGCCATACCTGTCTTGCAAAGATCTTGGGCTTTAAAAAAAGCTTTCAAGGATTCAGCACGCAATGGTTCAGGGGTTATGCACACACTGAGCTCTTTACCAAGCTCTGCGGATAAGGAAACTTTCAGACACCCTTTGAAGGAGATGTTCCTTTGCTTTCAAAGTAGCAACAAGTCTCTGCATATGCACCAAAAGTGAGGAAGTCAAAGCAGCAGGTGGAAAACTGAACCTCTTCTGAAAGCACCTCTCCTCAAACAGAACATTTCCCCTATTTCAGTTGTGTGCTTGTCCTCATCCAAGCCAGCCTGATAAGCGGCATAGCTCAAGGAGAGCTCACCTATGGGCCAGGGCAGAAGCTTCAACAGTGACAACTCTGCCTTTTCCAGGTCCCTGCTGGATATCACCAGGCTGGACCTGTCTCGTATAGGTGCACCGCTAAAATGGTCAGTGACAAATGAAGAAAGACACTTCCTATGCAAATGGTGTACAACAAAAACTACATCCTGGTCTATACTATTTCCTTTTACATCTGTTTAACCTTGATCTATCTAGGTTTGATCAATTAATTTAGGGATTTTGTTCATATATGAAAATAACACAAATGAACACTCTTGAGATCCAGCTGCTTAACAGCACATTAAGTTTAGGAATATTATGTAGTCAGAACTTAACACTTGCAGGGAAATGGAGGAAAATTTAACTGAAGGACTTTTTCAAGATGTTGTTGCATCACAAAAGAGCCTATCCTATCTTCAAAACTCCAAATCACAAAAGCTTCTGTGAACATCCAACAACATCCACTCAACATCACACTGGCTAAAAGCCCTTATTTATGTACAACTCATTGTTTCTTATACAATTAGTCTGTGTATTTTCAGTGGGTTTTATTTTTTGGTATACAGAGAAAGGAGGAAAAACCAGTGTCTCACCATAAGATTTTTTGCCTTATCAATCGATTCCAATGTAAAAAGCATCAGTCAGAAACTTCTTTGCCAATAATTTGGCAAATGTCGTTCTCCAAAAACTAAGTAAAAAGGTTAAATGCGAACAAATATTGGTTTCTGTTCCGTAACTAAACTAAAGTTCTACTTTGAACTAAAGAAACCAAAGCAGGACCACAAGGGGCTTTGATGTGACAGAGTAGGACTTAGACAAACTACAGTCTTCGTTTTATTGACTGTACCTGATAAGACCATTTTGGCCTTTTAGAAAACGAAACAAAATCTAATTTAATGCTGTTTAACTTAGTATTCTTATCATACATATTTTTCTTCAGCAACAAATAAAATAAAGAGGGCTTCAACACAGATACACTCACAGGAGGAGATAGAATGAAACAAAAGCACATGTAAGATTTTTTTTAAGCTATAAATAAGGAGCAAGTTTCGATCAAATAAATAGCATACAAACTACAAGCACTGATACTCATGGTTGTATGCCTCCTGCTAGAAAGCCTAAAAATGTTCTAAAAATAGATTTATGTCTTAGACAAATAACAATTTCTAACATTAATAATTCATGTACAAAAAAATAACCTTCTATTCCTCTATAGCAGGATCTTTTCCAGGAATAAAACCTTTATCATTATTTGATCATCCAACTGAACTGAGACAAATTAGTAAAATTGAAATCCTAATTAAAAACATGCATCATATGTATTTTATTTTCCATAGATAACAAAAATATACTGCTGATAGCACATTTTAATGTAATTGTTTTTTCATAGAATGTTTTAAAAGAAATATAAAAAAATATCCAAAATATTTTATTCCTAAGACATTCCAAACACTGGTCACATAAATCACAAAATGGGGCAATGAAGCATGATCAATATTTGTGCAATCCATTTATAAGCACAGATATGTGTCTTTTGTTATATCAATGTGCTATCCAAAATGCAGTGTTTCTAGGACATTTCTGTGGAGTCTAACACTATAATGGACACTGAGAAATAAAGAACAAGTTTAATCCTGGTCTATGTAAAAGCATGTTTTCAAATGCAACTACTACAATATTAGCTTACAGTTAGTAACAAAACTTGTAGTCAACTTATTTTATCTAACCAACACTTTATACAACTATCAACTTAATTAATTTATATAAAAATTGCATACTTTTTATGTTTAGTTATATTCATCATTAATGGATTAAATCCTTATGTTGAAATACACACATAGCATCAGATAAAAAATACACAAGAGTTTATGGTGGAAAAAATACCTACAAAATTTCAATGTCTTAAAAAGTAATTATAATATATTATTGAAAATGTGAAAAGACATAAATATTCCTACCAGAAATTTTATCTTGACCAGTTTTGTTCCCACATATTCCTGTGTTCCACTGAATCAATTTCACACTTACTCACCTCCCTGTCTCTGTGATGTGGTTTATTCATTGGTTTGATATTGCCATAGCAACTCAGCAACATGGAAACATGTTAGCCAAGCAATGCTGCTCACCTCACACTATATGGTGAATTGCTGCCTGGTACATACAGCATACTCTAATGTATATTTATCTCTGCTTCTTACTATTAGGCTACTGGTTTAACATCACCATTTTAACTCTGCATTTAGCAATCTTGGGTCATGACCTTCAGAGTATTTAACTTGTAGTGGTTTTAATTACAAAAATTAGCTACTTCCTCAAATTTAAAAACAGCATATATTTTAACTACATGTCGAACTACTGCATTGGAACACATCTGAATAACCAGAAAAATAAACAACACTGTTCACAACCCCAAAATTCAGGGCTTCCCCAACATTCTTGCATTTTTGTCCTGTGTAAGCAAGTGTATGCAAATCACAGATATGACTGTTAGCATGACTGTGCACACACGCTCCATTTAAGAAGCTTTCCCTTTGGTGCTTGTGGCCTGGAGGGATTGGGGACCCTCTCACTCCCACCATGTCTCCCCAGGAACACATCAACAAACTGAATGGTGGCTAGTGAGAGGGATGGTGCTTTGTCTTTAGAAGAGATGCTGCACTGGGCGAGCCTGTCAGAAGGCAGGCAGGGATGCTCCAGCAGCTTCTGCTTTCACAACCTACCCACAATCAGTGAGGGCTTGCAGCGTGCTCTGAATCACTAAATGGAGGCAGTATGTCTTCTGCATTTATATAAAATGAAACTCCAAACAAAACAACGTGTGAGAACAAAAGTGGGATCTCTGGTGCAGCAAGCAACAGAGACTTTAAAGCTCCAAAGTCTAATGCATCAATACTATGTAAATCAGGGCATCCCCAAACACAGATTTGGATCATAGTGAGGAGACTAGGCAATCATCCAGGGCAATAGTATGAGTGGGAGCTGAAACTGTCTCATTGACTGAGTCTTTATCTTCACAAGCTGGCAACTGCTTCACAACTATGCTTACTCACAGAGGAAACATACTTCTATTTGAACTAGGTTGCACCACAGATTGACCTAAATGGTTTTTAGGAAAAGCGATTTTTCTGCCCTCAGACACTCTTGATAAGCTGCATAAAACACTGAGATTCTGACCACTCTTAACACAGAAAAGCTGCATGGAGACCAGCAATACCTTAGGACTCAACACATCTCTGAACACAGTAACGTACAAGGATATTTCTTTCTGCCGACTTAATAACATCACAACTGTTTCAGATCTCATTGTGCTTTAGCTCAAAAGTTAAACTGATTGGGAGGCCTTAGACCAAGTACAAAACACATCTGTGAGACAGTATGGGCTTCACAGTTGAAATTCAAGTTACTGCCACATTGGTGTAACACACTACGGTTTGTGATCTGAGACATACCACAACACAACTGTATGGACTAGCAACCAAGGACTTAAATTTCTTCCCCCAGCAGAACTGAAACCAGCATTTTGGTCTGGGATTTAAGCAGGTTTGTTCAAGAAAAAGGTGTGGAACAAAGGGAATATGAAGAAAGGTATTTTTGAGTAAAAGTTGTTTCAGTTCCTGAATATGCTTTTCAACAAACAAGCAAGAGTTACGAAACTGCTGTAAGATGAATTCCATTGTGCCTCAGCAAAAGAAGAATTACTTGTTCAGAATGGGAAAATGGGTTTCTATTATTATTTTCTATTACTTAGGTTTGATTTTTTCTCAACCAAAAAAATGTATTGCAAATTCCAGGAGAGGTAAGTGTTATACACTCAGTAATGATCCTACAACTGGTGTTTCCACCGAGAGCACTAGGAGACCAGCTTGTGGGTGGAGGGGACCTGAGGTGGGGAGGGAATCAGATTAAACAGGGAGATGGGAGGAACTGGGAGTACTAAACAGGAAAACAATTAATTCATATCAACACAGTGCTAGGAAATTACACCTTTCATCTCATGGACTACTCTTACACTAGTGCAAAAAGGTAGGTGATGGCTCTGCTCTCCTAACAAAATTTGTGATGCTCTACACTTGTAGGCAATTTGCAATAATAATTCTCTTAATATATTTAGTTTTCTCTTTGACAAATAAGGAGCTCTGAAAAAGTGTTATAAAAAAATATTACATTCTGCTTAATGTGAGAGGTTATTTCATTTAAGTACACATTCAATTTATAATGACCTTTGCTGGAATTCTTACAGGTATTACTATGCAAAGGCATCTAAGTAAAATAAAACATTAGCAATTGGTCTGGTGTCTGCTGTCCTCTTCATCCTTTCATTAAAGTATTTGAATCTTCCACCTCAGAGCTGTTATCTGCTTCCATCTGAAGGACTTCAAGTAGGGGACAGATGGGAGCTATCTTTACATACACAGACTACAAATTCATGGCCAAAACCAGGGCATGAATATATGGAGATACTCAGCATCATTCCCACAGGCATGTGTCCCATGGACACATTTTTGAAAACAAGGAACAGTACAGTAGCAGTAGTACAGCTTCCATAAGAATATTTAGCTTTTACATAATTCTGAAATTAGGAATCTGCAAACAAATCCAAATCCTACTCATTAACAACCAAATCTAAAAGTCACTAGCATCTACTCTAAATCTATATGAAGGTTCAGAAAGAACACTGATAAACACCATCCTCGCTTCCCTTTAACTTCCCAGGTTTCAACAATGTCACAATCTTCTTCAAAGTGGGTCCTTCCCATGGACTGCAGTTCTTCATGAACTGCTCCAGCATGGATCCCTTTCACAGGGTACAGTCCTTTAGGAAGACTGCTCCAGCATGGGTCTCCCACAGGGTCAAAGGTCCTGCCAGCAAACCTGCTCCAGTGTGGACTCTTCTCTTCACGGGGCAATAGGTCTCACCAGGAGCCTGCTCCACCCCAGGCTTCACATGGGGTCACAGCCTCCTTTGGGAATCCACCCGCTCCAGCATGGAGTCCTCCATGGTCTACAGGTGGATATTTGCTTCAGCATGGACCTCCATGTCTGCAGGAGCACAGCTGCCTCACCACGATCTGTCTGCACCACGGGCTGCAGGGGGATCTCTGCTCAGTGCCTCAAGCACCTCCTGCTCCTCCTTTTACACTGACCTTGGTGTCTGAAAGGCTGCGTATTCTCACTCTTTTGGCTGTTGTTCCACAGCAGCTTGTTTTTTTCTTTCCTCTTCTTATCTAAGTTACCCCAGAGGTGCTATCACCATCACTGTGAGAAGGTTCTCACAGAAGCTGCCTCTGTCGTCTCCCCGCTAGTAAAACCTGGCTTTGCAAACCGCATGCAGCTCCTAGAATAAAAGCAACATTTTACTTACCAGACTGTAACACAGAACCATCACACACAGCCACTAAATTGCAACAACATGGTCCTGCTTTTGCTAAGGGCAGATGTCACCTTGGGGGAACTATCATGGGATTCTCTCCAGACTTGGCATTTCCCAGGGCCACAAACTCACAGACGTAGTGGGTGCTTCACAGACCTTAGTGTCAAGGGCTACACGGTCACACTAGAATGGTTTGACAGCTTTGGGCTTCATAAAATGCCAGGATTCCTTTTTTTTTTTGCCTCCATCCTCTGAGCAAGGCCACATCTCAAAACCCATTTTATATCGAGTCACATCTGCCCTATGGGCTGCCAATCAGACTGTTCTGAAGTAAAACAAAAGGTCATACAACATGATTTTGGCTTCAGTTTCAGTTATTTGTTGATCTAGATCAAATTAAAGGAATGACAACTCTGATTTTACATAACATTTCCAATCCCTATATATAATTTCTTTAAAATGCACCCATGGATACCTCTATATTCTTCTAGCAGAGATGCAGCTCTATACAAGTGGAATTTTAACTTGCTGAGACTCTCAGGAATTCAGTCTGTAAAAACCAGCAAATATACCCTTGAGAGTTGTAAAATGCCCTAGATGAAAAGCATTCACAAACTGAGCAGCCTTTTCTTCTGATTTATTTTTTTACTAAATCAGCAGACAGTATCACAACAACAGAAAAACATCTTGATAAAATGGGTGATTCAAACAGACAAAAGGGGTTGTCAGCAAATAAACTGATTCCAACATAAGCAATCATCAGGTCACATGATCTGATGCAAGCAGAAAACAAAGAGACTGCAAGTTAGTTCCTACTCAGTAAAACAACTGGTGATATCTTTATTTGTATTTCGAGATTTTTATTAGGGTTGCTATTTTAGGCCTGGCATGTATTGTTAGGACATTATATTGGTTTTGACTGATTGCACCCTTCTCTTTTCATTAAGATAAACCAACACTGACATGCAATGGACTGTCTTTAGTGGCAAACAAGTATTTATGGTATCATCAAAAATTACCATCACTTCATAATGTGGTCTTATTTATCTCTTATTTATCTCTTAGTTTGGTTTTTTTTTTAATACAGTCTCTTAAGGGAAACCGATTTAGGAGGGAAGAAAGAAATAAAAATGCATCTCCTATAATGAAGTCTGTTGCATCACAAGGATTAAGTAAAGCCTTACAGGGACTTTTAATGAGAACTTTTAAAAAGGCTCAATCAAAACAAATGCTATCTACTCTTACAAGGGTTTTAACACCTTCATTTTCTTCAGATAGAGAAGGTCCTATACCCATTGTTAGTTTTAATGATTACATTAACACATTTAGGTGGTTTAATACTACTACTACTACTAACAGTAAGTATAAAATAATAATTGCTTGTGTGGGACAGTCATTGTATCAGCAAGTTAACTAGTCAGAATTGGAGTGCACACTGCTTACTTTCATATTTCAAATTGCAATCACATTAATTTTAGATATTACTATCTAAAATCATACTCATCCTTCCTTGCCACATCAGTTCTTTCAAAATTTTTACTTTGATATCTTTATTCCCTTGCCTATGCATGCTAAGAGTAGAACACTGTTATTAAAAAAACAAATGAAGAAAAGGCCGTACTGTTCACATTTATGTTTGTCAATTCACAACATGACATAGGCCTTTAAAATAAAAGTACTTTTCTCCAAAAATCAATTAGTACTGTATAATTTGTTTATATTCTAAATTAAAGCAAAATGAGTCTGAAAAAAATATACTTCCTCATAGAGTCAAACTTGGAAGGAATAATTAGATTATTATGTTTGGCATCTAGCGCTGACTAAACATTAGAAGAGCGACTAGTTGCTATTACAATTATGAAAACATCTATGAAAAGCAAGAGCCATTAAAACAAAGCCCAATTTTCTTCAGGCATTCAACAAGATAATGAAATATAATGTAACAACATCCCTGGTTTATATTGTTACTGGGTCTTCCACAGCTTTATTCCTTGTGTTTCTGTCAGTGGCTCTGTTTATTAGTGTTGTTTATCAAATATATATTTTTATTTGTGCTTTGATGCAGCAAAGTTGGTACCTTGATTCCATTAAAATTATATGAACTATCCAGCTTTGCTGAGGCATAATTAATATGATTTGATTCACTGTGCTAAAGCAGCAAGATGTTGACTGCCCCTCATAACATACTGACTGTGCCCAGCATCTCTTAAACCCACCCAGGATTTCATCAGTATTTACAGATGAAATATGCTGAAATCAACTTGCAAAAATCACCACACCTCATATCCTGTCTTATTTCAAGTAATGAATCTGTTCTGAGCATGACTACAGAAAACAAAGAGTTTACTTGTGGAGTACCTACCCAATACAGGCAAGACTAGAATTTAACTTTATTCCACAAATAAATTTAGCTCAAAAAGAAGATTTTAGTAATACATATACCTTGTTTGGAAATAGCTATGCTAGCCTGACAGTAGATATTCATTGGAGTTGCTTTGAGAAGATGAGTGTATCATTATTCGCATTTCATAATAGACACATTATGCCCTTGTAATGGCAGACAGCGGAAAGACAAGACAACTAAAGCTGGGCAGAAAATATACAAGGTGAATAACAGGCAAGGAAGAAATTGTTAAATACTCAGTAGCAGCTGAGCAATTGGAGGGACCGACAAGAGTAATGATATCAGAAAAATTCCTGATTCAAAAATTATAGTCTCTGCAGAAGTGAAGCTACAGATGTATTAATAAAAAGAGAGGCACTGTAAAATATGAAATTATGCCAATTCTGTTTTTCTAGCTGTTTGAGCAAGATGTCAATAAATAAGAGACCATTATAATTATGATTTTTTTTTCTAATAGAGAAAAATGAACAAAAGCAAATGGACACTTTTTCATATGCACTGTTTTCGTCAGTTTGATTTTGATGGTAACTTTGTGACTGTTTTACCACACACGGGAGTAGTTTCAATCTAACATCATTCTTTACTTAACATATGCAGGGATTTTGTATTTGTTTGGTGTCTACACAGAACAAAGCCCTAGAATAAGAAAGACTTGCCAGGCCTGATTCCTTGCATTAATGCAGCTTTTGTCGTTTCACTGATTTCAGCCTTCCTTAAATGATACCTATAATATAAATATTATATATAAACCTATAAATACCTAAAATTCATTAGGTAGATTGACTCAATTTCTTCCTGAAGAGCAGCAAAAAAATCAGAGTATTTTGACTGAAATATCAAGTACTGCATAAAAACATCAAACTATATCAAATTCACAACACAGAGACTTGGTTGTGACTTGTGCAGTCACTGAGATGTGGTTGTCAACTGGTGTATCTTATTTCCATTACACTGATTAAAGAAGATACTTTCCTCATTGTCTCATCTCTATTTTCTATTTAAGTGAAGAGCTTTATTTTTTTCTTCTAAACTTGAGAAGGGAATGCTGAGAAAAGAAACAGAATTCACATTGCCATAACTGTGCAAGTCTCATTTAAAGCACAACCTGGATTTAATTACCTTCATTCATTCTTGTGTACAGTTTCATTTATTCAGAAGCTCTACCCTCTCTGTTAGCTCCAGTGAACTCCTAATATCCTAACCTTATAAGAGGAGTAAATCTTTAAAAAAGGTTCAAGTGCTACACAACACAAAACCAGATCCTTAATACATCATTATTTACAGGAAAGGTAGTGGAGAAATACCTGTTTTGGAGTCAGCTTCTTAACTTAATGAACTACTGAGTTTCTTTAGGAGACAGAGAAAACTCCACAAAAGTCTTGTATTTCTACCGCTCTTCCTAAAAACTCATCACCGATTAAAACAAAACTTTTTGTGAAACCATGCACACAAAGCCCTCCACACAAGTGGAAGTGCTAGAGACCCTGAAATGTTGCTAAATCTGAGCACACAGTTGGTCATCACAAACTAAGTGATTTAACTGTCTAAAAAAATAGCATTTTTTGCTGTTGATAAAATCATTTGTTCTTGTGCTTTACAGACATAGTGCTCCTCTACACAAAAATACAGCAGAGTTATTGATTTTCCCTGTTGCGATCCAGGTTTGGGTTCAGATTAGGGGTTCTGATATATGTTAGTTAGCTAGTACCCCTGTTCGGTGTACCCCTGTGCACCCCCATGTTCCCCCCGCGGTGGTTCGCTCTGGGTCACTTACCATGCCAGTTTTGTGGTCACTCCCCTGTCCACTCCTGAGAGTTCTGTGTCTGTTACCCCGTCCCCGCATTCCCGTTCATCCCGGAGCCCTGTGTCCACCCCTGTCGTGTTCCCGTTGGTTGCCGTGGTCCACGTCACTGCCACGTTGCCTGTCCCCATTGGGCGAGGGGGCTTCCACCCCCGTCGGCCCGCCCCCTATAAAACCCCACGCGCCCCTTTGTTCGTGGCCATTTTGTCCATGTGGCGCTGGGGAGCGGCCGCTGTTCTCCATCGCAGGTCCACGCGACAATAAAGGCTCTCCAGCCAACCGCAAGGACAGGGTGCGCCTTCCTTCACCTCTTTGTCTCGCCCCAGCACCGGCCACAGAGCACAGCCAGCTCCACCCCAGTGCGCTGAACACAACAGCGCCCAGGACACGCGGCAGCCCCAGTCCCACCGAGAAACAGCGCCCTAGCCAGGCTCTCCAGAGCTGCCCGGGACCGAGGAAAAGAACACAACGCCGCATTTCCCTTCTTTGCCTTGCTTACACAAAAGGAAGACTAGATCTTGATTCTGGATCTGGCCTTTATCACACTTGTGCTGCATTTTTTGTTTTAATTAGGGACAGATTCTGGGTTTGTCTGAAAGAAAAAAAACCATCTAATTTCACATGAGCTGCATCAACATCACAACAGTTGATACAGTCCACTTTAATGAAAAATAATTCTCCTGGAATTCTACGAGACAGAAAAGTTCTCTGCAAGATCTTTCCCTCAGACAAACATGGATATTTCTCTGCATACTGCCTTTTTTTTTTTTCCCATTCCCACCCCACACCCCTGCAAGTCCTAAAGCTATACATAAGACTTTTGAGGCAGTAGGTTACCAAGGCAACTCATGCAGCTTATCATTATCTAGATCTCATTACTAAAAGATTGATTTTGGACAAATAGTAATTGTGTAACAGGGTGTGCTGATGGATCACTTTCTTTGAAGTTGCTAAAAACTAGGGAAGCCTAAGCATATGATTCTATTTTGGGTTTAATGAGTTGAGGAAATGGCTCTATAAATGTCTTTTCAGTTTTCCTTGCCTACATTGTACCTATATATGGGTTTCTGTTACCTGGATCTTACTTCCCTCAAGATAGTAACTTCTCTGATTCAAAAAAGAAAGGGAAAAATCAAGAATTTACAGACAGTGGCAACAGAACCCCTGGGGTACAGCCAAGGTTAAACTCAGATTTCTGGAGACCAAAACAAGGGAATTCCCAGTTTTGCAGGCCAGACAATGAATGAACAGCCAAATGGCTGCATAGCACAAATCACCAGGCTCACAAAACCTTATCCTGACAGATCAAATTTCATTTAAGCATATAAGTCCGTGCTAATTCAAGAGAGACTTATCCATATTAGACAGTTATTGGACATTCTGCTGTGGTTCCAGGCTTTACTTTCAGTTGCTTCATACATTGTAAGCACCACTTGTCTTCCTGTTTTTTTTTAACTTAGCTGCAGCAGAGCCTTTCATTCCAGTTTTTGCACCTTCTCCTTGTGCACTACATATCTAAACCTTTCTCTTGCCAGAGCATCCAGTACTCAGAAAGATAGCCTGGCCAGGCAAGAGCCTGAATATCCTCAGGTCACTCAAAAACTTCTCAAGTTTGCTCAGGACTGAGCCTGAGTTCTCAGCCTGAGCTTTGTGCTGTAGTATTTATAAATACTATAGCACAAAGCTCAGGCAGATATCCTGTCTATGCACAGCAGACTCCCATTAGCAATGTGTATAGTATTGTAGTGTACTACAGCCATGTGTTAGTGCTCCATACTAAGGGACCTGAAGTAGCTGTTCAAGAATACTAAAAAGGTTGAAAATAGAAAGAAGAATATGAATGACATGTTTAGTTGAAGCAGGATAAGCAAAGTGCTCTGCTATGTGCTTGACTGGAAGGTACAGTGCATGGAAGAGCTGAGCCCACACATCAATAGCAAGGACTGTTTGCTTCCATCGAAGAAAGGAAGCTCACAGTAGAAATCCAAACCACCAAAGGGACCTCAAGAAAGGAGTAACACTGCTTCTTGTAGACCTTGTTGTTTCCCAGGGACCAAGTGAAAGGGCACCAGAAGTGAGCAAGGAAACAAGTCACTACCAGCCCAGCACTATAGTGGCTCTGTAACCCTTCCTAATCTCCATTCACTTACCCTTTCTGGATGCATGACAACCAAGTGAAACATGTTTTGCTAACAAGGCTGTAATGAAAAATGGACTTTATTGTATAGAGAAACTTTGATTATGAGTAAACACATTATTCTTGGTTATAAATTACAGCAGCACAAGCAAGTATTGTTAATAGATTTGGCAAGGAAAGGACAAACCTGTTCGAAAAAAAGGTGCTGTGGAACTCAATATGACTACATTACTCTAAAGGCTGTGGAGAAAAGGCCAATTCCAAGTTCATTTAGGATTATAACCACTTTTAACCTGCATGAAGGTGGAAATTTAATTGAAAATTCTTGCAAGAATTGAACAAAATGGCTTTCAAGAAAAAGACTGTCAATGGTGAGTTTTCTTAGCATTTATCCCCTTGGGCATAAATTAAGTATGTTATATGACCTTTTGGAATAAGACATGTCTGCAAACCTGTCATTAGTAGATTATTAGGCTGATCAAACAAAAATACTGTGGATATTTTTGTGCATTTTCATTCATTACCCTTCAGCACATCAGCTTATCTGGTTGTGCTGAAATCAGTAAGAGGTTTAACACTGACTTTTATAGGATTACCTCAGGCTAAGAGCATATGAACTTAGGCCTGGTGTAAGGTTCTGTGCAACTCTTAAAATACAGCAACACCTTCACTGAAAGATCTTTTTAAAATCAGATGAAAATTCAATGCTGCTTTGTTTCTGGCAAAAAAGTATCATCACAATGCCCCAATAAAAGGAAGCTGGCATGGTGCTTTGAGATCTGAGAGTAATGGAAGAAAGCAACATTATACTAAAATAATAGATCAAGATTCAGTAAGAGACCAGTCAGATACTTAAAAATAGAGTTCAAATGTAAACCTAGAGCAGTCATTAAGCAAAGATGAATGGAAAAGTCAGTTGTTTTTGAGGTTGGAGGTGGAAGGGTTTCCCATGTGGAAAACATGGTAATAGTAGATTAGAAAAGCATTATGTCAGGAATTATGAGCTCTCCTATATTGCTGTCTACACCTATAAAAGGTGTTGTGAGGAACAATGATGAAATGAGCTGTACATCACCATCATTTCCTAAAAAGGCTACTTAGCACTGAGGGCAGTTCATCACTCCATTGGATTCAGAGCGCCATGAGAAAACCTCTATTATGAAGACACCACAGTTCTCTGATACAGGACTATATATTACAGCTCTTATGAGGTTTTGTCCTGCCTACTCCTGCCTGCATTTCTGGCTTTGTGTACCACTGCAGTGACCAAAATATTTGCAAGACCTCTTTTTACACCTTTCCTTTTCAAAATTTCTTTATGGAAGTCATACCGTAAACTAATTTCCCCACATTTCCTCGTCATCCAAAAAGTTTAAGGCAAGAGCAGCACATTACAAATTCAAGAGGTAAAATTTTGAGTGTTAAAAACAAGCATTTTGAAATGGAAAACAAGAAGACAAATATAACCATTACATTAGTGACATCTACTTCATCACTAATATGCACAAGTTCAGTTATGTGAACATATTCAGGAAATAATAAAGAGGATTAGATATTCAAACAATAACTAAGAAAATCCTTGATAAACCAAGAGAGCAAAAATTTAAAAATGCAAACAGCACAGGGTTCCATAGTCTATCATAAGAGATTGGAAAAGCAAAAGAAACTCTCAAATTAATATAATTTTTCATATTCTAAGATATAGCATTAACAGAATATGCAGGAATTAATTTACTCAAAAAACAGCATGCACCTGCAGCAACACTTCCCTCTGAACACATGGAGATGCAGCAAAAGAAGTAAAAAGCAGTAAAAAGAATCTTCTTCAGAAATGCTGATGATGAGCTGATGTGTTGGTTTTGCAGTGGATTCCCAGAACTCGTAGATCCAGACTCTCCAGGTTTATCCCACAGGCAGAATCTGGCCCATGAACCCAATCAAAGTCACAATTCTGGCATGGGGTCAGAAGCAGGTAAGGCAAGGCATCTATATGGGTTCAGCTTCCCTCTGTGACAGAGGCTGGGGGTGAGAGGAGCAGCAAGAGAAGGGTAGGACTGCCTATCCCGTGGGAGAGTTTTCCCTTGGGATGGAGACAGTCCCAGATGCACACCAGTCTGATACCGAGCTGATGGCACCTGCTGCCAATGCTGACTCTAAGCTGGTGATACCTGAACAACTTGATGCAGGAAACCCCTAAAGAAAAAGTGCTAAAAAGTGCTAGTTCTGAATCAGAATGTCCATTTGAAAACTAATCCACAGCACTAGGCCTGATGCTAACCTTACATCCTTCTTGCTGCTGTTAACAAGTGTTAACAGCTTCATATTTGCATCCTTTGTAGTTTTTTCAGACCGCTATTTTGTATTTTCTCCCCTCTCAGAAAATACCTCTCAGAGGACAAAATTTATTTGTTAATCGTCTCCATGAGATGGTACTCAAAGAACAGTAATGGCTCTATACAGAGCCCAAATGCCAGATTAGAGTGTAAGGGCAGTGTTTTACTAATGAATCTCCCAGGTAAAACATCACTAATGCTACAGAGCACAGCAAACAGCAAAAGCCAACACCAAGCTTTAACATATACAGCCAATAAAAAAAAAGCACGGCACAGATCAGAAAAAATAATATCAATAGCAGATGAATCAATATCATGACTTGCAAATGTTAACAGATATAAATCCCTTCTAATATGCTCTGGTCAGTCTCTTATCACCTCCAACTGTTCAAGTCCCTGTTCAGGCACCAAATGAGTGCCAGGGTTTAACCCCAGCCAGAAACTAAGCACCACACAGCTGCTGCTCAGTCCCTCACCAGAGTATCATGGGGAAGAGCAAAAGTGAAAAATTAGTTTGAAAACTAGCAGTCAATTGATTTTCCAGCATGATGAGCTGGTATGCTTTGACTGAAGCCTACTACACATACCTTGTGTTATTCTATGTGGCACCTTGCTCTAGGACAGCTTTATTTTGGACAGAATCTGCAGCCAAGAACTTCACAGCCATAAAGAATACACACTGCTGCAGCTACACCCATTTCTATTTGCCTGCCAGTTGGCCAGGAGGCACAGACAAGACAGCATGTTGTGCTTTAAAGATTTCTTACCCCTTAACAGCCTAGGCACCATAAAACATTTATAGACTATTTTGGGCAGCATTTCATTGCAAATTCCATATGCTTAGCTGAACTATTCAATGCCCAGAATGACAATAAGGAGAAGATTACATTTGAATGCACCATGTAGCAAGTGTTCTACCTTTTAGCTGCCACAGCCCATTATTTCCTAAAATAAACAACAGCCAGCCAGCTTGAGCCATCAGCTGAGTTCCACAGTATTAGACACCTCTGTGCAGCCTGAGGGTGCACATGGCTCAAACATCTACTCCAGGGCACAGTCTCATCTCCATTCACAGATATTTGCAAAAGAGAACACAGCCTGAAGGATGCAAGTTCTTTAGTATGGTGTATAATGCAAAGGGAAAGAAGAAAGGCAGCTACAGATCCTTTCCCCAAGCAAAATGTGTGGTCTTGCTTTTAGTTATAGCTATAGCCACATGATGATGATGCACTTAAAATAAAAAAAAAAGAAAATTTGTACTAGTATTTGAAGGAATTAAATAAAAACAGTTTGATCTACAGAATAATTTAATGCCTACTGAAGGGAAAGAGCCCTTTATTATGGAAAATCCTTTTAAATAATTTGTCCTTATATGCCATCACAAATTTACAAGGAGACTGAAGTAAGATATGTAACTTCAGGACATGAAGTAACTCATTTCTTCTGCACTATCATGCATTTGTTCTTGCATATATGGCCCAGCAAAATGAGACAACAGTGCTGTCTATAATTTTACCTCTGCAGGGATAGACAGTGCAGACTGGCACAGAAGAAGGAAGTGTCAGCTAACTGAATGGGTTTAATGTCTCTCTCTTACCTCTCTTGCAAATGAAACTGTGTCTGCCATATTAAGCTATGGGTAGCCAGTCTGGAGGAAAGGATGACCTTTTAGAGGCTACTACAATATTTAGGACCCTAAAGCAGCTCATTGGATCAGCAACCTAGTGATAAAGTAGTTCAGATAATCTCAGCTACATCCAACAATGAGCTCTGGCCAAATGTCAGAGCTTTTAGTCTGCTCTGACTAAAACTGGCCAGGCACCAGCCTTGAACAACAGCTCCATCACAAACAGAGCTTCATACTGTACTCCAAACTTCTCTCCCTGCTTATCCTTTGTGTAACTCAACTGGAAAATTTGCAATCTATGCAATTTTAAAGAGTTTGAGGTTTTTTTTTTTTTTTTGCCTAGGATTCAAACATTAAGTTGTTCCCTTGAGATCTATTTTATGTCACTTCATACATCCTTCTTTTTTTCACTACTCACAGCTCATAAAGTCTACTAATGTATCCTTTAAATACAGAAGAATCACATGTTTTTATTCTCATTTCCCTTCCTGCTTTCTGCTTGTTTAGAGCTCAAAGACAGCACCTTTTGCATTAAATCATGACCAGGCTATTAACATTAGGGAACCTTTCCCATTAAAAAGGCAATATATATTGACATGTGAACACTCCACTCCCAAAAGCTTTTTTTCCAGCACTTCATTAACATTTTTCACTGCTGAACCATTATACCTTCCCAGAGCATGTCTTTATTGTCCCATTTCCTCAGCATATCACTAATACCACAAGAAAAGGAGAGGAGGCAATTGCAGATAAATCAGCCCAACTTCCCATTGGGTTTCCCTTCCATACTCCTGCCATCTGTGCTGGCTGCCACAGCACTACATATGCTTGCAGACAATACCATGGGGGTCATACTCCCCACTCCAGCCACCCGCGTCTGCTGCTGTGATTGTCACAGTCCAGTACTTCTGCTGTTTGCCTTCACATGTCTGTCTGCAGGGACAGCTTCCAGTCACCAAAACTGGGAGCACACAGCTGAGTTCCCAGCACTACGCTTGCCCTTCTCCGCAGGAGAACTGGAGCCTCATCCCCTGGTTTGTACCGAATAATTTACAATACACAGATTTCAAGACGTGAGAAGCAGCATGTTGTATTTTAAATGGCCTGTTTACTCCCAAGAAATTCCCCTGATACAACATTATCAGATTAAACTTTTTTCACACACACAAAAAAATGGTGTTTTCAAAGAAATAAATAAGCAGGAAGCTTAAATCATAAAGAAAGTTAAGAATATGTGAACACTTCTTTTGACTAGATTAACATCAGCAAAAGACAATCAAATATTGATCTATATTTCTGGATTAGCTTTCTGAGGTGTGCAACCACCTTTTCACAGCTGTGAACACAACACTGCAAAAAATTGATCATCACTCACTTTGCAATCCAAACTGCATGAATCATTAGTAGTTGACTCATTAATTAAATACAGTAGCAGAATTCTAGATTAGTCCTGCCTATATAAGAGCACCATTAATAAATCTGTTTTTCAATTTAGGAAACATCATCTTGTCACAGAGAAGCCATTGTATTATTCCTGCCTAAGTATAATATTTCATTCATTACCTTGACAGGTCGCATCATTTAGGCTATCCACAAGAATAAATTTCATCAGCTTGAAAATGTTATCTCTGTGTCCACAGAGAAGCCCCAGATGCACAATGTCTCCTGTAAATCTCACATCAGAATTTTCATAAACTAGTGGGCACAGAAAAACCCTGCAAACAGGTTCTCAAACCCTACTGCAATAGGTTTTCTCATTTATTAATGGGCACCACACAAAATGACTGGTTGAAGAACTCTCTTCTTCCCATTTTCCAGCCACTTGCAGTGTATGCAAAATGGAAAAATCACTTTCTCCCACATATTCAACAAAGAGCCCAAACAAATTAATCTGTCCTTAATCCTTTTACATTGCATATTACAATATAAACTAGTGCATTGTACAACATAGTGTAACATCTGTGAGTATCTCATTTTTGATTTATCATTAACATTGATACAATCTATCCCTGTTTTCTCTCAAGTATGGCATCCATGGCCAACACTTGTTGTTTCAAAAGACAGCTGGCAAACACTCCTGGCAAAACTATTTGAGAAACCCTGGGAAAATTGGTAGCTAAAAAGGGATTATTTTTTGAAAGTTTCTTTAAAACATCTCATGAAATCAAATTCACTAACACTTGTTTGCTAGATATGCATGTACATCTTTTATATATACATATATACATGCACAAACAGAAGCATCCTTTAAAATTTAAAAATATTAATTTAGGACTGCCAGGCTGAACACATGATGATTAAATGACTAGCACTTTGAAATGCTGAGATAGCAATACTGCTAAAATACCTGCTGAGATTAAATTCTGGCTTCATTAAGCAGATAAAGTCATCACTGTGGAAGTGCAAGATTGTCTTTTTGGCTAATGCTTAATCAGACTTCAAGTATGTATTGCTAATAACTGTGAATAATAAATTAATTCAAAGACTGGTTCTTACGTGCATATAGAAGTCTGATGAATGGCTGCTAAGAGGTCTGTTTTAGAGACAGGTAGTATCTTATACACATTTACTAAGTGCATTTATTCATTCTCACAAATCCTTAACAAGAATTTTACTATTTTCTGTTTCAAGTATACACAAAAGAAAGTTTTAGAAAATAGCAACTTATAAAACAAAGCAGAGACCAAATAAAGAATAGACACAGTTTAGTTCCTCTTTTGTACACACTGTGTTTCTAAGGAGTGTAATCAATCCACTGTAAGTGGTGCTTTTCTAGTGTGTGTTTCTACATAGACAAGACAGTTATTTTACAACAAACCTGTAATATTTTAAAATATTTTCTTTGCCTCCTCTTCTGAGGACAAAACTTCTCACCCACAAAATGAGTATGACTGAAATTCTGTCTTTGAGGACCTGTGGTATAACAGCTTTAGAAGGATTAGATATCATACCTATGAACCCAACTTCTGCTCCTTCACTAATAAGATTATTTATTACTGAAGGAGTAGAAGTTCCTATTTTAATAAGTTGTCTATTCTCTTTTACTCCCAAAACACATCACCAAAAAAAAAAAAAAAACCACAAAAAAAAAAACCCACCAAAAAAACACCAAAAAACACCCCGCAGATGTCTAACCAGTAATCCATAATTTCTACATTTAATGCTCTTAATGTGAATTATGTAAAGGTATGGTGACCTACCTGGAAGGCAGAAGCAAGGAGCCCATCTTAATTTGGTACAAGATAATAGGGTTTTTTTCTTACAAATGGATCTTTATACTTTTAAACCAAACATAAAATTTGGGAGTCTATAACAAACAATATGTACTCAACTTCAGTGCACTCTTACAGGATTTCTAATATAGAGTATTATTATATTTGTACTATATTTATTACTAATAAACATTACTATTTATTACATTAGTATTACAGTAAATGCATTTTTAAGATCCTGCCTTTGCTTCTACAAATTGGTATGACAGCACTGATTTACCCTGGCGCTAAACTGAATTACACCACAAATAATGTAATTCACTCTAGATTTGCAGAGCTGATACACAGAAACACACAATCCATTGGGTTGGAAAACACCTCTGAGATCATGGACTCCAAGTGTGACTGAACATCACCACATCACTTAGACCATGGCACTCAGGGCCACACCCAGTCTTTCCTTCATCTCCAGGGAACGTGACTTCACCACCTCCTTGGGCAGCTCATTCCAATCTCTAATCACCCTTTCTGTGAAGAAATTGCTCCTGCTGTCCAACCTACAACTCCCTAGTGCTGCTTGAGACTGTGTCCTCTTGTCCTGCCACTGGCTGCCTGGGAGAAGACGCTGACCCCATGCGGCTACAGCCTCCTTTCAGGTTTTTATAGGGAGTGACAAGGCCAGCCCTGAGCCTCCTTTTCTCCAGGCTTAACACCTCCAGCTCCCTCAGCTGCTCCTCATAGGATATGCGCTCCAGACCCTTCACAACCTTTGCTGCCCTTCTCTGGGCAGAGATAAATAATATTTACCTTGCATCCAAACAGAGAATAAAATCCTTAATCTCATCACTAGCACAAGAAGAAAATCAAGAATGTAAACCTCTACAGCTCAAATTCTGGTCAAAACAGAGAGAGCTGTCACTAGAAGCCAAGGCCATAAAGCTGTGAAAGCCAGTTCAGTCTATGGTGTTTGCAATTGTTCACATACATTTTTGTCCACTGGTTTTAGTAGACACGATGTGGTACAGGGGAATGTGTGCATGAAAGACAGCAAAAGGGGGAAATTTGGTGATGAGAATAATAATATGGGCATTATAGAATATTAATACCTACATAAAAGGGATGCTTTCCCCTCAAATTAAGAGGTTTTGTCACAGAACTCTGCAGTTCATCTTATTTTAATGGATTTTTCTTGCTACTTTCTATCATATAATAGTTCATGAAACAGTTCATGAAGTCCTTTGGCAGAAATTAACTGCATTTATTGTGTTACAATGGTTGCAATTAAAAAGGCAGTATTTCCACCCTGCTACAAAATAAAGTATTAAACAATAAACTGCAGTCTTCTTTGTGCTTAGAGAAGTAAGATTTTGCTGATATCTTATGAGGGAGAATTCTGCTTCTCTTGAATTACTTTAAATAAATGCAATTTTCTTGGTTAAAGACACTGAATAAATTATACTATGTGCTAATGATGTGCTTTTTAGATTAAATTAATCTAAACTCAATTAATATCATATATTCACAGACAGTATAATAGACTAAATCAAGATCAGTGCAATGTCCATTAAAGGACGAGTCATTTTTAGCTGCAATATATACAAAAACACAGGCTTACAGAAAATTTTCTTAACCATATAGCTAGGGTTCACATTTATTCTGAAACCATTACATGTACAGCCTTAAATCTCAGACTATAGCAAGAAAAAAGTATTCTTTTTTTCCAGAACAATGTTTTAGTGCTGCACACCAATCTCTCACACAATTTATATATGTAGTAACTCATTATTTTAAGGGAAAAAGATGCATTAAACATATATGTCCATAAAGATGCAAGAGCATTTCAGCTGCACTACATTCAGTGCCAGAGATTATAGTTCCTACTTTGCCTACAGAGCTTGCAATTTGGAGGATAGTTTCAATTTCAAAACCAGCCTTTAATTAGTTTGTGCTGCCAATTGATACATTTTTCTCCTTAAGCTCTAGTATGGTTTTTTTTTACCACATGATAATATGCACAATGCATTTAGTTTTGTTATAAGTTCTTAAAATATTTTTATTCCTTTTTCAAATAAATTTGGCACCCCTCTCCCAAACATACTTTAATAAACTGCCTATTCTCTTTTACTGCCCAAACACATCATCATAAAAAAAGACAGATGCCCACACATTAATCCATAATTTCCACATTCAATGTTCTAAATGTGAATTATGTAAAAGTACGGTGAGTTACCTGGAAGGCAGAAGGAGCCTTGTGGTTAACAATGTCACTTATACTCACAAATTATTACAATTAATTCTTTAAAAGGTGAGCCCAAGAGTTGCATGATAGCATGGGTTCAGTACTTAGTCTCTAAAACTGAGAAAAAGAAAAACCCTGCATATATTTCAGTCCATTATTTTCATAAATATTGTAGATCACAACCCATAAAATTTATTACAGATTCATAATCTGACAGTTCAGTTGCAGATTACAGGATTTCATATTTATGATTTGGTAGTCCATATGCAAATAATTGTAGAGGTTGTTGCTGAAGTTTGATGTTGGCCAGCTTTCAGGCACCCACCCAGATACTCTCTCATCCTTTCTTTCTCAACAAGCAGACAGTAAGATGGAAAAGGTCATGGATCCTGACAAAGATAGGGAAATCACTTACCAATTACCAAAATGGACAAAACGGACTTGATTTATGGAAAATTATTTTAAATATTTGCAAATTAGAGTAGAATGGTGAGAAACAAAGACATAAATGAATCTAACCCTTCTTCCCAGGCCTTCCATTTCCCTCCTTCATTATGATTCTTCTGGCTCCTTCCCCCACCCCTGCAGGAAGATGGGGGAATGGGGTTTGTGGTTAGTCTATGGACCACAATAAGTTTCTCTCTGTCATTCCTTCCTCCTGAAATTTTTCCACTGATCCAAATGAGTTCTCATAAATGGCTCCAACATGAGCCCTTCTCAGAGGCTCAAAGCCCATATGGGCCCTCCACTGGCTGCTTAAGTTCCTTAAGGTCATGTCTGCCCACTCAATATGGGTTTCTCCATGGCTGTAGTCTGGACATCTAGCTGCTCTGCCACGGTTCTCCATGGGCTGCAGGGAACCATCTGCTCCACCATCACTCCTGCCACAGGATGCAGGGAAATACCTTCTCTATCACTGTGCACTTCCTCCCCTTTTTTCTCTGACCTGGGTGCTCGCAAGATTGTTTTTCACACCTTTTTTCCCCTCACTGCTGTTTTCTGTATTCCCCTTTCTTAAATTCATTTTCATAGAGGCACCACCAGTGCCCAGCTGAGGGGCTCAGATGTAGGTACAGAGCGTTCATGGGTCAGTTGGAGCAACGTTTATCACAGAACAGCTCCTGATCTCATACCCAACACCCCAACCACTATCAACACCCAGATACCCACACCCAGTGCACTTATGTACTGACAAATAGGTTATTTCCATACATCACATTGGTCTACTCAATTCCTCGTTCTCCCAAAGCAAGAACTGAATGTACAACAGCTATCATTTACTAGGAGAAACAATAAACTAAGTTCCCAGTATAACTGAGGACAGGTTTTCCCTCATACAAGCCACTACTGAACACATCAAGCAGGACAAAGGTGTTCACAAGCATTGATGTTTGCAAGGTTTGTTCTAAGAAAACTCCACATCATGCTTAAACCAGGTCATATTATATAGGCAATCTTTAGTCTGGAATAAAGACCTCGAAGAAATGTTTTTGTTTGTTTAGAGAACAAAATAAATATACAAAATATAAAAATAGCTTATCATATTCACTGAGGAACTCTAATACATAAATTCATTAAGGAAGCAATAAACATAATGCATAAATTAATTACTTTGTGCTTATCCTCATTAAATGCTACTTAATGAGTTAATAAGCTTGAAAAGCAATGACAAATTGCAAAAGTGCATGCACAGTACTTTTTTTTTTTTAATAAAGCAGCATGTCTAACTGAATGCTGAAACTCTGGATACAGGCTGGTAGCATTTATGTAAAGTGCTCACTTTATCTTCTATCCTTCATGAGCAAGCACCTTCTGCCACGAGTTTTGAATTTGTCAGAAAAGCATCAACTTTACGAAGTTTGACTGCCGAACGTACTTTTACTAAGTTTCAGAAATCACCCCCTCCTTAAAATTAATTTTGTACAAATTAATTTGTACTACAGGATAACTTCCAGCTTCTTGGGAAATGTTAATTGGAAATGTCCAAACATGCATATGTATGTGCACACACAGATAGACACAAGATAGGAATATATTGCCACATTTGAGAATTATACTCAGGCTTTTGTGGCCTCTCGTTGTTTGAGAATGAAGAACACGTGAATGTGTTGCCACAGTCACAAACTGTACAGAGGCCAGGCAGCACTGGAGGAATGAATATCCAACACCAATAAATACTGTAAAATTTGTGATGGGCTATGAGCACTCCAGCATTAACTGAGCTGTGTTATTAACATGCTATGGAGACTTGGTGGCCCCATTTGTAATGTCACAGATATAGATTGCTTATGCTCTCATTTTCTGCAGCACAAAGGCTCAAAGTCCTGTGTTCTAGCTTGTGATTTAAATAAAATAAAACAAAACAAAAAACCCACACATACACATTTTTCACTTGCTGTCTTCCCATGCCAAAATTGAGAGAAGATGGCAAACTCCATCCCAGAATACATTAGTCATATTGATATTATAAATGCCTTTATTTTAAAGTAAAATACAACATCTTCAAATTATTGATGCATTAATCAAACAGGATTCAGTGAATGTTTCAAAACACAGTCCTCTCACCTTCCCAGGACACCCACAATTCACAGTGAAACTACCAGTGCTACCTTGATAAAATATTTAAAGCAATCTTTGACCATTGCATGAGCAAACATTTCCCAGATAACCTTGGGATATTAATCCAATTTTTCAACTCTTAAACTGATTTTTTTAACTCCTTACTTAACTTAAGCAATCTAATCCCTCTTTGTAGGGACAATAAACTGATAAAGTATTCTGAACAAAGACTGTGAGACTTTCAGGGATACTCATTCCTTGGATTATGCTCCTTTTTCCAGGATATTAGTGTGCTTAATTCCTGATTCGTTGAGAATTATGAGCAATATCTAGCAAATTTCAATGCCTGTGATTACATACATACACACAGCAAAGCATTTTTCAATATCCTCCAGCATGACCAATCCACACAAGTAAGATCTCAGTACCAGTTGTCAGCATAAGAACGCTTTTTAAACAAAATCCAGAGGAAATCAACAACCAAAGCAGCATCAGAGAAAGCTCCAATATTAGTCTTGGATCACATAAAATATTTTTCATTGCTATGACAGCATCACTATAACCCCACAAACACAAAAAGAAGTACACTTCACAAGAAGGTATGTGCTGATATTACACAGCTACCAGAAATTCTTCCCTTAAAAGTAAATAACTCTGTAGCCTGATGTTTAAGCAAACCTTCAACTATTTTAAAACCTAGTCACTCTGCAAACAAAACCGTATATCCATCAATCACACTAAGTCTTTAGACACTTTCAATTGATTTTGGTCACTTAAGACTAATTCACAAAGGATTTGGAAGTCACAGCACAGCTAAATGCCGTCTCCATGATTGGATAAAAATGTGTATTAAACAAATCAAGACATACTCATGTTACAAACAGGTCCTCAAGAGTTTTGTGCTGACACTTAGGCAATAAAAGAGCTAATGAGAACAGCTATATTCTGCTCAGCACTGTTTAGGATACTAACAAATTAACTTTAGATGATTTGTCATCAAGTCCCTGCAGGAAGAAGCCACACTATTTAGGGGGGTGGGGGAAGAAGAAAGGCAGCATACTCATCTATGGAAGTCCTTGATCCCAGGCTAACTACTGTGATAATAGTAAAAATGATACTAGAAATAAAATTTAACAGGGAATAATTTTAACCATTTATCTCAGTAATAATCACGTATTTTTGACAGGGACTTTAACCTTCATTCATGTCTTCATTTTCAGTAGTCATGATAGTATTTTAAAACAACAGTATTGAAAAGGAATTTAAATGCCATTTGAAAGAGAAGGACCACAACTCATGGCTTCCCAAATTTACACAAAACAGCCAATGGAGTCACAAAATAAAAACTGGGTGGTAATGGATGAGAGTATTTGGGTTTTTTTTTGTTTTGTTTTGTTTTTTTCTGTTTTCCTTTAATATATCTTATTATCTCACTTTTGAACCATTATATTTGTGGAAGTTGAAAGGTCAACAGTAGCCAGTGGCAGCACCAGCTGGGAGCTAGAAATGGCTTGTAGTTTTCAGCTGTCAAATGTTGGCTAAAATGTATTAAGTGCCAATATGAAATGATCTGCAAATCTGTCGCTTTTTCAAAATTAGCAAGAAAAAACAAAGGATTTTGAGAGATCAGTTTGATGTCTGTTATATTATTATAGTTATATATAAAGTATTGCAAGTTGTTCAGTCTCACTGGTTCCCAGGTTAGCAGAACTCCCACCCATGTTCTGTGCTTAAACACCAAAGCAAAACAGCATTCTGTATCACACTTGATCCACTCCCCCTTAAAATGCCCTGAATGCCTTTTCTCTATGGCTGCAAAGTCTTGTGAAAGTAGACATCATCAATAAAAGGGGACTAAATAATGTATTTATTCTTTCAATGGTATCTATGACTTGTCAATGTCTTACCAGCAATGAAAGAAGACAAAAATGTAGAAACAATACTGGAAAGATGCAGGAGTCACCAAGTAGCTGATTGTGTAGCAAAACTACACAAATATTTTCTGGCTTTGGGTTCAATCTCATGCTTTATATACAAAACTGTAACTTTCATAAACTGGATGTGTCTTTCCCAGCAGCAGACTCCCTGTGAGAATTGTGTGTGCTTGAAATGAGAAGGAATTCACATAAGCACACCCAACCCACTAGTAGGACCTAAAAAAGAAGAGGATATGTTTCTTCCACAACTGTGAGTTCAGCAAATATGCTGCAATAGCAGCCACAACGCTGCTGTCCTTTCTGAGAAGATGAGCTAACATTGAAGCATGGAAGACACCCGGACCCACCCTTAGGCATTCCTAAGTGCCAGTCTCCTTAATCAGCACTGATTGAAACCTTTTGGAATGCACACAGCCAGACCACCAGTGCCACCATATTCACCACCTCACCCTGGCCTCTCAAATATTCTCATTCCCAGTGTGGAAGAGGATGCTTGCATTGAGTCAAGCCAAGGGTAGATGACATAAGTGCCTTTGCTTGTCTTTGTGTTACATTTTTTGGATTTCAAGACCAGACAACTGGTGCAAACAGCTACAGCACACTGCTGTGGTCCATCACCCTCATTGTGCATCACAAACCACACCAGAAAAATTTACCTGCAATGCAGTCACTACATTACACAAATGGGTATGTCCATGCATGGCTTGACACACCTACAAACAAGCTGGCAGAATAACTGGCTTTGTCCCTTCAAAATAGACCAATATTTTCCTTTCATCCTGTTTTCAGGGCACAGTATGTCCTGTGGTACTTGCTCTTGAATTGCTAACAAATTCAATCCTACTCACTGGAACTGACTTTTTTGAATCCTATGGATTTTCCTTGAATTACAGTATTTAAAATAGTAAGACCAAGCTAGTATAATGATGGTTTACTATATAAAACAGAAATGGAGCACGTTCTTAGCTAATGAAACTCCTCTGACTTAAATTTTGTTTTCCATCTTATTTGTCCCTGTGGACACTATCTAGTTCCCCTCACTCTTCTCATCTGATAGACTGAAAGCTTTTGGGGAGCAGGGACTGCCATTTATTGTATGTCTGTAAAGGACCTGGGCCACCAAAGTCCAAAGGTTTTGAAGTGTTGCTGAGTTTCAATGTCCATATCAAATAATGAGGATCTTTGACTGCTCTTTCTAGCAGACACAATTTGTGGTAGCTGTATTTAAAACTAATAAAAAGAAGTCTGTTTGAAAGTAGTGTTTTCCTTTCTTGGAAAAGTATAAAAAGAACAAACCACCTTACTCTGCCCTCTTGCACTGTTGGGAACTAGATTAATTACTGATCAGGTATTCAGGTCCACTGGAGTACAACTTCCCTCTGGCCCATGGAGAGCTTCAGCAGCAGCGAATGCTGCAGCCAGCAGGACGCTGCCCAGCTGCTGTGGGCTCTCCCTTTGCGTGCCCAGGATTCCTCTTTCTGCAACAACTGCACAATTCCACTAATCCATTGCCTTTAATAAAGCTTTGTAAGGGAAATGTAACATCAACCTCAGACATTCTCTGACTACAAGTTGAGGAAATATGATGGTGGGACATCACCATCATATACTCACCAATGCAAAAACTACCAGTTCTGTACCAAGGAAAAAAAAATCACTGTTTTTTGGAGGAAACAAACAAACGATCCTTCAGGATTCTGGAAGGAAATACCTGCAGCAACTGAGTATTAATGCATACAAATTCGGAAAGCCTGATTAGTAGTTACATCAAAAGGTGAAACACACAAAAATTTTACCCTGTGGATGAAAGTTACCATGAGCCAGCCTTAACTCACTGAGATAGGATTCCCTAGCCTGGTGAACAATTTTGGCCTCAAGGCACCAGCTGTCTATTAGACTGCCCTGCAGGTCCTGTGTGCTGTTTGTACACACATTTTCTTTCACAGGGGGAGAAAGTATATGTCTGGAAATATAGAAAAGATGATTAAATACCGAAATCTCAGTTGATACAGATTTGGAGTGAAACTTCTAGTGGCTGTTACCATCCACTTACCACTCTGCATATTAAGGTATAGTCACCATCAGGGCTAGGGTCTCTTTACTGGTAGTGCTCAAATTAAAGCCCAGCTAGATCTGACATTCAGGAGTTGTTCCAAGCCATTTCTGTTGGGAAGAAGGGGTTAGTTAAAGGCAGAAGACCTCCTGTGAGAGTGCTAGAGAAATGTCCCAGGCAAAGGAAGCCAAACTTGGCAGGGTCTGTGCCCATACTGTTGGTCCAGAGCAGACCCTGAAGCAATTAGCCAGCCAGCAATGCCTTGTTTACCCGCCTGTCCCTCTTCACAAGGAACTACTTCTCCAGCACTGGTAGGGATACTGAATTCATTAGCATATATGTAGTGTGAACAATCAGGAGACTTGAACCTGGGACTAAAGTGAGAGCCAAATTATTTGATGCTAAAACACACTCAGTGAGGAATAGTGAAAGGGCTCAAGGAAGTACCGGGCCACTTGACATCGAAAACAGTATCTGTGGTAGGAAGTAGAAGCAAAGCAGAGTAGCTTGCAGTGTTTTTATATCCTTTCCTTTATATGGCTGTGTTGGCACACTGGGATGTAGACGAGCATGTCCTGCTGGGAAAGGAAGAGATGTGACAGGACTGAGGAATCGCGAGCCCAGGGCACGATCTCGCATGCTGAAGTGGCTCTGGCTGTTTTGCATTAAACGCACATGTCCATGCTACCAAGCACACAGCAGCTCTGCCTATGGATGAACCATTTTCTTTTACAAAGACAAATAAGCAAAAGATTAGTTTAAAAGCCTGCTACAACTGTTGCACAATAAAAGCAAGTGACAAGCTTTTAGGCTTAATTGCTTCATCAGTTCAATCAGGGAATAAGGTGTTCTGAGCCCGAGAGCTTGTCTATTTCTTTTCCAGTTACATCAATTTAACTAATAAACAGCTCTCTCTCTCTCCAGATCTTATTTATATTATATTATTCCAGAGTGGATACAAAACTCCCCATCTTGCAGAACATTAAAAGTCTAGCATGTATAGAGGGAAGATTATTAAGTTTTAATTCTGCAAAACATGAACTTCCTTCCAGTACTAAGAATTAGTCAAATTTATCAGTCTCTGGGAAGAACAACTTTGCTCATCAAAACTGAGACAACACTTGAGAGACTTTCTCTGAGGAGAAAACTGTTATGGACACCTGGCTGATGGGCCAGGATATTCTCCACCAGGTTCTCTTCCCAATAGAAACACTACATAGATTACCTGGAAACAAGCTACCAAGAACACCTTTATCCTTGTAAGGCCACGCTACATTTCAGAGCAGCCTTATGGCTGCTCCAAGTTGCACCTTATCATCTCTGTTTATAAAAAAGCTGCCTTGGCTATAAACTGCAAGACCATACAGCCAGTAAACACTGAGTCCTCCTTTTCATCCTCTGAAGGCCAAAGATGACTGTGGTATAACAAGATTCAAGAATGTCTTCTCCACTAGGCAATATCTGAGCAGAATTTGATCCTACAGATGCACATTCTAAAGCCAGTCATTTGGGCTTCAAAACCTTATTATAACTTTTTTTGGAAAGCACTTGACACATTTTGTCTTTGCCATCATGTAGAAGTACTACTATTTCCTTATAGACATTGTCTACACAATATTGTCACAGAAATAAAGCTTTCTATAAATACTAGAAGTTAGCGGTTCTGTTTTCCTTAAGGGTGAATTTTCCATAAAAAGTCTTGCTCCAGCACTAATTGCAAAATTAGCAAGAAGCTTACGAGTAATTAGATTGGGGTGTTAAATCATGAACGTTCCTTAAATAAAACTCCTAATTAGGACACATCACATATTTATCTACAGTCTAGATCTGACAAACAACAAAAACTTTCCTTTTCTAGCTGATATCCAGGACACTGCTAGGGAAATACTAGGCACTCACAGTACTCCCTTCAGGAAGGCTCATTTGACTTGCACAATTACAGGCAAGGATGTCTATGCCCCTGCACTTTGATAGCAAAACAGACTGGCATAGTACAGAGAGTCATGGCTGTAAATTCAGATACCTACCACCAGAAAGATATTCATCTCTCTCTTTTGATGACACAGGAAGTCTGGGCACTTGCTCAGATTAAGCTTCTGTGATGGAATTTAGCTGCTGATACCATAAAAATGTAAATCTCTCAACAAAATCCCACCTTCTACATGGTATTTCTCAGACTCTAAGATAAATGTAGTTGGATAGATGCTTTTGTTTTATTACACCTAATAAAACACCACCTGACACAAACGCATCTCAACTGAGAATTGATCCACAATAAACTACTGCAATACAAACAGCAACAGTTACAACTTTTTTACAGCCCCTTTACACCAAAGGTACTTAACTGCTTCAAAACAAACCCCACAATGACACTGACATTCCACACATCCTGCAGGCAGTCTTTCCAAACATTTTGTACCTTGTTTGAATTTCAAAACAAAATAATCCATTTTCTCAGAAAAGCAAAGGTACAGATTTTTAGGTATCAGAACCATTTTTTTTAAGGTTTACACCAGTTTTTTTCAAGTCCACTCAATATCATTTCATGTGAACACAGAATTTCTATTTGCAAGAAACATTTCACCCCCAGTTTGACACTGACCATCATAAAAACTAATATGTCTTCTGAACCACAAGCAGTATCTTTCAGTTACCTGGATTTTACTGTCTGAAGTGGTTTTGTTCTATGTTCGTGCTGCAGCTGCAGAACTTTTTCTCTCAGCAACTCACTTGAGAGGGACTTAAGCCTAGAAGCACCAGAAAAGTTAGTATGGCTACCACAGTGCCTGTGAGGCTTTGTTGTTGAGACTGTTTAATTAATTTTTAGTCCAACTTTAAGCATCCTTTTTTATGTAACACCACAGTAACTAGCCCATTAAAAAAATTCATATTTGCTATATACCTTAGGAAAAAAACTCAGTCATCTCTTCCTACAGCACAAGGCAGCAAACTATTTTTATAATATTTTTCTGCTATTGCAACTTACAATAAAATCAATTGTTTTCCAGTGGATACATTCAACCCTTTGTATTAAAATATTCATTCAGACTGATAGAGATGTTCTGACTGAAAGCCGATTGGGTGGTTTTTTTTCAGAAAGAAAAAGTTTTGCTGAAAAAAAAGCCTTTCTGCAAATGGTGTTGCAAATCTAGTATGTAATTTTGGGGGAAAATGTAATGATCACAGATTTCAGCTACATTACTCAGCAGCTGAGTCTTCACGTTGTCACCATCAAGACCTGAAGCCAGGTCCAACACTTCAGGTTATACACCTTGCTTTTATGATCCCAAATATTTTAGGGAAGAGAAAAATCTTTCCCTGACCAAACAAATATAATGTTTGCATTAACACTTCCAGGAATTAGAAAGTGATACTTTAAAGTGAAACATTTAGAATGAACAAAAGCTAAAATCCATTATCCAACCCTCCTCTTCTGCATGTATAATAAGACATGCCAGGAATATACACACTAACAGCCATCAATTAGAACATGATTAATTAATAATTGCTCCACAAAAAGGCTGTGTGAATAGTTATATATATACACAAATATTAATGTTTATTTGATTGTTGTGAAATATCTCAAAAAAAGCTAAATTAATTAACAGCTATGCTTGGCACTACATGAAACACACACCTTAAGGAAGATTAACAAATCTAAGTGCAAAGGTTAGAGTTAGATGCCTGCCAGGATGGTGTTTTTATCTTATTGCGCAAAAAAAAAAAATTGTCACCTTTTTCAGAAAGATGCAAAAAAACTGTAATTCACATGAACTTGGCAGAGTTGTAAACCAGGAGGTCTGTCCCAAAAAATGGCAAGTATCTCCAGTAGCTGCTGTTGTTGCCACTATGTGATAACAATATACCCAGGTACCATCAGCTGCATCCCCAGCTATTGCTAATTTTGTGCAGGATTATAACATTTTTCTATGTTCACTAGCTACAATTATTTGAGTAACAGTCAGTAGCAGAAAGAAGGTGAGGTGGAAAAAACACATTGTGCAAGTGAGGTTTGCTAGACTATGATCAGAAAGTCATTAATAAACCAACACAGAGGATTGAAATGTTACTGACAGACTATACAGAGTGGACCATGCTGCTTTTTTGGGGTTGAGGTTTTTTTTTGTTGTTGGTATTGGTTAGTTTTTGTTATGTTTTGTTGGGGTTAAGTCAGATGAGAAACTCACTATTTTGCCACTTTTTATAGAACTGGACAAAGAAATCATGTTCACAAAAATCTGAATAAAAGCAGTATTTAGATTGGAAGAATATTTTCTGTTGTATCTCACAATTGAACAAAAAACCCTTTTTTGTGTATATGTGTATTGAAACTGCATACTTAAGGAAATCAGCCTGAAGTAACTTGTTGGTTAGGAGAATTATGTGAGACAGAAAAGGCTGATATTCAAATCTGTAATTAATCTCATTGATGTGTCCCATTTATAATGGCCACTTACTTTATGTTCACTTTGTCAGAGCTCCCATATCTAAGGTAAGAAATCATTCCCTTCCAAAGGAGTAAAAATGTGGTTGAAGCTGCTGTTCTGTCATTTTATGACAAAAATATTTTAAGGCAGCTTTAACCTAGATGTCCATTTTCCTTGATATGACACCCAAGCAGGGATCTGAATTTAGCACTAAGATCTTGTTTACAGGGGTGAATGCCAAATGCTTTTCATCTCATTATGCTGGTTTGAAATAACAGTACTACTTAAAAGTAACATAATGACAACATAAAATGCAAGAGCTCTTTCAAATCAGTGCAATAAACCATGATGGTCAGTTGCCTCAACCAGCACTACAAATTCCAAGCAAATTAAGCTTCATAGAATTGCTACTGTACAATTATAGAATATATGATACCCTGTGTAGACATATTCAAATAACTCTGTACACTTCCAGCTGGAATTATTTAGATCTCCCATTTCAAAATAGTTCAATGCTTATTCTTGTTACACATTAAATACAGGTTCTGCATACTATACATCAAACATTATTGCTAGTACTTAGAAAATTATTCCATAATTAGGAATCAATTCATAATGAAATATGATGAATTTCATAATGAATTTCATAATAATGAAAATGTATTATAACAGAGATAAAACATATAAAGCCAGTTGCTGTCTGAAAACTGAGCTCTGGCCTAACCTATGTAATATTAGACAATTGGCTTCCTCTCTGTTCTTTCCTCTTACAAATTGCTTGCTATACCTGTGTCATCTTTTGAAGCCAAGGACTGGCTTTCTCTTTGTGTAATGTGATTTGCAGCTGGGATTTCTGAATGCTACTACAAAACAAAATTACTGTAACGGTTCAGAGCTCTGCTCTACCGATCACCCTAATCCCAGTCTTTATTGGTACTTTTAATGGCACCCCTGCTGTTACAGAACAATAGCCCACTCAAGAGAACTTGTCCCATCACTTTGAATCTACTGCAAACACACACATATATAAATGTACTACTTACATAACATGCTTTTTTTATTCCTTTTTTTTACCCTCGGGCACATCTCAGATGCTGGCAATGGAATCTAGAATGTTTTTACACTCACAAAATCATTCCCAAAGCAAAACACCACCTAAAAGGGCTACTACTTCAGCACTGCCCCCTCGATTTTAGTGTTAAGTACTGATAAAAGTGATATCAGGACTATAAGCAGAATTTATAGGAGGATAGAAAGCTCAACAGGAGAATAGTCTCTTATAAAGTTGTGGGAACAGAAGTCGAGAGAAAACACGATCTGCCCGAGATTCTGCCCAGGAACAACCCACAGCAGGAGACAAAAGTTCTTAAACTCACTGTGTAAACACCTAAATTGCATCATACCTCTCCTCCTGAAGCATACGGGATTATCCTGATACGCTATTCGCTATCTTGCCAAAGGGAAGGAAAAGTCATTTTTTTTTCCCAGAGCGATCCTCCAGATCTGGATCCCACTGCCAGCAACCCCAGCCCTAGGGTCAAGCCAGGGCTGCTGGTATCCAGCCTCCTAGCCGCAAGTTTCCAATGGCGAAACCCGGGAGCAGGAAGAGATCCAGCCCGGCACGGCGGCGGGGGGACAGGGGGTGAGGAGCCACCTGAGGCGAGCTGGTGCTGCAAACCAGCCTGGCGCTAACATTGCTCTGAAGTCTTTCTGTTACCCATTCGGGAGGCACACTCCCACAAAAGATTGGGATTTAACCGATTGACACTACCAATGAAAGAAAATGTTTATCAGAAAATCGCCATCCAGCTGCCTGTCAGCACAGATTTCCACCAGCGGAGTGGCAGGATCGCGACAGCCTCTCCGCCCCAACCGGGGGCTCGGGAAGGGCAGCGGCGTGTCCACAAAGGGGCTGGTTTAAAGAAAAGTGTCCGTCTGACGCAGCCTGGGCTAGTTCTCTGCCCCCAGCACACAATGAGCGTGGGCCGAGCCCCGCACCGCACTGACCCCCGAGCTTCCCTGGCTCGCTCCGCACAGGCAGCGCGGGCGGGTCCTGCCGCCCCTGGCGGAGCACACCGGGGCTGGGCCAGCCTGCGGGACCGCCGGCCACGGGCAGGGCACGGACACACGGACAAAAGGGAACGCAGAACAGATGAAAAAGCATACACACCACCACCCTCTTCTCTCCCCTAATACTCACAAGAGACCACCAACCAAATCCGTCTGCAAAAGGCGCCTCCTCATCAGCCCGCTCCCGGTACGGGAGACCTGCGGGGCATGCCCCCGCTGCGGTGTGCGCCTGCCGGGCGCCCGCCGCCCTCCTCCCTCCCTCCCTCCCGAGGGTGGCACTCACCTCGGGGGAACGAGGCCGGGCTGAAGGGCCGCCTCTGACGGCGCCGGGCAGCGGCGGTGCGGCGGGGCGAGGCACACTTCCACTTACTCTGTCTTTGCCGTGCCGAGCCGAGCCGAGCCGAGCCGCACCGCCCCTGCCTCCCCCGGCACTCCTCCCCGCCCGCCCCTCGCCGCCGCCTCCCCGCGATGCGAGGCGAAGCGAAGCGAAGGGAGGGATGCGGAGGGATGCGAAGCGGTGCCCAGCTGCCGGGCCGGCCGGGGGTGGTTCTCCCGGCACCGCCCCGCCCCGCTACCTGCCGGGGCAGCCCGGGGGCGACGAGGCGGTTCAGAGGAGACATCCCGCACACCAGCAGTCACCCCGCCAAACCCCTCTTGCGTCCCTCTGCCTCCCTTTGCAGTACTCACCTGCTGTTCCCGCATCTCACTTGGCCCCGCGGGGCACGCCGCAAAGGGCTGATGCTTTTTCGGGGTTTGACATGCTTTGTCCGCCCCTCTCCTTCGGTAAACTGCTCGGAAGAAGTCCGGGAAGGCTGTGTGTGGGAGCAGTCTACATGTACTTCAACACAACAAAGACCCACTTGATTCCCTACTGGCACCTAATGTCCAACAAAAAAGAAACACTGGGAATGTCATAATTATCATCCCGTGAAATGGATGCAAAATCAACACTTCTTACGAGGTTGTACTTACAGAACAAAGGGCAGCTTGGATGCGTCTGTTTCTATCCCGGTACTGTAAGCAGCTTGCTCACGCCCTACTACTGCTTTAGAGCTCTGTTTCCTGGCACTGTAGGTAGAAGTCTTGCAAAAACATAAAGGCAGGGAAGTTACAAGTCACAGTGATAGTCTTTTGCCACCTTGTTGAGTAAGGAGACTGGTTGTTAAGATATTTTGCCCACAGATGAGTACCCTGCCTAACTTCTAGCTAAAGTGCGCAGCAGAACATCTTTTTTCAATGAAGGTTTAACAGGAAGCATCCTAGCAAAGTCCTCACTTGACACTGCCCTACACAACACACACTATGTAGTCTTCCACTACATCCTCTCAACAGGAGCCATCTTTGCTGTCCTAGCAGGATTCACCCACTGATTTTCTCTGTTTGCAGGGTATAGCCTACACCCCACATGGCCAAAACTTACTTCAGGGTTGTATCTACAGCAGAAAGCACTACCTGCTCCCACAACCCTTTCTAGACCTAGCTGGCATGCCAAATATACACAGAATATCCACATACCCACACACTATGAAATGCTATAGAATATAAATTCCTACATATTAGATTACCCTTCACTTGGTCTTGAATGGTCCCTGCTTACCTGATGATGTCACCTGCACTACTGACTCAGGTTTGGTTGTATGGGCTATAAGCAGCTGTCCCTCATTTAAAGCTCGGTTGTGATCCACGTGTAAGTAGTCCACGTCTGAAACACACTCAAGGTTTTCCAGAGAAGCTCAAGCTATGAATCGTGAATCTGATCACAGCTATCTTCACATGAAATTATAGGGATCTGGTATGCAACTGAACAGTTAGTGTCCCTGTAGCCAGGTTAGATACAGGCAGCAGGGGGTGTGGAGTGCAGTCTTGAGGACAGCACGCACTTCCCTACATCTAGAAGCTGAACCAGCACACAAGAGTGAAGAAGCTATGAGGATTGAAAGAAAGGACAGCCTAGTCTTTAACTTTGTGATTGTGTAATCAATTAGGAAATATTCTCCCAGAATAGTTTTTTATGCTGGTATTGCACACTATACGTATCAGAATTTAGACCTTCATTCAGACTCCTGCAGGTTAAATCCTTGAATGTCTTCTGTTTCCTTGACTTTGAATTCTGGCTGCCTTCTGTCAGTAGCACTTTCTTCCTAAGTGGACTGAAACCCCCTGAGGCTAAGGAAGGTCTTCAATGGCTCTTTGCTTGTTTACCAAGCCCTCTAAATAATCAATGATTATGCAAATGCAAGGCAATTTCTTCCTTGTGCTCTGTAAGCAACTCTCATGTATAAAATCTGTCATCTCCTATTGATTTTAACTCAGTACAGAAAGACCGATGTCTCAGGTAGAAAGGATCGCCTAGATTTGTGATATCTATTTTTTTTCCTTTGACTTTTTCTGTAATGCAGATTTATTCTAGCGCCACCTTCTCTGTTTAAGGGACTAGGGGCTAAACATCTAAAATGGAAATGAAGCAATGGTTGTGTAAAGTACCTCAGCAAAGTACTTTAAAGCCAGTATTTCATGTCAAAGTGAAATTGTTGCCAGTAGTACTGAGATAAGCCCCATTATTGCAAACACTGACATTCAAAAGTTTATTTACTAAGCCAATTGTGTTTCAAATCATTGAGGTGTGTCATGTGAGACAAAACAGAGAGGAAAATCCCTGCAAACTGAAAGACTTCCTCAAAAGTGAAAGCTGGAAAAGTTACAAAATAATCACAACTATGTATCTAGAAATGAACAAGCAATTAATTTTTTTGTTTTTGGAAGAAGAGAAAGGGAGCACTGGTATGAAAAAAATGTTTATATCTTAGTGTTTGCTGGTGCCTCCTTCACTGAAAAGAAAGAAATGTTTAGATGCCACAGAAGGAGACTCCAGCACTAAATTAGTTTGCTGTTTCCCCTGAAGATGTACATTTACAATGCAGCTAAGCTGGTTTGGGAGCTATTTGTTGTCTTAAAGGTGGCAGTCCTGCTCTTAATGCTTCCTCTGTTGGAGCAAAATTTGAAGAAAGCTAAACGTTTTACCATAGCTAGTTTAGATGCTTGAAAATGTTCTCTGAGAGTCACTGCTGGGTAGATGAAAAGGAAGCAGAGAGCAAGCAGCTGTAGGGCCAGCAAAAGGAGATGGGGTTGCCCTGGGACTGTAGCAGGCAGACACCAGTTTGACTGAACTGTCTTGTGAAATTCACCTTCATAGGAAAAGCTCAGAAAAGACTGTACATTAAATCTGTTCTTCTTATGATATTATTTACATAATTCTGGCTCAATGAGCTGCTAAAGATAAAGAAAGATTCTGTTCCTTTGTGGTTAAGGCACACTATCAGGCTGAGGGAAGACCTCACTTCTGGTGCTTCCTTGAAGAATTGATCCTAGATAATCAAAGAAGGCACCAAACCAAGGTCGCCCTATTTCCCCAGTGTCCTCAGTCATTCCTCCTGCATCAAATTCTCTAGCTCCAAATTCCAGTGCCACACAGAAATACATGCCCAACTCTCAACACATTGGCACTGAAAGCATCTGCATGACAACATAATCCCAGCAGCAGTGCTGCTCTGTGTGGTTCCTGTACCCAAGCTACCACTGCTGGCTCTGCAGGACACAGAACTCTGCTGGGTAGATGTACTGTTTTCCATCAGGCAAACCATATGAAAATATAACTCTAACAGTTAATAAAATATTGGATTATTCCACTAAACTGGCAACATTTCATTAAAATAGCAATATTAAATCTGTTTCCACAGCTGATGCTTCTTCTATTAGAAGACCTCAAAGGTCAGTTTATCATCTAATGCATATAAAGCTTCCCATTTTTTAGTTTGCTGACATAAAAACATGCACAACTCTTTTTTTGTAAAGCCACAAATTAGAAGGAAGGCAATAAAAATTCCCCACATCGATATTTGAAGTTAGTGATGTTTACTGTAAGAATGATTTAGCAGACTAAAAAACCCCAAAATTTGGATAAAATCTTTGTAATGGTGAGCTAACCACCCACTTGTGTTAACTGCATCTAAGCAAACTCCAATATGAGCAGAAAGTTACTTAAGTACAATTTCCAATCTTTGTGTATTCTACAAAGAATGATATTGCAGTTCATTCATTCATTCTTGTATTGATAGTTATGAATCTAAATTGCTGTCACATTTGACACTACCCTTCAAACACATCATCGCTCCTTGCTTCTCCCCCAGAGCACTGTCACTATATATCATCAGGGGATGAAATTCTGAATCAGAAGGAATTTGAAGTAGTTTGAAATAATCAGTTCATTTCTGTAAGCTACTGTTGGTAGGAAATTCCAGTGTGGGTCCACACAGTATTTTTACAAGTAAAAGCCTAGAGAGATTCCGTAAGAAAATATGGTCATTCCTACAACATAAGTTTTACCAAAATGCCAAGCATGCCATTGGAATAACATGAATAAGAGCAGCATTCCTTCTGCAGCTCAGAAATTCCAGTTTCATAGGAAATGGAACTGAACCTCTATGGTTGTTTTGAAGCTGCTTTCTTACATTCAAATGGATTGCCTTTCACTTTTCCACCTTTTTTTAAGTAAATTATATTTTCAGTGGGTCAATTCAAACAAAAGATCATGCTAACTCCTCACTTTCCTCAAGATATATTCAATTTGTGAATGTCTCATCCCTGCAAGTATTCAAGGCCGCACTGTGTGGAGCTCTGAGTAACCTGGTCTAATGGAAGGTACCCTTACTCATGGCAGGAGGCTTTTCTTCCAGGAACTGGAAGATCTTTAAGGACCCTTCCAACACAAGCCATGATATGATTTTATTAGACTTAATGATTTTCACCAGAAATATAATTTCAGCTATGTACCTTGGAGAGAACAGAGGCAGCACACTCTCTCTGCTTGTCCCATGCAGATACAACACACACTCTGTAGCTGTGTTGATTGCATTTTAGTGGAGTAGTCACTTGTAGAAGAAAAACATCTCTAGTTTGACAGCTAAGAGCTTAGGTAGGAGGTGTGAATCATTGCCTGAAAGCTGGGAGACACTTGTTCATGCAAATTGCATGAGGTGAAGTGAGGACAGTAATAGGTTTCTAGGCAGCCAGAACCAAAGTGGTCTCAGAAAGGAAAAGTGGGTAAGAGAAGATTTGATTGAGGGAAAGGGAAAAGGCATATTTTTAATCAAGTCAAACATATCTAATTTTCTAACTTTGAATGCATTCCAGTTTTGCTGCATGAACACAAATGGACAGGTTATGTCAAAGAAAATAAAATGGACAGGTAAGTAAATAATCTATGGCTACAGACATGGCAGGTGATGCAAAAATATGAAGTGAAGAAAGTGACCTAGAATATACACATCAAAGGATAAATCTATTGCTTGTTGTAGAACACCCACATTAAATACCACTATTTTTAAAGGACAGGTCATGCAGGGTAACAGAAACATCAGGAAAAGTGAAAGGCAAACAGAGAAAGGAACCAGGGAAATGAGGAGTCACCCTTTCGGAACACAGCAGCCAGACTTGCTTCTATTGAATAAATATCTTTGCTGCAGTCTTCTACCAAGGTTAATGAAACATTATGAAAGTTAGTCAAGGAGAAAAATTTTGTATCCGTTGAAGTGTGTATGAATTTCACAGTATTTTTGTGTCTGTCATTTCAAATTATACTCATCTGTGTTTATTTGTTATTTCAGGTAAGACAATAGCCTGATCGGATTGCTTTCTGGCTCCAGTTCTACCATCTAAATTCATCAATAAGGACTTGTTTTTCAGTTTAGATTTCTATCTCTTAACCTGGAGAGTCATATCTCATTTTCTATTCTGCCAGTGAGCTAATTACAGTAGAGGGAATGGCATTTTAAAACTGGTAAGAAAAATTAAAAAGAAAGTGTCAAAGTTTATCTCACATTTCATATTGGAAGATTCACTTTGAATAATAGTGCAAAGCACAGCACAAAAACACATAACACTTTTGCTGTGGATTTTCCCTGTAGCTTGATCTATTCTGCAGAGTGGATCAGATGCTAAGCTTGACCAAGACATCAATTTCTAGTCATGGGATTGCATTAATCAAGGAACATAGTATTTTAATATGCCACATATTGACATTCTTGACAATTAGTTTGGGGGAAGTCCAAGATTTGGACTGCAGCAGCTACTAACCTCTGAATATGCACCACTGCTGCTCTGAATTTATGACTCCATAAGGGCCTATCACAACCATAAAACTACTAATTGTTGATGTGTTAATGAAGGGTTGGGTTACCAAGAGCTTCATCTGCTTGGTTATTGCTGCATTTAAAATATTGAATTAGGTGCCATTAGCTTTTACAGAGGGAGATGTTATATTGGCAGAAGTAATTGTTCAGAAAACTTATATTTAGGCATTTTACAGACTTGTGCTGAAATACTAACCTGAGATAACTGCTTTGTAGATTCTTACCATTTTCATCATTGTATGAGTGATTTACATCCTGGAGTAAGGTGCAGAATTTTTTTTTTTTTGTTTCTAAGGTTAAAACATTGTTTCTTCAACCTTGTTGTTCAAGGTTAAAACAGTTTGACTTTGTGTCTGTTGCAGCAACGCAAGGCAGTGAATATCTGCATTTAGCTTTAGTTCAGTAACAGTGTGTCTCCAGTTACTTTAAATTCTTAGTGAATCATTTTTAGAAACTGGTATTTTGATAGGAACTTTTTATTCATAGGATCAGTTCCTTCATTCTGTTGGTTCAAAATCAAATTTTTTTAAGGAAAAGCTCTCTCAAGAGAAGGGCATGCAAAAGTGAAATCAATGAAGTGTAGTAAATAATAATGCACATACATGCCCATAGCCTACCAGAGTTACTAAATGGACGGTGTAGCTGGTTAAAATGAGATCTGTTCCTCATAACTTCAATGAGGATTAGCCACTACCCTGAATGAGGCAGACCCACAAACCAAAAATGAGTTTCTGACACACCAAGCAATGTCCTATATACTTCTTGGGTTCTCTGTGGGTCAGCCAGCTCATCTTTCACTTCATTGTTTCCACCATTTCCAAAGGTTTTATTTACATCCTGGTGATAAAAGGGAGTGTTTCTAGTGATGGTGGGAAAAAATTGTGATAATCTTGGTAAGAAATGTATGAGGTGTAGCTCTGAGGTATTTGAAAAGAGCTTGACAGCTTGGGCCTGATCACAAAGGAAGCTAGAGGAGAACAAAGGGGAGCAGGAGGGAGAAAGGGAGGAGCTGGATAACGGAGTTTCATCCTTTAAGTCATTTCTCTTTCTGTCCCTATCCTTTCCAGAGAAGATGACAATGCTGAACTGTCATATATCTCTACATAACCTTAGGCCTACCCTTGTGGTCTTGGATGAAATGATGAGGATCTCATTGTTCAGGGCCTCAGCATCAACCCTGACAAATTCCTCTTCTTCTGCCAGCAACCCACCTTGTATGGAAGCATAACTGAGGACAGTACCCTTAGTCAGCAGTGATATTCCTCAACTCCACAGGAAAACCAGCCTGTCAGTCTCCACTGGTTGTTGATGAATATCTTCCAAGGAAACTGCCTGAACCTTGCCCATGGTTCTAGCAATAGCTCAATATCTGCTGGGTATTCACACTTTAGTAATAGGCTGAAACTGGCTTTACAGGTTTTGTGAAGCTACTCAAATGTAATGGATGAAATTAATAGATCCAGAAAAAAAAAAAAGTTAAAATTTGACCATCTGCATCCAGTTTCCCTTGAACTGGGCTGAAGGACTGTAAGTGAAGGTGTTTCTTGTATGAAATTCTTAGATTAATCTACCCATGTCATAACCTTAGGTAATCTGAATAAAGTGAGTGATTCTCAGTAGTGCCAGTAATCATTCAGTCAAATGAATCTCACCAGCACTGTCCATTTTGAAAAGAAAATTATTGTTCTAGCAGAGAGTTATTTTAATTTTTATCCAGATATGAAAGATTTTTTCTAATTCCTGAGAAACATTGACTTTTAATTTAAAGCTTCTTTAGAAAATAAAGTGTTTGCTAACCACTTTTACATTCATTAGGGAAAATGCAAAACAAGATGAATTGCACACTTTTCTGGCAGGTTCCTGAAATTTTCTGGTTACCACTAGCACAACTGGAATTTTATCTGTCATGCTGGATAAGGGAATGCTTTATATTTCATTTTTTACATTTAAAATACAAATAGAACATATTCTTATTTGAATGAACATTTCAGCACAGAAAAGTTTTTGTGTGAGGAACAGGCAAATTCCACAAATAACCAATCAGTTAGGCATAATAAAAAATATATCTTTACATAAGTTTTACTCTCTCTGATCTCGCACAAACCAAAATAATCCCTGTTCAAGCATCTTACTAATGGAATTAAAAGAGTAGTGGCAAGGCTGAGAAATTTAGACACGGATTTAGTTAAACTTTCATACACATGCAAAATTCAATACTTATTTTTAAAGTAAAAGAGATAAAGATGGCTATCATACTTCAGTGGAGTAGTGCTGAAGTTTAAATCAGCAAATCAATATTACTTTAAATTGTATGATTCAAAGTAAATGACCTTAATTTAAAAATTTGAAAGAAATTATTTGAAACAGCAAAGCAAACATTAACGAAGAGTCATTGTCATTTCAGCTCAACAAACTGATACCTTTACTACACACAAGGACCAAGGAAAGATTCATTTTACTAATAATATTCATATTACAACACTCAGGTATTCATATTACGCACAGCTCAGGTATTCACGCACCCTTCAGCTACAGACTTCTTTACTACTAGGCAACAAATACAGGGTTTTGACTGAGTCAACTTCTCTTGTCCATCATTATCTCAATTTTCTTTAAGTAAAAGGCAAACACTTCTGGCACTGTGTTTCTAATCCTCAGCTTATTATGACAGCCCTGACAAAAGCACCCAGAGATCTACTGCACTTTGCCTTACAACAGCAGAGTGGAGAGTGTCCACCTGAGATTAGACAGCACATACACAGCAATACTAATGAACTCTCCTGTTCATCTCTGTCAGACAGTGTTTCAAACACATGATGCCATCATTAGTATTTCAATTAAGAAGTGTTGAGCCATTGCTTTAGCTATAGACCTTTATGCAATTTGTTGTAGTGCCTTGCTCCAGTTTTTGATGAGTTTTTTCCATGGAAGATCAGACTTCCCTTATCTAAGAAGAACCTTGGTGAAGAACCAGCAAATGTTCTACAGAACTAAAGAGAAAAGTACAGTAAAATTTATGCTTCTTTCAGTAAGGCTGTATTGGAGGGGATTTCAACAAATCCAGTGGAACCCACCTCTAACAGGTTTATTTCCATGCCACCCTTGTCTCCCCTTCTTGCAGTTGCACAGCTGCACTCAGCACAGCAAGGGAGGCTTGTTTCTTCTTTTCTGCCTCTTCAGGCTTTGACAGAGATATTCTCCTTCTCCCTGTATTTGTATGTAGATACTGTGGAAAGAGAGAGGAAAAAGTCTGAGGATAAAGTCTTTCCACCTCCCTGTCCTTGACCGAGAATTGATTAAGAGCCCTTTGCTAACACATCCCACTCCCCACACTACCGTACCTGAGACATAAAGTGCAAAGACAAAGGATTTCTAGAAGATATCAAGGTCTCTAGGCTACATATAAGTACAGATAAGAGTTGCCTTCTTCTAGAATTTGATCCCATTCCCACTGTAATCAAAATCAAATGCCCAACTTTGTGCTAGCACTTTAGTAACAGAATATCTGAAGGATATGTTCAAAGAAAACCCTATCCAAATTTTAGATTTGTTTAATAACAGTGTTAAAAATACTTAGAGAACAGTTTCTATTTTATAATAGCTACTATTGGCAATGATGAAGAATGAAGTAACATTAGGTGAATAGCTAAATAGTAAAGATTGCTAAATTATTTTTCCTTCAATAAGTTGACCTGCCATGCTGAGGTGCCTTAGAATAAATAGTTCTACTGCCTTTTCACTTTATTCCAGTATTATGCTAGACAAATTTGCCATTTTAACCTTTTTCCTCAGCAATACCAAAGAAATACTAAAGAAATTAAATACATGGAGATATCAAATATATGTACCTATTTATCTCCAGGAAACCAGTGAGGTAAAAGGGTTAAATTGTGTTTAACCAGAATGTATACTTAGTGTTCTTTATCTCCCTGGAACTTGTTAGCACTTTGAGGACCAATTCACTAAGAATGAATAATACCGTGAATGACATCAGCTTCCGCCAACATGCAAGAGGTTACTATGGTAATGGAGAAAGTTTTTCACAGTACAAAACAAGTACCATACTTGATATATTAGCCAGCCAAAGAAAGCAGTCACATATAAACTACAGCATCTTTCTAATGAATAGCCATTTATGCAGCATGCATGTTAGCAATTCTGCTGAGTTCCTCTGAACATCAAACTGTTGGCAGTTATATTGAAAAACTTGGCAGATTTACAAAAGTGCTAACATTTTGTTTTCAGCAGCTTGTTTTTTTCTTTCTCAGAGCCCATATCTTCAGCATATTCACAGAGTCTTTAGCCAATGCCAACCAGGAAGGTCTCTGATCTGAGCTTAAACGTACTGTATATGCACACTGAGAAGGCAGGATGTACAAGCCATGCAAGTGACTCAAAGTAGATTTTTTTATTTGTGGCAGAAGAACAGATGGCTTCTTTGTTAGGTGGTGCTTTCTTTTTTATTTGCTCACCACCTTTTCCATAAGAGTTTAATCCACAAAACAAGTGTATTTGCTAATATGCAAAAGCCAGAAAATATTGAAACCTTCAAATCATAGCCATGCATATATATGTGCCTATTTCAGTAATGGTTCAAGACCATATCAAACCACATAAATATTCCCTAATTCTAAACAGAGCAATATATTATTTCCTTACTCCTTCCACTTTTCAAAAGAAAAAAAAAAGAAAAACAACCCAGTAACTTCTTATTTTGGATGGGGTGCATCCAAAAGATGGCAAATCCATTCTTTCTTGCAGGACATTGAGAGACGAAGAAAAAAAGAAATCTGAGAGCAGTTACAGACCACTGATTCCAGGAGTCTGCTGGCAGATAACTCTGAGGGTTTCTACTGATGTAAATTATTGTAAACCTTATCCCAACTGACTGAGGTATCATCTGACAAGACCTTCCTCACAGCACTTTTTCTATGCTTCTCCATTGCATTTCCCTTGCCAAGGATGAGGAAGTGAGTAAAAAGCAAAGGAATGAGTTAGAGTGAATGAACTTTCATGCAATTCCAGCAAAAAGCAGTAACTGAGTTTGGATTCTGTCTTCTGCCACCTATGTAATACATTTTGGCTGAAGATGCTGCCAAATACGTACATTTAAAATGCTTCCAAAATTAAACTTCTCTTTCCAAGTCTTTCTGTATATCATCATCGAGTCATTCAACCTGCCATTGTTTTCATAGACATGAAAGGTTTTTCCAGTCACTCCTCTGCACTTCCTATCAACCTTTCAAGTGAGGTTTTAAAATGGATTTGAAATTTAAAACACCTTTCATTGGATGACTTTTTTTTTTGTATAAATTAATGTGTTCCTAATGTCAGAATCAAAAAAACATTCCATATTCTAAAATTTGGATCCTGCTGGCTCTATATTTTCAGCTATGGAATTTCAAAGATGTTCCATTCTTGACATTTGAACTAAATATTTTAAAGCTTTTATTCATAGTGCTTTAACAATTTAGCTTCTTCTCTGTAGTCTCATCTATTACCATGCCAGTTGATATGTTGGTAATGCTTTTTGTTTGTTTCAGATATTGGCAAAAGGGTAAACAAGAAGTGCAAAAAATATAAGAAAAACTTTTGTGTTTTGTCTGAAATTCCTTTTTTTTTTTTTTTTTTTTTTACAGCTTTGCTTTATAATTTCTAGGACATTTCATGTTTAATTGCAATTCTGTGACTGAAAGGTATGGCAGTTCCAAGAAGAGATACCCAGTCTTTGGAAATGGAGGAGACAGCAGCACAGATTATACATGTCGGTCTGAGACCTACAGCCTGACTAGTCTAAATGGGCTAGCACAATACTGGTGGCAGAATACAGTCCACTTCCTGAGCAGGAGTGTTCTCCCTCTTCTTGGTATTTTTAGGCACTGCAATAAAGATCAGAGATGATCATTTGGGTACTTTTCCATGCAGCTCAATAGACTACTGTATAGAAATGCCTGTATTTGGCAGTATTCCACCGTACAGCTCATGCAACTTTACCTGTATTTTGAAAATCTTTGGGTTTTTTTCCCACTGGTCATATTTTTTGCATCTCAGGGAGGAACATAGCTAAGTTTCTTCTTTGTAGCAGATTATTTAATCTGCTAACACCATCTCAGAGGTGGCACTAACTTTCATTAAAGAAAAAAAATCAAACCCCAGTACTCTTTCAAGTACTGTCACCACATAATCATGAGAGGACCTGATCTGCTGTTTTATGAAATGAAGCTTGTTAGATCTGTATTCTTAAAGATAGTTAGATGGTTAGAGATCCGTCTTCTTTAAAGTAAACATTGCCCTTAATACTGACATTCAGCTGTTTCCCCACATACACTGCACTAACTAGGAAGACTTAGATGCCTTTCAAATTACTCACCACCAACGTTTATCACTGAGGATGTTTTCTTCCCTTGACCATATAGGAAAGCAGCACCTGACAGCCTGTTAGGCCCCAAAACATTCACTCAGTAAGACTTCAGAAAGGTCTTACAATTGTTCATGTTCTTTGAGTTATACAAACGGGATAAACACCGACAAGATATTCCCAAGAGGTCAAAACAACAAAAAGAAGCTTTACTAGCAACTTTAGAAAATCAAAGAACTTGGGCAAATTAAGAGCAACACTCAATCAACATAAAAAAAACTTCTTAACACATTAACACAGTCCATTAAATTTAGCAAACTCTATGCCTGCTTAATTTTAAGTTACTCAAAAATACTAAGAAGGGGGAATTAGAAGAACAAAGAGAGAAGGACAAAAAACATACAGAAGAGGACTTATGTTGTCACAGTTGAGATGGCCACAATACACAGAGTAACATCATACAACAGCAGAAGGCTTCAACCCATACAGAGTAACACCATAGTGCCTCAAAATGCTTCAAGCATCTGCTCTTCTTGTTCTTTAGCCCAAACTTTTATACCCCTCATGTTCACGCATTGCACCCGTGTGCCCTCTGTTCCCTTTGGTGTTTGGTCAGTGCACCTGGGCATTCTGTGGCTCATTGCTGTCAATGCTGCTCCCCTGCTTCTCACAGCTGCACCCACTGGGGATGAGGCTCGGCCACAGCCCCACTGCCAATTATCACAAACCTTACAGAACTACCTACATTACATAACTACCATTCCTGGGTGCCAGCAGTGTTTAGCTGATAGAAAGTCTAAGAGGAGGCAGGGTCAAGTTGTGTCCTTGCTGCATGTTTGGCCTTAAATACCCCTTGGCCATCCTGGGCTCTTCCCCAGGTGGGATTCCAGTAATTTGGACACTCCACTCAGGAGCTGAGTAAGGGGTTCCAGGGTTGGGGTGTAGGGCATTGCCTCTGCTGTGCCAGGGATTGGCAGCCACTACAGGGCTGGGATACAGGCCTGGGTTGGGGGGGGTGAGGTGTGGGGTGTGGGCAAGGCCAGGTCTGCTACCTCCCACACACGCACCCAAATAAATGTTTGGAGCCAGCAATCCTTCCATTCTCTCCCACAGCCCTGGGGACAAGGCGCTGGACACCCATTCTGCATCACACACGTTCTCCTGGTTATGATGTTAGGAAGCTGGAGCAGGAGAACTGACCACAACCTTTCATCTGCAAGTTCTTCATAGAAATTCCTGTCTCAGTGGGATCTCAGTTGAGCTGCAACATTTATCGACATTTTATATACTCAACAGAATCATAACACAAAATGTTATGCTCTGCTTCACAAATTTCAGAGGGTTAAGCACAAATTCAGGATAATGATGAATAGAGAACCTGGCACTGAAAGTAGATACTCACCCACACTTGCTAAATAAACAGTTTTATGAACAATAAGTTATTTTTTCATTTTCATATTTTTCAAAGGATGTAGACAATAATTTTTGTTTCATGTGACAGCAATTTGTTTTCTGTGTTGTATTTATATAGAAAGAAACAAAAATGATCAAAATAATAACTCAAGCTGAAAGAGAGTTCTAATGACAAATACAAAAAAGAACTCCTCACACTCCATCATTCTCCTCTGCCATGATGGTTATTTATCATTGGCACTGTTTGCAATAACTGTTTTTCTGGCTTAAAGCTCAAAACCAATTTTTTTCTACTTTATTTGAAATCTCTGTGGCAAAAAATTTAAATGTTTAAGATTTTCTACATCCCATTACTTAGGACTGTTACAATTAAAAAAAAAAAAAAAAACAACAAAACAAACCAAAAACATATAGATAGTTGTAAATTAAAAAAAAAAATTAAGTACTGTCTGATATAGACAGTTGTAATTACACCACCAAGATCTACCAAAACAATTTATAGCATTTAAAAAGACAAGTTCAAAACAGCATGTCTCTACCTCTACTCTGACAGAATACAAATGAATGTGCAGAGGAAGATATAGTATCAAATATCACATCATTATTTCTTGTTCCCTCATCAGCTTTACCAGCATGAATTATTTATACTGACTGAGCAACTAGAATCAGTCTCATTCACAACTACCCACAGGTGACAAAATGTAACAGTGATAATGATGGTAATCTTTTATTGCTCTCAGTTATTTTTCTACTACTTATGGTTATGAACCTGCATTTTTGAGTCTTCTGTTGCTTCATTTGCATAGCATAAAATATCTAGAAAGGTGACTTGCTTGATTTTTTGAGTTTGGAATCCTGGGACAGTCTTGAATTCATGCAGTTGAGAACAGCACAATTTTCTCATCCCTCAACTGTCTCTCACACCTACTAAAACAGTCCCTTGATGACTACAGTTTTGTAGCTTGGACAGTGCTCTAAGCTAACTCAAGAAGTGATTATACTTGAACGGGAATTTCAGAGATAATTTTTGAGTCATTTTTAAGTTTCCTTACCCTGCTCTAGCCATTATTTTTCCTCCTGCAATCATCTGATTTTAATCTGCTGTTTGGATGCTTGTAACCCTGACATTGAATTAAAGGCCTAAAAATCTCAACACATTCATGTATGATTTCACTCATTTCTGTTATCTTCAAATCTCCTCTGTTCTGCCCAGAGTCTCCTCTTTCCACCATAACCCAAATGCATAGCACATTTGAGCAATACACAGAAATGCATACAGACCTCAGGTATGTATGTATTCTTGCTTCTGAATCCACTTTTCTACTTGAAGCAGTATGCAAATGAGATGATATTAGATGACTTGACATTAGATGAACAGGGTGTCAGGTTAGTGAATAGCTGGGGAGAAAGAGCGGCAACAGAGTCTGGCTGTGAAATCCCACAGTATTTCAAACAGTTTGTGCCTTCAGCAGAAGACAAATCATTGTGTATTAGCATGTCAGAGAGGAAAGAAAAGATGAATGTGGGAATCAGTCTCTGAATGTGTCTTGAGACTGATACTTACCTTATAAGTAATGTACAGTGGGTGAAGTGGATCCACTGTGCAACTGCTAGAAAGAGAGCAGAGCTTTGAATGGAGTCCAGAGGGGGAAGAGATGAATCCTGAAAGGCTGACACTCAGGGTTTCAACAGAGTAGAATTTAAAGAAAAGGCTGGGCAAGAGAAGAAAATAGAGTACTGTCTGGTGTAAAACTGGTAGTGAGACAAGAGCTGGAAAAGAAAGATGGCTAGGAAAGAGAAGTGGACCTGCCCTTCTCTGGAGCAATCAGAAGGCAAATCCTGGTCTTTCTATTCTGACTTTTAGTTTAGTTCATTAATTTTAATATTGTTATCCTTTTACCACTTCTGGATGCCACACTGGACGTAGCTATTCCCAGGCAAAATCTTCAGGAGAGCTGTATCTTTTTTGTCTTTTTCCTCTGTACCTGAATTTCAAGATACTCTTGACCATCCTTCTCTTTTATTCGTAGAACTGCTGAATGTCACCTACAAAATCGGAATAGTGTGGCGCTGAAGTTTTTTAAGTGTGGCTTTTACTAGGGATGTAGCAAAATGTCAGATCTTTCAGTGATTAATAAAAAGTACCTTTAGTAAGCAAGTAATAGAGGACTTGGAAGCCATATTTCACATGGCTGACCGAGTGCCAGACTTCAAAACTCTGGCAAAGAGCTTGCTGCTACACTGTTCTGCATCTATGCCCTAGTTTGAGTTTTAAGTAGGAATTATCTGCCAGCTTGCAGTTATAATGAAACAAGTAGGAAAACAGTCTCAAGCTATATATAGTATTTGGAATTTAAGCTCAAGCAGTAACAGGAAAGCCTAGTCTGTAATTCTTCCTCTGCAGGTATGAGAGAGAAAGAAAAAGAAGAAGGATTGACAAAAATGGTAAAAATGTCCAGAAGGACATCCTGGCCATGTCCCTACTATTGTCTTTCTCTAGATAACAGCTCTTCTATCCCCATTAGCTGCCTCACCTTGTCAATGGGAATTTAAAAAAAAAATATATGTTTTACTTAAGTAAATGAAGCAAATTACTAGGGAGAAAAAGAAATTGACATGACCCCGACCACCATTGTTGGTTTTCTACACTTAAAGAGATTTTAATTTTTTTTTTTTCTGTGACATCTCTCATTCAAATGAAAGCAAGAATTCTGTGGTTTGTGGCTTAATCCAGGTTCTGGGAGATGCAGCTTCAGTACTTCTTTTGGCTGAGGGAATTTAAATTTATATCTGCTATTAAGGATCCAAGCCACTAGACTAATTTTCATTCTTCATAGGTTGGAACTTCTCTTCTTTTTCTTTTTTTTCTTTTTTTTTTTTTTTTTTCCGTCAGAGTGATTGGTGCTTCATGCTCACAAAATCCTCTTGCTCTGCTAACCACCTCTGGTTACTGCAGATTGCCCCAGGAATGATGGTTGTTTTTAGATATGGAAGGGTTAATGAGGCCTTCCTTTTTATAAGATGATTAAGCTTGACAGTCTGGCTCACAAGATCACAAAACCTAACCCCACAAGTTAATCAGCCACGTACCTAACTGCTGCCAAATCCATGCCAGTTAGGATTGCATACATTCATGTCAAGAGGGCATCCATGTGTTCCCGTCTGGAACGATTCCTTGTACATTTACACCTCATTCAGATGAACCTCAGCAATAACACTGGGCTAAAACCAAAGGTGAATTGAAAAAAAAAAACCTGAATTCAACATTTCCTAGAGGTTACAGGGGTAGACTGCCATACAACACAATTGAAAGAATGGAGGAAGCCCGACTAAACATCTCCCAAAAGAGGGGCAAAAAGTGACTAAGACAGAACGTTTGTTGTGGATGATTCTTTTACTTCGGAAAAGCCTGGGATATTGCTTGCAAGAATCTTAAAATAGTAATCCAGTATTTTTATTCTGATAATCCATTTCTTAGATTTGGCATAGGGTTATTCTAAGCTCTAGATTTACACAAATTCATACAGACAGGTTTCCATGTTTAGCTACAAAAATCCAAACTCTGCATAGGTTTCACGCACTTCTTGAGGTATAGGCATTCACACAGGAAGGAACCACATCATGGAAGTCTGCATGTCAAGAACTAACAACATGGCTGTGTTTTCAAGGATGTTGTAAAACACTATGCTCACTTCTGCTTCATAGTTGTACAAAGAAGTTAAAAAATTCAACAAAGCAGAAAAAAAATTGCATGCTTGTGTTTTATGCTGGCTTTGCAAGCAGGACAATGGAATAAATCTCAAAGTTTGGGCTACATATCAAGGTCTGCTACAGGTTTTGTGTCATGCTGTCATTTCCCCACTTTGCCTCTTGTCTTCATAAGACATGCAAAAAATTAGGAAATGGAATATCCATTAGTGAGCTTATTTTATTGTAACACTGCTGAGTACTGCTACTATATATACAGGCATGATTATTCACATGTAAAAAAGGGATACACTTGTCCTAGAGAACATTAGTGTCTGATTAGATCCTCTGGGGCTACTGCATTCCAAACAATTAATCAGATCCATAGTATCCAAATTGGCCATGAAGGCTACAGACATTAAAAATGGGAGGTTTTTGGCCTGCAAGCAAACAGAGGTCAACATGAACTAAGAAGACCTGTCATCAGGCCACCCATTAACAGACATTTCACCATTAATTATTTCCTCTTAATACAAGACTGGTGCAAGAAATAAAGAGTAACTAAGCAACTATGGTTTAATGACTTTATTGCATAAATGTAAACTATTTCAGTTTGTGTTGCATTTTCATGTATTTTGAACCATTAAAATTTAAGTGGAAAGCAGTAAAATTGGAAAAAGATAAGGATCTAGAGAAAAAATAGTTTAAAGATACATAGAATTGATAGAATAGTAACTGAGATTTAAGACACTGACATTCCATATTAACATGTCTTCATTGTATTAACAGTGCTAGAATGAATAGCTGTGCTATTTGCAGGGGCTTTAACGAAAAAGAATGATCATGTTAGCTCAGTCCCTGTGAATAATGTATGAGGTTGAATTCAACTTATTTGCCTCATCTTGCATTCAGTCTAAAACCCCCACAAAATAAAGGACTACACTTAGCATTAAGTAACAATTTCTTGTTTTAACTTCCATGTCATTATTTCTGTGCAGTTAGACATTGGTCAGAAAATTGCATATGTGGTGGTTTTCCATTATTTAGAATTTTTGGATGCAGTCTCAGTGTCAGATAGAGGCCAGTCTGGGAGTTCTTCTATTTTACCCATTTAAATCCTTTAGGCCCTCAATGCATTTTTAATAGCCCATAGAAGAATCAATTAAATCTTGTTATTTGTATGCATTACAGGGTTATGCTCTTGTGGGTATCTAGCTAGTGTTAATTAACCAAGGAGGAAAGCATTTTGCACTTTTAAATGGTGTAAAAGGCTATATTCACAAATTAAGAATCTAACAACAGTTTGGAATGGAAAAGTCTTATTAATAATAGCAATTTATTGGTGATTTATGGATTCCAGCTGAAGAAAGTTATGTGGAAAAGAAGACTTCATTATCACCTCTGTTTAAATCAACCTATTTTTCTAATTTTATTCTTTTAAAGAAAATTATACTTTATAATCACTTTGAAAACTTTAGCTACCTGGGACAGTAATGACCTTGAAGAAATGAAGTCACCCACTCTCCCATAGCAGAAAAAAGACTTCTTGAGGAAAATACCATGGAGTTTTGAGGAATCTTTCTAGCCCAGCTTATACTAGGAAATCCTACCCCTGTTCCAACTGGGTTAATTTAGAAACTATATCCAAAAGAAACCAGTGAAGATGAGGAGTAATAGAAAAGAAGACATTCAGGTAATTTCATTCAGTTGCTGTTATAATTTTCTAATCTACAATGAAAAGGGGCAACAGCAGAGTCTTGTCATCAAGCAACACTGAGAAAATCAGGCTTACAAGGATGCCTAATAGTCAGTTTTGGCTGCAATGAGTTTTAACTGTAACAGGAGAGCAGAAAGGCATTTGCATAGCAACCCATGTAGTACAAGGGATGGGGGGAGGGGTACAATAATCAGGGCAAACAGAACTGAAAGGTGGTAAGAATGTAGAATCATAGAATATCCTAAACTGGAAGGGGGCCACAAGGATCATCAAGTCCAACTCCTGGCCCTGCAAAAGACAGTCTCAAGAATGACACCATGTTCCTGAGAGCATGGTTCAAATGCTTTTTGAACTCTGTCAGGCTTGGCATTGTGACCACTTACCCTTTCCAGTGTCCAACTGCCTTCATCTTCTTGGATGAAGAACCTTTCTCCTGATATCCAACCTAAACCTTCCCTGATACAATTCAGGCCATTCTCTCGGGTCCTGTCACTGGTCACCAGAGAGAAGAGATCAGTGCCTGCCCCTCCTCTTCCCCTCATGAGGAAGCTGCAATGAGACCTCCCCTCAGTCTCCTCCATGCTGAACAGACCAAGTGACCTCAGCCCATATGGCTTCTCCTTCAGACCCTTCACCATCCTCGCGGTCCTTCTTTGGACACTCTCTAATAGTTCAATATCTTTTTTATATTGTGACACCCAAAACTTGAGGTAAGGCCACCCCAGCTCAGAGCAGAGCAGGACAATCCCCTCCCTTGCCCAGCTGGCCATGCTGTCCCTGATGCCCCCAGGACAGGGTTGGCCCTCCTGGCTGTCAGGGCTCTGCTGGCTCATGTTCAACTTGTCATCGAACAGGACCCCCAGGTCCACTTTGTGGCGCTGCTTTCCAACATCTCAGTCCCCTGTCTGTCTGTACATTCAGGGCTGCCCCATCCCAGGTGCAGAATCGGGAACTTGTCTTTTGTTAAACTTCATACAGTTGGTGATTGCCCAGATCTTAATTTGTTGAGGTCTCTCTGCAGGGTCCCTCTGCCATTTATGGACACGTTGACTTAACGAAGGAGAATCAAATGGTATGTTAACAGATATCTGTCCACCAGTATGAGATCCCCATCCCCTGCTTTCTCACTGCTGGGGGAAAGCAACTTCTTACTGAATTAATCCTTCTGAAGAGGAGTAACACCTTTACACATACTAATCTCCTGATGAACTTCTGGGCAAGGTGCTCTAGATCTCCTGCATGAAAGCCCCTGCATAGCTAGAGGCTTTTTGCCTTAGTCCTTCTACATCATTGCCTGTGTAGAAAATGAAGATTTCTCACAGTGTCCATGAAAAACAGCATCCTGGTGTTGTAACACTGGTCACCGGATAACTGCAGGACAATGTCTGCCTGAAGACCCAAATGGGAAGGGAAATAAAACTCAAAGGACAATCCAGAAAAAAGTCACTGGTATTCTTCATAAAGAAAAGGGCACTTGGCATATAGTTTAATATTTTTAAAAGATATTATAATGTTTGAAGATGTAATTAAATGCTGCACATGATGCACAAATGATGGTTACTTTCATTTTGCTGATACTACTCTGTTATTTTATGCAATGACTGACTGTGTTGCTTTGGGCAGGCCATGTTGTATAAAAAAAATCTATTCCTTCAAGGCAAGGCTGAAGATAGTAAATAGTTCTTTGAAGTGGAATTTAGTTCAGAAGATATTCAACTATATTTTTCCCTTGGAATTTATGCTTGGTGTGTCTTCAATTACTTGTGTTTCTCACTACAGCCTTTGGTAAGCTCAGGAAAGATTCATTTGGACTAAGTACTATTATAAATAAGCTTCCATTCATACTAATATGAGGACCTTTATCTTGTCCTGCTATGATAGAAGAACAACATATTCCTGGAGCAACTGGCATCCATTAAGGCATCCTATCATTCATCAAGCACAAACAGTTTGCTAAGCCTAGCCCTGTCTATGGGAACAAAAACATCTCCATATTTCTAAGGAGGCAGAGCACACATTGTCATGTTTCAATAAGGAGCTGGATAAATATTGTAAAATATTGTTTCAGTAGAGCAGATGCTCAAACCATATCGGCACCCATTAACAAACTTGGACACCCTGGGGCAAGAAACTTTATAATGGAATGGAATTATCTCGGAATGTATAAGCAACACCCTACCTAAGGCAAAGAATAAGATTACTTTACATTTTTTTTTTTTTAATAAACCAAACCTAAATACAGACCTACAATTTCCTTGTTCCTGAGCATCAGTTTCAGAAAATGAGAAACCATCTACTAGTCCTTAACATAAGCTGAGAAAGAACAACAACAAACCCCAAATTGCAGACATTTTTAACTTTTTTTAAAAACTGTTGTTCTATTTCTAGATACGTGGACAAGTCTGATCTCAGCTAATTGTTTCAATTAGCACATAGACTGTCATCTGAAAGGAAGATCCAACAGAGGACAAGATAAAGTCTATATAAAGTAAATGACATGTTTATTTTTTTTTATTTTAAGGAGCAGCATAAAATAGCTCCAGGAGATCCCTCAGGGTTTTTCTAAATTATCATTTCCTAAAAATAGTCACAGTACTGTTGGGCTATAATCTGTGTTTCAACCTGCTGTGTTTTAAAACAGGAGTCCTAGAATCACCATGAAATATTCTTAGCATGAAGCTGCTGGGATAGAGAAAGAGCAAGATTAACATTTTAGGTTTTATATGAACTGCATGAGCACAGGGCCTACGCTGCTGCTGAATCATCTTTTTTGCAGTTTTCCAAATTTTTTTTTTTTTCCAAACAGGTTTCTCACGGACTGAAAAAATAAAAACAGTCCTTACCTTTTATATAGTGAGGAAATTATAGGAAGTTTGAGCATTCTTAGACCATAAATGCAGCACAATCCTCAATGAAAGTGAATTATCAGTGAAATCTAATTATTAGAAAAAACAGCAGACAACCTACATGAAGCCATGACACTAAAAAGAATGAGGTGTTGAAAAGGGTGAAGCCTCAAAATCTAGAGAGTCAGAATGGTACAGCTCCCAGCTCCCACATTAAATCTCAGAATCATAGAATGGTTTGGGTTGGAAGGGACTTCAAATATCATCTAGTTCCAACGCCCCTGCCATGGGCAGGGACACTATGGACACCTTTCACTAGACCAGGTTGCTCAGAGCACAGCCCCCTCTACATTTTATTTTTCTTAACTTAATAAAGCCTTGTAAAAAGTAAAAGGAATAAAGTTTAGAGGCATCAGTTTCCTATTAAATATTAAGGCCAAATCATGAACTGAACATTAATTTACTTTGCTAGAAACTCTATCCTTGATTCTTATATTCTACATATTAATCTGTTCATCCTGACAGTGAGCTACCATAGCCACTATAAGCTACAAAATAGTCTGAATTTATTTATTTATTTATTTTGCAGAGGACAATTCACCTATTTCCGGTGGGTAAGTACACTATTTATAGCTCTTTACTCTTAAATTCAAATACTTACAAGAGTCCAAACATAAAGTATAAACTGTCTGCAGAGAAAAACTGACCTGAAGCTGTATTAATATGCATTTTGTACATATTAGGTTCTATATTAAGAGCATTTATGCCACTCAATCTCACTACCATCAAGCCTCTGGCTGTCAAAGAAAAAGATCCTGTGTAAGGCAGATAAGCTCCACCAAAGCCCTTATTTGTAAACATAGTACAGCTGCCAAGTGCCTCAGAATTCTCTTACGTTACCTGATCACGTAGTTGGGAGCAGACTGTAGAGCAGCTTTGTCAGCTTGCAAACAGAATGCGTGTCTCCCGATCTGCAACAGATCTTTCAAGTATCAAAAATGCATAAAGATAAGGTGCTTTTCAAATCCTACATTTACTGGTTTACAATTTATAAAGCCAAATTATTGCTCAGGGCAGCAGCTCTATCCTCCCTCCCTCCCTCCCTCCCTCCCTCCCTCCCTCGCCTTCCTTCTTCTGTCTTTAATTTTAGGCTGTACATTATTAATTGCCTCCCCTCATTTATATTTTTTAAGAGATTAAATAAATCTGACCAATGTCAAGTGGGATATGGGAAAAACTAATTTCTACCACTTACTTTTTTTTTTGGCCAAACTCAAAAAATACAGAATAGAGAAAAATTGAGGGAGAAATGTTTAAAGCCATTGCTCAACACCTTTGCCCTGTAAAAAATAGATGAGATAATAAGGAAAAGAGGACTGACAATCAGGCATTAACTGGCAATCAGAAAGGTAACATATTTTTGGTTACATGAATTCATGTGTTTTTCTCTCTAAAAGAGTGTATATTAGAAGTGGTATGTGCAAATGATCAGGACACAGGAGCTTTAGAATAATACATTCTATAAAAAATAGTGATCGACCTACCAATAACTTCCGGGATGATTTTTGCTATAACTTTATTGTATTTTTTTTCCCTATAGCTTTACCACTCTCTGGTCAGACAACTGTTATTATCCCTTCCCCTGTAATCCAGCTGCTCTCCTTAATCAGGAAATAAGTACAAATAATTTTTCAGTAAATTAGTTGACTGAAGGAGTCCCATTTTGAGTGACTTTTATCTTTCAAGTGTGAAAACTAATTTCACATCTTTGGTGAGTGTGATCATGGGTTCACACTAATCCTTTGCAAACTGCCCTCAGCAAACTGCCTGAGGTGTTCTGCTCCCATACCCTCAAGCACTGCCTCTCTGGGCACATTTTTCTTTCTCCAACAGTGCTCTACACTGTCTTGAAGGCTGTGCAAAGTGTTTATGAGAGGGATAGACACAGTAAAGAATCACAATTTATATGATCTAATGCCAAAGTTTGTCAGTGTGATTAAAAACATTAAGTTCTGGTTGAAAATTGATAAATTACTAAATAAATGCAAGTATTTTTTTAGCATAGTTTTGTATGTCTTAAAAGTAAAGCAAACCATATAAATATTGTGTACCAGGGAAAAATTGTCATTTGTATCTGTGGTGGGTTCACCCTAGCTGACACCCACTCAGTCTTGTACTTTTTCCCTTTTTTGCAGATGGGGAGAAGTCACAAGAAAGGAAAAAAAAATAAAAAAAGACTTGTGGATCATTGTTGTGACATTTTTACAGGAAAAGCAAAAGCTGCACACATAAGGCAGGCAAAATAAGGAATTCATTCATTACTACCCCTTGGCAGAGAGATGTTCAGCCACTTTTTGGCCAGCAGACCCTCAGCATGAGTAACACTTGCTTGCACAGACAAACACTATCACAACAAACATCCCCCTTCCTCCTTCTTGACTGGAGCTGCTCTAGCTGAAGCACACCACTCTGTGTGGAGTACCCCTTTTGTCAGGTTGGGTCCACTGGACGGGTGGTGTTCTTTGCCAGCCTTTTGCCACCTCCAGCTTGAGGCCTTCTGGATGGGGGTGGGGGGGGAAAGAACCCAGTAGGTTTCATTTCCCACCCTGGAATCAAAGTTTTGTCTCTACCCCAAAAGTGGGAGTGGCAAGAGACTGACAGAGGACCCTGCCAGGATGGCAGACCCAAATTGACCATATTCCACTCCATGTGATATTGTGCTCATCAAGGAAAGCTCAGGACAAAGAAGAGAAAGGGAGGGTTTAGCAATGGTGTGACAGGAGTGAAAGAACAAAACTGGTGTAACAAAGACAAGTCAGTAACGCAGTAGCACACTAAAACTTGCATTTCTCTGAGACACTGGATTTTGTTACTCATCCGTTTGTGGTCTTGGCAGGTGTTTGCCTGTGAGAAGACCCTTTGATAAGTTTCATTAGAGTATCTCCACAGGAATATGAAATGTTATGTTCTGCCATCAGGATGAGAAATGTTTCTTCTTCCTCCTCAACCTTTGAATCAATCTGTGCAACACAAAATCAGTGTGTCAGCTTCATGTGCACAAGTACTTTTTATCTTGCTGCTGTTTTGTAGCTGGGAAAAGTGATAGCAGCTATCATCTAATTTGGAAATCAACTTCAAAAGTGGATCTGTGTCTTCTTTCCAAGAAGAAGTCAGACTTCCAACAGATTGAATTCATTGATATGTGTTTCTTAAAAGAAATTTTTCTAGGTTCCTAACATTGTTACTAGGTGCTTTTGTACAGGGAACAAGGAGAGTAAGAAGCTTTTTGAATGTTGTTGAATCTCCCTAACTTTGATTTTAGGCAATTAATATATAAAAAGGAAATTCATAGAAGTCTATAATTATTTTTTTGCAGGGCGGGCCAGAACAACTGAAGTGTCATGCATGTCACGATAAGAAAATTTTACCACGTAAAACTTGCAATAGCATTGCCTAAACACTTCTGCAATACCCTGCAATGAATTCCTTGCTCTTCTTTGGCTGCCTGCATGGCTTTTACTTTGCCCACTAAACTCTCTTTATCTCAACCCTTGAGTTTTCTCACTTCAGCCCTTCCCATCCCGTCTTCCACCCCAGCAGGTGGGAGGGAAGGAGCGGCTGGGCGGGGCCGAGCTGCTGCCTGGGGTTAAACCGGACGCGGGGCCATGATCTCAGGGGTTGATGGAGCTCTGGTGGGACAGGTCACACCACAGCAGTGCTGCCAGGCACGGATGCAGCAGACTCTTTGAGGAAGGACAGTGCCAGGGTGCTGTCAGGGTGGGGGTTCCCGTGGGAGCTGGAGCTGCACGGGATCACCGTGGGTTCTGTGGACAGTGCTGAGCAGCCAAGTCCCTTCCTACTGCCTCAGCTGAGGAGCAGGGCAGGGTGGGGAGCAGCCCCAGCCCTGGGTATCTGACAAAGTCAGTGACAAAACAGGTCTGAGTCACCCTGGAAAGTCTGCCATTGTAATAGGAGACATTCATAGTGGGTCTTCCTCATACTGGTTTTCTTGTGTTACAAAATTCCTAATCTTTGCAGACATGTACTGTCACTGGTGTTCAGGAGTAGGCCAGGTGGCTGTCATCAAGCCTGACTTGAAAACATTAAAATCACTGAATTAGGGCTGATGTGAAACAAAAATATTGTGAGCCAATTGAGTTAATTAAAAATGGATCTGTCAGTACATGGATTGAACTTTACATTTCAAACAAGAAAGAAAGCTCAACAGTAAAAAAAGTACTAAAAGTACCTTTCACATACATGTAATCACAATATCATATAGAAATCAATTCTGGATTTAACAAAGTAGATTTTTTCCCCCCTGCAAAATAATTAAATTCCCCTGAAATAATTCAGGTTGTGCAATGTTACCAGGAGAAAAGAGTAAAATGTAGCCACCAGGTTCTGGTCTGGGGGAGTAAGCCAGTCTCATGGATGAGAGCCATTGTGAGCCAATACAATTCTCTCTAGGTTCTGCAGTGGAAGAATGTCACAAACACAAAGAGAATCAAATCTCTTTCAGTGCAGAAATTTTGGCACTTAAATTTCTTTCAGCCTTTAGTTTTTTATCTCCTGTGGAGTGTCTAATTTCTCCTTTCAGAAAATCTCTTTAAGAAAAGAGTTTATAAATGCTCTATATTAATGATACAGTTAATCAAATGCTGTAAAAAAACTAGGGAAAAACCATATTGTTCCACTTTTGTTTCCTAGGGTTCAATCTGACAGAGAGTGGTTGGTGCTGGAATTCAGTGAAATATGATTTCCTTGTTATTAAGCAAAGAAACATATTTCCTTGCTTGAGAGAGGAAAGGTGATAGCTACAGATCTAGGACTTTCTTCAACTGAAAAGACTTACAAACTATACTAAAATTTCCTACTTGCTCAAATACCAGCACTTGTTTTCAGAATGTCTGTCATTTCAAAAACAATTTGGAGACTGCCTGTGGTAAAGTTGCCAGCTAATTCATCATAGTACTTAACCCTACATGTCATCTAAGTTTCACTGGAATTTCTTCACTAATTACACCATAGCTTATTGCAGGGAAGAAATTCTTCCAGAGTGGTGGACATAGAGTTATTGTAGTTTTGTCACAATGACTTGGATTGCATACAACAGCTATTCATGCACAGAAGAGTAAAGACACAATAATAATGCTAAATTATTTCTGCCAAGGCTAATATTAAAATAAGAAAAAAAATCAGTCATTGGTGCTTAATGTAGAAGAAAGGGTGCTAACACAGTAATGTGACATTCTAGATAAAGCCCCCACATTGCTAGTGTAGTTTAGCTGTGTGTTTTGTACTGAAAGTATGTAGCTGAACATAGCTGGCAATCAGTGAAAATTAGAAATAAAATAAGATAAATGTTCCTCACAAAGTAAAAGAATTAATCTTTGCAATGTATTTGCTTGCAATACTCACTTTGTTCTCAGATTTAAGTAGGAGGACCTATTAACCTGCTTCTCAGCAGTAGAGAAAATTAATCCACCCAGTCTAAATAAGACAATTGTAAATGAAAGGCTTTCCTGTAGATTTGTTACTCTCATACAACTCTTCAGCAGACAGATGGATACTTACATATAAATAGCAAAATGTGGAGGATGCTGATGTTGCTTGGGACCACGATTCATTTAGAAGTGTATTAACCAGAAAGCTATTTTTTTGTATTTAGTGACAGTTGCTATTTTTTCGGTAGATTTCAAACAAACAGAAGCAGCATGGGCTTTGAGGTAGCATTGATTCCTTTTGTATGGAGAGGTTATTTTGCACCAAACACAAATATATGCATCTGAAAAGAAAAAAAAAAGAAAGAAGAAAAGAAAAAAAGAAAAGAAAAGAAAAGAAAAGAAAAGAAAAGAAAAGAAAAGAAAAGAAAAGAAAAGAAAAGAAAAGAAAAGAAAAGAAAAGAAAAGAAAAGAAAAGAAAAGAAAAGAAGAAGAAAAGAAAAATCCTTGAAAAAGGATTCACAATCCACAAAGTGCAGTGAGACTGTCTTTTGAAAATGACCCAGAGAGCTGCAGTAATACTTAACTCTGAGAGGCAGTGTGAGCAGCCCTAGAACACAGAAATCAGAAAGACCTGGCATGTTGCTCTTCCCACAGAAAGAAAAAACAGCGCTTATTTTAACTACACTGGGGCCAAAATGTTGCTCTGGTCTCTTCCTCCACAGCTCCACCATGGCTATCCCATGAGACTGTAATTAAAATGTTATTACTCTGTGCCCATTTTTTTCATTTGTTGAAAAAAAAATGAAAGAGCATTTGTTATTTCCCAACCTTTAATCATTATCTAGCTATGAAAAAGATGTTTTAACTAGCCACACTATATGAAGCAAGTCCTTCCTACTGAGTTTTATTAATTTGCAGTGAAACAGGGATAATGATATTGCCTGCCTTTGTAATGTGTTTTCAGATCTATAAATGAAATGTTTAATATGAAAAGCCTAATGAAAATTAAATATTTTAGAAATAAATATCATGTGAGTACAAATGCATGAAGGTCACATTAAAAATGTAATTAAAACATTTGCTGTAATTTATTTGCATGCATATTAAGTCACTTCATATGTGTTTTCATGCATAGAGATTTTACCACACAAAAAATTCACACATGACATATTGTTGAGCATAGACAGTAGACCAAGTTAATATGCACTTTTTTAAATACAATACAGTTCTTATTTTCCTTTTGCTATAGTTTAAACTTGATGGAAAACAAATAGTGGCTAATATTTCACTACTAAAGTGAGTATAGTTGAATTTTTATGTGAAAAATTCTGACATTACAGAGTGTTTATTTTTCATCAACACAATTCAAATTTGTAAGGCAAAATAACATTTTTCCTAATACTTAGTAAATATATAATTATAATATTGATAGCAATAATTTGTTCTTGGATAATTCCTCATTCCTCCTGGGAGCATCACTTTCTCTTCAGCATCCTCAACTGTAAGTCTTAAATACCTGGAAAGTTTACTTCAAAAGATGGTTCTGTCAGCAGCCAAACTAGTAATATTTGCTTTCCTTCATATCTTGTGCACACAGATTCTTTAATATCTTAGAATAAGTTTAGAGTTCTGAATGAGCTTGATATCTCTGTACTTTTTATCAAGTCTGACGTTGGCCAGCAGGTTCAAAATGTGCAAGGTCAAAGAACACAGTAGCATAAACCCCAATTCCTTTAAAGAGTACACTTTAAAATACTCCTTCAGCAGGTGAGGACTTTGCATTTGTTACTGATTTGCAATTATGATTAAATCATAGATGCAGAAATCAGTTTTAGTTTCCTCTATGACATACATGAAATTTTCACACTGCATAGACCATGACTTAAAAAAAAAAGTTGTGTAAATGCTCATGGACCTGATATCTTAATACAAACAAACTGATGATTCCTCCTTCAAGCAAAACAAACACCCAAAGTTTCAGTCTTCCACAAATGCACACATCAGTTCAATCCAGGGAAGTGGACCATTGTGGATAAAATGACACCATCTCAAACTAATATAGGAACTGTGTAATTTCTAGCAAATTATGTTCAGCATTGCAAATCCAATATAGTGTGTGATACAGTACTTCAGCGAGAATGTGCATTGCATAGTAAATATCTGGGCTTGTTTTTCCTGGCAGACTTGCTAAGTACTTTCTAATTTCATGCAGAGGAATAAAAGGCCAAAATTAACATGATGATCTCTTCCAATTTAAAATCTAAATCTTGCTTTTGTTTAGAGCTCACTTTATGTATATCAGTGCCAATCATAACTCCTTAACTCATCCGGCAGTATTTGTCCCAGTGTTCACATACATATTTAAAGATGTGGAGGAAGTATCTAGGCAGAATTTACCATAAATAAATTACAATTCTTACAATGGAAAGGTCTATTTTCTGGGAGGCCTACAAGCAAATTTGTTGAACTATCTTCTTGTTGTATTAATGTTGGATTCTAGTTTGATGCTTTTTGCTGAATTTGGCTGGGGTAGGATTAATCATTTTCACAGTGGCTGATATGAGGTTGTATTTTGGATTTGTGCTGAACACAGGGTTGATAATATAGAGATGTTTTTGTTATTGCTGAGTGGAGCTAACACAGAGCCAAGGCATTTTCTGCTTTTCCTACTCCCACACTGAGAAAGTTGTTGGTGCATGGGAGGCTGGGAGGAGACACAGCCAGGACAGGTGATCCCAATTGACCAAAGGGATATTCCAGACCATAGGATGTCATAATCAGTGTATGAAATAGAGGGAAGAAGGAGGACAGGAGAAACATTTGGAATTATGGCATTTGTCTTTGCAAGTCACCTTACATGTGATGAGGCCCTGCTCTCCTGGAGATGGCTGAACACCTGCCCAGCCATGGAAAGCAGTGAATTTATTTTTTTTTCTTTGTTTATATGTGTGGCCTTTGCTTTCCCTATGAATCCATCTTTATCTCCTACGGGTTTTCTAAATTTTACCCTTCCAGTTCTCTCTCCAATCCTGCTGGTGAGAGAGTGACTGAACAGGTGGCTGGGGCTTGGCAGCTGTCTGGGGTTAACCAAAACAGTGCCCTTGGAAACTGCCAAAGTGAAAATGGGAGATGAACGTAAAATCTTAATGCTTCCCCTGCACCCCAAAAAAACACAGCCCTGCATACATTTTTTTTACCAGGCCTCAGTGAAAGAATAACTGATGCTTTTTCTGGTCAAAACACATAATTGTGGTGGATTGTATCCATGTTGATCTAGTGCTGTATGTTCTTCTTGGTTCTAAATGGTGAAGAAGGACAGGAAATGTTCCCAAAAGGAGACTGGGGAAGGACAACACAGAGGGAAATAAGGCATTTGTCATTTTATACTCTTTCCATATGCACTGTCTACTTGATGAAACCATCTATCTGCAGAAGGTGGTACTTGATAAAAATGCAAGTTACTGTTAGATGGCAAGTCAGAGCAGGTTCTGTGTGCAGTTTTACTTGAATGGAAGGTTTTAAAGATACGTTTAATTGCTACATAGCTTCCTGTAGCAGAATTTCTGAGAGAGAGGACACGATTTATATTCAGAGTGAAGGTTGAGCTACCCCAGCCTAGGCCTCAGATACGGGCCTCGGTGAGGCATTGAAGCCTATGACGCAGTTAGAAATTAGTCTGTGGTGCAGTTAGAAATTAAGTTAAGGTATAAGCACAGTGTAATGGGCTTTCTGGGTGTGAATTAGTATCGGTCTGCAGTGTGAAACTGTAACCACCCTTAAGACAAAGACAAACAATGTTTGCTTGCCAATGAGAGTGTGCTCACAATTGTAAACTATATTGAAGTGTATATAAACTGCCATCTTATAAACAATAAAGGAAGAACGTATGATTAACCACATTGGTTAGGATCTGCGTTTGTCCTGTCCAGCTTTCCCGATTTTATATGAAGTCCCTTGCTTCTTCTGGTGCCATGAACAAGGGACTCTGAAGACTCTGATGAGTTCCCAAATCACCTCCATGGCGTGAAAGGAAGACGCGACGGGAGACACAGATCCCAAATCGCTTTTATAGCGATGGGGATCCGAGTGCCGGAGCATTGAAGACTCCAAATTCCAAATTGTGCTGGTCATGATGGGAGAAAGGTTTCCAAATCACGTGTTCTGTGACGGGAAACACCGGAGCACAAAAATGGAAGACTCCATGGTTCACACATTGCCCGCGCGGCAGAAGTGAACGAGATGGAGCAGGGGGCTGGAGCAGGTGTCTCCACTGTGTCGAGTGGAAGCTAAGGGGCACCCCGCACTGGTTGGAAGGTAAGCCACATGCAGAGAGAGTGAAAGTGAACATGGATAGTGATTGGCTCTTTCTACAATAGCTTGACCTGTAGATGAGTGAGGGATCCCTGTGGTAGGTTTCACCCCCCACTTCTGCATAAATGTAGCAATTTGTTGACTAACATAAGATGAAGCATTGTCGTTCTTAATTTCTACAGGTAGACCCATTACTGCAAAGCAGGCAAATAAATGTCTTTTTACATGCAGAGCCTTTTCTCCTGTCTATGCTGTTGCCCAAATGAATTTTGAGTAGGTATCTACAGTGACATGGACATATTTCAGCCTACCAAACTCTGGAACATGAGTTACATCCATCTGCCACAACTCTAAAGCTTTCAGTCTCCTTGGATTTGTGCCAAGTTCAAGGCCAGGCCCATAATAACTACATTGAGGGCAGGCACGAACAAACCCTTGTGCATCATTCAGGGGGATCTGAAATTGTCGGTGCATGGCTCTCACATTTTGATGAAATGTCTCATGACTGTTTCGAGCTCTCTCAAACTTACTCTGTGGGGGAACATGGACAGCATAACTGACCGCAGCATCTGCCAAGGTGTTGCCTTCTCCTAAACCACTGTTACATTGATGGCTTTGAATGTGCATGATACAAAAAATATGCTGGCGCTGTTTCAGCACACTCCACAGCTGTAGGAACAGTTCTCCAAGACGTTGATTTTGAGTTCTTCTGAGAAGTGCATCTTCAATTCTTTGCACAACTCCAACTACATATAATGAGTCAGAAATGACATTGAGTGGTTCTTTGTTCCAGGTTTGGAAAGCCCAACACATGGCCTTCAACTCAAGGGTTTGTAGACTATCTTTTACATCACCTTTGATTAAATGTTTCAACCATTTCCCTCGTTGTTGCCAAATGCGCACAGCTCTTTTTGTTCTTCAGCCAGCATCGGTAAAAACTGTTTTTCCCTCAACTGGTTTCAATGAACACAAGGGTCTTTCCAACCACTGATAACGTTTGATGAAATGCCACATCAGGCCTTTCAGTTGTTTGTTGTGCACCACTCCTGTGAAACCTAGCAGTGCTTCTTGCAGCGCAATGGAGTGTCTGAGCAGCCATTCTAGATCTTCATTCTTCACAGGAACACTGATGTCTGCTGGTTCTTTTCCATCTATTTCTAGAATTCTGTCTCTGCCTTTTCGTATCAATGCAGCAAGAGCATCTGTCCTGCTCATTGCACGACTTTTTGGTTGAACAGGTAAAAACACCCATTCAAGCAGAATCGGTGCTGAACCAGGTTGGGGCTTCCTTCACAGCATATTGCTGTAAGCATTCACTTTTTCCTACATCTCATACATAAAGTCTTCCTGTATAATCTGGCATCACAGATGATAATGAAAATCAGGCCCTGGAAGCACGGAGCTACTACTTGAGTTAGCTGTGAATTTTTTCTCAGGCTCTATTTTCCTCAATATTTTGGTAAAGTTTGTGCCAATGTGAAATAACTTTTTTATGTACTGTGGGTGTATCTTAATATGAAAGTGCTAGGTTATGCAGAAGAAAACAAAACTCTGGAGGCTGGTACTAAAATTAATTAATTGAAGGCTCATCTTTCAGTTGCCATGGTCATCTATGAGACTGAGACCAAAGCCTTTGTCTGATCTCAATTTTGGTGTTGTTTTTTTTTCTTTCTTTTCATCTTCAAAAAGAGAATGAATTATAGACATACATTTTGCATGCAATCACATTTGGGGCATTTTATGTACTGTTACAAAATCTAGGATGACATATTTTATTGATTTCAGTGTTAGACTCAAAACATAAATTCAAGACACTACACTTACAGGTAACTTCATGCAAGACAGCTGTGTAAGCTCCCTTTGTAGTCAGTGGATATCTACTCAGAAAACTTGACCAAGTTGAGAGTTACTCAAATGACCTCATGATCATCTAAATAGCTCATTAGTCTTACTTGACTTTAATGGACCCTATATACTGAACACATATGTGGAGACCTGCATTTTAGATAGGTAAATGTAGATATTTGGTCAGGAAGCCAAATGCCACACATAGCACACAGAATAAACTTGACTTTACTGTCATGTTCACTTTCTAAACTTCCAAACTTCTGGAATTTCAGTAGGAAGGTTATTGAATTGTACCCAGGTGATGAGAGCAGCAGCTGCTTGTGGTTTTGTATTAAGCCATGCATAGGCACAGGACAAAGTATCTGCCTTTTTTTTTTTTTTTTTTTTTTTTTTTTTTTTTTTTTCACAGAACATTTCCTAAATACCCATTTAGAAAAAGTACACAGTCAGGATAAACAATCCCACCCTACAGTACAAGAACAAGGTAAGGTAAGATAAAGTAAGAACAGTTTTATTGCAGTGTTTGCTAGAATTGGCACAGAAAGCCATGGGATTGGGACTTAGGCACTGGGGAATATGAGGACACAGCCTCAAAAGTTCAGGAAACTCTGACAAATAGAAACTTTCTAATTCAGACATTGCTTCTGTGACACAGCAAAAAAATTTATCAGAAACAAAGTCACTTGTAGTAAAATAATCCCTGTATTCTGCTATCCCACTTTTCCTCCTGTCTGAATCTCATTTTGCTAGCTAAATTTACCTCATTTTTACTACAGAAGATTTCAGGGAAAGGCATATTGCTGCAGAACTGCCAGTGCAACTTTCCTTGTGAGTATCTGACTTGTGAAGCAGATACTCTCAAGGGAACATGGTTTAATTTATACACCAATTAACAGTGTAAATTAATGCTTTAATGTTCATCCTCTCTCCAAAGATTTTAAGTGCCAGTGGAGATTTCATTCTGAACAAAGATGAAAGACTTCAGAGCAGAGCAGAACAGATGAGAAAACCTCCAAAAGTTAAAAAAAAAAGCAAGCGTATAAAATGCCTTGAGTGAAACTTGATGTAGCGGGTTTGGCTACTCTCATGAATTGTCCCACTTCCACATAGCTGGCAGACCAGGACAGAACTAGCTAGAAAACAGGTTTTTCTTCAATTAAAAATTTCAGATTTCAAATTTGTTCCTAATCTGGATGAAAAGCCAAATAGTTTCTTCAAGCCTAAAATTCCAGTTTGACAAGTTCAAACCCCATTTTGGATCTAGGATAGGTTTAATTTTTGGACCTAGGATAGAAGTCTACGGATGAATTTGTATTAGTGTTTGATTTCAGATAAGAAGTGATATTCAAGCAAATTTCCCAGTTATCCCCTACTTACTGTGTTTTGAGTCATGCCACAGAGCTCTGAGACAGAGCACAAAAACTGGATTCCTTTTGGAAATTAATTTTTTGAAATTAAATCAAAGGATGTACTCTGAACATGTGCCAAACAGCAGTGAGCCTCTAGTGCCCAGGATTGAACTAGTTCTAGTCTGAAGCAAATGCTGGAATATGAACTTTGTTATTATTTTCTTCCTTCCTGCTCCTACTGTGCACATGACTCCTTAATGTTGACTCAATCTAATAATCTAAGTCACTGACTTTATTTTTTCCATGCATTGGTGTCAGATAAATATAAGAGGAAAATATTTATCTATAGCAAAAGTGAGGACTGCTGCATAAATCAAAACTTGAAGAGTGGAAAGAAAAAATATATGGGAGGGGGAAGAAGAATGAGTCTGCTTAGAGCTCCAAAAAGCACTGCAAACCTTGGAAGCATTTTGCAGTGACATCCAGGTGTGGTGGCTGCTGGGTACCAACAACCCGGAGTGCAAGGTAAAACCTCTCCTATCTCTGCAATCACCCAGAGTGCTTGGAAGGCGCCTGAAGCAATGACTGACACCTGAGCTAGAACAGCATTTACTCCTTACCAACTCCACAACTGAGTGTTTAATCACACAATCTCATGAGAACCATTTTGGAGAAAAAAGAGAAAAGATGATCTGCCTCAAATTAGTGGCAGTATGCTGGAAGAATTGCAGATAGTGGCTCTTGGTTCATCTTAATGTCTTCATTTTTAGCAATAATGACTACATGCTCTTCCAGATTCCTAAACCATGGAAAAAGATATACATATATTTTTTGTAACTCCCCAATATGTGAGGCCTTCCAAATCTCTTAAAATGAAGGATCTGGGAGGTGCAAGAAGGAAGTAGGAGGAAAAAAATTAATTACTACAAATGTAACAGGTATTTGTAGTAATTCAAGAAGAAAACATAGATGAATTTCATTATTTCTTCAGTTACAGAGCTACACCATATTCCTTTAAAGCACTGTCCAAATCATGCACAAATATGAAAATCTGTTTCTGCTGTGTTACCTTATCTAGTAGCTTGCCTTTAGGGTGCCTGGAAGAATTTATATCAGCAGCTGAAGGAATCTGATGTCAGACATAAATCACAATATCTGTGTTTATCTTTCCTAATGTGGGATTTAGATAAAGTTGCTCTATCAAATTTTGTGCTAATAATTTAATAAAGTTTATCTTATCTTTTGACAGTTACAGTCTTTGAAAGCTATTATGATAAATGCTATGCATCTGTATATATTCTTCCCTGTAATTCAGCAACAATTTGCTAATGTTGGTTTATCAACACAAGGTCTGTCAACAGATATGTTTTATCTGCACAAGGCTATTTAGCTTTGCTTCACTGATAGTTCTGTGATAAGACACCTCCTTTCACAGTCCAGCTTGACAGAGGCATGTGGTAGAAGCTGCCTATCTGGCTCACAAACAGCATTTCTCTTTACAACATTCCAGAATTATATTAAATATTTACTTATGAGAAAATAAAACAGGACCAGTAACCTGAAATTGTTTTGCAAAACAAACTTCCATATATCAACCTGAAAAAGACTGAAACATGCATTATTTGACATGCAAAAGCAAGCCACAAAATAATGTAATGTGATGTACGTCACTGGGTAACTGGTGTAGATTTCTTGAACTTTGAGGGATGATTTAAACAAATTTTTACCTTTTTCCTAGCAGTCATAGTACACTATTTCTCAGAATCTTCTGAATTTTCATGTGTTGCTTAAAGCTAAATTTGAAATTGCATCTGTTATGCAGAAGAGGTATCCAAATTCAGTGTGAGGAAGGAAATTAGATATTTCACATATTTTATGTGAATATATGTCACATATTTTAGGCTTTTTCCTCTAATCTTTTTTGGTTTTCATGCCTTTATTTGGCCTTTTCTTCCCTGGATATGTGTTCATTTTAAAACCCACAAAGTTTTTAAAATATTTTTCCTTCTTTATTATATCCACAGGCTGATTTAGTCTCCAACAATTTTGTTAGGCGATCTATTGCAAAACATATTCCAAATCTTCTCAGGGAAAGTAATTTTTTTTTCTTTTAAATGTCAATCCTTCAAAACATTTCTAGATTCCTACCAAATAAACCCTAATGCTTAACTAAATCTGTGTTTTCAATACCAATACCAAAGCAAAACTTGTAATGTACTGTGTAGAAATGAAACATTGTAGTGTTTTGAAAAACACAGGGTCTTCTGGACAAAATAAATACAGCATTAACTGCTACAAAAGTGCCCAAAACACAAACAATACTCAACCTTGAATATGCTTCTAAATGCAGAACTGAATTAAGATTCTTTTATAGGTGACACACAATAACACCTGCAGTCATCATTTTCATTATCTTGTAGTCCTCTCTCTTGAAGCAAAAACTGCCTCGGATAATGTCATGATGTTTTAAAAATAAAAATTAAATGTATCAGCAAATAAGTGCATATTTTATTGGTCACTATTCCACAGATTCACTGTTTCTGTGATAGAAGATTAAAGGCCCCTCCTTTAAACAAGAGGTATCTCAAGTAATTTTATTTGACAGTTTGACATTTATGCTATGAGTATTAAGAATCATGTTTAAGCTGAGTGTAGTGTAATATCTGCTTTGATTACTCAACTTTTTCATTTTGAAAAGTATATTTTTTCATCATTCATTGTCATGCTTTAGTAAGATTTTTGACACGTGATCCTACAGCTTTTTAATAAATTCTTAGAGGATTTGTCCCATGAAGTTAAAAATAATATCAGCTTGAGTATTGTGTTGGATTTAGAAAGCCATACTCAGTCTTTGTTTTTCATGACAATGCCACACTGGCCATATAAAATGAGTTTCCACTTCAATCTTGCAATCAAAACAAGTTCTGTATTATTTTATTTAAAAAGTAGGAACTTTGCATACCCATTTCTAAAAGTCTCCAAAGATTTCAGATATTAAGACTGTCACACATACATTAATATTTCCTGGCCCATGGCCCAGCTGTATATCTGCATCAGACTCCCACTACAAACCAAAGACTTCTAATTATTTCCTAATAAGCAACTAATAAAATTTAAAGTAGTGAATTTTGCTTTGCAACACATAATGGATACAAGCATTCCTTGATTAAAAACTCTTTTCAGATATGTTGTATCTGTAAGTTATAATAAAATCATGTCTCTTAACTCCCACTGGAGTTACAGACATGATTTTATTTAAACTTACAGATACATCATACAATCCATATTTATTTTTCCAAGGAAATTTGGTTAAGTTATTAATCTAACTTCACTGAAACTGCCAATGACTTGTGTTCTAGAATGTATTAAGAAATGCACAGCTAGTCTCCATTTAATTTATCTGAAGACAAATTTTTGCTTCAGTGGAAATTCCTTCAAAAAGGAATTTCACTACATGAAATTTCCATCTCTGCTGGTGTTTCTTCGTGAATGGTCTTGAGCTTCTCATTTACTTGGTGTTGTTACACCTGTGAAAAAGAGGTGATGGAGAAAAACGGTTTCAAATGGACTTCAGGGATATTCTACTTCCTATATTTTCCAGAGGTTTTCAAGGAGCTAACAAAAAGAAATATACAACTTATAGGGTAACAAACAACATCCACTGGAACTGAGAAAAGCAAGAGATCATCAGTCTTGTTCTGTCCTCAGACTGATCATCTCTGCATTTGAAAGCTGTTTGGTGTTTATTAATATAAAGGTTAATTTCCTTTACAAACAAATGGTATCAAATTTAATATCATGCAATTTTGCAGGCTTAAATTACAAATGTAACTTTACAATCTTTGTATGCTCAGCAAACACATTTCTTCTTTATCATCTCTTCATCTTCCTCATGCTCTCTCCTCTGGAATTTGACATAAGCATTGGTCTGACTACATTATTAGTATCCTTCCGACTGAGATTTGGTACATAGAAATGGCAATCCAAACTTTGTTTTGAAATTACTTTAATTGGAATGAGAAAAATCTTGTCTTTAATATTCCATTGCTGAAGTCTCTTAATCGCAGCAATGGGTGAAATATATAATAGCTCGTGGCACCTACGACAGCCTTTTGTTTTCCCCCATACTTTTAACCCAAAACCTACTATTTATTTCTGTACTATGATTCCCCTACAAGAAATGGAAAGATTAAAGTAAGTTAATGCTTTTCCACTCTTCTACTGATTGTTAATGCTTCTGACCAGGAACAGGAAAATAATTTTTCCAACATGCTTGGTGTACAGGAGTTAGCTGAGGTGTAGCTCATAGTCCTGGCTGCCCTGAGGCAGTGTAGCAGCTCCCCAGCTCTCTGCATTGGCTACACAGCACCAGGGAAAAGAAAGCTGAAAGTTTTTTGCTTTCACAAAAGCTTCTTTAAGACAAAGAGAAGACAAAAGCTTCTTTAAATACTGACACCCAGTCTATTTTTATTGCTATTAAATCGGAGTTAAATGCTGAAGGCTAAGGTATATGGGGAAAGATCTTCCAGAACCTGGCAGAACCTAGGACTAGGAGCAAAACAGTTTTTAAAATTTCTTGCTTTTAGCTAAGGTGTTGCATCCTGGGTTTGGGTTCAGACTGGGGCCTCTGGTCTTTGTTAGCTTACCGGTTCCATGTATCCTCGTGCATGCCCTGTGTTTCCACCCACCACGGAAGTTAGCCCCAGGCTGCCTGCCATTGTGTTTTCCCCCCTGCCACTCCTGTGACCACTCCCCCATCCAGTCCTGGGAGTTCCATGCTCGTCACCTCATTCCCGCGATCCCACTGGCCCCAAAGCCCTGTGTCTGCCCCCGTCGTGTCCCCATTGGTCGCTGTGGCCACGTCACCACCACGGCGTCTGCATTCATTGGGCGGAGAGCTCCCATCCTCCCCTATCTCTTCCCCTGTATCCTTCCACAGCTCCCCAGCCTCGGGGCCAGATCTGTCCATGTGAGGTTGGGAGCGGGCTGCGGCTTCTCATTGTGGCTCCCACGACCAATAAAGCATCCAGCCGCCATGCGGACGGATTTGAATGAATTCCTGCCTCTTTGTTTCTTCCCTCGCACCGACGGCAACGCACAGCCAGCCCATCCCCCGGAGTGTGGCAGCAGAAGCACCCGGAAGTGGCGGCCAGCACCAACCCCGACGAGAAGCTGAGGTGCCCAAGCTGGGCGCTCGGGAGCCGACCGGGGCCAGGAAAAGTAACGCACTGCTGCTCTAAGGTTAATGGTAATAAATCACCATGTGTCCTGAAAAAAATCTTCTGTAAGAGTGAATTAACCCTGCATATGCAACATAAACTGAGTCAGGATACCAAATGAAATATAAAAGTTTTGCTTGAATCAAATACTATTCAAGACAACAAACTTTGAGTTAGTTTGGCATTTTTGAATAAAAATCTTTCCCCAGTCAGTGGTTTCCAGTAAAAGTTAGAAGCTTTTGTATAAGTAATTTATTCTTAAATAAAATAGGCATTAATGCCTATTGAGGTGCACAAGTGAGCCACTACATAACCTGCCCTTTCCAATGCAGGAAATTAGGATCTTAACTTGCTTAACTAGCTTGTTCAGTGTGAGGATCCACACTGCTAAGTGAGGATCTTAACTGCTGTTTTTGTGGGCACATATCTTGGCTGAGCAACACTGAAGGATTTTGGATTTTGATTTAGGTTTCTGAAAAAGGAGGTAAACCTAAAAGCACATATGGTTTATGAGGACGTAAAACACAAAAATGAATTATGTTACTGAAATGGCAAAGAAAAAGATGAAAGGAAAAAAAAGAAAGGAATTACTGCACAGAGTACTCTGAATTACCCAGAAGTTTCAGATTTTTGCTGTTGGAGTATGCCAGAAAAGCAGCTACAGAGTTTTAGCCAATGTAAAGTAGTGACAATGGGAAATTTACCAAGTTGTATTAAGTTGTTGTAAAGACCTGTAAGGAATATTTTGTATCTTCTAAGAAAGGTTTATATGCTTTGATCTTATTTCCATTACCAACAATCTGAAATATGTAATAGCAAAAGGGATTGAGCCAATTCTTTTTAGTACAGGATATGAGATATGAGAGTGAACTACTGAGCTATGACAACTGGCAAGGGTGTACTTTGCACCATTCCTGAAATTAATTTTTCTAAATGTAAAGTTTCAAGTGATTCTGAGTGTTGCATTCTAAATCTAAATTCTTTTTACCCATACCTGTGCTGCACATGCAGCTCCTCTGAATATTGGTACTGTAACTAATGAATCATGGCAGCATGAGAGCATGGTTGGAGTTAGAATTGCTCTTCTTGATCACTTTGATTTGCTATGAAATTACATTGGAACTGGACTGACACACAGTTTGCCTGGTAAGTTTTAATTATACAAGTGAAAAAGCAGCAAACTTTGCTGATGCTGAAAAAATAAATGGGCCAATTTGAATATTTTTAAATGCCTCAAGGATTAAGTTACTGAATTACTCACAAGGTCTTGAGATTCTGCTGTAAAAAACCTGTTAAAGCTTGTTCGGTAGAAAAATAAAATTCCAGATTTCCTATTCACACTCCAGAAAGTCTTGTATAGTGGCTTATTTGTGCTGAACCTCTTTAATTATAAGGTCACGGATTTTTATGGTTGTATACATCAAATAGAATATTCAATTTACATCAAACACTATTCTGCCAAAAAGGATGAATTAAAATGAGCTGGCTTTCTGCCTGAATTAATACCAGAAGGAAAACTAAAAAATATGATCTCTGAAAATCAGAGAAGGTAGAAACAGGATTAAATGTCAGCACATCTGGGAACAGTCCCAGAACTAAATGAGGTCAAACAGTAGTACTTTAATAGGTTTCACTGTGTTTTGGATCAAGAGTCTTTGTTTATCCCTTCTATCAGTGAATTTTTGTAGTTTCTGATTGACACCTTGCTTGCACGGCTGTCCATGCCTTGCTTGCCTGTTTGTAAAAAGTCCAAGTGAGGTGACACCTGCTGCAATGTTTTTTGCCATATGTGGAAAGAGCCTTTTTTACTGCAGAGAAAATTTATGCTCCAAGAAAGCAGTCAATCTAATCTGACTTAATCTAAACTAATCATTTAGAATTCAAGGCATACCAGATTTTCTGAAGTTCTGCTTCTGGTAACCCTGGAAGAGACATGAAGTTGAGTGATTCGACCAGGCTTAAATTTCTGTAGAACACCAGATCTAGTCCTGGGGTTTTTCTTTCCTAAATATATATGTCTATAAGCTTACCGTCTAAATCTGACTTTGAAATTTTAGATTTTTTTCACAGTTTGTAGGTATTTACAGAGAATAGTGTTTTCTGACATGGTTTGCATGTCGATTTCAAGATGTTGGTCTACTTCATCTGATTCATCTGGGTTTTTTTACCAATTCCTAAAGGAGCCTTATGTAGCCACCTCTGATATGTGCTATTACATACAAATTTAAGTTTAATTAATTCTCTGCTAAATGTCTTTTCACTTTCCGAAGTGAGAGATTAAATATGGAAGGTTACTTTGGAAATATCTACTGCTGAAAAGAAAAGAGAAATAGTTGCAGCTGGAAGGGACCTACAATGATAATCTAGTCCAACTGCCTTGGAAAATGCTAAAGCACATTACTAAGTACAATGTCTGAAAGTCCCTTAAACACTGTCAGCTTGGGGTACCCATCACCCCTCTAGGAAGTCTGTTCCCATAGTCAAACAACCAGAGTGCTTGTTCAGTTAGTTGAATAAATAAATTAACTCACTCTCCTTCCTGAAGGATAGTTAAACTCATCTTTTCTGCCTCTCAGAATAATACTGTCATCTGGATGTAAACATGATATATCTTTCTTGTAGAAAATATTCAATTTTATTTAATAGAACTCAAAACTTGATGGATAAAACAATATGTGAGCCTCTAACATATGAGGAGATGGGATTTCTTTATTCTGATTTCTGGTTTAAAGTCCTTTAATTTACATCCACAAACAAAACACACAAAGTTCATGGCAAACCCTCTCAGATTCTGGAATACTTTGGAGAAAGTCTGCTGTAAACGTCCTCACTGTTACTCCTTTGACATTAACACCTGCATTGCAGGGAGGAAGAGAAAAGGCTTGTGAAATACCTACTTCCACCTACTGGCACATAAAGATTGCTTATGAAGACTAGTTGTGTTTCTCATTTTTCAGCCTTTGGAAAGAATATTTGGAAGACTTAAACACTTTCCCCCAGTATAAAGATACCTTTGCATCATGCCATTGCGTCTAATTTCAAACAGTGCTCTAGATTGTTAATCTCAGAAATTTTAACATGTTATGCTATGTTATGATCATCTCCTTTAGTTTCTTATTAATGTGAACCACCTTCACTTCAAGCTTTCTACTAAGGAATTCACCAGGATTTCTCTACATTCAATGTCATAGATTATTCTATGATTTCTGAAATAATATTTTAGGCCAGATGCTCTTCTCAAAAGTGCATACTCAGAAAGAGTCAGCATTTCACTAGCTTTTTTAACTCATGCGGTTTCTTTATTCCAAAATTAGCAATGTCAAAATAGCTTCTGAGTAGATCTATTTAAAGATGATATTGGAACTGGGGAGACAGAAGAGCAACCAGAAGCCTCACTGAAAAGGATAAATGAAAAAATAGAAGAAAAAAAAATAAGCAGTCCTCTGGTCTAAACAAAAATGGTTTCAAATATGCAAGGTGGGTACAGAATTACAACATTACTACAAAGTTTTGAGTAACTTGAAGCTACTTCATTCACATGTTCTCCTAAATACAGGTTCATAAATAGCGTCAAGGTCATTCAAGGTCAAGGAATTCATATGTTCAACCACAGCTTTGTATGAAATTATCAATCTGATAAGAGTGGATTAAAAGTAATCAGTCATGCATTTCAATGTTTCTTCTTTTAAATTATATCAGAGCAAGAGAAGATCACATCTTAAAATTTTATTGTGATTAACTTTTCCCATGAAGGGAAGAACTAAAAATCCAGTAATCTATTTGCTAAAACTGAAGAGGTTTTGCAAAAAAATTTTTTTGTCTGAAACTCCTTTGCATTTATTCAAAGCCAATGTGGAAAGAGATGACGACCACTCAAAAATTAAAATTAAAAAAATGAAAAAAAATTGAAGCCAACTTACCTTAAAAAATGCTAAGATGTTAGCTCATCCATCTGATTGTCTTTAATATTATTTATGATGAAAATAAATGATTTTGGGAAAATAAATTGACAATATTACCTTTATTCAATATTATAAGGTATTGTGGGGAATGCCAGCAAAATAAGGTAATAAAATAACATAGTTGCAAGTAAAATGTGCTATAAACAAAACCACAATAATGCATCTCAGAAAGAAGGCCTGCTTAGTTGTAATATGTCATAAAAAGAGCTAAGTTTGGTTTCTTCTTGGAACAAGGGAAAAAAGCAACCTCATATCCAATTAAGATAAATTATGAAGAAGCATTTACAACAGAAATAAACACAAAAAATTATGTCAGAAGAGGTGAATAAGTGATGTACTCCAAACTCTACAGGCAGTTTGTAGCATTAATTCATGCAAAAATAACCAAAAATAAATAAGTGAATGTGCAACAAGAAGAGTAGATTGTGCATATTCTAAAAGGCAACATTAAAAAGGGCTATATTATTTTGATGGGAAGGATAAATAAGAAGGATGGAAGGGAAAGTAATTTTTATCTGCAAGAGCAAGGAAAGTTTTGTTCTAGAGGACAATATGAATATGTTTTCAACAGCTACAATAGGAACACTGTAATCAGGAACAAAAAGCTACTTCTCCAGCTAAGATTCCTATCTGCCTCTAAAGAATGGCTACCCCTGATTTTGTCATGAGGACACATGTTGCATCACTCTGGGAAAGTTAGTATAACCCTTCCTTCCTTCCTTTCTGGGCCCAACTGGCTGGGAGCCAATTATCTCTTCCTGAACAGGCATCTAGATAATACCCTGTTCCTTCCTTGTTTGCACTCTTTCCCCCTTTCTCCCTGGGAAACCTCCAGGAATAAACATCTTGGACCACATCAGGGGTTAGAGCCTCTTTTGGAATCTTTTGTCTTAACCTTGAAATATTTCCCCAAAGCTCTCTCAGATCTGGGCTAGCCTTGTAACTCCAGGGGGCTGCGGGGGTAAGTATTTCAGGCACACAGATTTATTTTTTTGTAATTCTGGGAATGCAAAGAAAGAGGTGTAGGTTTCATGATTTACTCTTAGATTACCCTCATATTTTTTTCACTTTTATGGTGGGCATGTTTACTTTCAAAGGCAACAACAAGTCAATTACTGTTGGATTCTTCCAATATGTACATTCATATGTATTTTTCCATATCTGCATTTTTAACATTATATACATATATCTATACTTAGTATATGACTAATTATATGTATCTCTATTTCTGTGTTTAGAACCTTTTTAAATTTTATCTATGTTCATCAAGGTCTGATTTCTTAATTTGCCTAATACTTATTATACATACACTATTTTTCCCCCTTCCTTTTAGCAGTATTCGTTAATTGGCAGAAGAGTGGACCTAGAGCCTTTAGGAGTTTATGCTTTTTCATCAGGTTATGTGGTGTGAAATGACACTTGCTACTGATTGTCCCATCTGTATTCATTATTTTATCCTGCTGTGCTGTGACCATTTCTGAACTCAGAACCTGTAAAACACCTGAATCTGTCTGCATTTAACTTGGCAAACATTCTTATTTCCACTGGAAGGTATAAAACTGCAGGAAATGAAAGGCAAAGGAAAGCCTAACAGGAAGATTAAGCACTGGTTAGAATTTTGATTTCACTTTGACAATAAGTTTTACTCTGACCTGTAAGCCGTTGAATGACGTCTTTTTGACACATTCAAAGTCATCTTCTGTTCCCCAGTAGAGCTTAAAAAAATAAACTGTATAGAAATAATGCAGTTGTGTTGTATGCTTTTATTCATAGTGCATTTGAAAGTACATAAAGTAAGGAATGTACATAAGGAATATTCAATTGTGACAGTGGCACAGGACCTAACTTGTTTTAATTTTAAATTCAGAATAGCAGGTTGTAAGCATTCCCACATGTTTGCATTCTTTATATACGCTGGATAGCTTTTGAAGTTTAAAAATGAATATGCCAATAATTTCAATCAAATCTTTCTATGGCTGAACACTATAACATAACTAGAATTGAAATAGGCTGCACATTCTCCTGTGGCGTCCTTATAGAAACAGTACCATTAACAAAAAAGATGGTATGGAGGATTTGACTTCTCAAAGGAAAATGACAGGATGAGAATACTCTTTAGCAGAATGTCAATAAGATTGACATAGGAAGATGATTACAAATATTGATTATGTACAGGAATTATACCACAGTGAAACAGACAATCTTCAGCATACAGAAGCTGTCTTAGTTTTGTATATATCATCATTGTGAAGTCCATTCAGTGTAAGCATATGAGGACAGGACGATAGAAGCAATTAGGAAAAAAAAAAAAGCCCCAAAACATTTTTGAGTAAAACAAAATATGCAAATTCTTCTTCTCTTTTATTAACAGAAACCATATTCTTGGGTTTTCATAGGCTTTCTAGTTGGCAAGTAACCTAGCTCAAGGGAAATGATGGACCACCCAACCTGGCACTTCACAGACCCCCTAGAGCATTGCATGCACTTTTGTGGCCCCACTTCAGCAGAGGCATCAGCAGACTGGAGCAAGTTCAGCAGAGGCCATCAGGATGATGAGGGCCGGAGCCTTACCCAGTGCATAAGGGCTGGGGCAGTGAGACTTCTCCAGCCTGGTACAGGGACAGTTTTGGAGGCACCTCACAGCCACCCTGGTGCCTACAGGGAAAGGACTAAGAGGAAGAAGTCAGGCCCTTTGGAGAGTGACAGGCAACAGCAATAAGCTGAAGTAAGAGAGGTTCTCGATACATATAAGGAGAACTATTTTTGCTAACACAGCAGGCAGGCAGTGGAACAGACTGCCAGGGAGGTTGGAAGCCTGTCTTTGGAAGTTTTCCAATACCTGACTTGATAAAGCTGTGATAAACCTGCTCTGATCCAGCAGCTGGCCCTGAAGTGATAGAAGAGAGACATAAGGACCTCTGTGGGGGATTCTGAGGACTCTCTGTAAAGAGAGAAACCATTAGCTCTGAATCAGTCAGCTCTAAGAAAAATAGAGATGCATCATGTTAACTACACTAACAGAAGATGACTGGACAGTCTTGATTTATGACAGCTGGCATCAGACCCGAAAAAGAATTTGTTTACATATAAGTACAGCAGTAGAACCCCCAAATCTCTTTCTTAGCATGGAAAGTGTTTTAAATTTGGTTTTTGATTTTGAAAGTCTTTGTATGTGAGCATGCCTGGCACAACAGTTCTCTTGAGCAGAGCAATGCCACAGTCCCACAAAAGGGCTGTTAGATCCAAAACTAGGAAGAATCAGCCCTAAGCTGCAGGTTCTTCAAATATTTCTTCCTAATAGGATAATTTAAAACACAGTAAAAAGATCAGGCCACTCACAATACATATAGGTTGTGGCTATTTCCCTGTAAAATCAGCAATTTTAATAGCATCCACCTTTTCCCACATAATATGATAACACTTGAAAGACTGATAAACATTTCTTAGAAATTTGCCTTCAGTATGAAATAAGGTTACATGCTAGACTTTTCTGGGGTAAAGGAAAAAAGAGAGGAAAAAGAAAGTGGAGAGGGCTAAGAGCCTTCAATATAAAATTCAGAATTCAAAGTTAATTAGGCTAGAAGTACTCAAAAAGAGAAGAATTATTTAAACAAGTGCCTAAAGCATTCACTCATAGCATGGGAAAGAGAGTTTATTTTTCTCACCTCTTATGATTACTTCTAAGGCTTTTTGGTAACAACTGGAAAATGTAAAGTGAATAAACAGCTCTTTTTGTGTAAAAACTGGTAAATATAAGCAATCTCCAGTTCAAAGTCCAGGTGTCACTAAGAATTGCCTAGATTTTGAATTTGTTTTTCACTGCAAAGCTAGAGCTTGCTGGCTTTGATGTTGTACCACGTGCACCATCTTCGTCACAGAGCCTGGATTTTGCATCCAAAATCTTAAAGCTTTTGGGGTCAGCTCAGTATTACAAGGCCCAAATGACTAAGATGGCCTATTTTCAGGTGTATAAATTAAAATACATCTAAAAATACTACATTAAGAGTAGTTTAAAATTACAAAGTCAAGGACTTAAAAAATGGGATGTGCTAGACATGACAGTTATGTAATTTTAATCAGGTTTTTGTGAATGCATTTTAGGATGCTGCCCTTAATTGAATTTGTCCCAACTGTCACCCTTCCTTTTCCTTAGCTCCCTTAGGTGTTCCTGTTCTGATTCTTTGACTTCATTCTTTGTCCAAACAGGCTGTGCTCCATGCTTAGAGAAGCTACTCTTCCTCTCTCTCAGCCTTCCTGTGGGCTGCTTATCCAGTTTCAGACTCCTATTCTCTACGTAACTGGGAAGCAAAATATCCCTCACCCTGTGCTTGGGGTGCGGGTGGTTGGCAGGTTTTTTAAAAAGTGCCTTACACCTAGGTTTTTAACTTTCTTTCATAAAGGAAAGAATGTGTGGACTCATGTGCATATCAGGCAGCTCTCCTCTCTGCCATGGCTTCTGTAGGACTTTGTTTAAGCAATTCCACAAGAGGGTAGCAGCCCCAGAGGTATCAAGCTACTACAGGTTTCATAAAACCATCTGTTCAGAAGAGAGGCATTCTTTATGCAGGTAAGGGAAAAAGGATCAGTGTTCATTCAATACTTACAAAAGGTCTGAGGATGCATTTGAGTTACAAACCACAATATTTCAAGTGGCTTTACTGCTCACAGAGCAATGTGTTTACCTTGAACTTTTTTCTTCTTTCCCTCTTGAAAATGAAAATTGGTCTGAAGCAGACAGCCACCATGGAAAATTTAAGCCTAAATGGTTAATTTGATTTGGCAATATGATAAATAGCATGGAACAGGGGCTTAATAATAGGAAGCACTAGAGTCCCATATGTAATTATCCATTCTGTCCCAAGTGACAAACCACAAAACGTTTCCTTGATATGTAGGAAAAGTAGCTGCATCCAGGCAATTTAGGTTTTGAGTTAAATCCAGTCTAAGGTAGTGTTTACAGATGAACAGTGGTTAGAGGAGGATCTGAAAACTTTCCATGGTGTAGGGAGGAAATGTGCTACCATAAAACTCTCAGCAGAAGTCTGTCATCTTCAGCTTGGTAATGACACAAGTGCTATTTCTGCTTTAATTGTATATGTGACAAGGTTGGTTTAGGGCAATAATTATATACCATTGCAACCAATAATGTTTTACAAATATAGAGAAGGAACCAATTCCCTTTTAATTGCCCACTGTTTTTAGTAAAAGCAAGATGACATTGTGGATTTCAGAGTATCTGACTACTCACAACTCCAGATAAATCTTGGATAGATTTCAAAACTGTGGTTTCTCACATAGGCTGAGCAGTGTTACAATAGTGCAATTTGATCTGCTGCTTCATATTTCCAGTATAGTTAAGAAAGAAACCTTTTAAAATTTTGTAGGTTGTCTTTTTAATCTCTTTCATAAGTATATTCTCAATGTCTTTGATGCAAACTTTCTCTATACTAATCTTGTACTAATCTTGTAACATACTGTACTAATCTTCTGTACATGTTCTTCTACCCTGTGCAATTACATTTTGGTCAGCATTATTTTTGTCCTCTTGGCTTCTGTAACGCAGTCACTGAAAGATGTGTCCAATTCCTTACAAGACAGATAGCAATGCTTGGAGTGGAACTTATTAACCAGGATACAAGCAACATATTCTGGTCAGGTAAAATGGACAGGGAGTGGGGGATAGAAGGGAAAAAAAGATGGTGTCAGTGAGTAATAAGAATAGCTGAGTCCTGTTAGAAATTGCTGCAGGCATAGAGGGGCTCTGTGATAGAAGTGGCACTAACACAAGCCTGAGAAGGCAGAGTGTTCTTCTGAGAAAAGAAAAGCTGAAGTTCCCAGCTTTCAAAACACCACAGTACAGATGGTACTGGTTGGTAGAATTCCTCTTCTGTATTTATTTAGGTCTTCAAATGAAAGTCAGCTTGTTTTACAGAAGGCAAAGTTTCATGACCAGCTCTGGTGCAGTGGGAGAAATGCTGCTCAATTACTGTATTCTCTCTAGCTGCAGTGGTAAGGGATAGGATGAACTCTACTCATTCACTGGTTGATGCAGTGTTGCTTTGCAGACTAATTGTATGATAAAGGTTACCTGTGATTACAAGGAACTCATCACTAATTATCAATCTTCCCAAGTAAACACAGGCTGTTTTATAACTGTGTATCACACTCACATATGGCTGTTCTCACTTGACTTCATAGAGTAACATTCAAGATACTACAAGCTAAACCATGTGTTTCCCCTTTGAGCTCAAATAAACAGCATTTAGTACTATAGATCATGAGACACAGGAATGACTTCACTCATCCCTGATCACACAGGGTTTTTCAAATTATGTATTTTTCTTCATCAGGGCCTGAAAAAGTCCTATAAACTCAGAGAAAAGCACTGTCAGCAGAGACAAGCAGAGTTGAACTCCTTGAGCTGAAGTGTTTCTAGGATATGTTTGTCCTGGCTAGCTGTTTGTTAAACCTATTAAAGCAAATCAAAGACAGTCCAGAACTACTCTAAGAGAATAGTTCCATGGTGTCACAGTCCTTACAGCTATGATATGTCCTCCTGTCTATAACCAAAGATCCTCTCTTGCCAGAAAGAGGCACTCCTCTTGCAGTAAACTTCGTTCTTTGGGAATAGAAGGTGAATGCAAATTGAGCACTAAGCTTCTTTATAGCAAGGTTTTGTACCTGAAGCTATTAGTTTATTTTTCAAGTGTTTTAAAATCTAATTCCTCCAAATTTACTTAATATATGGCTTTTTCAAAGGCATTGGCCATTTCCACTGATCTCTATATTTTTTCTAATGCTGATGCAGTTTCCTTATAGCAGAGTAGCCAAAATCTGGAGCAATGCCTTGTAAGTGGGTGTTCAACTCTGATTGTCATCATGGCTACATGATGGGGAAGATACCTTACACCATAAACCACCATACTCCTTTGCATCTTCTAGAAATTTGTTTTCCCTTCTCTTCACAGCATGGGTGCTGAGGTATAAATTGTTGAGAATGAGCTTTTATTCTTACTGGCTGTAAATTATTTTAAAGATATGTTTTCATATTTATCTCTAAGGAAGTGTTGAGAGAAAGAGAAAATATCTATCCTGTGTGACAATGAAAGCTGTCTTCAAGTTTACATCATGGCAAATGCTCTTCTGGTTGAGTAAGGTGCCACAGTAAATGATGCTGGGTGGAAGGAGATCCTCTTTTTCATACAGATCACCTGGCATTAATTCCATCTTCCTCACAGAACACTGCCATTTCATAAAAGTTGGTTGTAGGTTATGGTTAGGACATCATCATTCTCCTCTTTGCAAGCACCTAAGAAATTAAAATCCAATATTATTAAGCAGTTTGTTCAGTTTTTTAATGTATTGCAATAGCTGCAAGTGAGACAGACCTACCCTTCATGAGGGGTAGGGTATCATGAAGTAGTTTCTTCATTACTGCTCTTAGAGGATATTTGACTTTAAAACTGGACTTTGTCTTAAGTATCACGTTAAATGGCTCTATGCCCTCATCCTCCAGACTGCCATGGTTGGAGAGCTGACCTATCCTGTTCCTGTGAGCACGTCTGAAAAAACCCAAGAAATTCCACCTCTCTGGTATAGAAAAATTATCTTTCTGCTTTGTGTTAAATAAATAACACTTTCCAAAATGTTAATTAACTGTATATCTTTGTTGCCTTTTCCAGACAGCTCAGAGTGTGTTCTGGCACTTGAAAAGCTTAAATGAAGAAGACTTTTAAGAAGAAATCTCTGAATAGGGTTTATTAGTTTGGGTAAAGTACAGAAGATGAACACAGCCACATGTATAAGATTCTGCTCAGAAGTGACTCAGATTCAGCTCGTTCATGGTACCCCAGTGTAAAATGAGGCCTTTTTGGAAATACACCTCTATGTATTAAATGTTTTACACATTTGTTATAGTAAATGTGCACTCTTACTGTACATTTCCTTAAAAAAACATGTAGCAAATACCTTGTAAGTAATATACTGAAATGGTTTTCAGTCATCAGTCTGTGATATGCCTCTAAAGATTTGACAAAAAAACTGTTTCATTAAGTTTCCATTTGGTATGGACAAAATTTAGAAAATTGGCAACAGATTTCGATCAATTCAGGATGTATGAAGATACAAAGTTGGTTTTGTCAGTCAGTATTATCTGTTTACAAAGGCTTATTTAAATTTTCTTTCTCCTTGACAAGATAACTTTAATATAACATTTCATGTGCTTGAAATTCAAAATATAACATACACTTGCATGGTCCCACTCTGAAGTTGGATTCGAGTATTTGTGCACATACACTGTTATTTATTACTATAGCTACTACTCCTGAAATAAACATGGTGCAGCAAGAGTATTTCATTTCTTTTACTGTTTTCATTTAATGCATGCCAGACACCTCAGACCTGTGTAAAACCTTCTGATGATGAACATCACAGGATTCCATTGGTAAAACCTGAATTTATGTTGAAGTCAGTCTTGCTACATCACTGCTATCAGTTCTTTAACAAATTGCAAGGCTGTCTGGGTTTAGCTGTACTGCAATCTTATTAATCCTTCCTGGTGAAGCTGAGATGTTTTTTCAATATGACATTGAAAAATGTGTATTAAAAATGCCTGTATTTTAACAAGTTCAATTAGCATTTGTTTTGCTTTAGCCTTAGTCTCAACAGCCAATAGAAAGCTTTATTTCATTTGTCATTTTGAGATAAGAAAATATCTGAAAAAAAAAAAATCCATCAACCTCCCACATGGCAATCCCTTTCTTTACAGCCTATTCAGTTAAAGATATATGTAGTGCTTCCTTGCTTGTCATACATGCCCCAGAAAATTTGGCATTGCCTCCAACAAAAACTCAGTGAGAAACCACCATGCTAGGCAACCAAGGCACATTGTTATATAGGACAAAACACACACTGCCAACAAAGCTTTTCCCTTGTTGCTGCTACTGTATCATCCATGTACTGTTTGTGTATGGAGCTTCCAATGAGTAAAAGCCATGAGATAGTAGGTCTCATTCTGTCATTTTTTCATGCTAAAGCCATAAACATGAGTTCAATACTATAAAACCTTTAAAGACATCAGAAGGTCTGCTTTTACTTGGAGAGAGACTCTTTACAAGGGCATGTAGTGAGAGGAAAAGGGGAATGGCTTCACTCTGAAAGACTCTGTGTTTAGGTTTGATATTAGCAGGAAATTATTTACTGTGAGGGTGGTGAGGCACTGGAGATGTTGTGCATGCCCTACCTCTGAAAGTGTTCAAGGCCAGGATGGATGGGGCTTTGAGCAACCTGTTCTGGTGGAAGGTGAACCTGCCCATGGCAGGGGGTTAGGACTAGATGATTTTTGAGATCACTTCTAGCCCAAAAAATTCTCTCACTTTATGATTCTGGGATTCAACCCATCAGCAACTCACACCCAGAAGTACTAGTCCTCATATTACTGCCTTCTAAGCTTCACTTCTTATCCGGGCCTAACAGTAAGATATATAAATATGAATTATTATAAATTTGGCTGGTTATAAAAACTATGCTTTAAGAACTTTAAGAAGGAAATTGGAAAGGCCTAAAAAGGAAAGTTTATTTTTCTTATCCTTTCTGCATCTATGAATGACTCTAGGTAGTTAGATAGAAAAATAGATATGAAAGAGCAAAATTCACTTTAAGACCTTTACATTCTATGCACATGAACATACTGTGATGGTGCAGTTCTGCTAGGTCTCAATTTTTTTTTCTTTTGAAGACTGTGACATTTTACTAATATCTGGAACACTGTGGAGCAAAACCTTTTAGTTTCAGTTTACTGTTTTACACAGAAATAAAATATTTGCACTTTTTATAGAATAAATTGTTTAACATAAACGCTAGTTTTAATATAAAGATTTCAGCAATAGGAAACCAAGTAAAAGAGATTTATGTACAAACAGTTCAAACAACTGAACAATATTTCAAATATTAAGAGACAATATATAATTTTAAATATTAATTGTCCATTTTATTCAGTTAAAGACATTATCATCTCCAAACAATAATTTAGTAATTATTTGAAAATTATTTTATAAACTTCTTTTGAAAAAATGCCACCTCTGAAAATTCATTGAAAGTAGAAGCAAAATATATCTGAAAATGCAGTAATAAGTGCATCATTAAATATGAATTTTATTTTCTTTTACCACAAACTTATTTTGATTTCATCATAACTATTGCTTATGTTATGAGGAGAGATGATTTTACACAGCAAACATAATCCTTCCCCAAGGTGACTGCAGCATGATGTGGTGGAAGCACACCATCTACTGGCACTAAAGAGATCACTTTTTATGAGCATTTGGAAGAAAATCTGTGACACTCAAGAAATCAGGAAGACTCCTCATATACACCAGGATTTTTTTTCCCTTAAGACATTCTAAAGTGTTTTGGTTTTTTCTTTTTCATAGAAAATTGGATATGAAGAAATTTTCCTGAGTTTTTTTAACAAAACACTTGCACATTAGCAGTTTACTTTCAGCTGACAGGCTTAAAAAGATCAAACCTCACCTTGCTCAAGTAACTGGAAGTCAGAGGAGATAGACGATAATTCTGTGTTGAAACATCTACTAGGAAATTAGTTGGTTTTTTATTTATTTATTTATTTATTTATTTTTTATTGGGGTGGGTTTTTTATCAACTGTATTATGAAGAGTAAAACTGAGCATGATTGTTTACAAACCATTTTGCAAAATGATTATTAACTTCATTTACCCTGAAAGACAGAGAAATTATGCCAAAACCTATAGCTAAACACTATATTTAGAGGACTGCAAAACTGTAATTAAACCCTGGTAAACTGGTGGCCTGTGCAGAGAATTACAATGCAGCAGAAGCAGCTCCTGCTGAAGTTCACCAGCACAGGTTGCTGAAAAATGCTGTTCATTTCTGTGAGCCCTTTATAGCCTAATGTTGTGACGTTCTGCTTTCTCCAACAGAAACAGTGGAAGGTTTGGGAACTCCATCAGCTCCAAGAACTGGAGTTACAACCAGGAGAACATACTGTGCTCTGGCTCCTTTTGGCTGGAGGCCCATATTTTTCCCAGCCTTCTTTTTGTGACCTACATACTCAAACAAGAACTTCTTCCTTTGATATGATACAAATCAGGCAGGCTTTGATTTTCCAGACTTTGTGCCTAAGCCTGATGTGCTTGGGCAGTCTGTCTGTATTCCTGCCATGCTGTCAACAGCTAACAATGGAGTAAGTCAGGAAATGTGGTCTGGAGCTGGACAGAAGGGGCCTTAGGACTTGGGATGAGAAATAGAGTGCAGCAAGTGAATGTGCTCCATTCTGTAAATTGCAGAATCATTGAATGTTTTGGGTTAGAAGGACCTTTAGACATCATCTAGAGTGACCCCCTCGCCATAGGCAGGGACATTTTTCACTAGATCAGGTTGCCCAAAGCCCCATCCAGCACGACCCTGAATAGGTTCAGGAATAAGATACCACAAGTTCTTTGGGCAGTGTCTCACCACACTCACCTTAACAAATGCTTCCTTTTGTCCCATCTGAATGAACCCTCTTTTGGTTTAAAAGCACTGCCTCCAACTCTGTTTATCTACCTTGGCAGAGGGCCTCTCTCCATCTTGCTTATAAAGCCTCCTTCATGTACTGAAAGGCCACATAATGTCCTCAGAGCCTTCTCTTCTCCGTGTTGAATAACCCCAACTGTTGGGGTTGTCATTTCTGCTGTGAGAGGTTTTTTTACCTCCAGACCCTTCACTCCTGTTGATGTGGATTCTTTTCCAAACCCCACGCTTTGTGTTGCAGAGAACAGATGTTTCCTACTGTCAACATTACCTCTAAGGGAGACACAGCAACAAGTGAAGGCAATGCAAAATTAGAAAAAGAAACCTGATCAAAATTGTCATGGAAACAGAACTTACCAATAAGAGCAACTTAAAAATATAGCTACATATCATAAAAACACTTTGGCCTCTGGCTGTAGCTTCAAAGGGAAGGGAAGGGAAGGAAAAAGGTCCCTGTTTTACACTTGAGGTGTGGATTTGTACAGCATGTTGTTCAGCGTTTTCTGATGGGAAAATGTGGGAATGTCAGCGTATTCGTGTGCATTGGTGGTGTGTGTGAGAGTGTATCAGTGAATGTGAGTGAGAGAGTTTACACATGTGACTGCTAGAGTGACAGTATGCGGGGGTGTGTTAGAGTGTTTAAGTGAGGCAAAGTGCTGAGTCCTGCTCTTGGTCACAGCAACCCCAGGCAGTGCTGCAGGCTGGGGAAGAGTGGCTGGAAAGTGACCTGGCAGAGAAAGAGCTGGGGATGCTGGTTGATAGCTGGCTGAACATGAGCTGGCAGTGTGTCCAGGTGGCCAAGGAGGCCAATAGCATAAATGGTGTAACCCAGACTGTTTCTGTTAGCCAAATATGACCTGCAGGAACCTCACCTGCTTCAACAGTGTGCAGCAGCTTCATTTGGGCAGGACCAATCAACTAGAAGGTCCTGTAATGTTAACTAAAGAAATGGCTTCTACTAAATTTGTATCCCAATGCTTGAATGTCCCAGCACACATTAACAATTCACTCTAGTGTTCAATGATCCCAGAGGCTGGTGTGTGGCAGGGGATTTGATACATCCAGTCAATGCCTTGTTCCTTGGCCCAGGTGTATATGAGGTTGTTTGAGTCACATTCACAACTGATTCAGCTCTTTTGGGGGTGCAGGGTCACCACAGAAGTTGTTTTTCAATGCCCAAGATGGTGTTCTGGCCAGTGGCATGGGTCACAGAGCATGTTTCCAACCATCCAGTAGTTGCTTCCACCTTTGCAAGCACCTGGTGCTTACTGTGGAAAGTTTGCGGTAGTGTGATATGATCAACCTGCCAAGTTTCCTCATATTGGTATTTCAGACATCATCCCCTGGGCCAAAAAGGCTTCAGCCATGTGGCTTCTTTACTGTGCTGCTATAAATAGCTCAGTCTTTTGCTTTTAGTCCAGATCCATCTGAGGCACTTCAATTCTAGCACCTTGGTTCTCCTGGTTTTGGTTGAGATAGAGTATTTTTCTTCTTAGTAGCTGGTATAGTGCTTGTGTTTTTGTGATTTATTATGAGAATAATGTTGACAACACACTGATGTTTTGTCTGTTGCTAAGCAGTGCTTACCCTAAGTCAAGGACTTTTCAGTTTCCTGTGCTATGTCAGTGAGGAGCTGCTCAAGGAATTTGGAGGAAGCATAACTAGGACAGCTGACCTGAAATGGCCAAAGGGATATTCCACACCATAGGAAGTCATGCCCAGTATTTAAACTGTCTTTATAGTTACCTCAGAAGGGTTTGATTGCTGCTTGGGGATGGGGTGGGCATCTCTTCATGGGTTGTGAGGAACTGTATTGTGCATGTCTTATTTCTCATGTTCTGTTGCTCTATCACCTTTTCATTGCAATTATTGTTATATTAGCATAATTAGTTTCATTATCATTATTACATTTTGTCTCAAATCTTTTATTTTTTCCTATGTCAGCCCAAGAGGTTTACCTTTTCTTTCTGATTCTCCTCCCCACTGAGGGAGGTGGTGGGGAAAGAGCAAGAGGCTGCCCGGCACATAGTTGGCAGCTGGGGTTATATCATGATAGTCCGTGTTTTGCACCCAGTGTGAGGGATGGAGAGTTGAGATAATGATCGATCTGAGCAAAGATTGTTAAAGCAAAGTGGTTATAAACATTTATTACGTTAGCTTAATAGTTGCTGGTCATCATGTTGCTTTGTTTGCTCTCAGAGTTCCCGTGTGTGTGCTCAGAAGTGCATCATATATTCGTGTTCTTGCTGGCTGTGTTCCCTATGTGATGTTCATGTCCTGTGGAGTCTGGGCGAGGATTATCGGTGCTGTGTGCCGCGTTGGGTTGCGCCGTGCCCGAGCCGCGCCGTGCCCGAGCCGCGCCGTGCCCGAGCCGCGCCGTGCCCGAGCCGCGCCGTGCCCGAGCCGCGCGTCCCGAGCCGAGCGCGCTCCGCCGCCTTCTCCGCGCTGCCCGCGCCACCCGGTGGCCACTGCCCGTAATTACATCCCTGCCTCCATCGGGTGCCGGGACAAGCCGCTCACGGCATTTTCTTCCTCCCGAATTCTTCGGGAGCCCTCCAGCCCTCTAGGCTGGTTGCAGTAGCATTGGAGAATTTTAAAGATTTTTACTATAGATTCATAGAATGTCCTGGGTTGGAAGGCACCTTAAAGATCATCTAGTTACCCTGCTGCAGGCAGGAACAACTTTCACTAGATCAGGATACTCAGGGTCCCATACAACTTGGCCTTGAACACTTCTGGGAATGGAACATACAAAACCTCTCTAGGCAACCTGTTCACCATCCTCCAAGCAAATAATTTCTTCCTAACATATAATTGAAATATGCCCTCTCTGGGTTTAAAACCAATGCCCCTTGTCCTATTGCTATCTGCCTGTATCTCCATCTTGCTTATATGTCCCCATAAAGTGCCTGAAGGCTCCTCTTCTCCCTGCTGAACAACCCCAGCTCTCTCAGCCTGTCTTCATATGAGAGACGCTCCATCCCTCTGAATGTCTTCTGAATACCTTGCAAACAAACTTCTTGTTGGGAATCAGAATGTGTTTGCATACAGTTGAAATCTAGGATTAAGTGACTGAGAGCATCCCAAATCCCATGAAAAGCCCTGAAGTTCAAAAGAGGAGTAGGGGGACTTTAGCTCCAACGGGGACTGCAGCTACTCAAGCCTCGGTGACAAGCATTGCAGTTACTTCAATCATTGTGACAACCAACAGCAGCAGGCACTGGGGCCACTTCCATCCCTGTGACATGCACTGCAGCTACTCACATTCCAGCAACAGGCACTGGGGCTATTCATGCTCCAGATACTTTAACCCCTGTGACAAGTGTGATGGCTGCTCATGACCCCAGTGGACAGATGTTACAGCCAGTCAGACTTGGACAGTCAGAAGTGGAGGTGAACAGAAGACCAGCCTTTGTTGGTGGTAGTCGCTCCTGCATGCAAGAACTGCATCCCATCCCATAAAGACAGACAAGGAGGGTGAAGAGGCCAAAGCAGGATCACCACAGGAATATGAAGATGACTCACAACTAGAGTTTGCCACCACTCAATCCCAGTCACTGAGTGAACTGCACTAACGTACAAGGGTATGGATGGGGGCATATATGACTACTGAAATTCTGGTCCTTTCTATCAGTAGGATTACTGTGTTAGAAAGAACATGTATATATATCACACAGGCAGCCTGTGACTTTTCCCTGTCTGACTGGACAGGGATGACATTGCACCTATTGCCTATCATAACTATATTGCAATATCATTCCTGGCAGTGCTCAAGAGCATTTTGATATGAGACTTATAAACCCCCAAAACAGTAACAACAATAAAGCTATAAAAGATGAAGTCCTGATGACCCTCCAAGGTAAACTTACACAGGTTGTATTAGAAGGTAAGAAGCCAAATAGAGGCACATTTTCATAAGCATGTGTAATTATGTTTATACAAATATGATACCTACATAGAAGAGCTTTGTATTACATTGGAAGATTTTGTATATAAATATGTATACAATGTACATGCTTTATTATAGAATGAAAATATGTAATATAAAATGACGTTTCTTCGAAAAAGGGAGATTCATATTAAATTGTGTTAGATTCTACATTCAAGGTGTCAGAGTAACTGGAGGAAATTTATTTCACCTTATTATACCTTGGACCACAGGCATTCAGGCTTCCATGGGAAAAATTACAGAAGCCATAGGCAGGCTCTCTGGTATAAAGGAAGGTGACAGAGGATTACAAATGTTTTGCTAGTAGAGGTGCCTTAGGGAATTCATTACAGACAACGTAAAAGTTTGAAAGAGAAACTCAGATATCAGTTGTACCCTACTGCTGCCTGAGTTCAATCATTCAAAGGAAAGTAACCCTTCCACGCAGTCTGTCTGTCTTTCCTTCTTTCTGTATCTCACTCTTCCTTTTCAAGCATTTATGTTTATATCAACAGAGGAAATATTTTCCTTTTGGAAGTCTGAGATCATAGAAGCCTTAGACATATACTCAGAAGGCTGCTGCTCACAAGTCTCAGAGAATGATTCAGATTACTTACACACCATTTAACCTCTCAAGGAAATCTATAAAATCAGTGTGTGTTTCCATTTTTGCCAAACAATTTTCTGTGCTGTCAGCCTACTTTGGCCAGGAACCTGCATGTAGGCATGGTCTACCTCTTCAGTGGAATGAAGAGGAATTGAAGCCTAGCTGAAAAAATGGAAACTTTTCTTCTGTATTTTGCTCCCATGATTTTTGGAGAGCATTTGGAGAGTTTACAAAGGGTATTTTTAAAGGAATCATGGCTGTGAATTTCCCTTTTAGGAATCCCGCCCTTTACAAGAGAGATGAGTATTAACTCTCTTCAGAATAGCTTGTACTTTGCTATAAAGTAACTAAAAGCAGTAAGTGCCATGATCAGTCTGTCCAGAAAAACCACTGCAGATGATCTTAAATGGAAAAGAAACTCCTTCCTGTACTAGCCTGCATAAGAGGGTGCTTAATTCAGACTCCTGAGGTCCTTCTGCTGCCTGTTGTCATGCACCCTTTTTGTCATAGGTTTACAGCTTCTTTTTTTTTTATTGCTTCATGCCACCCAGAAGTGCACTTGTGTTGTCCCACAGAGGTGGCCATGTCATCTATGCCATTCTAGAGAGGCACTTGCCTCCTAAGCACTGTATCATCACCCCTGTTATGAACCTCTCAGACCAATGCAGGCCATGTGTGCATCCATGGTAGTCTGCATGGACACATTTTTTTAGGAATTGTCATATGTAAGACAAGTGCTAAACAGCAAGAAAAGCAGTCTCTCATACTATCTTCATTCTAATGAAGTGAAGGTAGTCATACCTTAATGTGCATGAATATATATGTACATACCAAAACTTATAGAGATAATGCAAACATTTTTTTTCCCATGGGAAAGAAGAGACAAATAGATTTAGAAGAGTTTTTAGGCAGTTGAGGCTGCTCGACTAAAGCTTACAATGGAGAGATTAAAAAACCCAAACAAAAAAGAGTGTTCCAGAAGCAATAAGACTAAAACAGGGTGGAGAGATCTAAAAAAATTTCTCAAAAAACAAACATGATTTTTTAATGACAAGTTATACTATATACAAACCAGTTTTTTATTTTGCTAGCTGGTGGAAGCAAGGCACATATCTAGAATGTCCTTGAAACTCATGTCTTTAAAACTGCTTAAATCTGTAAGACGCTGGAATAAACCACAATAGTGTATGAGGGTGTGAAGGTATTAGCTGATTCAATGTTCTGTTGCCTTATGATTTTTTCATCACTGACGCTATTCTTTCAGATACCAAGAATTATATGTGCTATTACAACTACAAGGAGTGATTAAAAATCTGCAGTATTTCACTTTAGACATTCACTTTAGATGTTTTCTGATGCTGATATTAAATACATTTATGCAAGCAGAGGCTATTGAGAAAAATCACTGTGAGAATTTCATAGACTTAAATAGCATGTTAATTTATAAGATAACATACTGAAAACCACAAACCATCAGTGTCACATCAGGTAAGACACTCACAGGGAGTCACAGGTTTTTAATGTTTTTGTAAACTCAAGTAGAATGAATGCTTTTGTGCTAATATTTTATCAAATATTTTTAAGATAGAGGACTATTAACTAGAACTTAATACTAATGATTATTAATATTTGAATATTATATAAAACTCTAGCAAAATAAATGGCATAACAACTTTTAGTGACTCATAGTAATTGTTGTTTTTTACTACACTTCACAAGTCAGCTTAAAACTATCTTCAATTATTTTCTGAATTCCGAGTTCAGCATTTCCAAAGCTACAAAATATTTTCTCTTTGAGCCTACTAACTTTAATTTTCACCACTGGAAAAAAAAAAAAAAAAAAAAAAGGAGAGAAAAAATGGAGAACACTGACCTTGAAACACGGCATTAAAATAGTTCTTGTTAAATCTAAGTCCTTTAAAATAGTGGTTTTGCATTACAAACTTGCACTTTTCTTTCAGAACTTAGCATTAACTTCAGAGTAGATCCTCTTGACTATTTAAAATCACAAGTCACAAAAAGTATCCATTTCACTTAGACCATCTGAGCACCACGGTGACTCCAGCACTGCAGAAAAGAAACATGCAGGTTCATCACAGGGATATTGTTTGCAATCTCAGGGAAAACAACTTCACTCCAGAAATCAATGGTGGGAACATTTCTAATGAAGTCACAAAGAAACAGCTTAGACAGTCTGCATAGGACAAAAACATGGATGATCAGGAGACCTGAAATATTTTTATATCAATGGCATTCTGAAACCAAGGTTGTGCTACAGACTTCTGCAGACATAGGTATGTTGGTCAAAGGTGTGAAATGCATTTTTGTCACTGTGTTGGGGGGAGAGAAATGGCTAAAATGAAATAAAATGCTAGAAGTGATTTTTTTTTTTTTTTAACAAAGTGCATCTTCAGTAGAACTGATTGTCTGTACCATATTCCACTGTGCCATATAAGTGCTCTAAAAATTGATGTGGACTCATGGTTTTCAGTCATGAATGTACTGTATCTTCCAGCATTCCACTTCAACATCTACAGGCTTGGAGGGAGGTGAGCAGACAAATGTATCAAAATGCTTTTGGAATTTTTCCTTGTACCTTACATGTTGTGATCTGGAATCCACATACTGGCATCTGTAGCCTTATAAAAATGCTGAGTACTATATTTTGCTCTCTCAATGCCAATAACTTATTAGTTTACAAAACAAAAAATTCTTGAAGTTTGTAATTGAGTACTGTAATATTTGAGGGCCAGTGAAGTAAATTCTACTGTGAGTGTAGCTCGGGGAAGGTCACTACTACAGAATATACCCACAAATGTTTATCCATTGAGTCATTAAGAAATATCTTTGCAATTGTAAATTCTCTTTTATTTTCTTGTTACAGAAGTTTAAAGAGTGATTTTACAGATGGAATTGTATGAAACAGATTTTCAGAAGCAGAACTAGGATCCTCTTCTTTCATTTTAAAATAAACATGTCTCAAATGCCTAATGATATACTTATACAGAAAACAAATGAAATTTCCTTGTATGTTACATGCCACATGTCTAATAACTATAGAATTCCTTTAAAACTTTCTCTATTTTCAGTTTTACCTTGGAATTTACCAGCTGGGGTTTACCAATGAAGCAGAGTAGATTTCCTTCCTTCCTTCCTTCCTTCCTTCCTTCCTTCCTTCCTTCCTTCCTTCCTTCCTTCCTTCCTTCCTTCCTTCCTTCCTTCCTTCCTTCCTTCCTTCCTTCCTTCCTTCCTTCCTTCCTTCCCTTCCTTCCTTCCTTCCTTCCTTCCTTCCTTCCTTCCTTCCTTCCTTCTTCCTTCCTTCCTTCCTTCCTTCCTTCCTTCCTTCCTTCCTTCCTTCCTTCCTTCCTTCCTTCCTTCCTTCCTTCCTTCCTTCCTTCCTTCCTTCCTTCCTTCCTTCCTTCCTTCCTTCCTTCCTTCCTTCCTTCCTTCCTTCCTTCCTTCCTTCCTTCCTTCCTTCCTTCCTTCCTTCCTTCCTTCCTTCCTTCCTTCCTTCCTTCCTTCCTTCCTTCCTTCCTTCCTTCCTTCCTTCCTTCCTTCCTTCCTTCCTTCCTTCCTTCCTTCCTTCCTTCCTTCCTTCCTTCCTTCCTTCCTTCCTTCCTTCCTTCCTTCCTGCCTTCCTTCCTGCCTTCCTGCCTTCCTTCCTTCCTGCCTTCCTTCCTTCCTGCCTTCCTTCCTTCCTGCCTTCCTTCCTTCCTGCCTTCCTTCCTGCCTGCCTTCCTGCCTGCCTTCCTGCCTGCCTTCCTGCCTTCCTGCCTTCCTGCCTTCCTGCCTGCCTTCCTGCCTGCCTTCCTGCCTTCCTGCCTTCCTTCCTGCCTTCCTGCCTTCCTGCCTTCCTGCCTTCCTGCCTGCCTTACTGCCTGCCTTCCTGCCTTCCTGCCTCCCTCCCTCCCTCCCTCCCATATTGTATTAACAGCCAGTTTCAGAATGTTACAGAAACCAACAGCTCCCCTATATAAGTTTTATTACTGGTGTCCAACCATAAGTGTCGAACAGTCCCAAGTACTTTATTCCCACTATGCTGCCAAAGTCACTGTTTTTCTCTAGGAGCTCTCTTCTAGATTTTGATCATCAGGCTACATCTATTCTCAGGTTTACCAAGGAGATGCCTAGATAAAACACTCTATGAAATAAATAACAAGCAGTTATTTGAATCCAGACCCATTTTCTTGCACCTCTAACTCTAACTCACTGCACACTTCATTTGAAGGTGGGTTTGTTAATATAGACAACTTGCTAATTATAAAAACTTAGTATATTTTGGTGCTTTAACTGTTCTGGTAAATTCTTTCACTGTAAAAAGTGATTTTATCTTTCATTAAGAACTTGTTATATATCTTCTAAAATCTTGGGTTTTTTGGTGTTTTTTTTTTTTTAGCACAGTAGCTTTTTTCAAGTGTTTTTCACCACTAGAGGGTAGAGAAATACAGTATTGGCCAGCAAGTAAAAATTCCTTGCTCTGCAAAGAAAATAACTGTTTATTGCTGCAAGGATTCAAAGACTCCTCCAGCATTCCTTTCAACATGACTGTTCTGAAGGACTAAATGTGAGTGAATACAGCTCCCAGAGGTGAATCAAACCCAGATAATTACTTTGATTGCTTGCAGAGTCTTCTGCCATCCTACATTTGAATATCAGGATTCACTTTCATCTGTGTACTATGTTTGCGATGTTGAGCCCAGGTATTCTCTAAGGTGGGAGAACTGAAGATGAGTTGTGTTTTAGGTAGCTTAAACTGCTAATGAAAATACACAAGTACTTTAGTAAACCTACTTTCATATTGTTGCTGGGATTCTTGATGAGTAATTGTCCTCTGAATCTCTGCTTTGCAATCCAAGATTCTTGTGATCATGATAGCCATTTCTGTGATGTGTTTTAAAATTATCTGAGAGAATTTATCTGTATGCAAGGTATCCCAGCATCTGGGAATAGGTAGATGTTTGAAATACAATTAAGCTGATTTCTAACCATTTTGTAATTTAATTAAAATATGGTATATAATTAAAATATGGTATGTGGAGTAGCATGTGGTGTGCAGCTCCTCAGGGTTAAACTCAACTTCATGGTTAAATTTATCTGAAGACTGATGCACTGTAATTAAAGTATCTGTAAGTTATAATTTGGATAATTAAATTTTAAGACAACTTCTTTTAAGTGCATACAGTGGAAACAAAATGCATGACATGGAGGATATTTTTTGACTCAGAAGATCTTTCTAACATAACCCAATAAAATTTATTTTCTACTGAAAACAACCACAGGTCACAAAATTTTTTTGCAGACAGCTCAGATAGGTTTACTAGCTTCCTTAACTTTTCAGTGATATACCTAAAGCATACATGCTTAAGGTGGCATTCCTGTACTTGAGAGTTCTGTATGTTTTGTTTTATATTTGTTTTTTCTTTTCTGTTTTCTTCTATGGAGTAAAAAAACCTGCTCAGAAAAAAAAAAAAAAAAAAAAAAAAAAAAAACTCAACATTTTATTTTCCCAACAAGTCATTAATTGCTATCTGACTTCTTAGCAAAGAAATGATAGAAGCCAGTTAACCCTGTTTTAGAAGCACTCCTGTAATTAAAAGATAGAAAAAGATTTCCTCAAATTATATGTAAAGTAAAAGAGAATAAGAAGAAAAACACATCATTCTGAAAAGCTGAAATTTCATATATTCAGAACAGATTTGACTTCCTTAAAGTTTGCTAAAAGCATTAGATGAAAAAAACTCCACTCTATTTAAAAAACATCTGTGGTAAAGAATTCCTCCTTGAAACAGTCACCTTTCATTGCCTGCTGCCATACACATCAAGAGCTTTGCTTTAGCTCAGGCTAAGGCAAAGAAAAACAAAACGAGAACAGACACAGGCCTGATGTGAATGAATGACCTGAACCCTGTTTATTCCATACTTCTATTATGGAATCATTTATATTGGAAAAGACCTCTAAGATCATCAAGTCCAACTGTTAACCCAGCACTACCAAGTCAACCACTAAACCATGTCCCTAAGCACCACATTTACGTATCTTTTAAATACTTCCAGGGATGGGCACTTAAACACTTTCCAGGGCAGCCCTTTTGGTGAAGAATTTTTTCCTTATAAACTTTTTGCTCTAAACTTTCTCCTTGGCACAGGCTGTTTGATAAGGGTGAGGAGGAAGCTGAACAGACCAACCCTTTGTGTGTGGAGCACCACCTGTGTATGGAGCACTACCTACAGCCAGAGCACCACCTCCTGTCCTATCCCCTACAGCCTCTCAGTGCTCTGGAGAAGAAAGGGTCACTTTAACCTACCGCAGCTGTGGGGAAAGGCTTATTGCCACCTACTGGGTCCAGTCAGCTGCACTGACACCAGCTCTGTTCCTGGAGCACGGCCAGAGGAAAGCAGTTGCTCTGTGCCCTGTGTGCCAAAGCTGCTGGAAATGAAGCAAAGGAGCATGACACTGAGGCTATTTGAGAAGGGATGCAACAGTCTTTCTGGCTTTCTTGCAGTCTGAGCTTGTGGATAAGGAGATAGACCCAGAGAAAGCTGATGATTTGATGATTTGCTCTGTGCTGTGCTTGTCAAAGGGGTGTGTTTGCTGCAGGCATGATTTGAGTGACTGGCATCCCGCTCACAAGAGTGCATGTTAGATGATACTTCAATTTTCTCATTACTGTTATATTCTTGACTTTGTCCTTCTTGTGGATTGATGTCTCTAGAAGACACCTCGTCTAATTCTCTGTACTGCAGCTGATGAATGGATCCATGTGCATTGTGTGTGGTGGTAGTGGGAAAAGTGCCCTTTCCTGAGCACTCACAAAAACTCCGTGGATATTAATGGACCATCAGCTGTCAGGTACAACTCATCTATGACCTTTTTGTGAAGTGGGCAGCTTAGTTATGACTCAGACTGCTTGAGATAATTATGCAGAGACATCATATCTTCTGTCTGTCTTGAACTGAAAGTTGTATTGACTACATACTTGAACAGGTGTCAAAGGAAATCTTTAGCTTGGGGCCATGCTTTTAAAATAAATACTGATAATATCAGGAAAGCGTCAAAAAAGTAGGAGAGTGGTGATGTGATGGGGATGTTTAAAATGCACAGGAAGACTGACCTAAGGAATCCTAAACTAGCTACATTGCCAGTTAAACAAACCTGATATTTTCCTTTGCAATTACTAGTTTGGGAGGTCATAACTACTGGATTACAATCTACCTAGGGCTTTCAAAGCCTTACTATAACACGGAATGAATTCTAATTTTAGAGGAAAATTCTCCCCAGTACCAGCAAAACATAAATGAAATGGATTAGAAATAGAATAACCTGCATATTATGAATAAGGCAGTCTTTTGTAAGCAAAGGTTATTTTAAGACCTCCTTATGTGCCTAAGATCTGCCTTAGATCTAGCACAATTGACATTGTCTTTGTGACTTGGAGTAAAAACTACAGCTGAACACATTTGCTCCAAGGACTGAAGAAAATTAAATAGTCATCAAAACAAGTCAACTGTGACTTTGGATTGCTTTCTGAGCTGGGTCCTTTCTAAAAAAGCAGGGCATTCACATGTTAGACTGCAAAAGGCAACCTGACAAGTGGGGGACATATCCTGGAAACTATAATTTTGAAAAGGGACTAGTGACAGTGTCCTTTTAGTTTGTCATTAACTGCCAAAATTACAATCTAGAGAAATAATTTTGTAATCAGTGGTTTTATGCACGGAAAAAAAAATAGCAGAGGGCTATAAAGCTGTTCTTCTGATACATTTTGAAATTACTTTGAGAAAGAGGAGAGTCACAGAAAAACAATTTTAGGATCACAGAAGACAATTTACAGTGAATTGCTTAAAAAGCCTTGATTAGAAAATATACCAAGAGGTGACTCCTAACAAGTACATAGGTTTCTTGGGTGGAAGGGGGAGTACTAGAATCACTAATATATTAATAAATACCAGTGGCTGTCAGCAGAATCTGGCTAGATAACAAAAACGAGAAATAAGCCACCATTTTGATCTCACATTGGAACAAACTATTGAAGAACATTTCTGTAGACTTCTCTCTTAATTTTTTCAGCTCAAGCTGGGATGCCTTTCTGGTTTAATACAGAAATAAGGGGATGAAACCTAAGATGATATGGTATCTTGCAGGTCAGATTAGATGATGCAATTGTCCCTATTGACACACAGCTCTAGGAGTCTCTGAAAAGGCTGATATCCAAGGTGTTTGAACAGTTCAGTGTAGACAAGACAGTCTGGACTGAAGCACACACCAGGAACCAGTGTTTTTAAGTGGTTTTGCAGGATTTTTTTCATTATAAAATAAAACTCATGGATGCGGTATAGGAGAAAAGCCAAACTGGCCTTGAAGGAAGAATGACCTTCTTGGACCATTTGTCCTTGGCAAGCTTAATGCCTAAATAGCAAGTAAGGTGTTGTCTAGTCAGGGAGCAATTGAAAGCAACTGATGCTTCTCTGAAATGGTCTTTATTTAGTTTTTCCAACTTGCTGTACTTTTTTTCAGTCAAGTTCCTGAGCATATGAAAAAACAATTATGCCATATTTCTCATGCTAATACAAAATGTTCAGTGTTAAAACAGTGTATATTTTGTTCCCCATTCATAAAATCTACTCCTTCCCCATGATTGATTTTGCAGATTAGCAAAATATCTGAAATTTTGGTTACAAACAAATTTCTCATTTCTTTCTTGCTCTCTCTCTTATATTAACATATGAATTTTAATAATCTAGTGTAGAAAAATACTGATTTTTTTTGAAAGATATCATATAGTTGTGCATGTGCCACTTATATGAACTATAAATCCTATTACATTCTTTACCTTTTAAAAATTATTTTGGTTGTAACTGTAAGGGCCTGCTCAAGAACAGGACTTACTGACTTTATAAAGAGCAGTTCTTGGTTTTTACAAGATGCAGTCAGGTCTGCTGAATACCCAAATTCTGAGGGCCTAGGATTTTCTTAATAAGATCTTTTTGTGTAATGCAATTTTTTAGGGATTATAAGTCTAAATCCTCCATTTATTTTCAGTATAAGTACTAGACTTGCGTGTGTAAATAGAGAAATTGACATAACCTTTCTGCCTTTCAACCATCTGCAGATATAAAATGTGAGCACAGTTAGAGCTTTATGTATTGTGCTGGTGTAAAGATGTTGTACAAAGGGACTCCATATTTCTTATGCTAATCCAGTTCTTATACTAATCCGTATTTGCCCAGATTTGTGACTTTACTTAGGAATTTAACTTTCTGTGGATAAAATAATTCTCTGGCTCTCCTCCAGGCTCTGATTCCTCTAACCAGCATTTATTTTCTGCAGGCTTCATGCGATATATTCCTTAGACAAATCTGAGTGCACAAACAGAAATCCAGACCAATGCCAGTGAGCCATTATGGTCTGTCTGACATGGCTGAGCCATTTCACATGACTGCTAGTATCTGGTAGGTTATTATTGCAGACCCCAAACAATCCTCAAATTAAATGCTTGCAGATTTTAATGTCTGATTCTTTTCAGGCACATGACTGCATAAGCGGTTCAGTTGTCAGAGGCCAGGAGCTTTTGCACCTCCAGTTGATCTTAATGTGGCAAAGCAAACTTTATATTATTTCAAAACAAGCCTCCAGTTTCTTTTTCATGCTGTTTACAGTAGAAACATTTACATATGCTGATTCTTCCATTTTTAGAAGCAGGAGTTTCTATCACAGCAATGACACTATGAAACAAAATTGACACAGAAATCTCAGAAAATAATTTAGTTGGCTGGGGAATCATCTAAATGGTGTGATTGATTTAAACATTGTCCTGAAGGCTTGGTGAGAAAATAATACTCCCCCACACACACTCATGAGGTTGCTCTATTCCAGCCAATGTTTTTCCAGGTGCTTTACTGTTTATTAACACTTCTGAGCTGTAGCTCTCCTTGTGTTGTTTTGTTTTTTTTTTTTTTTTCTTTTTCTTCCCAAGAATTCCTCTAGGGGAATTCCTCTTTACAGCCTGACAAGCATATAGGTGCATTCTGCAAGGATTCATGAAGACTGACAGTGGGTACAAGGTGGAGAGAGGTGGTCATCAGTCTCTCAGCCAAACTAGTGTGGACAAATAAATTATGTGCCTCATGAGTATAACCTTATCTGGGCACTCTCTTCTCCCTGCTTTCAAGAAAGACCTGGAATGGCTTCTGTTGCATGTTGTATGACACTTGTTCTCTTTCTTTGAGGTCTTGTTTTTAAGTATCATGAAAATTATGTCCTTTATTTTATTCCTTCTAATGTTCTACTTAATTTCTCTGTCACATATGATTATAAGAAAAAAGAGCAAAGATAAATAAAGAGCAAAGAGACACAGGGGAGAGGGGCAGTAATTGAGCAACATTTCTTTTTCCTGCCCCCATCCTATCAAGGGATGTGTTTTCTTCCCTGCTAGGCATATTTTACTTCTCTCCATACAGTAGAAATTATGTTCACCCGTTAAGAAAAATACATATATGACCTAGGGATATATATGGCAGCGAGTCAGGAATAATTTAGTCATGAGATCATATGTGAAGGGAAGTGCATTGCCACTGGAAAATGTTCTGCTAGTATTATGAAAACACTGGGACATTTGTATTAAAAGACACATTATTGTGATAATACAAGATAGTTAATATGTTAGTGAGCATAAGGATGAGAAAAAAACGAAATTAGGAAGTGACAAGTTACCAACAGCCGATGATGAAGTTGTACTCAAAACTAAGACTAAAAATTACTCTGACAGAAGATTTCATTTACAGGAGTGCTGAATTAATCACTGCCCTTAGCTAATGCATTTACCAGACTTTGTGACAATATGGATAAAATCTAGATTCCTTTATGGCTTTTTTTCTTTCTAGTATTTACATGGAAAAATGTATTATGTCACCCTAAACCCTCAGCTCAGCTAGTCTGTGGTGCCAAAGAGCTTACAGAACATTCGTCTCACAGTCTTCACAAGTTATCTACCAAATTTTGCAAGACTCTTTACTGATGAAAGTAACATACTAGTTACTTGATAGTTCATTGTCTGTAACTCTAGAAATGCTATGAGAAATACTGAAAGGGATAAAAGATAAGCAACCTAAAATGGGACATAAGGAGATAATTGTGTTCTTTAAAACAGTCATGTGAGATGGCAAGGCAATAGAATATACCATGGTGTAAGGCTGTTTTACAAGAGGAACATTACACACAGTCTGCATTATCCTGTGTGGAAATATGAATTCTAAATATATCATGCTATTCATTTATTTTTGAAAAGTGTCTTTGCATCCCTAAAGCAAAGGTAAAATTTGGCCAAAATCCCATCTAGAAGGTTTTATAGAGACTGTCTATCCTAAGCAAAGATCAGGGACCAATGCATGCTCTGTTTGCTGGATCTGCAGCAAGAGGCAGTTGGTGCTATAACCTCACAATGCCTGACGTTGTTTTTTTTTTAAACTTCAAACTAACTTCAGACTTCTCCCAGACACCGAAAGCTGAAACTGCAGGAATACACTAGGAGTGGTCCTTCAGGTTATCTTTCAGTTTAATTTCACTTGAAAAAAATCCAGTTTGTGTATGCCAGCTCCACTAACACCTTCATGAAAAATGATGCATTGTGTACAGGAAAGTGCAGGGGGAACTACTTCAGAAGAGTAGATATATCCATTAAAAGCATCTATTGATGGCTACAGTACAGGGGAATGTAGTGCTTGCAAGTAGCAAAATCCTATATCCTTTAATATGCAGGACAGATTTGTTAATCAATGCCCAGCTTTATGATTTCAGAACTACAGCATGCTTAAATGAACTCTCATGAGTTCATTTAGTCGATAGGAGCTATGTGGGAAAAAAAAATACATGTTAAGGATTACAATCTTACGCTGTCAATTCTTGTGTCAGTTGCAGAATTTCTTTTTGTAATGCTAATTAAAACAAGGAACCTCAGTAAAATGCACGTCTCTTAAATATATTAGTTTAGAAGTATCTAAAAACATGCCAAATGCTGAGCTATCCAACTTCAGCCCAAAACTTATGGCAGGTGTGATTAGGTGGGGCTTGATGAACTCCAGCTTGTCCCTGGTGTGCTCAGGCTGCTGCACGCCCGCCTTGGAAGCCAATGGTTTTCTTGGGTCAGTGCTGGGCTCTGGTGGGGCTCAGTTTAGACAGTTACAAATCTCTCCTGAACATCACAGCCTTTGGGGTAACTGACTCAAGTTCAGCAGCTTTGAATTGTGGGATGGACAGAGTTTTTTAAGGCTGACCAGCACTGGGTGGGTAGGTACGTGTCTGGCACAGGCATGCCCAGACACTGGATCAGGGTTCTCAAAACTGCCAACAAAAACTTGGTTGGCAAACACAGTGCTGTTAACAGATTAGAGGTTTTTTTTCTCTGAACAAAGGCTCTGTTGTGGTTGCTTCAAGCTTTAACATGCTTTACAATGCTCCTGCCCTCCCTCATTCCCAGAAGGATATATATCAATGATGAAGTACTTCCTGCATACACAATATTTGTAATCAGTCTTGTGATCCTTCAGAGGGAAAAAAGATATTTGAATGACAGCTGTTTTAACTCATCTGTAATTTACTTATTAGAAGGAAACCCATTGTCCTAATCAGTTTGATGTTGTTGTACCAAAAAAAAAAAAGTTATGATAATCAACATAGCTTACATAATTAAGATTGATTACCTAAGGGGAATAAAAGTCTCTGTTATTAAATAAGTAGATAAACAGTTCAAATTCATTATTTGAACTTACAGAGAGTGTTTCTGTGCAGTCCTCTAGTGGTTTTTTTAATTTAAATTTCTTTAATTCATTATTTCAACACCATAGTTTTCATTAATGTTTTTAAAAAATATGCATATAAAATGACAAGTAACTCTAAAGACATTTCAAGTTTACAGTAACTTATTTCTTATAGACATATGCAGAATCTCTGTGCAGCTATAGAAAAACACAAACAAGTGACACAAACCACTGGTTTTGATTCCTCTGCAAGAGATCTGAATAAAATGAATGTGGGAGATAGGAAATTTTAATACTTATTTAGAAGTGAATATGCTTATATCTGAGTAACATTTGTCCATAGGTAAAATCTGGTTGAAGATTTAAAGGAAAATATTTTTGTTCAGGATCAAAATGATGAGGCTGACAAAACCTTATATTGGTTTCTCAAGGAAGTCTCGGGCTGAGAGAACCTGGTCCTCATGGGTGACTTCAATTACCCATACACTTGTTGGGAAAACAGCACGGCGCAAGTTTTGCATCAGGTTCTTGGAACACACTGAGGACTGACTCCTGCTACACATGCTGGAGGTACTGACAAGGAACAATGTACTGCCCCATTTACTGCTCATGAACCAAAGAGACCTGACAATCACCAATGTTTCCCTTGAACAGACTAGTCAAAACTCTGGGGAATTAAAGATCCTGCTGAGCACTCTGAAGACCAGTTTTAGGTCAAAGACACATGATTTTTAGAAGAGCCAGCTGCAATATCCTCAGAGCCAAGCTGTGTGAGGTATCATGAGCAGTAACCATGAGGAGATCTTTTCTCTTTCCATCTACAAATTGGCAGAAAATTATATTTGATAGGAGGTTGATTCATTAATAAATCATCTGAATTTCTAGAACTTGCAGTGAAAGTAATGAAACAAAGAGTGGCATCACTCACAAATCCTTTATATGTACATATCAGGCAGGTAAACTTAGAAAAAGAATTCCTGATTTAAGGAGAGAGATGTCTGAGGACAAAACAGTTAAAAGATGGCTTTAGGCTGGTAGCTTCTGGAACAACCTTCATATAATAATGAGATTTATAATTAATTCAAATAGATAGTTACATAATTTTATCTCTTTTTAAAAATAATCATATTACGTATCTGCCTGTAAAGGCAGACAATCAGACTCTAGGACCTAGCAAGTTCTTTCCTTTATTTTGTGAAAAGTTAGCTGGTATGTTATTAAGACTTTAATATTTGTATTCAGGACTACTAAAAATTCAGAATTAAAAAATTAATTACGAATACTGTCTAGCAGTAGAAGTTTATAATAATTTCTGTATCATGTGTCTGAATATGTGCCATTGAAGGAAGAAGCTATGAAAAACTTAAAGGGAAAGATTTACCTGTGTGCACTGTTCTGTTTCTGCAGCATTAAATAACAGAAGGAAGCTAATCACCCATGAGACCTACTGACAACTGCTACCAGAAGTACCTGCAGGAGCTGATTGTGGATTGTCCATTGCTGAAGGGAACATATAAAATGTTTGTGCAGTTTGTGCTTTTAGTTTTTACCAATGTGCATGACTGTCTAGAAAAAAATGGGGCTTGACACCTCTAAAAATGCCCAGCCAATTTTATATTCATAGACATTCTCATGGATTTAAAATCAGCTTAACAATTTTTTTCTCTGTTTGGAAGATACTGTTTGGAGAAGAGTTGATGATGGGAAAAGATGAGCTCTCAAGGCCTGTGCTGTGGCCTGGAGAGTGAGACTTGGCCTCAAACCAAACAAGAGGAAGCTTCCCTGCGTGCAGAGATTATTGCAGATGGACAGTATGTGCTACCCAAAGAAGGCTACAATTGCTCATTGAAGTATTGGAGCAAATTAGTAACCTCTTGTAGCTGAGGAAAAAATTATAGTCAGAAGAGAAATGCTGTAATTTTGAGAAATTATGCAATTACAGTTTGTCTTTCCCTGCTGTTTTATGTGCTTTAGCACTGTCTCATGCCAGTGAAACTAATGTGTGAGATGAGTGAGAGAAATCATTATTCTTCTTTATTGTAAGTGTACTTTTGAATGCTGTATCTGTGATGATCTGTGAAATATATGCAACTCAGATAAGCAATAAAATAGAGGAGGTTTATATTGTAATAAAATACATTTTAATATTTTAAAGATGAATATGAACATATTATGATGATTAATTCAGTGCAGATTAATGCCAATACAATTATATATGGAATAAAAAAATGTCCATGCTTACTACTACTCATATAAAATGAGAACACAATCCAGTTGCAGTCTTGGCTCATCTCTGATGTTGATAAACACCTGATGTAGAAACTGATGCAGAGGTAACACCAGCCACAGTAACAGATTATCTATTGCAGTGAAAAAGGGAGAGAGTAGATCAGATAAATGCTTGTACAAGTTGAAGTATGAAGGAATGGCACTAAATTTCCATCTCCCAAATATAACTTTTGGTCTGTAATCGAAGTTTCAAGTCTGTTGAGCAGAAAGGGGATGTTGCAGTGTGAGCTGTTTCTGCAGGTATAACAGCTGAGGCATTTCTTAACTATCCTAAGTGAAAGCTACAGAGCCAAAAATGGGACTTTAATAAATAAATCTAACTCTTTTAAAGAGAAGTTATACTCTTTTCCTAAATTGTTTCCAGCTTTACAATGAGAGTTTAACCTTGTGTTTGCCTAAATATACTACTGTATCTTCTTTATCCAAGCACTTTTTTGATAAAACAGTGGCCAGACAAAGGTGATGAATTAGGTGATTTTGCCTATTTGGAGGGAAAAGATTTAATATACAGGAGTCCATGCCTTCAGACCTTATGGAGCTCACAGACTGATGCGTGTAAATGTCTAGGGACTATGACCCATTTCCTGCTGAGCCTGGGGAGTCTGGGTTCTGGTTTTGCCAAGTCCTGGAAAGGCACCTCCCCTGTGAGGCCCAAATCAATTCTGCTCCTGGAAGACACAGGTGGCAGGGAGACAGCTCACTCTGGCCAGGCTCCCTGCCTATCACACCTGTCTCACAGCTGTTATTGCTGGACTCTACATTGGACACAGTTTTCCAACTTAAAAACTGGATATCTTACACGTGTTCCAAGGCAGCTGAAGACTTGGACTATCAAAGCTTTGTGCCAATAAATACTGTACAGTAAAATTATTTCCCCTATATATAAATAGAGTGATTATTTCCCCTCTCCCCCCACACACCCAAGAATTAAAAGGCTATTTTACACTGCTAATTTAAAGGAAAACTACTTCAAACTGCATCCCTTGGAGACAGACTTTAGAGGCTATGTGTTTACAAAACGGCACTAAAGAGAAAGAGACATATTTATTTTTATCTGAGTTCTGCTCAGAAAAAAAGGTATATATTTTTATAATTATGTGTTCATTGAAAAGCTTGTATTTCATATGTGGTTGCAAATTCCATGGCATTTACCACAGAGATCATAACAATTGTTTTGTTGGTTGTAGACTTTGACTTTCAACTTCGATCAAATCAATTCTGAATTTAAAAAAAAAGGCACTTTTCACTCTATTTGTTTCTTCTGAGGTTCTGTGAAAAAAAAAAGACAACATTTCAAACTACTCTTAAAGAAAAGACATGCAATTATGAGCCTGGAAAACTCTATATGGTTCTCATAATCTCATAACACATAGCACTATTTTAAATAATAATAAGTTCTTCACTGTCATATATTGTGGATAACCTGGTTGCTACCTAAATTCCCTAAGTCTGTTTGACTTTGTTTATATTTTGGGTCCAATGCACTAGCAATGAAAGAGTTACTTTAGCATTTCCTTTTGCAGCTTTCCATTACAATATATGTGAAATCCAGATGTATTTGTTTTCTTCCAAAGAGTTACCTTGGGATACAAAATCATGGCTAATGAATCTGAATATGTTGGACCAGATCCCAGTCCAGCCCTCTGAGAAACCCAAATGCATTACCTCAAAAAAGATAAACCCAAAATGGATTAAAATTGCATTGTATGCTCCTATTGATCATATCAAAGCCTGTTGTTTTTGCTTGACAGGAGGAGTCAACAGAGTAGAGACAGTGGAATAAAACATTTACTGTGTATGTAATCCTTAAAGTGTTTTTTCTCTCTTTACTTTTAAGAAACAGTTCAGAAAAAGTCGGCTCCCTGGGACTGAAGGTTTTGTAAGTTGAATTTTATCCCTTTATGCCCCAGAAAGTTTTTTTCCCCCCACTAAGTTCTAGTTTGGACCTCTGAAAAGATATCCTTACAATGGAAAACTTGACTAAATTCTAGCTAGGTTATGACACTACCAATGGCATATTATATTAAAATTAGTTTTAAAAAACAAAACAATTTAAAGCTGCTGTAGGTAAAGCAAGAGATAATTATACAGAGATGACAACAAACTTACTTCAGAAGGAAATGATACAGAGGTATATGTACAGAGGTAGTAGCAAACTTCAGCTCCTTTCCCCCCACACCAGTACAGAGGATCTTCACTTGTCTCCATTACTGAATTTTTGTTACTGCTGTTTTGGTCATGATGAATGCCCCTGTTGCTGGTGCTGTAGCACTACAGACCCTTTTCTAAGAGCTGCTGAGGAGTCATCTGCTTGCAGTTAGGAGAGGTGAAAGCTCAGAGCGTGATTAAACTCCAGCACGTACGGAGCACATAGCACTGACCTGCTCCTCTGCCTTCCTTCCAATACCCTCGTGCTTCCAAAGGGTCTAGAGACTGGCTTTTCCAAGTAATATTTTCCAGAGCAGAAACAATAAATCAGTGAAAAATGCATACCAAACATCTTCTTCAGCAGTTCTGGGATATACAGTGTCTTTTATTACTGATAGGAAGAAGCTTATGCTCAGCTCTCAGTATCTTGTAATATAAAAGCTACAATTTATTTAATACCATATTAGATAAAGTTGCACATTGTTTGTGCAACTGTCAAATCAACTGGTCACTTCTTTGTCTTTCAGTTCCATTAACCTGTTTCCCACCTTCCTAGAAGAAACTGCAGGATTTTACATTTTATTATAAAACATATTAAAGTCTATTAAAGATTTATTATTATCACTTCCAGTAAGATAGAAATGATATGATACTATTTGGTGCATTCTCTTGAAAATTAAAAGCCAAAGGCCACACTTCTACTAAGTGTAAATGATCATATGCCACTGAAATTTAGAGATCCAAAGGCCTATTCTACCTATGAGTCCAAAAAGGTACATAAAAACTAATAT